>NC_137441.1:26613672-27213672 GCF_964374335.1 Astatotilapia calliptera
GACGTTAATGCAGCAGGCACTTGGGCATTTTTGCATGCTTTAAAATATTCATAGATCTACACACACAGGCACGACTTGCTCTTCTATTTTTGTGTACTTTACACATCAAGTACATCATGTAAATAGATGCTGCATGCACCATTATAAACCCTTTCATACGTCAGACGTATTTAAAACCAAGAAAATAAAAACAATTACAGCAAGATTTGTGCTTATGTTTAAAACTTTCCGCAGACTTAAAACCATAGATATCTAAGCTTTGAGTTGAATATTAAGAACCACATCCATGTTACCCTTTGCTGCCAAACAGTCACCTTTTAGGCTGGATGGAAAACTAAATCCTACTTTTTGCTCTGATTTAGAACAAATGTTTCCGTTACTGGCCAGACCTTCATGCCACTAAGGAGTTTGGAAAAGTGCTGGTGAGGAATGTGGACGAGCGGCCAGCACAAGACCATATCCTGAGGAAGCTGGAGGTGACACGTCTGGACCGGGTAGGGAACGCTCTATTCCCAGTCTGAGCCGACCCACTGACCTGAGGACAAATTATCTCACACCACACATGCACATGCTTGTGTTTGTACACTATAAGCTTGCACTTGTGGATTCACAGATCCACAATCCAGTGCTCATGCTCAGTTTTCTTGTGCTAAATGCATAAATAAATAAATCTTTAATGCTGCGTTTGGCGCGTGTATACAATAATAAGCAAAAAGTTCAGAGTGCCTGCTTTTCTTTTTTCTGTGTTTATTAATGAAAGCTTAGAGGCTGTTGCTTTGATCAGTGAGGAACACTGAATATTTCAGGGGTGATATTTGGACACACACACACACACAGTCTGGATGTTAGGTGGGCTATAGCAACAGAGATGGAATATCCTCTGTTAACTTTTATTACAGTTCTTCTTTAAATGGGTTAAATTTTGATTTGAGTTTTTTCTTTTCATTTCAGTCTAGTTCCAGTTAGTTTCCAGAATAGGTCTGTATGTTTCAGTTCAGTTTTTATTCAGAAGAAATGTGATCAGAAGCACGACGTAGGCTATTCAGATAAGGTGTGACAACACAAACAACACTTTGGTTTATTGAGAATTATGATGTTATTTGATTGTGAGTTTCCATTAACACAGTCTCATCAGGCTGATTTGGAGAGGAAATGTCTTAGGTTCTAGGAATCCTTTGGTTTTCATTTTCCGATAGCTAGTTCTGTTTTTTTTGTTTGTTTGTTTTTTGTTTTTGTTTTTAAATCGTTTTTTGGTAACTTCACCTCATCATATTTGTCACTTATAGAAGGAGCCTGTGAGGTACATCTGGCACTATCAGTACCTGAGCTGGCCAGACCACGGAGTGCCCAACGAGCCTGGAGGCGTCCTCTGGTTCCTAGAGGAGGTCAACCGCACCCAGAGCACCATTCCACACACTGGGCCAATTGTCGTCCACTGCAGGTATGACAAGGAAGAAAATGGACTATTTTATTATAGGATGCTCATGCAACTTCACTAATTCTGGGTTGGGATTATAAAAAAACAACAACAAAGAGATCGGTTTCTCACACTGACAATAACAGTTATGTTCTTCTGCATACACATACATAAAGCACTTTGTTAGAAGCATCTGCTGTTGTGGTTGTTTTTTTTTTTGTTTTTTTTATATGCAGGCATCCCATCAGCCAGTGATGTACTGAAAGATGAAAGTCTGTTGATATCAAAATGGTGCGACTGGCATCTCAGTGACTTGTCTGTGATAGCACTGTCGGTACTGGGCAACTGGTTTGACTACTTTTGAAAGTGCTGAACTCCTGGTGGTTTCTACAGTTTACTCAGAGTGGCTATAAAAATATTGATGACTGCTCCTTACAACTGGAAAGTGTCCCAGAATCAGAAACCTTTAGTTCAGCATCAGGTTTAATTCCTTGTAACCAGGAACTGAAATCTGAGACTTAACAAAAAAAACCCCAGCTTGTTTGATGAATATCCATTTGGAGTTGTGGCCAAATTTTGACATTAATACCAAGAACCTGGGAACCCTACCTGCTGGTTAAAGTCTGCACTTGGTATAGTGGCATATACACTTTTGGCCTCTTAATGTGAGTTGGTCATAGTTTAAATATAGTTTCATAGTTGAAACTAAAGCTGGCTGTGTTTGTGTTTACATATTTATTTATTGTTTCCTTTTACAAGTTTCATTTTACTTTCATAGTCACAAAGAGTTAGTCACAAAGCAAGTTCAAAGTGGTTTTGTGAACATGAGGAAGAACATTGGACTTCAGCAGTCTGTCCAGCCACCAGATCAGCAGAATCCCTTTGAAATGAGCTAAAAGTGCAAATCTACACAATGTATGTCAATCAGGCTGGCCCCAGCTGAAAATGCTCCTGTGGTTGTAAGGGTTAATCGTAAGCACCTAAATTTCACCAACTGAATTTGTTTAATTTTTTTTTTTTTTTCCAGTTGGCCACTTGGGTGTGCTATGATTAAGGTTTATAATCTGGAGTTAAGAACGCCAGTTTGGTTAACAACTTGTCAGTTTTAATTTTCATTTTAATTCGGCCGATATAGTGTGACCACAATGTGGTCGGCCACAATCAATGTCGACCTCCGATTAAGTCCCAAGCTCGGTGTTCGTTCAGAAATGAAGGTTTAAACACACACACTCTTAATCTCGCTGAATATAACTAAATATAATAGGTAATTTTGAGGGCCTAACTATTAAAAGTCTGTAGAGAACAGGCAGCTGTTTGATCTGTTTTTAATGGATATATCAAAACAAGCAACACACACATTGTTGCGATAAATGCAATGTCTTGAAAAAAAAATATCCCAAATTAATTAACATAAAAAACATTTTTTTTAAAAATTCAGACGTACAGTTTTGCACACACACTGTGTCTATTGCGTTTGCAGACATGTTGATACCAAATGTTTTAAACAGTTTTTTTAGTGTGGTATTCTTTCTCTTAACACACCCATCCAAACATGTACTGTAAACACAAGGACAACACTGACCTGACTCTTAAACACAGCGGTCAGCTGGCTTCAGATAAATCCGCCTCTATAAACAGAGATGTGCTTATGCACAGTCTGTAAGCAAGGACCAAGATAGCAGAAGCCTTCTGGTTGTCTCAGCACTGTTTACCAGTCAAGTTTGAGCAGGGTTTGGTTTCATGCAGCTCAACAGTCCATATTCTGGTTTTGCAGTCAATTCAGCAGTTTGTCAGCACATTTTAAGCTTATCTGCATTTGTAAACAGTGGGCCTGATTTCTGCTGACTACTTTGAAAGCACCACAATTGTCCATTGCCTTCACGGTCTACATCAGCAGACATTAATGGTGGGATTGTTGATGAAAATTGTTGATTTTTTTTTTTCCCCTTAAAGCAATAAATGGAAATAAAAACAAGTGAAACCTCAGCTTATACTTGTGTACTCAAATATTCTCATAACTGTTTTTCACCTGGATTCTGATGCTTTTCTTCAAGTATTGTAGCTACACATGGTTTTAACCTTAAACTTCTTCTTGTTAAAGTGCAGGCATCGGCAGAACTGGCACAATTATCGTCATTGACATCCTTATCGACATTATTAACCGCCAAGGTATGAGGCTCAGATATGAAACTTTCTGGATTGTGAATCCTTTACTTTTTAATAAAGATGTATATCTTTGTGCTTCAGTTCTGCTAACATTTGGATCTGCGTGTTTTAGGTCTCGACTGCGACATCGATGTCCCAAAGACCATCCAGAGGGTACGGCAGCAGAGATCAGGCATGGTGCAAACAGAGGCTCAGTATAAGTTCATCTACATGGCTGTGCAGCAGTACATAGACACAGTGCAGAAGAGACTGGAGGAGGAGCAGGTAATTGGCTATATTAGTGTTTTTTACTGTATTAAAACATTAGATTTTTGACGGAGCAGTGAAGCCGTATAAAGTCCGTCAGTTACATTTTAAACGCTAGAGCTGAGAGGCAAATCATCAGCATGTCAGCTGGTTAGGCGTGTTTACCACTTGCTCTTTCACTGCTGAATGTGGTTACAGTTTGAGATTGAGTAATTTCAGTAGATGACAGATTAATTTATTTTTTGTCACTTTTCAGAGGAATAAGATGACAGAGAGGGAATATTCCAATATCAAATATCCCCAGATGACCAACTCGAGGTCCAAGCACAACATGACCTCCTCACGCTCTTCTTCTGTGTAAGTCCATCAGGCATACACGTGTTAAAAAAATGTCATCATAGGACTTAAACAGGGTTTGACAGTGGGTTCATTTTCACAGCGATTATTTTCTCTTTTAGGCTGACAAACGACGATTCATCAAGCGTATACGAGAACATAAACTTCAAAAGCCCTCAGACATCTTTCAGCAGTAATACCAGGAGGTAAAATCGGCGCCGTGGACCTCCTCTTCTGTCTGCCTCTCTGTAAGTGTCAATTTTTATTTCCATGTTTCTCAGAGATCCATCCTTTAAGCTAGGAAAAAAAAAGCCCAACATTGTTTGTTTCATTGTTTCCTTTTCCTTCTGCCTTAGTCAGTTTAGAAAACTACCACAAGCATTTCTGGTTTCACGTGCTGGATTCCATTAACAGTAAATGTAGCTTTGGGTGGAAAAAACAAAACAAAACTAACTTAAGCCTGACGTGTCAGAAAATGTTTCCCCTAAAATCAAAGCTCAAGGTGTTCTTCCGCTGATGGCGGAAAGTTCTGTTTCTTCCAGTGTTGAATTAATTTTCCGTGTGTAAGCAGAAAGGTACTTTTCCTATATTTTTTTCAGTTTTAAATTATAGGTTAGCCAGGAGCAGCTGAGTTGGCTTTAAAGAATACCAGTGCTCCCTTCTTTTTTTTTTTTTCTTTTTTTTTTTTTAAGAGCAACAAAAGACTGAATTTAATTTCAAATTATAATGAACCTCAGTTCTCACACTGTCATTCTTTTCTGTCATGGTGACTAATATAAGCACCAAGACAAGGAACCCAGCAGTGTTACAGGGAATGAATCATGACTTTGATTCTGGGGTCACAGGCACAAATCGTATTCTGAATACAGCATTGATTACAGTTGAATGTATTTAAAATGCATTAATTGAATGTGGCGTGTTGTTTCTGGAGGACTTCTGTCAGATATTTTTTTAAATGCATAACATAAAAGACTAACTACCATTCTCCTCAGCCTCTCTCCGTCTTTCTTGGCTCAAACTTTGATATAAATATGGAAAAGATTTAATTTTCATGGGTAGTTTCAAATTTTTAGCTGTGCATCAGTGTTTACGAGCGTGTGGTTGGAGGCGTATATGATTGTATGTAGAAAGTATTAAGTAAGTAATGGGTGCACTTAAACCTGCACCTATTGCTGCTTGATGTGCAGCACTCAACAGGGAATGTTGAAGAGCAGCATGATGGATCAATAAATTCCTAAATATCAAAATGTCCTGAGTGAAGTTATAAAAATCTAATTAATAATAAATGAGTAAATAAGATCCCTGCCAGAAAGACTGAGGACATGTTTGTGTAACTTCAGTGATGCTTGAGAACAGCGTCATTATATTTATTTTATAATTTCGATCTGATTCGAGCATCAAGTCATGAAATGTAAAATCCAAACCGTACTTGGTCTACATGTCTGTGTTTCTTTCACTTTCTCAGCTCCTGAAAATCCCTTGGGAGGGTGGGGGGGGCTCCACACTCGGTACACTCCACATCGCTGGATCTTGGCGTGGACCGAAAGTGGCGGGCTGATGTGTCTGCTGCCACCGTCCTGCTGGACTTCTGTCTGTCCGGACTTCTGTGGAGTCCACAGCATAGTGCTCTTACTCAGGCCCCCCACTTCCACTTGCCCTTTTTCTTCCCTCCTGTGCTAATGCTTCTCCCTTTCTTAACCAGCACAAGTGCCTTGTCACAGGATGTGTCTGTAATCTAGCCAACCCAAACCCACTGTTACTCTGCAAGTCTACATGAGGGCGAAAAACAGTTTTCTCTTAGGGTGACAGATATTAAATGTGGAGCCCGGCCTGGCCTCAAGTGAACGTAGCTGTGTGGGACTAAGGGAAGAGGTCAAAACTAAGCCGTTTGTCCGCACGCTGCCCCGACTCACTCGGTTATCTCTTTCTCAGTCTTGGCTGCTTGTCGTCTAAATTGGATTCTAAGACCGTTTTTGCTGTGTTCTGTCTGTCCAGCTGTGGTGGTTATTAATGTGGCCGCTGAGTGATGGCAAGGGCAGTTGCATAACCTGCTTCATGACCCCAGTCACAAGACGGGCAAGCAAGTCCCCTCCCTCCTTTGAATCTTTAATGAAGTTGTCTTTTTAAGTTGTGAAAGTGAATAAATTTTATTTAGATATGACTGATTATCAAAGTTTTGTATTGTGAAGGAGTTATATATAATCTCACTAGCTGCAAATGCAATCCACTGTTCTTTGACAATTTTGGAGGTGATTTGTTTTCGCTGTCGGGACAAAACCCGTCTGCCCCGACTGTCTATGAACGTGAACATGACCTCCAGTTAAAGAACAGTCATTCATGAAAACTAGGGCTGTTCTGTCCATGAAGTCATTTTTTTTCTTTTACTGATGTTGGTATAATGGTTATGTTTTGATGTTTATTTAAATATATATTTATAAAGATGCGCTGTGGTGTAAGAAATCATTCTTAGATATTTGAAGTCCATATTTGACAGAAAACTGGGTGGAAAGGATTCCTGAATGGACGGTCGGAGTCGTGCTCAGCCGACCGCCGTCTCGCAGCTTAGTTTGACTGGTCGTCCTTGTTAATCAGCGGGTCTGATGCTGTTCAACATCTGTCAGGGGGTAGATTGTCACAAGGAGACAAGGGAAAGGGGGGCGATTACAGTGAGGCAGATGGCCATCTGGCCCACTGTAATCACCCCGAGATTGAAGAATAGATTTGTCTCCAAAAAGTAATTTAGAAGATGGCCGTAATCCAGGCTTGATGATAGCAGAGAGAGTAAGCTGACGTCACTGATGTGATAAGGAAGACAGCAGTGCCGCTGTGCAAAGGGCTGTGCAGCAGCTTGTTGGCTACTTTTAGCCTCAAGAAGCAGCACCAAAATATCCTGTGCAAACAGAAGCGTAGAAATGTTGGAAGTCTGTCCTAGATGGTTTAAACCGTAGTCACTCAATGTCCTGAAAACCCCCCTTTTTTTTTTCTTTTCTTTTTTTTATATAAAAAACCCCCAACAAACTACTGAATGTCTGACCGGTGGAACGTACCCTTGGTAATATGTTCAGTCCACTTTTTTCCTATTCAAGCATCAAAATAAAAGCGTGACTGCGTGGCACTCGTTCACACCGTTCGTCTTTACAGCTGGACTCCCGCAGGTGCAGCTTGTGATTTAATGTTATTTTTGAAATGAACACAATTTATGATGCAGCCAAGCACAATCAAGTTCTTCTTTCTTTAAATGGTTGACTCTTATGTGAATAAAAACTCTGTTTTACATGAATGTCGGTGAAGGCCCACAGGACGTCTGTGGGTGAAGAAAATGCTGCACCACTTGTTCGTCCCTTGAATTCGAGCACTGATGGCGTGTGAATCCTCCTGTTTTTGTTTTTCTCTTCATGAACTGTGATTTATGTCCAATGAATGAGACTTGTTGGTTTGTTTTCTTCGTCCTGCGCTGGGATAATTTTTTTCTTTCTTTCTTGTATTTTTCTTCTGCCTCTATTGGTCAGATTGTGTTTATGATTTGGTGAAACATCAGTACTTGAAAGTGTGAAACTGCTGAACCTCAGGCTGTGTGGATGTTCGTCAGCTTTTTTGTTTTTTTTGTAGTGCACTAAATTTTTGCCATCAGTGTTTATCTTTTGTTTTTTGTTTCAGATTGTATAGTTTTTGATTTTTATTTGTTCTTGCTTTTTTTGTACCTTGACTTTTTTGTAAATCTGTAATTTTACCAATGATAAAATTCAGGCTCTGAGTTGTACCAGCGCACACAGAGCTTTGCAGAAGTAATGTGGTATTTTCACTCTGCTCGTCATCTTACACTTACTTGAACATGAGTTCAATGTGTGTGCATTTCGGAGGTTTTTTGTTTGTTTGTTTGTTTTGTTAGTTTTTGTTTTTTCATCCCCCTGTTCCTCTGATTGCAGTAAACCCGAAATGAGTAGTGTCGTTCAGTGGAAGCTTTTCCCTTTTGCTCTTTTTCTTGCACTGGCTCCACCCAGACGCCTTGTTTTTTGCTGTATAGACTACAACGGCTGACACGATGATCTGTCAGAGCAACAAAATGATTTATCATAGTTTAATAAAAATCTATGATGGCACTATATAAGGTTAAATGTTTTCATTTGATTTTATGTTCTTTTAGTTTGTTACTTCAAAGGAGAGAGAATCTTTCATTCTACAGTTACGTCATATCGGTACGTTTCATAAAAATAATCGGGTCTTTACCAAGGTCTTCATATCATTTAAATACAGTCTCAGGTGTGAGTGTGTGAGTGTGTGAGACTCATTACAGCTGCTTAATTATTTACAAAAATAAGCCAAAGTGCAGCAGTGTGTGGAAAAACTAAGGACTTGCTGCTTTCAAAGAAGTGAAGAGGGTAATGTAGCAGCTAGGTGCTGCTAAGCAAAGGCATTTGATTTACTGATTATCCAGAAATGTGAGCATCTCTGCATAAAGGAAAGAAGCAACTGCTGTTGGGAAGGAATATGTAGCTACTTCCAAAAACTCAAACTTCCAACGTTCCAGACTGGGATTATTTATAAGTGGAAAAAACATTTGGGACAGGTGCCAGTCTGTCTTGGAGTGGACGTTTGAGCAAATTCAGACTGAGGTCAAACCATGCAGTTCTAAGAGAAACCACGACCAAAGACATGAGCGCTACGTTTCAGGCCTGAGTTGATGTTAAAGTTTATGATAGCACAAAACTTTGGAACTATGAAAAAGTTGCTGGGAGAAGGCCTCCTTTCTCCTGTGCACAGTACAGTAGTTTAGGTTTGCAAAGCTGGATCTTAGCAAACCACAAGACTTCAGGAACAGGACATATGAGACCAAAGTGAAGATGTTTAATGCACAGTGCTATGTTTAACAAAAACACAGCCCATGAGCACAAACACCTCACACCAGCTGTCAACCATGGTGGTGGAGAGGTGATAATCTGGGTTTTGCAACCACAGGACTTTGGCTCCTTGCAGTCTTTGAGTCAACTATGAATTTCTCTGTATACCAAAGTATTCAAGTCAAATATGACGCCATCTGTCTGACAGCTAAAGCTTTGCTCAAACTGGGTCATGCAAAAGGAGAATGATCCCACTGTAGCAAATCTGCTACAGACTGTCTGAAAAAGAAAAGAATCATCGTGCTACAATTACCCGTCAGAGTTCAGACCTCATCTTTGGGTGGAACATTTATGCTGTACCTAAACGAATGCCCGCAAATCTCAATGAAGTGAAGCAATGTTGTAAAGAAGAGAGTGGGCTAAAAATCCTCCACAGTGATGTGAGAGTTTGATAAAGTCTTACAGAAAATCATTACTTTAACTTTTATTGCTGCTAAAGGTGGTTCTACAAGCTACTGAATCATGGGCTGTGCTAATGACAAGCTCATACCTTTCTATGCTTAGTCACTCCATTTGTCATTTCATTTGGTAAAAGCTTTACAGCACGGTACTGATCACCAACCTGCTCGTACTAAAAGCAAGGCAGGAAAGACTGAAAAAACACCAGTGTTTCATGGTTGAAGTGGCTTAAAGAAAATATGCTTTAGAACTCCAGAGCAAATAAAACAGGCAATGAGTGTGAAATTAGTGCTTTCCTAGCTGAATTTCAACAAGCTAGTTTTCTTTTGCTGCCTGTCACAAGAAAATTGGCCGTTCAAATTTGCTTTATTGGAGGCAGGCATTTATAAAAGGCTTCTTTATAGGAAATGATCAATTTAAATGTAGAGAAGTTTATTTCCAACTAACAAGAACTTATTAAGAAGTATTTATTTTGACTTCCTTTTTCTATTTAGGGGAAACTGCTTCGAGGCCGTGATTCAGCACCTTTCTCTTTCGCCTGGATTTATTGTTTAACCACATTTACCGGCAGCTTCAGCTGGTACTTGAGGAAATTCTCCTTTTATGGCTTCCTCTAAATGAAGCTCGAATCAACATAATGCTCTTATCATCCATATGCCACGTGTGAGCTCTGGAAAGCCCCCACAACCTAACTTTTTCCGTCATGTCACACAGAATCCAGGAAGAAATAAAGACGGCTTCCTGTCCAGACAAAGGAGGAGCTGGCTTTTATGGTGACGGTTTAATGGTTACATAGGGCATGGTTTGTTTTTTAACTTGATAATGAGATTACGCTTTGTTTTAATTAGCATAAAAGGGTGTGAGTAGCTTTGTGTCTGTTTGAGGCTTTAGAAACTTAATTTGTGATTCAACTTTGTTCAAATGATTTATTTTCCAGAATCATAATCTGAGTTTTTGTTTGTTTTTTTTTATTTAAAGTTTGTAGAAAAGGTCTTAAGAAAACACACTTTACACATAGTTTTTCATTGACATACTGGGAACACTTCTTCGTGCTGCCAGACGGACATTTGCAAAGCAAAGTTCAACTTTCATGTGCCAGTGTCTCTGAGCTTTCCTGGTTGTGTACAAGTAGACACAATAAATTAACCCAGCTGCGCTCCAGTCCATTGAGCCTGCTAGAAAGCAAAAATCATGTCTAATTTCAAAATACAAGTGCAGATTAAAGTGCTGAGATTCTTCATCTTCTCTGTGCCGCTAAACAAACACAGATGAAGCTGGTCTCGCTTCACTGTGTGGTGTTATTTGTAAATCAGTCGTGTCCACAGACTGTAAAAGATGGACATAGCTGCTGGTTCATGGTCTACCATTGAAGCCTTTAGTTTTATTTTTTATTGTTTTAAATATACATAATGAGTGGCTGTGATATGACAAGACCCACCCACTTTAGAAAAATGAGGTAATAAATCAGGTGAGAAGTACGTAGTTCTCCCTGCTGGCTAAGGCGCATCCATGTTGGCTTCACTTTACAGACTGAAGCTAGTCCATCCTTTATCTACAGTTTATGGTTGTCTGTGTGAACAAGAAATTTCATCTCATTATAACGTAAAAAAAACAAAACAAGCTATGTCAAGAATTCTTTTGCCCTATAACACCATAATAACATGTCACTGGTGAAAATGGCTGCAGTCAGTGTTACTTTACGGGCTGTTTGCCTGCTTGCAGTTTTTTAAACCGCCACCGGGAGGCACTGAAGTCAAATGTCTAAAAAAGTTTGCACATAGACGCTTTAAGCTTTGCGGCTCTTTTTCAAATTGAAAATGTGAGGAGCTGTTTCTGTGTAGCAATAATAAAATACACTTTTAAGACAATTTGGAAATAATAATAATAATAATTAAAATGTCACACAACAGTACAAATGTATCATTCACAATATTCTAAGCATTTACAAGTGAAGTCCAGGTAGTTTCAATGTTTATCCCACCAGTTTCTTGAACATGGCACTGGTGATGTTGGGGTTGGGGGTGGTACTGATGGTCGTGTGGGTGCTTTCGCTGAAGCAGCGCATATTCCCGGTGCTGAACACGCACTGCAGAGGCCACAAAACGACCACAATAAGCAGCACAAGGAGCAGAATGAAGAGGATCATCTTCTTGCAGTCAGCCACTCTGTCCACCATAGTGAGATGGCGCTGTGGAAGCTCGGGAGCAGTGTCCATCTTGGAGGACCCAATGTCAATGCAGACGCAGAAGGCCGTAGGACTTTCAGGGTCCCCTGAGCTATTATGATTCTGCCTGCTCTTGTAGCACAGCCTCTCCCCCTCCAGCCACACCGGCTCCTCCTGCTGCTGGTGGCTGGGCAGCTCGCAGAGGACCTCGCGGCTGGTGGCTAGGGCTGGGGGTCCTTCCTTTGGCAAAATAGTGGCCTGCCGGCAGATGGGGCAACGGATGTCTAAGGTGGGGTTTTTGTTGTTGTGGTTGGACAGCGCATTGAGGCGGGAAAGGCACTCCAGGCAGAAGGTGTGGGTGCACTGCAGCTGCTTGGGTGTTTTGAAGACATTGTCGTAGGTGTTGTAGCAGATGGAGCACTCGGGCTGGTTTGCCACTGACACCTTCTTTTGCAGCTCTCCAGCGTCTTCCTGGGAGGGTATCGTCACGTGCCAAACCTGCTGGGTATCTTCCATCTTTAGAGGTCTTTGACGTCCTTTGTCAACTCTCCTTTTGGGCTCTCAGGCTGTTGCCTTGGTCTGTCCTGAAGTTCCTGCTGGAGTGAAATGCACAGATTAGTATTCAGAGTTCTTAAAAATGCCATAGAAATTGCAACAGTTTACAGTCATGCCTAGCCAAGGCAGGATTTATCCAGTCATACTGGATAAATCCTTAGTGTTCTTAGCCTCACTTGGTACACTGATAATATTACAAAGTTTAAAGTTTTTATCCTGTCAAGGAGTATTTCGGGAACGATGCATAACGGGTCAAATATGCTGTGTGATAAGGCAGCATGCACAAAGATATAAATCAGTTAAGTGACCACAAAATGAAAAGAAGCCCTCCAGCCCCTACACAGTGTGGGCAGTGCTGCAGGTACAGCGCCAGTCATGACAACATTTTGATCAGGCCTCAAAAAAGAAAAGCCAAAGACCTTTAGTTCTGCTATAAATCATAGAACTTATTAACGGCTGCTGGATGCGCACTGTGTAGTTTAGTGTTGTAATGTAGAGGGAGTGAATGAGTCAGTCTTCAGTAAGCAATGAAAGCCAAGGATCTCTTTTTTTGTTATTTGTTGAACGCTGTTTGTTGAACATCCTGGTCAACACATACGGGGTTATCAGATTTTCACGCTGGGTGAATGTCTTCATTGTGGAAATGTAAAGCGTGAGGACTCGTGTTGAGAGTCACCCTGATTGTTTTGGGAATCCATTCCTGTTCTGGGGTCTCTACAAGACTGTTCAGTGTATTATACAGCATCTCTCATCAGCTGCAGTGAATATTAAAAGAATCTACATTATCTAACCAGTTTTGATATAATTGTTTAAAACTGGTGGGAATAAAGCGGCTTCACTGAAGGCTGGAGAGCCTCCACACAGAGAGCCTTCTTTTGGTTTGTACTTCCTCTTAAAAAACGTCCTGTCATCACAGCTCACATGCACCACGCTTGGTTGGCTTTTACGACAGATACTGTCTCCTTCAAGTTTTAACTTCGTCACCTTTTTTTACATCACGTCTAACTGCCTGCTGAATAGTGACTCATAGAATTTGTTTGGATCCTTTACCTGTCTTTTTTTGTATTTTTGTGTTTTATCTTGTACTTTCTTTTATATTTTATTAAAACATCTGATGAACACCCTCTAAAACAGCCGAATGGATTATTTCTTTACTCTTCTGGAAATATTAACCGATTCATTGATGTGTGAAAAATGGGAGAGTCTCAAAATGAATCCACAATAAAAGTCCCTATTCCATTCAAATTCAAAGCTTTATATATCTTCCTAGGAAAGAACCCTAATGTTGTAGTTTTGGTATTAAAAGTCAGTCATTTTGAGGGTTTCTGTGTGTTTGTGGATTAGGGATGAACGATGTCAGCACAGGTGTTCTCCTCTCTGTGCCCCGAGGGCCGGTCTTGTCCCAGTTCTCCCATCTACACAAAGTCCCTGCTTGTTCTCCACCTAATCATTCCATCTGCCCTTCACATTCCTGCACAGGGAGCTCTCTCCCTCCACATGTCTGCTGAATGCTTCAGTAGGATGAGGACAGATTTCTCGGTATAATTACACCCGTCTTATCAGTTTAAAGACTCCTTTAACCGCGGATTCTGAATCAATTACACTCTCTTTCAAATTGCGGTTTAGTTGTCGGGCGTGCCCCTTTACTGGACGCCCGTGGCACTGCAGTACGAGGTAGAAGACCTCCAGATAACACTCCCAGTGACTAGTGTCTGATGCAGCACACTGAAAATTCAGTTCATTTCAATATTACCAACGCTGATTAACCACAAAATGACACTTACGCAAAACAAGCAAACGTTGAACATTGTAAGGATTTAGCAAATATTTAAACACCTACTTAAAGGTTCATATGTGGCTAATTATTGTATTTCATGTGTTTTAAAGGCACACTGAGCCAGGTCAAGATCTTACGAAAAGAGGAAAAGTCGTTTGATGATCCCACGCAAGCTCCCTGCATCTACAGTAATAAAGTAGCTAAATTTAAACTGATTGGCTGGATGTGACATCTCCTGCTCTGTTTCCATGTCTGTTAATCTGGTAACAAACTTGTTAAACTTTTACAGGTTTCAGTCTGGTGGCTGGTCAGAAGGAATGCACTGAGGACACTTCACAGATTATAGTCTGACTCTCTGACCTTACAAATTTACTTCATTTAGAAAGAAACATCTGCTCACAGGGACATTGTGTTTGTTTGGTTGTTCTTGTTCTTGTTTTGGTAGTTGAATCTGTGGGATTGCTTCTGGAAATTTCCTGTAAATATTCTACTGTTAATGTGTAAAGATTGTAATACTTCAGAGTTTATCATTAGCCCCTGTGGGCTCTGTTTAAGTATTAGTAGACTGCCCTAGCACACGGCTCGAGCAATACGCAGTAATAGGACAGAGTCGGTTAAACTTTAGAGATATCAACCGCTGTGAGTCCATTTCACTTGTTTTGGTGCAAAAGAAAGTGACAGCAGGTGCACTGCAGAGAGAACAACACAACCTCCCCCCTAACAAAAGGAAAGGTTTTGCACTTGGCGTCCACAGACCATTTCTTTCTCCTTTGCTCTCTTGATTTTTAAAAAATTACAGCTACAAACTGTTACACGCCCTCATTCAGAGGAAAAGCTATAAAAAACCCCTGATATTGTTCATCAGGTCAAATATTAACTCAAACTCAGTCGTTGCTCAACCCTTAACACTTCAAAACACCACTAAATCTCTTTATTGTCTTTGCGCAGTGCTTTGCTTTGACCTTCCCTTTGCAATCACACATTGCTGACCAGGTGCACATGTTTTTTTCTCCTCACCCATCCCACTGACACAATTCTTTTACAACTTATTTGTGTATTACTATCCCATCCCCCTCCCACCCACCCACCTCGCTTCTTTGTGTCAGGCTCAACTGCCATCTCTAGTGTCGCACTACCTGTTCTCCATTTGAAAGGTAAATGTAACTCGACCTGCCGACAGTTTGAACTAGGGGCGGCTCGAGACGGTTTAACTGATCGTGAGATTAGGTCGAGGCAAAAACAGATCTGTTCAGCAGGTAGCATGTGTACGCGCAAAGGACAATGCAGGAAGCAGTAGTGCAGACATCTGATAAACTGAATACACAGATAGCCACTGGTGAAATGTGGCTGCTGCAGCAGGAGATCATGAACATGTGTTGTGACGGTAACACTCTTTGCATCTCAGCAGTATGGAGATGAGATAAAACAGCCTCATTTGTCAAAGACAGCCTGGAGTGTGATTTTGTTCAATTTAACGGGTAATAAGTAATAATAAATAATCAAATATGGGTGCAAACACTAAAGTGCAGCATTTAAAGCCTTTTAGTTTAACATCAGTGAGCTACAAACTGTTTAAAAAATTGCCTCAAAACAGCATGAAGAACAAAAGTTCAGTTTACCTGTTAGATGATTAAGATGTGCTCCTGTCTTGATCGCGGTTGGGCCGAGCTCAGCTCACTCCCTCAGAACTTGGCAAAGCATTTTTCTCTGTCAAATTCAACTGACTTCCAAATTCACACCAGGGAGTTTGGGGTGTTAATTGTGCCTCTGCTCAGGTTGAGGTCCTCCTCCGTGGTGTTTGTTCAAGTGGGTGCGTGTTCAGAGGCTGAGTAATGGCTCGCTGTGTGAGAGTCAGCTCTGAGTTGTCCCTCCTCAGTGTCACCTGTCAGGCTCTGTCAGCTCCCCTTTTTAGCCCTCTATGTAAATAGCCTCAACAGAGTTTTGGCCTTGAGGCGGGGAGGGAGGAGGAGGAAGGGGAGGAGGAAGACGCCTCACAACTTCAAGGAGAGTAGTACACATTACTGGCCTGTCTTTTTATGTTCTTTCATGCCTCTTTCTGCCTGTGCTCACTATCTCTCCACACATAAAACAAACACCTATAACCTACAGCACACTAATCACACTCAATCTGATATATTATTGACGTGACTGCAACATTCATTTTCTTGTCAACAGCACTCAAATCTGTGCCCTTAAAAAACAAAAACCTTTAGGATTGACTTTTTCAGAGAATAAATAAATGCAAACAGACTGAAACTGCCTTTTTTTTTTTTTTTTTTTTTTTAACACAACCAGTGTGCTTAAGATACACAATACATATACATGTCTCATTTCCATGTAGCCACTGATAAGGCGACAGGTGGTGATAGAGGAATATCTTCCCGCCAGAGCACCGCTGCATATGCGAACAGGCTCTCGCTCCACTTGCAGTGCTGCTGGTCAACATTACAAGCCGTTATAATTCAGCCTGATACATTTTCCAAAACTTTCCGAGCTACACTTCATTAAGAAAAGAAAACAAAAATGACATCATGTTTGATCTCAGAGGGCGAGATCGCCATTAAGGAGGTCAGAGCTCAGAGATTAGAAAGACTTCTCTTCAAATCTGTATTTGAAAGACTGTCAGGATATTCAATCAGCACCTCTAACAGGATATAAACACAAAAGTAACAACGGCATCCACCGTGAAGAGGCTACTGCTCATTTATATGACTTGAAGGATGTGTGTTGGGTGTTTTATTTGATTACTCATTACATCTTATGGAAATGACTAATGGCTGTTGGCCATTAGCAATAATATGTCTCTGCAATAACAGCTTCCTAACTGACTCAGTTATTTAGTAACCCAAGCACAAATACTGCTCTATCGTATCAGCAAAGTCATTTCTTGGGCCAAATAATAAACATGCCAAAGATTTAGTGAGAGTGTAATTCTATAGTGAATGATGTTGCACGATAGATGGCAGGGAAATGATACACGTGAGAAGGGAATGTGTTTGTGCAGACAGGCCATAAAATGACACAATGTTGACTGTCTGTCCTCTTGAACTGACAGTTACTCAAACAATGAATATGATAGTCTCAACCTCTATGGCCATGCCTCCAAGGTCAGAATCTCCTGCTGTTTCATTTTAGTAGGAATATGTGCACAGTGTTGGCGGTAAGTGACATGATTATTTTTAATTAACACTGAGGATTCTCAGATGTGCCTCCTACTGGATTTGTAAATGTTTGCATCTACAGCTTGCATGAATTTCGTTTTCCACTTTCCTGTCGAGAAATTTCCATGAATCTCTGTCCTTCATCTAGTTTAGAAAGCAGCACATAGGCGTCTTAATGTTTTACCAGACTGCATGACGTCACTCCAGTCCCCAGCGTTTGTCTCCAGTGGCTCCCTGTGCATTTCTTTAAGTTCGATTACTTATAAAGAAACAAACTGTCCCTAATGTTTATGGTAGTTTTGTTTTAATGGAGAGAGACAGACTCTCAACCAAATATCCAGAAAAGTAAAACAAACAAAACAAAAGGTACTTGATCCCCTGGATCCCACTGATTGGCTCTGTGCCCATCTGATCCACGCATAAAAAAACACTTGTCCACAGAAACAATTTCTCCC
This sequence comes from Astatotilapia calliptera, assembly GCF_964374335.1. NCBI lineage: Eukaryota > Metazoa > Chordata > Actinopteri > Cichliformes > Cichlidae > Astatotilapia > Astatotilapia calliptera. The sequence continues at coordinate 26,631,247 of NC_137441.1, forward strand.
AGGCCAAAGATCTGTCAAAGGACATAAGCAGCAAGCTTGTAGACCTCCACAAGGCTGGAGTGGGAGTGGACTGTAAAGCTCGTTTCAAGGACCTGCAAATGATTCTGAGAAGGCTGGAAGAAAGTCCTTTGGTCAGCACAAGGTTAAAAAAAAAAGGGGTTTTCTGGCATCATCTCGACCATCCCCACAGTCAAGCATGGAGGTGGCAACATTTTATTTGGGGGCTGTTTTTCTGCTAAGGTTACAGGACAGCTACACAGCATTGAGGGGTTAACGGACGTTGTCATGTATTGTAAAATCTTGGACAAGAGCCACCTTTCCTCAATCAGAACACTGAAGCTGCCATGTCCAGCATATCAGTGACCCAAAACATTACACAAAGTTAAAGCCCTATAGAAAATCTGTGGAGCTGAAACTTCAGAGTTACCAAGTGCCACCAAAAAAACCTACATGATTTTGAGAGTTTCTGTAGAGATGAGTGGGGCAAAATCTCTCCTGGAATTTGTGCAAACCTGATGATCAGGCTCTCCCGAGGGTTTCTTAAGATAAGATAAGATAAGATAACCTTTATTAGTCCCACACGTGGGAAATTTGTTTTGTCACAGCAGGAAGTGGACAGTGCAAAAGTTATGACGCAAAAATTAGAATACAATAAGAATAAATACAGTACACAACTGTACAGAATAGAATAAAATAAAATACTATATACAGTAGAATAAAATAGAATAAAATATACAATAAGATAAAAATAGAATACAAATGCTATATACAACTGAGTAAAAATACAACGATGCCAGAAAAGATTATTGCACTTAGTGTTATGGCACATGTGTGGATGTGTGTGTTTGATCAGTTAAAGTCTTTATTGTGGAGTCTGACAGCAGTGGGGAGGAAAGACCTGCGAAATCTCTCCGTCCCACACCGTGGGTGCCGCAGTCTCCCACTGAAGGAGCTGCTCAGTGCTGTCACAGTCTGCTGCATGGGGTGGGAGATGTTGTCCAACAGTGATGACAGCTTAGCCGCCATTCTCCTGTCACTCACCACCTCCACTGGGTCCAGAGGGCATCCTAGAACAAGAACTTCTCCAAGAACCGAGTCATGTTTACCTAATTTGCAGTTCTGATACTTTGACTGCAGTTTCTAGCATTTGGTGGAAGTGTAAGGATGAGTTGAACATTAAGTTGAGCAGGGTTAGTGGAATTTTACAATGAACTCAAGGACGTGAAGAAAGGTGACATTCAGCAGAGAGTCTTCTAGTAACAAGTTGCTCTAAATCTGACATTTAGTTGCAATGAAACAATGATTTTTTTTTCTCTCTCTCTCTTCCCCCGTTTTGTTTCTCGTTACCCTCTCTTCCACAGCTCTGCAGGTAGCTCCAGTTCTGGAACTACCTGTTCCTGGTTTGCAGTTACTGGTCACACCAGCCTATCAAGTGCTTCTATTTGTTTTCTGTCTCTTTGCTCTTTTTCCAGCTCCTCACTTTCCCTTCATCCCAAACTGGTCGAAGTAGTTTGTTGCCCTTGCCGAATCTGGTTTTGCTGGTACAATACAATTACAGCCACCACTAATTGTACATGATACTGAAGACACTGTAGGGATGGTGCAGTGGTTGGCGCCATCCTCCTCGTTGGCTGGGGCCTCTTTTTGTGCAATTCATACGTCATCTCCACAGATGTGGACGTGTGTGTCCTGTTAATTAGTGCTGGTCATAGATGTAAATGTGAGAGCGAATGGTTGACTGGTGACTTGGTGCACTGGGTTTCCCCAGATGACCCAGTTCAGTGACTGCTTTGGTAATCGATTACCTCAATGATTGCTAAAGACAGAGCCTCTATCACGTCTCAGCTTGTTCCCTGGATCACCTGACTCCAAGTAGCTTTAAAAAACAACTGCTAGGAAAAATAGGCTCACATTATTTTTCTAGCATGGACAGTGAGTTACTTGTGTGTTCGATAAAGACATATTAAGTACAACTGCTGTTAATATTTATTAGTTTACATGGTTTGCATTTGTCTGTGATTTTGATGAAGGTCAGACTTCACTTTATGAGTAACCCTCGGATAAATCCTTTTAAGTACGAGCCTCTGTTTGGCAAGGTCTGAAGGACTGTGAGTCATTGGATTCTGTTTGGATCTTGATGACCCATTCATCTGATTTTGCATCTTCTATTTGACTATGTTGATGCTTCAAGGACAGCCTGAGTCTTTTTTATCTAATTGGAGAGATAGTACATACTCATGTGGAAGAGAGAGTAGACACAGGAAGATTGTGAAAAACTCTCATTGGAAGGATACCTGCCGCAATACCTGCACTCATCTCTTTCACGCTTCGTATATGACACGATTATGGAGTTTGAGAACAAACGTATGTAACAATGATCAGTGAAAACCAAAATCATTAACGCTTTGAGGTCTGGATTTAAGTTAAAATAAAAACTGTATTCAAATTAAAATTTCATTAAATAAAAAATTAGGTTACAACTAATTAATGAAGCATTCCTGTTTTTAATTTTTCTTATCATTACAACAGGGGTAACATGATTATGCGGACAATTTAAATGACAATTTAAAGGTCCGTGTAATTTTGCTAACAGCACACGGCTTCTGGAGACTGAACTTAACAAAATTTGCCAAGAAGTGTTTTTGAAACTTTTGCCTTCTTTTTTCTTCTTGTCTTTACTGTCAACAAGTCGGATGACAGACCTGAGAGAAGGTCACTGCTGAAGTTAAACTTCCCACATCCAATAAAAATGTGAAGAGCAAACAGACCGGTTAAGTTTAAATTTGGGATAAAGGTGTTATATTTCCACTAATATGGATGTGTTAGAGATCTGGGACAAAGCTTTGACAGGTTAGGTTCAAAATTACTTCAAATCAAAGCAGGTAAACAAGAAAACAAATCATTTAAAAGGGTGTGTTTTACAGTTGACTGTAAACTTATTATTTATCTTTATGACTTCAAAACAGTCATAAGTTTATCCTCTCCAGTTTTCCTTGTTGTCGTCACTGTTATCGAGAAAACGATGGCTCTAAGGAGGATGTTTACGACTTCCTCGGAGACTCAAATGAGCCGTATAAAAAGAGATCACGTGCTGATCAGATTTTCCATGGGGGATGGAAACTCTGTGCATAGCTTTCCAAAATAAAGAATAACTTCTGAACTGAGTTCAGTCAATATTTCTGTTTGGTGTGAAATTATAATTTTCCATCATACGCTGACCTTAACTGACAACACGCAGCATTAATGGACGTACTTATGCCGACACAGTATTATGTATTACTGCAGATGGGCCAAATGACTTTTGGAAAATGATATGTTGTACAAAATAAACACCTGCTCAGACACACACACATGCAATGAGAATACAAACTTGCATGCATCTTTACATTTTCCACAAAACTTATTTACAAAAAATTAACCAACAATGATGTCTTTTTTTTTCTGCGCACCACCAGGAACCTCTAGTAAGTATGTGTGTATTCTGGCAACATTAGCGTTCACTTTAAAGTGTCCGTTAATGTTGCCAGAAATCGTGGAAAAGATTGTGACAGCTCGTGTTGTTGCAAGGGATGAATTCAATTGATGGGTGGAAATTCACTTGGATTACTTGGAAGGAAAAAGAAAAGAAATGTACAATTATTTGTCAGTTAGAATCTGATGAGAAGGGTCGTCACAGAGCAGAATCACAGATGGATGTGGGAGAAACTGATTGAATTTCCAAGGTCTAGACATTAGTAGTATCTATTTGTGAACTTATCGAGATTTTGGAGGCGATGCACTGGGCAACTGAACTAAGGTGGAGATGGGGAGGCGGAGGACGATACTATTTAAAGACAGTGGTAGATCATGATGACTTTTAAGTCTAAGAGACTAAGAGATAAGAGAGATAAGATAAGATAGAACTTTATTAATCCCTCGGGTGGGTTCCTCTGGGAAATTCGATTTCCAAAAAAAGCACAGCAATGACCGAAGTTACAGTTACAGAATTGTTATATATATATATACACACACACACACACACACACACACACACATATAAATACAGAAACAAATATAAATAAAATATACAAAGGGGATAAATAGAATAAATAGGAATAAAAAATAAAAATACAAGTGAATTGCACATTTCAAGTATTGAGTCTATTGCACTGTTGACTATTTACAAAAAGTATTGCACAAGGTATTGTACAGTGAGGTGAAGAGGCACTACAGCTTAGTTGTTCCCCCCTCCTTTGTCCTCCTGTTTCCCCTCCCTCTCCCCTCCAGAGAGGAGTTAAACAGTTTGATGGCGTGTGGGACAAAGGAGTTTTTAAGTCTGTTAGGGGCTGATGGGCTGATGAGAATGTGGGTAGACAGAGTAGTGACACTAAAAATTTGAAAGAGCTGAATTCAAGTTACAGCAAAACAGAAGAGATGAGAAAACCAGGGCAGCGATAACACCTCATATTACCAACAGCATTGTAGCTAGAACACAAGAATTTAGATGTTTCTTATTAAACTTTGATAAAGTGAGTTTTGCTCATGAAAAGAATAAATAACCAGAGAGACTTTATATAAATGCAACAGAGTACTCTTTGTAGTCATACTTTTGAAAACAATTATGACATTTGATTTTTTCTTTTCTTTTTAAAAACTCCGTATGACCTTAGGAGAACTCCTAATTCTACTAATTCATAAGAATGCACTACCTCAAAGACATTTATTTACAGTCCCAACTGCAAAGTTGATCAAAAAGTAAAGTTTTAAGTCTAACCTTAAAAGAAGAGAGGGCATCTGTCTCCTGAACCCAAACTGGGAGCTGAAAGCTCTGCCTCCCATTCTACTTTTGGAACCCGTAGGAACCACAAGTAATGCCACAGTCTTAGAGCAAAGTGCTCTGTTTGGACGAGGACAGGTAGTCTTGTGATGCAATGAGGCTTGCTTATTAGGACTCTGTAATATGAAATATGAATGTGGGGTTGAGGCTGGATTATTGATGAGGCAAAATGGAAAACTTTCTTGAGACCACAGATCATCAGGCGGATGTATTCTAAAATGTGGGAACCACTAATATAAGCAAATATGATTAATGAATCTTCTTTTTTACAAAATCCTGAGACACTATCTTGGAAAAGATTTCTTGTCAGGATTTAGTTTTAAGACCATTGAACTGAATGGTTTAAAGTGAAAAACAAAAATCCTTGCAGTATAATGTATTGTTTTGAACACAGTGCATTATATTGTACATTATAAGTGAAAACGACTCTTGCGAGTCCAAAAAAAGAAAAAAGTGGAAGGAATTCATTGTGGGTTTGGGGTCACCAGGGGCTCTCACAGTTTAATACAACCTCAGGAAACAGTGGGTGTACATAACAGTAGTGGAGCAGTAAAAGTAGCAACTGAATACAAGAAAGTATTCAAATATTGACTCCAGACTCAATGACAATGAGAAGCCTACACAAATAAAATTCTCATGGGGTTTGGGTACTGTCTTCTCTGTCTTGTATATCACAGTTTTCAGTCAACTTGCTGACCTCCTGAGGACGCACTGTACTTTGATATATATATATTGCCTAGATTTCATAGGGCCAAACCCCAGAAGGACAAATAACACGATTCACCAGCACCTGATTAAATGAAGTGACTCCAGGTGTGTTCACGTGTGCTGTCACTGACGTGTTCCCAGTGTGCTCGTTCATGCATCACAGTGTGAGTTTAGCTGTTTTAATATAAACTAGTAATACATTTATAAACTCCACTCTCAGTACATGTGGTGTAGCACTGTTATCAACAACTATTGCTGTGCCATGAGGTCTCATAGCGCTGTTGTAATAGTTGCACAAACAACATAAGCATATTATTAGTATTTGCATTTTAGCTTCATTGTTTGCATCCACTCCTCTATTTATGAACGAGGTGATTTCTATGAAAATGAACGAGTCAGAGCTGCTGGTAAACAAAGTAAATATCTGGATTTCCATGAAAATCAAACAAGTTGCAGCTTCTCGTCTCGTCAAGGTCGAGAAACTTGCTAGAGTGTCACAATCAGGCCCAGATAAAGAGAGAATTCACGGGCAGTTTCGTCTGTGTGTGCATCCTGTGAGCACTTCAGAGGCAGCCTCTGAGGCACGGCTTTACAAAAAAACACATGAAAATGTAGAACATGGAATTTCAAACTTGTACTTCAGCAGCGCTTTCTTTGGGTAGACGTGAAATAATGACTACCTGCAGGTGATTAAAGACGTCTCAACGGGGAAATGGATGGAACGCTTTCCAAGTACCACAGTTAATTAATTTTACTTAATTGCTTTCAATCACTGTGAATATTCATCACCATGTCAGAGATGTGTATTGTCGAAGGTGTAGCATTAACATTAGTAGTAAATAGTAGCAATAATAGTGAACAAATTAGTAGACTGGTGGTGTTAAGACTTTAACACCACCAGTGGTGTTAGAAAAGTAGCTTTGGTGTTTGAACGAAGCATGACGTCATTGTCTCAAAAGTGCCTCGTAAGGGCTTCTCTTCATTGACTCCCCGTTAAATTCAGAATCAAATTTAAAATCCTTCTCCTCATATACAAGGTCTTGAATAATCAGGCCCCATCTTATCTTAAAGACCTCACAGTGGTAAGCTCCTAGGATTTTAAAAGTAGAATGGGAGAGAAAGCCTTCAGCTTTCAGGCACTTTTTCTGTGGAACCCAGTTTGGAGCTGGTTCACCTCTTTTCACTCTCCACGCGTTTATACACCACTATGCATTTAACCGTTATTTATTATTAATCTCTGTCTTTCTTCCACAGTGTCTGCCACCCCCCTCCGGTTCTCCCAGAGGTTTCTTCCTGTTAAAAGGGAACTTTTCCTTCCCACTGTCGCCAAGTGCTTGCTCATAGAAGGTCATCTGATTGTTGGGGTTTTCTCTGTTTAATTACTGGACCTTTACTTTACACTATATATCGCACCTTAAGGTGACTGTCATTTTGATATAGCGCCTATATAAATCTAATTAAATAGAACTGAGTTGAATTGAAAAAATGGTAAAATTAATATATATGTCACATTATAATGGAAAGAGTTTAGAAGATCAAATTTCAAATCAAATATGTATCCCAGTGCCATTTTTCCTGTAAACATGAAAATATCTTTGCAGACCTATTTTATATGTATTGGCTCTGATTTTGAGTTGCTGGAAGTAGATCACTGGAACGTGCAGACACGAACAAATATTCAAAAGTAGGTTACAGTCAAGTGAAGCGAAAGGAAACCGTTTGTCTTTGAACAGTAGATGTAGGCAGATTAAAAACAATGTGTAAATTTGCCTGTAGGACATTCCAAGACTGGTGATTTTTGTTTGCTATTGTCCATAAATTCCATGGGAAAAGGGCAGCAACGTGTTTCTCTGTATTTTCCTCTGAACGCTGAATCTCAATGTTCTTACTGACTATCAAGTAAATATTTAAACAAGAAATGCCTCGAGTGACCTGCATATTTATGTAAATGGTGCGTTGCTTGGAGCCCTTGCAACACCTTAAATTCTTGACAAGTTTATCACACAACTATGTGACACTGTGTAGCATTTATCTACACACTGCACAACTCAAATGAGTGCAATTCAGTCTTACTATAAAGTTAAAAATCTGAATGTATGAAAATAAACTTAATTATAATAATAGCTGTAATCTTTTACATCAGGTGTCTTGCTGGCAGGTTTTTGCACATTTTGTCTGAAATAGGGAAAAGACACTTGACACTTTCGTTGCTGTTAGGCTTCATGTTGGAGCTTAGAGTAGAAAGACGTGGAGACAGCGCCCCCATATGGTCATAATCCTGATGTACTGGTTATTGTTCGCCACGAAAACATCACGTGATTTCATTCAATGACGACTGCCTCTTAGGCCACGTGTATCATCCCAGCAAACGCGTCTTACCCTGCGTTATATTTCTATACAAGCAGAAGAATGTTATTCACCTCTTTTGAGGTTAGGCTTGTAATCAGTGTGAATTTCATATATAGTGAGTAAATTTAGGTCAAAGGAACAAACATTTTACATGATATGATGATCAGAAAAAAAAAAGAGCAAAATAATGTGTAAAGAACAGAAAGATTTTAAAAATCTATGTGCTTTGACTATATGTAATATAGTTCCTAGAAAAGCAAGGCCCCTTATTGCCCAACTGCCCTGTTAAATCAATTGTCTGACAACAACCTTAAATATAAAAAGTTTGCATAAAGACACTACAAAGACTAGATAACACTAGAATTACAATTTACATATGTAAATGGTCTTTTCCTGTATAAACAGGGTATTTTGTTATTTTACATCAACCAATCATACCCTGCTTTTTTCCCCCTTCCTGGTCTTTCTGAATAACCTACATGAACTAAAAATAATCTCACTATACTCACATTTTGAAGCGGACAACCTATGCTAAGATAAAATAAATAAATAAATAAATAATGGCTTAAAATTGGTCCGTTATAGAGGGTTAAGGTAGAACCCAAAGGTTTGTGTATAATAAACAACTGAGAATTAAACAGTCTTGGAAGCTTATATTTAAAAAGTATGATAAGTCATGCTTTAATACAAAAATATTCCAAATACTGTACACTTGTTCTGAACATGTGCAAAATGTCAAAAAAAATATTTACAATTCCAGTAAACAGAATTTAAAAAAAAAACCATATAATGACCAATTGATCGGATTGAGTTTGAACCTAGAAAAACGGAAACGTTCTCTTAGAGATATTAAGCCCAAACTGAAGAAACAACACAGACACAACATCCAAGTGACAGGAATGGAACAATGAGAATGTTATTTACATGAGCAAGTATAAGACACAAAAGACCCACCAGGCTGGATCCATGCACACAAATTTTAAATGTAAAGTACTTGATTGAAATGTAAGATTGATGCGATTCAAATGTTAGTAGAGTTCCAAGTAAACAGGTTTCTGTGTAAATGGACATAGTGGTTATAACCACACGCTCAAAGATACAACGGTTGATTCTAAGGTCCTCAAAAGAATTTGTAAAATTTAAAAAACAAAACCATATCCCACACACACACACTTTTCCAGTTTTCTCCCAGTAAGAAATGCACTGGTCTCAAACTTGAGTTCATGGTTATAACATGAGTCTGCTCCTCCACATCAAGTCTTCTTTGTCCCTTTCACCCTCTATCAGAAGACTCTTTCACAGGCACGGAAATTTCTCAGACCAGGAGCAACAAGAGTTCTGTTTTTAATCACAAAGTCCTTCTTTTACAGAGATGTTGGCCTTTTTTTCATTTAATTTGCAGGAGCTTCATCTTGTTTCCTAAAAGCAGAAGAGGAACAATTAAGTGATGAACACTAACCTTTTAAAATGAACATTTATTGGAGTGACACTTACCCAGTCCTTTAAGAAATTTGTTCACACCACTTGGCTCAGGCTCAGGGCATGAATCCAGATACTCAGCCACTCTGGTTTCAAAGAGACCTGTGGGAAAGATGGAAAGACAGTAGCAGAAAAAAAGGATTAGACAGTCTTCATATGCTACAGCTCATTACGCACAGACCAGATGTCAAAAAATGTAGAAACGCAGTAGAAAAGTGCATTATTCCCATCACACTGACATACTCATGGTCTCTTTTACATGCAGGATCAAAGTTTGTCTCACCTTATTTTTCACTTACACCGTATCAAACGTGCGTATGCACAGTTTGAATTTATGTGTGTGGTCTGCACATCTTTATAAATAGCATTGAGTGGGAAAAGGCTTATGCATACTTTTTGTCCGTTTATACGCCCAGCCCCTAGTGCTTGCATGCAGGGAAAATTGTTTTCACTCAGTTTTAGGCTCGCTTGTTGTGACTCATTTAATTTAATGCATATGTCTGCTTTAATATGATTCAACACTGCTATTTATCCATTTACCGGTTATGTGGAAACAATGACTTGTTTATTTCAACTTTTATGCAACATCTTGCAGGATGATGTTTTATATTCTTCACATTCATCTGTCCCACCAAGATGTACAACGTTGGCTACGTTTCACTGTGAAGCTGGATGAATTCTAAATTTCTGTTTTGCTTTTGTATTTTGCTGTTTATTGGCACAGCTCTGCAGTTATTATGTTAAAAGGTAAAGTCAGCCTCTGAAGCAATGAAATCTAAATCGAGCACAGTTCCAGCTGGCATGAGTGTCTCCCGCCTCATGATTTAGTTTTACCTATTTTTTTCAGAACTCTAACAGTGGAAACAAAATATTCCCAAACAGAAAAAAACATAACATCTAAAAAAATGACCTCTTCCTCCTCCCTTGCGCAGCTCCTTGTCCTGAATGAAACCAGCAAACATCTGAGTGTCCATGAAGAGCTGCAGGAACTGCCGGACTCCCCGAGAGGGATGAGATTTGCGGAAACTGTCCCGCTGGAGCTCCTTGTTGCCATTGGGGGACTCGACCATGTGGAGTGGATAGTGTCCCACTAGCTCCACGAACAATCGCACAAACGCCTCCGACATCAAGGAGCTCAAATCAGTTTGCTGGTCTGAATGATTAAATAAGGAAAATGTTAGCACAGCAGTAAGGTTAATACTTAATGAAATGCTAAAAGCCTATGATTACATGAAAAAAAGAACAACAACAAGGGGGTCATCAACACAAATCTGGTTAAAGATTTGTAATCACACAACTGGAACTAATGAGCAGAAAACAGAATGTGCATTGATCTGCAGTAGGTTTGCCCTGCTGTGCTGCTGACATTTGCAGCTCATTTCTGCACAGCCAGATTTAGCTGGCAGAACAAAAGGACACACTGATAGTGCTATGATGAAAACTGATGCCAGCAAATATTCTTCTCATCGTCACTTTAAAAATGGAACTTCATCTTGTGATAGCGAGACTGTTTTGTAGATAAATCTTGTGTTCTTCGCGTCTGTTCCACCAACCTCCACACGTGTTTCCATTTTCTTCTCTCAGAATATCTTGCCTCTCCTCCAGGATCTGCTGCAACGCCGCCTGGAGTTTACTGGGCAGAATGCAGTCCTCATCGCCCAGCTGTCACACATCACAAGAAGGGTCAACAGCAGTCACATGATGCAGTTTCTAACCATGCATTTAATCCGTCACATTGTCTCATAGTTAATATCTATAGTAGCCTCAATATAAAAACATCAAATGTCACTCGTGTTTTCAATTTTTGCTGTGACAAACTAAATAATTATATTTGGTGCTTTGATCACATTGTTTTTTCATGCACTAGATTTAAAACCCAAGACCCAGTGTTAAACTTCAAAAGCACTCTGTACTGGGAAATGTAGCCATTTACTGTTTAATGTGCAAGAATGCAACAGGCCAAAGGAGCAGAATGCCTCCAGCCCACACTGTGCAAGTCAAAGATATTTAGCCCTTTATTCATAAATTCAAACTGAATGGAGGGATGTTTCTAGAATTACTCATTATGTGTATACTAATATAATGAGCACAACCACACAAAAGTCTGTCAATGACTGAAAAGACTTACTGTTAACTGACAAAATTGCAGCACTGAATCAGCCTTAATGTTTTGATTGTGACAGGACTATGTTCTGGGCTTACATCCCATATAATTTGTCACTCTCAAAATATTCAGCATGCTACCGAGGGACAAGTGTAGGCAAAGCCATCTTTTTGACTGAGACCACACCTATCATTCCCATTATACGTTGTGTGTACACACCTGAATGACAAACTTGTTTGCACACAGATCCACTATGAGCACCTGGGAAGACAGCAAGAAGAAGAATTGACAGTTACTAACTGTAAGACTTAACAATTGTGTAATAAGAGTTATATAAAGGTCCAGTGAGTGTGAGTTACAGTGTGCTGCTGCACAGTGGAAGCAACAGCATGCGTGGAGTGAATATACAGCCAATAAACCATTACACAGGCAGGACTGTCTTTTTAAAGCTCTAATTGTTTTCAAAATTATTTTTACAGACCTCTTCAATGGGAAGCTCCAGCACCTGTGGCAGGCAGGGTGCCAGCACCCCAATAAGGAATGGGGTGGGGGAACAGCTGATGTCCAGCATGCTGGCTGGTAACACCGGCACGAAGGTGTGCTGCCAAGTAAACGGGTAGAGCAGCGCCAAGGCTGCGTGGCTGCAGCGTGACAGCACACTGCAGTGAAGAGATTAGATGAGAGATGAGGTTTATCAAAACACTATTCATGCAATTCCCACACAGATCACATGACACTGAGATATCAATCATGGCTCCCTAAAGATAGAGGATGGCCACATGTATTATTTTTCCACCAAACACTCACAATAAACTGTAAGAGCTTTCAGCAAAACGCCTTAAGTATCAAAGGATTCTCTCAATGCAACTGATCTATGTTAATCCTCTTAGTTCAGCAGTCACTGCTACTCCTGCTGACACTCCTCGTCCCTTTACAGAAAGTTGCATGCGTGCTGTGAAAATCCTCCTCCGCTTTCACCTGGTTGCTCAACTTCTACAGCTAACATTTTCTTGGTTTTGCCAAAGAGCCTTTTTTGTGTTTTTCAAACAGTATCTGTAGCCTCACTAAGATATTCAATCTTTAAAAGGTGAATCGCTAATTTCCCCCAACGTTTTCAGCTGCTCTTAGCAAAAAGCCAAATTTCAAATAAAGCTACTTGGAAAAGAAATTTTAAAAAATTTCTCATGGACATTTACTTACGATCTACATTTAATAACTTTCTAATTACCATCAGTCACTTTTAGAGCACTTAACAGAGCAGTAATTGCTTGCCATGCTATTAGAAACTTTTAATTAGTAATTTAGTGTATGTGATCTTTTGATTTTTCTTAATTAATTTTAGACTGTCACTTTCTCTAATGTGGCAGTCTCTATTTTTTAAGCTCAGTGTAACAAGCAGCTCACAGATGTTACTTAAATGATGTAAAACACAGTTAATTTCACCATGTGCAATGTGTTATTTATACCCAGTGTTAGCATTTCTATATTACTTTTTGGTTATTTGGCTAGAGTAAAAGTGAGTTATGGTAACTGGATCAGAGAAACACATTGGTGCAGCATTGCTCGGGTATTGGCATATAACTCTGCACTAAGGTTGTACACATACCAGTCATATGCTTGAAGTTCCAGGTCTGATTAGTTTCGAGTTTGTCTCTTTTGCTCTCTATATCCCACTCTGCTCTCTAAATGTAGCATCTGAGTATTCTGTCTTTCCTCACAATTGAGCAGCTCAAAATTGTATTCAGTGTGACTTGTTTTGAGCTGTTTTGTGTATGTAGCAATTTTTAGTTATCCTACAAGGATACAAATGATGTTAAAAGAAGCCTCCATGTCAGCCTGAGCACAGACAAACTAGAGTGGATCATGCATGATCCGGGCAGCATATGAACTACTTGGTGTGAACAAAAGCCAAACCAATGTTGGACAGAAATCGGTGTTACATCCTGTATCACCTAATGTTCTCACAACTTTTTGAAACAGGTGCTCAGCTTTAACAGGAACTGTTAGAAGTTTGACATAACAATGCAAACTTACAAAGGCATATATCATGGTGGAGCGAATTACCCACTATATTGCTGTATTATAGCCATCAATGCCTGACTGGTCCTGCTGTGAGATGCATGCTACTACATCATACCTGAGTTTGTCAGCGACAAAGATGACCCTCCTCTCGAGCAGAAGGGAGGCGAAAACCTGCAGGAGTTTTGTGACACTGAGACATTCCAGCAGACTGTCAAAGTCCACATGCTCCAGTCTGGAGTCCACAGGTCGGCATAAAGTCAGTTCCTTGCAAAGCAATGAGAGCACACTCAGTCAGGCTAAATATAAATTGTAGTTGTTGACAGTGTGTATGAATGGCTGAAATGTTTATGCAAAACTAAGCCTTTTAGGATGCTGAATACCCATGTTCATGTTGTTCGATCTTTTAACATCTGCCAGATCACCAGAGACTTATGAATGATTAGAGCCAGGGGTTTTGTTCTGTTCTAGCCACATATCGAATAAACATAATTCCGGGAACTAGAGGTTGTTTTTCTTTTTTTAAAGAATGAAATCTGATACGTGCATTTCAGCCTTGTAATTCCTCCGATACAAGTTTTTCCATGTGGGTATGCCAAACAAAAGCATAAAAAGCACCTGGGGAGATAAGTGTGTTTTTTGTCCTGACTCTCTCCCCTCATCCCCAACTGGTCAGGGCAGATGGCCGCCCATCCCTGAGCCACGCTCTGCCTGAGGTTTCTTCCTGTTAAAAGGGAGTTTTCATTCTTCCCACTGTTTTCAAGTGCTTGGTCGCAGGGAGTAAAATATGATTATTGGGGTTTTTTCTCCATTATAGTAGGATCTTCAACTTGAGCACGTTGAGGCAACTGTTGTGATTTCGCTATATAAGTAAAACGGTGTTGAAATGAACTGACTATGATGCTGAGCTCTTGAATTTTAAGAGGTTATAGTCAATGGTCAAATGATAGATGGGGACTTTAGATATAGGTTTTAAATCTAGGACTTCCAAATGTAAGGCTTTGACTTTGCCACACTCCCTGAGTTTTACTGGAAAGGATCCTTACTTTGCATATTTTGACTCTGTAAAACAGAAGTGATCAAACAGTTTGCTGTCAGTGTTTAAAAACACATATATATGTTGCAGCATGGCTGAGCCCTATTGTTTTCACAAATACCCTAAAATTTTGAGTCATTCTGAGTTTGCAGAAGGGAGTGGCTAGAAGGAGCAAAACTACTAATTAACATTTCCTCTTTTGGTTTCAGGCTTACCTCACTCCCAGCGCCTGGGACGAAGCTCTTAACGGTAACTGTGCGTCCAGGGGCTGGAAAAGGAGCTTCCATCACAGTACGCATAAAAGGGTACACGAGAGCCGGAGATATTTCTCTGCGCCTCTCCACCTCTTCCAGAATCTGGTCAGACAAAGCCAGATGAATCAATTTTTGCATGCAGATGGGGTTTTCCTTCAGAGCACACTACTGGTTGTTAATTTCCCTCAGGCCAACTGAAGGATGGATGAGACACAGTTACATGCATATGATTTCCTTTTGGGAAAGAACCCCACACCCAGTGACTCCTCAGGATTATCTTCTAGTGCACCCTCATCCTATCTTTAAACATGCAGTTTTAAGGCAGCGGGTTTCACAATGTTCAGGGGATTAGCACTAAACTGTAGTCGATCCAGCTCTTTTCATGTCGCAGTAAAAAGTTCTATCAGCAGAAATATGTGTGCACATGTGTTGTGTCTTTACCTTTGCAAAAAGATTGAAACAGCCCAGCTTGCTGACAATACAGTGCACCTCAGGAAGTCTCTTCCCCTTTCCACTGGGCTTAAAGAGACAGTTTCAAATGATAAAAAGGAAGAAACAGAGATGTCATTACAACACCATTAAACACGGCATATCTCTCTCAGTCTCTAAAATGGCAGGAGTAGAAAATCCTAAAAGTCATAAAGTCTCCATCCATGTTTTTCATAGTGGCAATCAGTTTTCCCCCCCCATGTCCTCTTCATAAGACGTAACATCCAATGTTGAAACTATAAAAAAACCCTGAAAAATCTGCAAAAAAAACTGTGCTTGGACAATAAAATTTAAGTAGAATATCAATGACATAAAGCTAATCTGGATCAGGAACCATCACAATCCACAGAATATAGGCCATAAAAATGACAAAAGCAAGCTGGAGCATAATTTGGCTGCAGACCCATGAAGTGATCACTTGGTGTACCGGTAAGTTGGATTAAATCCTATTGAGATTCTTTGTAATCATGACTGGACCGTTTTGTTGTTATGAAAGCAGTCATATGAAGTTATTCTCTAACTGCAAATTGAAGATTTCTAAGTGCAGGAAAACCGGGCGGCACAAGTAATCTGAGCATGAGTTTTATGCTTTGGGGATTTACAGCAGACACTTTGCAATGGTTTCCGCCATGTTACAAACACAATTACTGGATTAATCAAGAAAATAACCTGCAGGTTAATGAAGTGAAATTGAAATAGATGTTAATGACACAGTATCTGAAGCAGCGTCTGGAGAAACAGCAAAACTGAAAAAGCTCTCTAAGTTGTGCGAGTTGAGAAAAACAAAATATAAAACTCTCCACATTAGATGTGGCCTAGATCTGTCTGTACTACCCAACAACAAAGTTTATCGCAGACATCTTAACAAGACAACTGCAATAGCAGTAACAAAGCAAAAGAAAAGCACAACACTTGTCATAATTTCAACATACAAAACTGAACCCTTCTCAGGCTAAGGAAAAGGGAACATGATGAAATTCTTCTTGCTCTCTGTCATTAATACAGAAGTGGTTTATGGTCTGTGACTCACATCTAAGAGATATTGAGTAAGCACAGGGCAGGCTGCCATATCATGACACACACACACACACACACGAACATTTGAGTCAAATGCTCACCAGGATCTTACGGCAGTAACAAAACCAGCGGCTGCCATCTTCTCCAGTCAGGACAAAGGAAAACGTCTCGCTGTCAACGCAAACACAGATAATGCTATTTATCCGAGGTAATTTAACCATGATGTTCCATGTATAAAAATTGGTGGGAAAAGAGCTGGCTTGATATGAATGATTTCATTATGGAATCATTTCATTACAATTAATTAAACAGGAAAAACACTACACTAAATAAAGACAGACAGAACAGAAAATATGTACATGTACATATTTGTCGTCTGGTAGTTTGTATTGGCACAGATGCATATTTTAGAGGCAGGAAGGGAGTGCAAGTTCTGAGCATAACCCTCATTACAACAATGAACCGCACAGACAAAATGCATGCCCAATTCCCCTTAGCACTCCAATTTAATTAGATCAGACAAAACTTTAATCATCCCTGTGGGGAATTTAAGTGATTGCAACAGTGATTTATGGGTTACAACTAATAGCTGGAGATATTAATAGAAAAAGAGGAAATGGGGTAATAAACATGGCATAAATAAGAACGCTGAACAATACAAAGTCAACAAAAGGACTCCAACACAAAGAAAATGAAAGGAAGATGAAGAAATAATACAGTCTCATGTTACCATTACATCACTGGCTTAGCTTTGCTGTGACACAGCATACATCAGGCATGGTGTTAAAACATTGTTGTTGTGTTTAAGCTGACCTAGGCATCAGTGCAGAAGGTTTCCAGTCCTGAGAATCAGGGAAGCAGAACCTTGGGATCACCTTCAGCTGATCCTCAGCTTCTTTAGAAAGCCGGGACGACTTCTCAAACTGAAAGAGAAAAACTCAAGGCTACTACAGGCCAGTCGATTCCCAGAGATCCAATAAAATCAATAAAACAAACAACAACAAAAAAAAACACCAAAAATTAAAAGTGTTAAAAGTTTCCTGTAAATTAAAATAAATAAATAATAATAATAATAATAATAATAATAATAATAATTTTTTAAAAATCAACAAACATGCACAGTCTCAAGTATGTGGTCGAATGCACCTAAAGAGATCATTTCTTTTATATTCCAGGGAGAAAAATGCAAATATATACCCAAATCTGGAAAAACACATCAAAAGAGTCCATCTGAGAAGCCTTATATCAGCCTGGGAAATTCCCCGTATACAAATTCTCAAAAGGATTTTTTGTTATGTACAATGAGAATCCCTTAATATCACCAAACAAGATTACAATTTAGTTGTGAAATTGTCACAAATGACATCAATTCATGCAATATGAACAAAGCAGAGTTGTGCAGACTGCTAACCATTTTGGGGAACTGTTGTGTAATTTCAGGGGAGTAGGTGTTTTCTTGGGAGCTTTTTCTTAGTGACACCACCACAAAGATCTGGAAAAGCTGCTGCTGCTGCATCTGAATCAGGTCTCTCTCCAGGGTGCGGTAGCCTGGCCTTCGTTTCAATGTAGACTGGATGTAAACTGATCTCCTGGAGCCTGTTCAACACCACACAGTGACACAATACAGTCATGTTTATCCTGGGAAAAATCCCAACCAGCACAGAGAAGCAATAAAAGGTCTTCTTAATGTCTATATAATGTAAAACTGTAGCTATAACACTGACTACTTTAAGGTTGCTCAATGATGACCTATCATGCTAATTTCTAACTCTGCTTTTTATTCTTCAACTCTACTACAGCGTTGCATGATTCACACTAAATAAAGAATCCTTTTTATCTTATGCTGAGCCTTGATTCAACTTATTTCATTCACTGCCTGAAACAAGCTGTTTTAGCTCCATCTTTCTAATGAATGACTTATCCTTTAAACATTAGTTGAGCTCCTAATTAAAAACTTTGGAGATGTTTGGTGTGATCATTTAACACTAACACTATACAGTATATGATGTTTTTATCTTCTCGTTTTACCGTAGCACTGGATTTATACTTTCATTTTTAGGAACTAATAGTATTTACTCCATATAAAGTTATCTACCTGTAAACTTTACCCAGAACTAGCATAAAGTGAAAGATTCTGTACGTTTGTTATACCTTTGGTGCCGTCCTCAGGGTCACTCTCAGTCCCGCTGGTCTCCTCTGCTTATATAAATTGGAGGAGGAGGGATAGATTAGTGAGAAGCAGAGGAATGGGGAAAACTTGACAGGCCATAATCAGATGCAGACAGCAAGTCTTTGTTTCATAATTTCATTTCATTGCCAACTGCGACTGGCCTTATGTGTATCATCAAAAGATGGGTATTTCCACCAAGAGGCTCAACTTAATCTTGATGTGTTGATGTGGATCTGCCACTATGTGTTTGTGTCTCACCTCGCACGGTGACTCCTTGGTTCTTCACTCTCTTCCTCCCTCGCTTGTCATCAAAGATCGTCTCGATTTTGTTGACATACTATGTATTAGAAGCACAGGTGCTTGTCAGCCCCATAATTTTAGAGCCATTGCAGAATCCTGATTACATGGAATTATGATATATAGCCACTAACAGCTACTAAATACATAATTATATTACAGATTTTCAGCATTTTTTTCTTCTTTTTTTTTAAAACCCCATACCCTTGTTGTTCTTTCTAAAAGAACATAGAGCGGGAAGCTTAAACTTTGTTTTTAAAAGAAGCGCTGCCAATTGAGGAAACAAACTCGTATGGCAATGACAAGTAACATGTCTAACTAACCATAACAGCACTGTTTTGAAGCAGAACAATACATAATAAATGAGTTATTGTCAAGATCTAAATGTGTATTTTTAATATATTCAAAGAGTTCCCAAAAGCGGTTTGTCTAAAATATTTAAGAATACTCAACTCACTCAATATTTCATTATTACTACAGTTTCAGATATTCATTTTACACTATTGAAAAGTTACACAATGGTCTCTTCCTAAAAACAATCAAAATCAACATGACGGGCTTTTTCAAACTAGCTCAAACTCATGGTACTTGGGTCACATTGGGTTTTTTAAGCCATAACCTCTTTTTTCTACAAATATATTTTAAAAAACGCTTTTTTCCCTCTTTACCTTGTCAGTAAAGTCTGTCCCTGTCCAAAACCTTTCCACAGCCATGGGTTAGATGTCCGTAATACTCTTCTGTCTGAATTTACACAAAGTGTTTACACATACTGCTCCAACACTATCTATTATTTTCAGCATCAGCTTCTTCCTGTTCAACAAGTAACCGCCTCCTTTTCTGTTCTACGTAAAACATGAATCATCATTCACTGCCACTCTGTCAGTCACAGGTCACATGGAAATGGGCACCAAAAATGCTGTCAGCCAGCCATAGTATCAAATTCAATTGTATGTGCAAATATACCTGGGGTATCCTGTGTATTTTCTGAGTGCTTCCACGCCGTGGTGCAGCTGGTTTGGGAGTGTCTGCAATGGTTGAAGATTTGGACACAGCTTGGAACACCTTCCTGTCCACTTTACTAGCATACCTGTATAACGTTTGGGGTTTAGAAGGCAACTGGAACAAAAGAAGTGCTAAGTTAATGCTCAGTTTCAGATAATTACTTGGTATCAAACTACAATAATTCCTTCTTCCTTTGTTTCTCAGGTTGACACATTTGTTACATTGATGCATAACTAATAAAAATACTCCTGTACTATTAAAGCGGGACATACATGGAATGTTATCCATTACCTTTGGGAGAGGCCTTGCAATAGGGATACACATTGGAGATAGCTTGACATCCTCATAGGGGTTATCTCTGGTCACATCACCTGAGGGTAAGGTAGAGTGATGGGAAGGATTAGACAGCATGCCTGGACGTCTTCAAGACATAGAAGCAACTGAGACAGCCTAAATTTGCTGAAACTACAACAAATTGTTTAAAATGCATGGTAGCACCTATCTGCCAAGTGCTGTGAAATACTGAATTTGTGACATTGCAATGCAAAAGCTATTATTATACACTTGTATCAAACAGCTAGGCCACATTTACAGACACTACATATTGTGAATAGGTGTTATGTCTGATCCCACTAGTCACAGCATGTTTTTCCATCGTGAACATGAGGAATAATTCTAGTAACTGTAGGAAATCTGTGGGCAATCAGGAAAAGGAAACATCATCAGTTGAGCTGCTATACTTAGTACTACTAAGTAGTACTAAGTATAGTATGCTTAGTACTACTAAGTATACTATACTAAGAATAGTATACTTAGTATACTATTCTTAGTTAGCGTATTGTCTGTCTTGTTAATGTTGGTTTATAATGGAGCACTGTAACAAAAAAATATTTTCCCCCAGGGATCAATAAAGTATTCTGATTCTGATTCTGATTATACAACAATAAGCCAAATCCTAACTGAGAATACTGAAATTTACATCAACCCAGCGACAGGTACCCAGGAGTCTTTATGATTTCCTGTCTTTGTCTTTTGTGCTAACAGCCAGATAAATCAGAAGCTCTGGAAGTTCATTCAAAATCAGCTCCACATTGGGAATAGGACTTACAGACGATGTCCTCGTAAATATTGTCATCAGAGTAGGCATGGTAAAGGGCATCATCTGCCCGAGGGCCTTGCTCTGCCGTCAGGCGTGATGCATCCTCATACTCAAAGGACTTCCTGTGACAGGGAGAGAAGCGATGGCAGTGAGAAAGGCTGTTGACCTAAAGATAACCATTATACTGTTCACTCTATTGTTGTATGTTTAGCCATTGCCCGACAACAAAATGCCTTGTTGATATGAAACCCAGAAAAACAAGGAGATAGTGCAGGGAGAGAGAGAATAATCATCATGGAAGGAAATGACTGAGCGCATGATAGAGAAGTTGCAATATGGTAACAGTTTTTCTGTGTCACAGACAGTACAGAAATATGGAAATGGACAGTCTGTCTGAGTGCAGAAACTGAAACTGCGATGTTACTAAAGTTCACGTGATAAAATACCTGGCCAGGTGCAGATACTTCATAATGTACAAGCTTAAATGAAAGCTTCCTCTAAAGATGGTAAACAAGAAGCCCTGTGCTACCTGTGTGCAGACATGACAGGAAGACTCCGAATCGAGCTACTGGCATAAACTAAAAAGGTTGATTACATTGCCTACAATACGTAACAACAAAAATATTGCACAATTAGTAGTTTGTGAAACTCTGTTTTACAGTTTATGAAACATCCTGTCCTGTGCTCTAACAGAGGGGAAACAGACTTTCTCTACCTACATGTGAAAAAAATAACCATTCAAACTTTTTAATCTATTGGACAAGCAAACTTTCGTCCTCTTTGAAAGGGTACCTAATGATAAAGGCACTGCAATCAATAACACCTACACCTACCTATGTTTGTATCTTTATATTTCAACAATAGAGTAGGAAATATACCCCATTATTCATTATACTGTCAAATGTATGAAATTAGAATTAATGGATCCTGATTAGAGGCCAATAATTAGAACCTTTTTAAAAAAAACAACAACATATGGTCCAAGTATCAAGTTCTCTTTTACACTCAAGTATATTTTACCATTATTCACCGTCTAAAAACCTCTTTAAAGTCTTCAAAATGCCCGAGTCTATTATTAATATTTTACACTGCATGTATTATAAACATCTGCCAGTTTTCTATGACTGGCCAATCCAGGAAATTCAGCCAGTAGAGCCTTTGATGCAATAAAAGGTCATCAGAAACAAAAATTATATTACAGGATCTGCAGGGACAGCACCAGTCAAAAGTCCATCCAAAGTGCTGACTGGTATTGTAATCATTTCAAATGCTGGTGTCAAAGTGCGCGGTTCTACTGTCAGAAGGACAGCACCAGCTTCAGGTGGAATGGCCAAGTCAGATTTGAATAACACTGAAATATTGTGCACGCAGGATAACCCACACACAACTTCAGATATTTTACATGATAACAAATTGTCAGCAAGGTATATTAGTTTCTAAGGCCAAAGGGTGTACTTTCTTTATCTGCAGAGAAGTAAAATCTATCAATCATTTTTTTATATTTTGTTGAAACCATTGATCACTCCTTTTCTTTACCATCTTTGTCTGTATGTACCGTATTAAAAAGGATTAAATGTTTGCTTTTTATGTGTCAAAAGCAATGGTTTTCACAGGACTACAGATAATATAAGCATGTGACACAGTTTAGTCTTGTTTTACTCGGCCTTTAAAATAATGAAAGAGGAACTGTGTGTGTGTGCCCGATGAAGATGACCCTGGACCCATGGCTGCTCAGGAACTAGGCCATTTCTAGACAATAGACGACAATGCTGCCAGATATCATGTGACATCACACCAGGACCCCAGCCAGCAATCAGACTCTGACAGTACCCTCCCCACCCCAAAACTGCTCTACATATACTGTAACTGTTCAGTAAACCTTTCTACTATAGTTTATATCAAAGAAAGTGCTGCAACAGTTCCATTCTACTTTACTTTTAACAAGTACTCTATGATTATTTATGCTTTTCTTTTTGTGCACTTACTGACCTGTTCTTTTTATGTCTTGAAAGTCCTTCACTCTTTCCAACTGGACACGGAGGAGGTGGGAAGTTGGGTGGTTGAGCTACCCTCCTGGTTCTCGTGTTGGAGTGATTGTTATGAGAGGACCCTCTGTCCCATTGTACCATGTACCCTGTGTTGTTACTGTTCTTGGTTCCCCGATACTGGAATGTCCGCTGAGGTTTAGGAGGGGGATTAGCTTCACCTGATGATCCTCTGCCTTTCTCCCAGAGCAGTCTGTTTCCCTCAAGCTTCCGCCAGAAACCCCGGGAAGTGTAGAAGTTACCAGCAGGCATGTTGTCTTCTGGATCATCAGTTGACAGAGGTAGAGGTTTAGAAACTACTTCAGCATCCAAGATACGACCTATTTTTTGGTCACCGTTGGCAGTAATGATTCGTTTATCTGTAGCCTCCACTTTGGGAGATGCAAGTATTTGCGTTGAAAATGTTTTATTTCCTGGCGACGTGGCTAATAATTCACTGGAACCACTACGCACCGGTTCTGACTTCCTGCCACCCACACTGTGTCCAGCCTGTGCTGGGGATTCCTGAAAATCAAATTCCGAGTTATTTCTTTTTGAGACGTCGGCTTTTGCATGAAGACCGCCTCTCCAGCTCTCGTTTGGACAACCATTGCCTAGGAGATCTCCAGACAGAGTCCGAGATACAGTCAGAGGATGTACTTTCACTCCAGTATCATGGCCACTGCTCTGCTGACTGCGGCCTTCCCACTGGGAGATCTTCTCCTTGATGTTAATGACTTGCTTGTGAGAAGGTATCCTCAATGGTGGCCGTCCTTGCTTGGCTGTGGGAGCCTCATTCTGCAGCACAACCTCACCAACCCCACGTCTGACCTGCTCCGCTCTTAGAGCCAGCATATTGTGTCAGCTCATCGCGAATCCTCCATAGGTAAATGTATCAAGTATTTCCCCACAACAGACAGAATCTACTTATTGTTAATTATCCATAAACTGTAATCAAAATCAAAAGAGCCACAAAGTTTATTGTTGGTTCTGTTCTGTCTTCATGTCGTTGTGTGGTGGCAGAGGATCGTTTTCCTCTTGTCTCATTTTATAAAACAACCTAAAAAGAAGATGACAGACTAAAATTACTTATCAGTACAATTAAATCACATCCAAAGAGCACAGTGCACACTGTAGGATCAGAGAAACAAAACCCCAAGGGAAATCTTTCCCCTGAAACAGCATGCATCCAAAGGTGAAGACAAGAACATACTCATGTGAATGCTGGTTTCTGAAAATAAACCTAGTAAAAAAAGAGAAAAAAAGTAAAGACAGTGACAGTGACACATACACTACTATGTATGTGTGCAGTGACCCCCCCCCCCAAAAAAAAAAATAAAAAATTCTTCTAGGCCTAGGAGATTTCTGTGATGCCTTCTTCCTAGGCCTCCTTATAGCTGGTCAAATACAAAAACACCTGTAGTACAGCAAATCAAATGCACCTCATTTGAAAGGCTGTCTTTAAATGGTATGGGGGAAGACCGTCTATGCCAGGGGTCGCCAATCCCAGTCCACGAGGGCCGGTGTCCCTGCAGGTTTTAGATGTGTCCTTGATCCATCAC
Organism: Astatotilapia calliptera; assembly: GCF_964374335.1. Taxonomy (NCBI): domain Eukaryota; kingdom Metazoa; phylum Chordata; class Actinopteri; order Cichliformes; family Cichlidae; genus Astatotilapia; species Astatotilapia calliptera. The sequence continues at coordinate 26,655,672 of NC_137441.1, forward strand.
AGCTGATTTAAATTTAAATGGATAAATTACCTTCTAAACATGTTTTGAAGTTCTCCAGAGGCCTGGTAATGAACTAATCATGTGATTCAGGTGTGTTGACCCTACAGGGACACCGGCCCTCGTGGACTGGGATTGGGGACCCCTGGTCTATGCGATTTCATGAAGCGTTTGAGACACGGAAAAACACACGAATCTCATTTCATGCATAAAGAGCCAACGACAATTGATGACGGGGAGCATTTTAACCCCACCTATCCACATGTGGTCGAGCTCTAGATTAGGCGTTCCTCACGTGGTTTAACTATTTATCAGACACAAAAAATAAAAAGATATAAGACAACATATTCTAAATAACTGCGGCCTTTGCTATATGCACTTTAAACTAAAAATCACATGTTGTCAAACATGCACAGATTTGATGTCTGCGATTGTTTTGCAATGCACTCAGTCTGATTTATATATCCTTAGCCGGCATCAACATGATTGCTGAAGTCTCTTGCTCCTGCTTCGCTGGAACCAAACTATTTGGACACGTCGCACATGAGGATCAAGAAGGGGAGACATGGTAAAATTCCACAGCATAGTTCATGATGACTATGAGCTGCATTCCTGCAGATGGAGAGGAGGAGGGTCAGTAAATAGATTCAGCTACAGACAGTCGGACAGTCACTCAGTCTTGCAAATGACACCTTTGTCTGCGTTTGACCCAAATTAAACGTATGTTTGTAGTGGAATGCTGCTCCATCATAGCCAGACCACGCAATGACAATGCAGCTCCCGAACTGACCCACTTGCACTTATTCGTCTGTGTGCGGTATGTAGTACAGGAAGACATGAGTTGCGTTTCCTGAGCTGCAGGAAGAAGGATCAGCAGTGTCCATAATTATGGTGCAGAAAGATTTTCACCCAACCACTGGTTTAAGCTATGTTTAGATCATCTATATTCAAACACTGACTTGGAAATACAAGAAATCCAGAAATATATCAGCCACTGGCCACTTACAGTAACACTGTGAAACATATCAAAATGGGAGCTTCCCTCTTTTCCATGGTATTCAGTTAAAATCAAATATTAGTCCCAAAGCAGTGAACTGTACATTGTTGTGTAGAAAAGCCAGAGGGAAAGTCAAAATGAACGTTTTAATAAGGCGTTCAGCTTTACAGAGTGGCATCCCAGCATTATTTTAGTGAAACTCACTGAGTCATCCATGTAGAAACTAGACAGGGGACACACAAAGCTTGGAGAACCCAGTCATCAGTTGGCAACTAAATTAAACCTAATTGCAGCTTCAAAACCGCCACAACACGCCCTGCAGAGACGTGTGGCATGACATGACATGTTGGAGGTGAGGTATTGTACAACTGTAGTTTATCACCAGCAGTGGCAGTCGGGAGTATAATAAAAGAAAAATGCAGGTTTGCTTTACACCAACATAAAAGGACAGAGCAAGATAAAGTACCTTAAAACGACTGATCCTTCAGCAGTCAGCGGGGTACAGAGGCATTCATTTCCACATCTCCAATGAGGGAGTGACAGACAAACAGCTTTCATGAGGTGTTTTGTGTCAAGTTGTTGCTGCTAGCTGTGCCAAAACAGTCCAAATCCTCTCATAAACACAGACTGAGGCAGATAAACAATCTAAACATCATTACTTCACAATACCACAGTGATAACACCTTGAGTGGCACATGAATATCGAAGAGGCTTTGTCTTGACAGTTATCAATTAACCAAGTTGATTTTCCTATATATTTGGCAAAGCAGACAAATGATTTTCATAGAGCATTTTACAGCCTTAAAGGACAGAGACCTTTGGGAGCTCTATGGCCTGAATTGCCTCCATATTTTCTGTTATGAATAGTTACTATGTCCAGATAAACGGAGATAAACTGGAGATTAGCAGGAATGCATGCGGGCTGAGTGAAAGGAAACTAGGCTCATGTTTTAAAAAAACAACAACAACAACTGTAAAAATAAATAAATAAATAAATAAATAAATAAATAATAAAAAAATGTCACCCCGCCCTTGCAAAGAACTGAAACTTGGAAACTTAACGGACTCGTTATGGTGAAACCTGTTAAACCGCCGGCTGGAACAGCAATACAGGAATAACGTTTTAGTCACCAGTGAAATCGTACAGTGTAATAAACGAAAAGAAGAAAAATAATAAAAATAATTTATTGGATGCATGCCGAGTTGAAGAAAGGGACTTACTGAACCAGAAAAAGTATTGATACTTACATTAAAACGTGATAATAGCTATACATAATACCGTCAGGTTAAACTTGCCATAGTTTCAGTGGCGTTTGGTGTTGACTTGTCACCATATGAAGAAAGCACAAGGATTGGAGAAGTGTGGGAGAGCTATAAATTTTACGGCCAGCTATTAGCTAACGATATCACTGAATGCAGAAACAGAGCTCCTTGAACATTTTAACTAGGGTTTTCTACGAGAAAGTGATATATAAGCTGTGAAGTAAGTGTAAAGATAGAAAGATGGGTAGATGTGATAGAATCCATACTACTTACCAAAGTATAAGCAGGACTCATGTTCTTTCCTCGTTTTCCCGGCGATAAAATAAAAACCGCAAATAAAATCCGACTGCGCTCGGTCTCATCGTTCTATCTGGGAAGGTCTCAATAACGTAAAAAAAAAATGCTACCGTTGTTCAAAAAAAGCAGCCTACAGACTGGTAAACTTAACTTATGAGCACGAAAACTTTATGAGGTATAAAAACGTACCGCTTATACTAATATCTAAACACAGCATGAACAACAACCACAAAGAAAGTGGCCACAGAGGAGAGAAAAGCTGCTAAAGCAGAACACTCCTCGCCCTCCGTCTTTGGACAATTAGCGTCAAGTCAGCCTGAAAATGCGATTTCCGGTTGTAACTTTCAAAATATAAGAGATAACAATTCACCGAGTGTCGTTTCCCCCAATTTATAAGGTGTTCATTGAACTTTCTGGGTGAAAATTGTTTTGTTTTTTTTGTTATGTTCAGTTTTTTATGTTGTCCGTTTTTTATTTTTTATGTGTCCTTTATAAAACGTAAATATTGTAAAAGTAAATGTATTTTAGTCCACTGCAATTGTACGTTTGCTGGCGTCAGTTGTCCAACAAGACCACCGGGATATCGACATCATAACACATGCCACTGAGTTTTGGGAGCAACAAAAGTATCTGAAATGATTTCAAATAATAAAGGAACAAGCAACATTTACATGCATTATCCACCACACCATTATTTATGACAGCACTGCTGGAAGTGGTTAACAAATAACTGTGTTGGGGGGTTGTAATGCAACATTTCTGTCTTGTTTACAATAAAAATAGTTTACCGTGCTTTTATTTGACTTCCAGCTTCCCTCATACTGTTTCTGTCGAGCTTGACGCGCTGACTGTGAGAAAGTTTGCCTGAAGCCTCCAAGAGAGACGACGTCATCACCTCAACTCCTGCAGCTGTCAACACTGAACAAATACTGCTGTCTTTGAGTGTCCTGGGAAATCTAGACACTGGGTTAGGAGCTCCATCTTTGCGATCGCACAACTTAATAAACATAACTAGGTGTTTAATTTATGACGTTTGTGATGCAGAGCTTTAGCCTCTCTAACGTAATTGTGAACTTTAGACTTTATACCTTGTCTCAAACTTGATCTTGGCAACATGATGTGAACTCGGTTCATTTAGGTTAGAACAAATGCTGACTTTCATATCGTGTTTTGACTTATAGCCTAAGGTAATTTTGCTGCTAAACGTTAAATAAATAAGGTAAACAGCTTTCAAGAAATGTCTTAAGGCAACACAGTAGGACAAGATCTTCCTGTCGGGTAAACAATTTGGCAACGACCACAGAAATGCAATTGCACCGTTTATTTCCTTCCATTCTTATACACGTTTCTCCAACTGAAAAAAACATACTGTAATGTGCAAGTCACAGATGTGCAGATTGTAAAAGCATTTCTTCCTTTAATAGAGAGAACATCTGTATTTTAAATGGTCAGCTTCTTTGAGATTCCACTGCGATTAACAAACGTAGAAACTTTTCCATATCACAAAAGAGAGTAGTGTCTAAGTAAGGGTGGGTCCGGTCGGTTTACTCAGACTTCAAGCCCTCCTTGATGAGGTTGAGCTCGTAGCACAAGGTCTCATAGCGGTACGCCATACGGATCTGAGGCACGTTGGTTTTGCGGATGTCGTTGCCCTCTGGACCCTCTTTGAGGTAATCCTTACCCAGGAAGTGGCGCTTCTCCTGCAGCGCAAAAAGAACCCCACAAAGAAATGTTTTAACTGGCAATTACAGTCAAAGTTCTTCAAACCACCTTTGGTAGTTCTCACTATAGTGTCACTAAGAATATATGTATTTTGTAATGTTCTCTTGGCTCTTGTTATTCTCTTTGACTCAAGTACAGACTTGTAGGTGTGTGTCTGTTTGACCTCATCAGAGAGGGCGCTCTGAAGCACGCTGTTCCTGGCAATCTCACACATGTCACAGGTGCTGAGCTTGAACACCTGAGCTGCAATGGCATATTCTTCCATTAGAGGTTCCTGTGGACATTAAAAAAAACAAAACAAGACTGATATTACTGAATGCTCCTGCTTCAACTTGAGATCATATGAAATGGATTGCATTAAAAAAAATTGCACACAACACCAATTTATCTGATTTACAGAATGTGTTTATCATCAATGCTGACCATCTCTGTCCATCTACATATTAAACAATAAACAGCACAACAGGCTGCGTGTATTTGTCTATGTTGTCACCAAAGGCTCAGACCTTGGTGTAGTGGAACTGCATGGGGTCATCGGTGGACAGAGACACCACCAAGCCTTTCTTATGGAACTCAAGCAGCGGGTTCTTGGCATACTCAAGGAACAAGCTATTGTTGCTCAGTGGGGACATGGCGATCGGGATCTGGGTCAAGACATACAGGTACTGCAGCACGGGGCTCTGTTTGTGAAGGGTTGAGGGGAAAACAGTGACTTTACAAGCTTCATATTTTTAACAAATATAACAACACAAAATATAAATAGGCAATAATCAATGTTTTAACTTGCTCACAAGAATCATGCCAAATCTGAAATTGAACTTTACACTTCAATACTAGAATTACATGTCAGTTGTATCATTGGCCACATTCAACTAAAGAGTTAGGCTGACTTAATCTATCACTGTTAACTTGTCAGACAGATATTATATAAAATGTGGTGTATAGGCAAACACATAAAAAAAAACATTTTCTACTTTGATTCGACTTATATTGTGTTTTAAGACTATTGTTATGGTTGCTTGGTCTGGCAATTGCCTGATCATGCATATGAATTAAAGTGCATTTTAAGGCAAATGAAATGCTGCATTCAGAGGACTGACCTTCTTGAGGTTAAGGCCATGAGAGATATTGTCAGCAGTCATGAATGCAGCCAGCAAGTGGGTTATGGCACCAGCCTCACCGCAGTGAGGCCTGAACATGAATGTGTTCATGCCCCTCTGTCTGGAGAGCAGAAGAACAGGAATGATACAACAGAAAGTAGCAGACATACTCAGACAAGAGTTAAATATATACTCACTGTAAATGTTTAGAGAAAATAATGATCTCTGACAAAGAAATCCGAGTGCTTCAATCCAATAGGATGAAAAAAGAAAAAGCATGTATGGAAATAGCATTACTCACTTGCGCAGCTGGTTGAGGGCAGCGATATTGGCATACATGTAGTAGATGTAGTAGGTGTAGGAGGGGTTTTTGGCGATGTCCCACTCCTCTGGTTTGGGGCTTTTAGTGGAGAACATGTGGCCACTGTGTTTGGACTCATCATCCACACTGTCAAAGCCTGTCACCTACACATTGAGTAGAAAACAATGGATTATCCCGGGATTATACCGTAGTATTCGGATTGAATCTTTTCTACAGCTATATCTTTATGTGTGGATTGGAAATCAAGGTTCAGCATGTATTTTTGTGTCTGAACAGTGACTCACATGCTTGAGGAAGATGCTTAGCTCAGGACTGGACTGTGGATCAATGGTGGCCTTGAACACAGGCAGGAAAATGTTCTCCAACATTTTGCCAAAGTGTGGCACAAAGTTTCTGCCTCTGAAGATGTCGCTGAGATAGAACATGGACAAATGGCATTATTTAAATGAAAATTTCATCCATTCTTGGTAGCAGTAGAGGTAGCTTTAGTATTTGAATGCATATTCTTTAATGCAGGCAAACAAAAAGAAAAAGCATGAAATGTATAAATGTAAGAGTTTTCCATCTCTCTGACAGTTTGGTGTGTTTATACAGAACAAAGAGAAGACTGAAAACTTACTAGATCCTAGGTATTTGAATCATCCATTTGAGGTTTGGGGAGTAAACCCTGTGCCTGACGAACCAGTTCGAGAGCTTGTTCCACTCGTTGGCGTTGCAGCCATAAATGGACAGACGGGGCTCAGCATACTGGTACCTGGCTTCCTCGAGATCACTGGCTACTTCCTGGTTTTCCCAAAGATCAAATCAAGCTCAAATCACCAGTTCAGTGTATAAAACTGAATATTAATAAAGTAGTTATAACAACCTTGATCTTCAGCTGCCACAGTGACAGTTATACAGTTTTACAGAGAAGTCGTTTGAAACTAACCTTGATGATAGTGGCAAAGTACTCTCCATTGATGTGATTCTCTGTCTTCAGGTACAGGTCACGCAGCTCACTGGCTCCTACTGGGTTGTACTTGGCGTTGAACTTATCGAAACGCTGGAAGGTTTGTCTACCCTTCAGAGAAAGATACAAGATGATAATTTAGACCAAAGAAGTTATAAAACTGAACAGGCAACACGACACATTTGGTTTTAATAAAAGTGTTTGCTTTTATAGAATACAAACTTTTTGATATTTAAACATTTCCTCAAGAATTAGAAAAGAAGTTTATCCTATAGCCGAAACACTTGATGAATCCAAGGTCCACTACTGACAATGTGCCCCATATTTTAATATGATCACTTAGATCAGATCTCTAATCCCTAAACCTAACCAAGGAAAAATGGCAGATTATCTTGGGTAAAAGAACGAAGGTTGAGGTACACAACGACGTGTGCCGCTGGTAACTTTTCTGGGCTGCTTTTCCTCATAACAGCCATCCTCCAAGAGTCTCTCCATTTAAACCAATGCATTGTAAGGGATTGTAACATCTAATCCTTTTACTGAATCTGATCCAGTTTTCAGGTTTTAGCAACGTGTGGCCTACAGAGGTGAGGCCACACGTTGCTCACCCAGCAGCAGTTTTTCCTGCACATTGGTCATCATGGTACAAGTCCTGGTAAATGGTAAATTTGGTAGCACTATAATCTTTATGTTCTATGTGTACAATCCTTTAAAGATAATATAAAACTGATGGTTTATCTTTCAATTATAATGTTTGGGGTTTTTTTTGTTATTATCTGACTATTACATATTTTTATTCTTATCTTGAACACTTAATGGCTTTCATGGAAATGTATCCTGTCAGTATGTGTGCCTTGTTACTTTACTATAATAAAAGTCTGTTATTAGTTGTTAGATTACTAAAAAAAAAAAAAAAAAACCCACAGCGTGCACATCCAGTGAGTCCACAGTGAGGTCGTATGGATGCAGGTTGAGGGACTGAAAGAGCTCCTTCATGGTGACCTCCTTCCCTTTGAGGTTGTGCACTACACGTTCAGCATCCACACGGTAAGACTTTTTGATAAAGCGCAGCAGGTGCTTCTGGTTCATGCAGGCAGCAGCATGGATGTGAGTGTCCACCTTGAAAGGAATAGAGATGGCAGGGTGATCAGTGAGGTTTTTGTTTGTGCAATGTAATACATGTGATCGGTCACAAGAGGGAGCTAAAGACACCACGAGCTGCACTGCAGCTGGAAGTAAGGAAGATGATAGAAAATGTGTGAAATGATCATGCACAACAAATAAATAGGACATTACTTAAACTCTACTACACATTCCAGTTAAAATCAGCACAAAGCTGTTGATAGTCACAGATTTCTGAAAAATCCTGCAACTGTGCTAATCACACTGGTATTTTATTTTATGTCACTTCACATTAAATTGACAGAAGGTTTAAAGCAACTACCTTTCTGCAATTGTAGAAGTCCCTGTGAGGGTTCTTCTTCACCTCTTTCATCTCCTCCATCTCATTCAGCATCTCATGCACATTAAACTTGGACATGAGAAACTTAAGACGGCGGTGAGTGTAAGTCTTTCTGCAAAATAAAGTGGAAATAATTGTGCTTTGATAGCACTTTCACCTAGGAAGAATTACAGCTAAATTACAAAAATGAGGAGAAATTGTGTTGGCACTTTTTGAAATCAGATGAATTTCAGTTCTAAAATCTAAAAACAGAGTAATGAGCACTTTTAAAGGACTCACGTTGGGCCCTGTGCAATAAGAGCGATGAGGAAGTTCATGTCATCGATAAAGGTATTGAGGTCTGGGTAGGGCATGTCCTTTGGCTGATGTTTGTCAGCAGCTGCAGCGTCATTGTACACATAAATCACACCATCCTTCATACGAGCAACATAGCCCAGATTCTTTGGCAGGTTCTTGACATCAAAGGGGTCTTCCCCTTCCTTTGGAGGACTTGTGAAGACTGAGGATAGATGCGACATATAATTAAGTACACATCTTCTACATAAGATCATTTCAAATCATGCTAACCCTGATCTCCTTTTATTATCACCTGGCTCCAATTGTTCTTCCGGTCTGAAAGATTCTCCTTCAGTCTGACGCAGGTACTGGGAGGCTGTTCTTGGGAAGCGCTGGAAGGCCAGTCGCATGTACTTCTCCCTGATGGTTAAAGCACGGTACAGACCCCTGCATGCCAGCTCAAAGTCATCCATGGTCACCTGAATAGCACATACGAGAGATAACAGTAAACTGTTAAACAATGTGGAATTAATGAAACACATTAGCCCTGTGTCAGACTGGCTTCCTGTCCAGGTTGGCCTATAACAGCTGGGATGAGCTCCAGCACCCCTGCGACCCTAAACTGGATAAACTGGATGGATGGATGAAGCAGATGGATACTATACTGTTAAAACAAATTTAAGTACTAGAACTTTTTATTTGCTCCAATCTCATCTCAATGGCAATTTTTTTTTAAAAAGAGTATATATTACACAATCAGTCATTTGCTCTGTGTAATGTTAACACAACATGTTACATATGCAGTGAACAAACCTTTATCTTAACAAATGTGAGGCCCAAAGTTAAAGCAAAGTCACTTCCTCCAAAGTTTTCTCTCGCTCTACTGTAAATGTCAAACCAACGGTGGTGAAACCTGAAACTTTAGCATACTCTCACATGAGCTCCACTCATGGCCTTTCATAGTGGGAGGTAGCCTGTGAGGACACTCACGCACTAACAAAATATAGTCAGTGAAATTTATACTCACCACTTGTCACATTCATGTCTGCTTGACCCAGTTTGAATGTGCTACAGGTAGTTTCAATTTTAAAGCTATCAATACCAATTCAAACCCAATTCAGGAGTCGCTGCAATTGAAAAGCCAGTCTGATTGAAATGCATGTCAGTCTTACCAAGCATTTGTGAATAGTGCTTAATAAACTACTTTCTTTTAAAATTCAGTTCATGCTATAACTTTTATAAGCTTTAAAGACTTTTACCTTGTCGCACCCAGAACCACCCCTCCGAGTGACATCACAACGTGCTAATACACTGTGAAGTTACACCACTGGACGAAGGTGTTATTTATGGTTGACCTCAAAGTGTAACATAAGAAGTTTAATGTTTTTTAATTATGCGAAAATAAACAGTACCCCAGCAGCATAGTCTCCAATGACAGCCACTCTCTGGAAGTCAGGCACTTCCAGATAGGTGGGCGTGTCCACTTCCACTGACACTACAGTAGCAGCTGCCTGGGAAGCACCCGTGGGCACGGCCATGGTACGGGAGCGCTTCTTGCTGTGGAAGATGAGATAGTGAAGTCTGACTTAATTTTTCTGTCAAAATTGATCAAATATTTGTTGTTACTACTAAGCAAATTTCCCCCATTAAATAATAAAGTTGTGTAATGATTTTTTGTCGTTGTGGTTCTTTCAGGAAGCAAATCATGATTTTGTAGCATCACTATTCAAAATCTTCCATCTCACCGTTTCTGCTCATCATCATCAGTGTGCAGATGGTGGGCCATCTCATGATGGATGATGGGACAGTCCTCAGCCACATCAAACATGGAGATTTCATCGCGGATCGTTTCGTCTTTGGTCTCAGAAGCAAAGACCTGCTCTGCGAAGGCCCTCATCTTGTCATCGGTCTCTGTGATGCGCACAGAAAGTTCAAGTAACAGAAACGCATTCCGTTCATATAACACCATGCAACATCGAACTAAACTAGGCGGGCCACATTCAGGATTGCCTACTATGATCTACATTACAAAATGAAAAAATTTTAAGGAGGAAAATCTTGGACATGATGTACTGCATTGCATTGCATTCACAGCATATTCCTCAATGATGTGTACAGGCTCCAGCACAAGCATACATGGCAACAGTCACTACAACTGGGAAACTCTGACCTCCAGTATAGCCTGCAACAATCATGCATATTGAGGGACTACACTGATGAAGCACTCCAGGTCCACTTCTCTTTATAATTGCGTAATTGCACCTAATCCGCCACAGTGTAAGTGGCTTTTTATTCTTGTTTTTGATGAAAATATGCTAAAAAATATATACGCACACGCAAAGATTAATGCAAACACACACAAAAATGAGACAGTGACAATGCAAAGCCTTTGTAGCTCTATTTAACAACCCACTGTGTACAAAAATACTCTCTAGACCAACTCTACTTTTTTACATGCACTTGCAAGAGCCAACACATTCTCCTCTAAGGTGACATCTCTAGCATAGAGTTTGATACTGAAGTGACTTTGGCTTCCATTCGCCATTCTCCATACTTACTCTGTTGACCTGATATACCCAGCAAGAGAGAGAGATGCATCATGGGGAATAAAACCCAGAAAAGAAAGTGTTAGGAAAAGCATTGGTTAGATAATATTATGCAGAAGGTTATACATGAATAAACCCCAAACACTTTATCGTTATCCACAGTACGTTGATATCAAGTTGTGTAATATAAAAGCCTATATATATATATATATTTATATAAATAAAACAACATAGATTAGAAAATGCATGCAGTAGCAAACCTTGCACACATGAATAATGAAATTAAATGTTGGACTACTTGTGATAAATGGGTAAGTGACATTAATGTAAGGCACAGTGTGAGGATGTGTATGGATTGGACACATGGCTGTTAAAATTGATTAAGTGTTGCAACTGAATGAAATGCAGGAGCTGGACAAAAAACTGCTGACCACATCTTCAAAATACACACAGAGATTGTTTCATTGTGTCTCTGCTCCCAGTGGAGCAACATGTTTCAACTAAAATGTGCAGTATGGTCATGCATATAAGGATGCACTAACTGTGTGGCCCTGGGATATGCTGTCTGTACCAAACGGTTTGATTGTTGCCTAAAGTTCTTGATATGTGCATCGCTGTATGTTAAGCTTTTCGTGGTGGCAAAAAGTCATTTATTAATGCAGATGTTCACTTTCAGTTGAGTCCTCATGGATCAAGCTGTTTGTGGAGAACTGATATTGAATGTGAACAGTTTATTAATAAATGCTGTCAATTTGCACTTTATCCCATCATTTCCTTTTTTGTGTTCATTCGCAAAAAAAAACAAAAAACATCAGAAAAGGTTGCTTTCAAATAAAAAAATGCAGGTTTGGTGATGTGACTGCCTCACAACTAGGCAGTAAACCATGCATTTTGAAATACTTGAATCTGTATTTCAAATTCCCTAATTCATTTCCCATCTAGATACTTACTTCCTCCCTCTGGTGAAAAAGCAAAAAAATCCCAGTCGGGGTGGGACAGTCCAGGTTAAAGGGGAAACAAAACATGCCTGGTTATATCTCAGAACAACAATAACAATGAAATAAGTGTGTTAAACAATTGATGAAAAAAAATCATCCATAGTGGCTCGTGGAGCAGGTGAGGTCTCCCGGAAAACTGCATAATACTCCTATCGCCATAGCTAAATATCACCTTTAGTAAACTGAATTATTGGTTCAATCATTTCCACATTATTTGTCACTCAACTTTGTCTGTGGCTGATCAATAGGTCTTAAAATCAGTCATATTTTACCGCATTAATTGTTGCAAAATAATTTGCAACAAGTATTTTTAATTGAAAAGTTGTACTAATTAATACAACTTAATTCTATTAGCTGTGAAGTCAAACCTGTCTGCAGGTGGTCAGGCTTCAGCACTTCATCTTTTCACCTTTTGAAAGACTCTTGCATAATGTAACTGGCCGGTTGCCCTGTGCCTGGTGAAGGCAGGCCTAAAATTAGCAACTATTACTGCAGCATTCAAAATAGTATTAATGACAGAGATTTTCTGTGGTGGGCATGTACTACAAGAAGGATCACAATGAAAGTACAAACCTAGAAAAATTATCTGGATGGCAAACACAATCTCTGTGAACATGATGACAAATAGCATTCATCGTATTTCCTTTCCTGCTATTTTCACTGTTGATAGTAAACCACAGGTGCATTACCAAAAGCTGATACACACCCCTGTAGTACAATACCAACGACTATATACCGCATGCTTAAAATAGATCTTATAGATATAGAATTGTATTAAATGAATTGTGCATATTAACACTAGTTAGCTAGTGTTATGCAGACACAGATCACTATCTCACGCTGGACGTATGTGCATTTTTAACCCCAGTGAAGCTGCCATTAAAGCTGTCACTGCCACCCATAAGGAAGATACCCCTGGAATGGCACTGCTAAACAAATGTGGATTTATTGCCTAAACAGTTGTTTATACTACATGCTGCACAGAAAAGTGTGACCAGTGTAATATAAAATCAGCACATCACTTCATCTCAGTCGGGCAGTAGGGGGACATCTTTGTCACCCTTCTGTCTTCTACTGGTTAAGAAATTCCATGAAATGATAGCACCACTGGTGAAGACTTTGTTCATTTCTTTAAAAAAATCTCCAAACCTCCCCTCTGTTAGTGTAGTATATATGAAGTCCCTGTTTCATTTTGCCCAAACTGACCTGGAACCAAAACTTTCGGCATGGTGATGGTCTTCAGTTAAACTATCCTGAGGACTGGTAGCGGGTGGTCAGGCACTGGACCACTGTAGTTGGGAAGTGTGGAGCCCCGTGCTTGCTCTGGGCAATATTAAGCACCCTCTGCTCAACTGTAACCAGAACCCGCTGTGGCCACATGAAACATGCCTTGATGTAATGTGGAACTCATATGTGTCTAGATCTATTTTAAGTCATCTGTGTGCATACAGGACCCCCCCCCCGGCTGGCATAGTGTTTTGACAAACTGACAGGTATTTGCATACATGGGGACTCATCTTATGAAACACCATGATAGCTGCATGAGTTGCTGTGAACATGGTAGGTGGTACATAAGATGGGCTGACTTATAAACCACTTCTTTGCATAAATTATAATTAGCGAGGAAGTAGAAGAAGGAAATTAGAAGGAAGCTCACACCCACATTGCCCTGTCTGCACTGTTAGTGTTCCATCATTAGGTGGTAGAGACAATAACATTCAACTTCACAACAAGGTGCTTCCTAGCACAACATCATGGCTGTGCAGATGACAGTCAGCTCTTGTCTCTGGATTTTACATCTCTATCCTGTTGCTGAAGGATCCCATGCATTTGTCAGATTCTGTGTGGACTTCTGTAATAGCGTCTTATTGAAATAATAAGCCACAAGTAAAGTCAAGGACAGGCTGTGAAGTGCTCAAAACTCGCTATATCCTGGCAAGAGATCACTCCTACTCTCGGCACTTTACATAGCTCCCAAAGTCCTGCCTTAAATTCAGTCATTCTTCTCACTTACAAGTCCCTTCACACTCCTGCCCCTCAGTACTTCTCTGATTTCCATCACTTCTAAATCCCTTCCCATAATCTTCGATCCCCAGTCACTGCTGGACAGGTGTTCATTCTGCTCACCGGCTGGCAGACTCTGAGGGACATAGCTATCTGAAGTCCCCCCCCCCCCCCCCCCCCTCCATTCAGAGATGCTGAAACCCTAATACAACCTAGCATTTGGTCTTACCCACAAATTCTTCCTCATTTGATTTCAAAAGTACTTTACACAAGCAACATTTTAAAGCTTTTAAAGCTATAAGGGCTGGACCAGTATTACTGAAATGCTTTTTAAATGAGAAAATGTGACATTGCTTAAAGAAACACAACACTTCACATCCAATTCAACTATTCAAATATTTCTCAGCAAAATCACCTTAGAGTCACGTGAAAAAGAACAAGCTAACCTCACTGAATGATTACCACCTTTAGCAGCAATAACGTGAGGTAACGCATCGCTATCTTAAGGTCCTGCCCCAGCATTTTGATCAGCTTGAAGCCTGTACTTGGACAGAGTATTGCATGGTATCACCTTTTAGGCATACCTTACGGGTGTACTTATTTTTCACAGGACTGCATATACATGTTTTAACCTGTGCACAATAATATGCGTTTAAGTAATCATATACAACCAAGCCTATTTTCTGAGCTAAAACTCATACAGATTTGGGTGTGCAGCTTCCAGTTGCTTTTGGCTTTCAAAAGAACGTGCTTTGAGCAGGAAACACATGAAAAACAGGCACAGCAGGTAACGGTTAAGATTTGCTAGGAGGCACTGGGTTTACAAAACAAATTTCCCACGTGTGGGACTAATAAAGGTTATCTTATCTTATCTTATCTTATGCAGCTTACTGTGGATTAAAAAAGTCAAAATAAAATAACAAAAAAAGTTTAACTGGGAGAAAAGCCTGGGGTCTCATTGTAATTCATGAAATGAAAATATTCCGGTGCTTCCTTGGGATAAATTCTTTCAGTTGTCATTGCTGTTGAAGTTTTCTAATGTAGTTTTACTGCTTTATCAAAAATTTAATTCCATTTAACTCTAAAGCTTTTGACAGAATCAGACAAAATAAAAATGAATCTATCTGGAGGGCTAAATACTGCAGAATAGCAGGATATATTATGAAAATATATGAAGTTGATTTGTGTTGCACACGCTCCCATTTCCCGATGTCTGTGCACTGGAAGACACAAACCAACAAGCCATCTATTTTTAGGGAATGTGATTCTAAATGTCAAGGTTCCTCTTACTAGTTAAAGAGATCAAGTTAGACGTGGGCAGTCAGTCAGTTCAGACTTTGGGAATTAAAATGCCAGAATGGGAATGTTTAAATTATTAAAGGTGAATTAAGGATTTTTTAAAAATCATTTAAAATAGGGCACAAATTTCACAAAAATACCTTTCAAGTATTTAAACTTCACAATCTTGTTTTACATTTCCTTGTAATTGTAACGACAGGTTTCTTCTACTATTAACTTAAACAGAAGAGATCTGTTTAATCCTCTCAAACTTTAGCTGGTGTGCCCAATTTGCACAAAAATGCTAACTAAAGTGTTACAGCTACATGCCTCAGTAGGAAAAATCAGTGCTTCCTGCTCAAATGCCACAAGGAACAGAGTGTATCGATCTGCCACGTGAGAGTGAACTTCAAGGATAAACAGCTAAAATGACTGATTCAAGAATTTCGTCTTTCCAGAGAGATCTACACTCTTCAATATGAACCTGAGAGGTTATTGGCGGCTGTAGCCTAAATGTGATTTAGACAGGCAGGAGGGAGCAGAGTGTCCAAGTTTGTCCATCTCATATTACTCCTATCATCATCATCCAAACTGCCAGACACTACCAAATAACAACAGGTGTCACAGTGTCCGGCTCCCGCTCTACAGGCGTTCTTTGGATCTGGCCATGCAGCAGTTTCCTGTGATTTCCACATTTCCCCTTAGTTTTGGGGATATATTGTAGGAGATTTTAAGAAACACCAAAGCACGAGTGTAAACTGTAAATGTAGCACACAAACAACCGAGTGATTCCTATGGATAAATAGTCCAAATTGGTGTTACATGATGTTTGGGATTGAACATTCCTAAGTGCAATGTTAACACAGTTCTACCTATAGTTCCTCTAAATGAATAAAGTCTTCCCAGCCTCTACAGGATGTTCATCTGCTCCTCTGAAAGCTGCAGGGAGACTTCTGCATAAATAAAGGCCACTGAGTCTAAATGTACCAAGAACAAGATTAAACTTGTTCTTCTTAAAAAAAAAAAGTTCTGGTGCACAAGAAAGAGTCTGCTCTTTGCTCACATTTGCTGGTGGAGGGCTGCAGTATGTTGTGTTTGGATTGTAATCACACTTCCTGCTTGAAAGATAAAGAGGAACACCCAGAGCTAACATCTACCGCTGGTGAAAACACACATCTGGATTCATGTTTGGATTTGTCCTAAAACATGGTGGGACTTTCATCTAGTCTGTAATTACGAATACACAAGATCAATTTTAAATAATAAATAATAAAAGCAAATGCCAATACTGAGTGCATGCACAATACAACACAGCATATAGTCGAAACGCGAAGTCTAGAAATATGTGTTTCATTTCATTTTAATGTTACTACGAGCATGTTGCCCGGGGCAACGTGTCAAGGTTTATATCGCTAAACATTTAGTAATATAGATCTGGTTTTTCTGTGTTTTCCTTTTTTAGTGGAAAGATGCAAGAAGGGTGGGATCAGAAAGTTTCCCCCAGTGATGTGTTCAGGAATTTTAATTGGTCTTAATTGCTGTACTATTCCTCCCCACCAGAACATTCACTTCCCCAGAACAAACGTGTGCGAGCATCTGTGCTGCAGACAGGACAAAGAGGTAAGTCTCTACAAGATTTTGCCATGGATTTTCTGTAGCAAGTGCCCCTTTTCTGTTATTATTTATTTACTTATTTAATTACCAGAATATTCCAGTTATGCAGACGATCTTAGTTAGAAAGGGTCTCGAAAGACTTTCTTAGATGGATCAGTTGGTTGTTTTGACACCACATTTAGTCTATATAATAATAATTCTTATTATTTTTAAGATGTTTCCTATTACATGACCTCCTAAGCCCTCCAAATCCTAGCAAGACTTTATAAAGTCCATGTCAGCTGACTCTACTAAACTGACTTCTACCCCATGACCTTCTACTACCAATAAATGAATCACTTAAGCTGAAACTTTAGTAGCCCACCCCTGTGCACTGGGTTTATTCTTAATCAGTGTAACTCACTGCATGCAGCCTACTTCAAAATGTTATAGACTCTAACATACATGCAATAAGAGACACGTTTTGCTACTACCCCGAATTAACTTTCTGGGACTCATATTCCCAAGGCAGTTTCTGATATAATACAGATTTGAGCTACACCATCTCTCCATAGAGACATCTGTGACTGACCAGAGCCTGACATACCAGTGTAAATGCCTTCAACTCCTTAACTGCACGCAGAAGCCTTTTCCTGTAATGAGAATCCTCTTCCTGGATATCTGAAGTCCTTTTTTTTTTTTAAGATAGAAAGGAAAAGAAAAATCAGAACTATCTTTGATGGATTCCATCCTTAGTAGCAAATGTTGATCAGCTATTTCTGAATGACCGCCAGCGAGTAGACCATGACAGTAGAGATTGAGTTGTTTGGGCCACTGTGCTTTTCTGCCTGATCATCAGGCAGATAAGTGTGCATAGATACAGGTGTAACGTACATGTTTTGGGGTTTGTGGCCCTGTGTTATGGTTTGGGATTCTAAATAGCACTGAAACAACTGACATTGTGGGAATGTGCTAATACTGATCCATGTGCTATTCCGCACCCCTCGCCCCCATCATCTTTCTTATTTTGCTCTTTCTGCTATCCTGAAAGAAAAGGCATGAAAGAAAGGTATCTACACTGTTTGCCATTTTATTCACCGTGGTGCGTAACTCTGCTATTTTGTCAAAGCCCTGAGGCTTGACTTACACATGATGGGCAGACAGATTACAGTGAATGTTAATGAGGGTTATTTAGCTGTCTCCACCACTTCCCCTAACACAGACAACAGGATACTCTGGTCAGTGTGCCACACGCTTTTAATCTCTTCTCTTTTTTTTGGGTGGGCAGATCCAAGACTGGACAGAATGGAAGTGAAGGTTTTTGTGGATGGTATCCCACGGGTGGTATGTGGAGTAACAAGGGAAACGACATGCCAAGAAGTGGTCCTAGTGCTGGCTCAAGCATTGGGTGCGTACACAGCATGCTGGACATTTTCTACTTGGTGATAAAGGTTATTTTGATATGCTGACGAATCCTCATTCTTTGCTTGTTCTTTAGGTCAACCCGGACGTTACACGTTACGGGAGAAATTTAAAGACTTTGAGCGGTGCATGACACCCGAGGAACGTCTTCTGGAGACCCTGGAGAGGTACGGTGAGCAGTCCAAGGAGGTCCAGCTCAGTCTATTCCGCAGAGGAGCATCTGTTTTGGATGAAATGGGCAAAGCAAAAGTAGGACGATATCAACCCTGTCTGCCATTAAGGAAGAAAGATGTAGGTTCCAGAATGAGGAGGAGTAGTGGCTCCCTGAGCCTGCATCGCCAAAGCTTGCCAATGTTATCCTGCTTAAGGGAAGAAGGTGAGAAGAAGCAAGAAGACCTGAAAAGGCCAAAAAGAAAGTCTCTGACACTCATGGAGGAGGCCTGGGACTGGCTGGAAAGTCTGGGGAAAGGAAAGGTCTATAGCACTGCCCATGATAAGGAAAGCAGTAAGTCGGATAAAAGGAACCGTATCTCTTTGGATTTCTCACTCACTGTGGAAAAAGATAACTCTGGTAGCATTAGCAGAGGCAAAGGGAAAGGTCAAAAAGCTTTGAAGTCAGAACTGGACCATCAAACCTCCTGCTGCATAGGAAATCAGACAAGGGGTAAAGAAAGCAAACACTCTAAAAAAACAAATGAGGCAAAATCCAACCTGTGTGGTTCAACTGCTGCCAGGACCGAGGAGGAGAAAAATACTCTCAGAGAAACCATAATATGTCAGCTCAAGTCCTTGCAGGACCTACAGGCCCAGATAACACATATAGACAGGCAGATTTTTGACCTTGAGGAACGTCAAAGGGCCAGAATCACTGAACAGGAAGCACAAGAGATGATAGTGGAAGAAGAGATGGAGCAGATCAGGTTTTGGGAAAACGAGTTACAATCAGAGGAAGGTTACGAGAAGGATTTGCAGTATCAGTTCCTCGAGATGAGAGCGAAGGCCGTGGAGTGCAAGACTAAACTGGAGGAGTACAAGTGCAAAATGCAGCGGCTTGATTTTTTCAGAGGTGCCGCTCAAGAAGATTCTGAGACTGCTTCAAAACTCAACTCAAATTGTGCCAGTGAAATTCACGCCGTCTCGGCCCAGGATGACAATCTGGAGCAATCCAGTGCAGATGGGAGTGTAAATGTCAACAGGAAGTTCTTGCCCAGAGAAGACACCAGCCATCCAGCTCTAGTTCATCCAAACCAAATAAAGGAGCGACGGCCCACTGGACCCACTGAGCTAAGGGAGTGGTGGACACGCTGGTCAGAAGCCCATAGATCTCAATCGCAGACTCAGAAGGTGATTCACCGTTCTGAGCTCACTATATATTTGAGCAGCACCAAGGCTTAGAATCAATGTCCTGGCGTTAAAAGACAATGATCCTTCACACTTTCCATTCCAAATTTATTACCAGTGCTTACTGCATGTTCTGGGCTGGGATAAAGCCCTTCAGCAAGTATTGAACTTTAATTGTTCCTCAGCTTATTTACCTTCAGTGGAAGAGACCAGTTTAGTTTTATTTCACATTTGACTTCCTCTGTATTTTAGCACATCTGAAGTGTTTTTCATACTTAAACCTGCTCTGGTGCACCAATGAATAATTATACTGATGTCATAATATTCAAGCAAGCCAAACTGAAGACTGATTTGACATGTAGGACTAGACTGAAAGCTTTCTCTATGAATTTATCCTCACCATCAGCTGTCAGTGTACCCACACTGATTGACAATGCTGCTTTTGTTGCAACTGCTGTTTAACACCAGAATGCTTCTTGCCCTCAAGACAGTCATAATATTGTAGTTGGATTGTCCTACCAGCATCTTAAAATCTATACAGACACAACATTTACAGATTTAAATTTAGTGAAAAACATGGCTTTGTGGATCTTTGGTCATTCTTACTGGCAGATATGGAAAATTGCAGTGATCAATTTATTTTCCACTCGCTACAGGGAACGTAGCACCACAAATACATCGATGTCTTATTTCTCTCTCATTTGTAACTGTGTTGGTGTGACATCTTGACCATTTTCCCCCCTCACATTTAAACCTGACTTCCCTCTTCATCAAATGCAACCATTCTGAGATTTAACAGACATCACCAGGCTACAACAGCTGATAGTGGAATCAAAGACAACACTGAATATAAAACATGTTTTATCAAATGTAGTTTTATTAACTGATTACTTATGCATGTCTTTCTCACAACTAGCCAATGTCAGACAAATTGCTCTATATAATAAAATGAACTTCACAAGCATTTATTTTGCTTTCAAGTTGTTTTATTCAGTCTCAAAGAACACCTACAGGCTTCCTCTGAAAAGAAAACAGAACAGCTCGTGAATTTCATAAAATTTTAATTCAATTGTCTCATTCAAGAACATTAACAAAAGTACATGAGAACCTCTGTACGTGGTTCAACTGAAACCCGGTGATCTCCAGAGAAATTAATTTTGACTGTAACTTAACGTGCAGAGGCACAACAGCTCATCTCCAGAGTGCACAAGCTGATCTCCTGATTTCTAATGTAGTTTTTCTTAAAAACTGAATTTCTAATACTTCACCCCTTTTCCTTTAAGTTACATTGGTTGTGTTATATTTGAAGTTTCCAAATTCCACTTTAAAAAAAAAAGAAAAAGAAAAAAGCAGCACACATTACGTATAGTATACGTCAACCCACAGGTTTGGGATGCATATCAGTATTTTTCCTACTTTAAGAGAAAGCCACCCTAAGATTGTTCTGAATATTTTGGCGGTTGGCTGGGATCAGAGGACACATCTAAATTTTTATTTTTTATTTTTATGTTTATTTCATTTTGCTTTCAGTTTTTAGGCACCTTATTCTTAATATTAGCAGATTAAGTTTCGATGGAGAAAAAAACAAAAACAAAAAACAAACAAAAAAAAAACCCCAAGAAAATTATGTGCAAGAAACAAAAAAAAAAAATGGAAAAAAAAAAAAAAAAAAAAAGTATAAAAGAACTGCAGATATAAGATGCCACAAGGAATTCTGCACCTGGGAGGGGAGAGGGAAAAGAGGAAGAAAAAGAATGCTGAAGTGGAGCATGTGAATACCAAAAAGGCATCAAAACTCCAGACTGGTGGAATTAAATCCCATTAGATTAACTACTTTGACATTCACATATATCACACACGCGCCATGCTTCCACTTCAATAAAGCATTAAAAACTGCTCAAAAAAAACGAGCAGAGAAGAATCCTCGGTTTAAGCTTGCACATATGAGAAATATGATCCTCCTTATGGAGGGAGCTTTGCTTTATGCGTTTTGTAGGAAAGCATACAGGAGTGGAAACCTGATAGCGAAGTTATTACGTTTCCGTCGGTAAGGGAGCAAAAAGTAAGAACGAATATGGAGCTGAGGTTCAAACACATGCTAACAGTCACTCGCCCAGTCAAACTAGCGGACAGATTACAGGTGCAGAATTCCAGACAAAGAACAAAATCAGGACGTAGACAGCCACACAGTCACCACTCTGACTTGGAGGGAACAAGCCCCTTAGAAACAAATACCTCCATTACACACTAATCAATTCTAGGATACATCATACGCACACACTCAGAGGTCCCCATGTACACTGCAGCGTGGAACTCTGTATCAAGTACATCATACATGGGAGGCAGGGAACTGTGGAATAAGAAAAGTTCCACTGCAGACTGGGGACAAAGATTACACATGCCAATTACTGTATGTGTGCGTATGTTTTGCGGATGAGTTTGTGTACAAGCATGTGTCAAATTAAATTCCCTTATCCCCTGCTGCTGCTCTCGGCGACAGCGTCCCTCCAACACCAAATGGGGGTAGGCCCTGTATTGCTCAGTCAATGACACCAGGCTGGCGAGTCTTCCGCTCCACATTGAAGCCCTGTAAAGACAGAATAAGTTTAATTAAGATTAAAACAAAAGGAAAGGGGGGAAAAAAAGAGAAAAAAAAAAAGTTGTAAAAATTTTTTAGGAAGGAAACTAACCCCTGAAATGCTCGCCAAGTGTCTTTTTTAGTCACTGTAGCAAATGATTTCATTCTACTTCATTCTGATCAGTAACATGGATGGCTCCAAATTCATTTTAGCCAAAGTCATTTCTAAAAAGACTATACAAACTTACAGGTTAGCACAATTCAAATGTGGCACCATCTGATAAGCTCATCATACCTTTGAATTGTCAGGACCACGAGGCTGCCTTACAATGACCAGGCGAGGAGCACTGGCATCATCAAGCGTGATACTCTTCAGTCTGTTCACCAGGCGGTCAGGACGTGGAGTCGCCACTGGTTTAGGCCCCTCACTGCAAGAGGAACACAATGAACAAACAATGTGAAGGCCCACTGGTTTAAACATACCAGCCACAGTCCAGTTCTAAATTTAAAGATCAAGTTCTTACCTGACTCTGCGTACATTGCAGGCACTACATTTTCCTGTGCGTTGATTGAGGACAACTGAGAACTCCACTTCATCCCCAGTCTGAAGCTCCAGACCATCTTGCACTTCTTTTACATGGAAGAATAACTTCTTGCTATCACCAACTTCGTATGTGATAAAGCCAAACTGGAGGGGGGCGGGAATTAATCGCAATTTTGAGTTTTAAAGTATGACGTCCACCTACTACCCAGTGTGGTTTTTTTTTTGGTTTTTTTTTTTTAAATTATGCAATTGAGGAGAGGAAAAAACAAAAACTGAACACTACCTGGTCTTTAACACACTCCACCATGGCTCTACGCTGCGGAACCACATTACAGGCCATCTTCTGGCCAGTCTGGGTTATTGTGCAAACCTGGAACTTCACCTGTTCTCCTTTTTGCAAACAATCAGACTTGTTTGCCATACTCATGATTCCAAATGGATAATTCTGCACTTTTGATCCGCCTGAAAATTAAAGGGGGAGGAATCAATTTTACTTTCTACAAATAAACTGTTTTACATGTGTAGTCATAATGGGATACCAACCTTCCTCTGAGAACTCAACAAGTCCTTGGTATTCAGTCTGGGAGGGGTCAACACTGCGTATAGGACGGATAACTTTCCCTGTCATCACTGTCCCACCAACATCTTCACCAATTCCATTCACTATGACGGGAAAGCAGTGGATTTTATTTGCAATCATTCCTACCTACAAAATGTCAAACATTACAAATGTACCAAAAACAACTGGAAGTGAATCACTGATACCTGCAGCAACCTTGGTGACCTTTTCAGCACTGACTTTGTTTCCTTTTCCCTTTGAGAGATTGTATTCCACTGTGTCTCCCAGATCCAAGTTATCCAAGTCTCCGCACATTTCACTAAAAACAAAAGCACAAGTCTGAGAATTTGATACTAAAGCGAGTTATCTGCATGGCATTAATAAATGAATACCCTAACCCAGAGGTGTGTTCAAACTTAAATCATTACCTGTAGTGAAAGAACACTTCCTGGTCATGATTTGCTGTCTCAATGAAACCAAAGTTATCTTTCAGTGCAGCAACAAATCCATGCAGTCTCTTGGCACCAGAGGCATTACGGTTGAGGACCCGGATGGAGACGGCACTCTGTTGGCCAGTTCGCTTCACTTCATTGATTGAGAACTCCACCTAGAGGACAAACGCACAAGTTGCATGGGGGAAAAAAAAAAAAAAAAAGCTTCAAGCTTTCAACAACTAAACTTCAAACCTTCAAAAGATGAATTGTAGCATCAACTGTTTGCTGGACTAATTAGGCTAAATGCATAGTGGAAACCATATTTGCGCTCAAGCAAAATAAAGTGTTACTACCTTGTCCCCAACCTGTGGGTGACTTCCTCCCTCTAGGTCCTTGGCATGGTATGGCACAGTGAGCTTCACTCCACAGTCTTCATATGCAATCACTCCCTCCTCAGACTCCTACAATAAAAGCAACACATCAAACTTGGATCATCTTTCCAATTAAGACAACGGTCCCCAACCTTTGTTGCGCCACGGAACCCTTTATGCCCGACAATATTTTCACGGACCGGCCTTTAAGGTGTCGCCGATAAATACAACAAAATAAAACTAGTACTGGTACCGATAAAAAGATTTATTCATAACACAGGTGAAAAGACCCAGGAAAACTGAGTTAACGATAACAAAAATAACACTGAAAACTGATAAAAACCCTGAAAACCATACATTTCACACCTGAGCCTCAACTCTCGCAGCCCGGTACCAAACAACTCATGGACCAGTACCGGTCCGAGGCCCGGGGACCGCTGAATTAAGACTAGCAGTGCTGGCCAAATGTCTCCGCAATGCTACAGTTGAACAAAATGAGCATAAGCTGGCAATGTCACCAATTTAAAAGAGAACAAGTCATTTATGACTAGTGTATTAGAAAATTCTGTGCACACAGCCTACATAAGCATTAAAGATAAATGTGTGCAATGCATCATGCTGTAGCACACCTAATCTACTACAAGCAGTGTTGAGCTTTACCCTACAATTTAGGGCTGCATAATTATTCACTGCTCTAGTTTATAATAAAAAACTAAACACTGTTACTTGACTGAAAATGGCTCTTAATCCATCGTTTGCCATTTCAGTTACTGTATATCGTTTTGAATGCAAAACCATTAGCGCTTAATTGAACTGTTAAAACAAAATCAAAAATCTGGGCGCAGTTTACAATTATTAGGAAGAACCAAAAACTCGCTGTTTTAATAGGATACTGTGTTCGTGAACACCACACACATTTTAAATACAACAGGCTGACAACCACTAAGAGGAGGAGAACCCCCCCCCCCCCCCCCACACACACACACACACACAAAAAAACCCACTAGCATTCTGATTACTTTTGTGCAGCCCTACAACAAAGTGAAGCTTCAATTCCAGATTCCATGGGTTAAATGATGATTAAATTTCACACTGTAAATTAATCAGGTGAAGGACACCAGAGGGTTAGAGGTTAACAAAGACTAACCCTTTCTACAACTTTACCCTTTAAAAGCAAGAGAAAGATTTATCAGACAGCAAGTCTCGGCACCACAACACTTCACTTGATCATTTGGATTTCTAGACTTTACGTGATGAAAAGCTTCTTTAGATTATGCGTTAGTAAAACAAATTGCGACACCGATAGTTTGTACAACTGGAGTGTCTTTAATTGTGATGCACTTTCATGTAGCTTCATGCAGAAGGTCTCAGTCCTACCTTATCTTTTTTCTAACCAACAAGGAGCATGAACAGGAAGTCATTGAAGGAGGAAAGCAAAGAGGAACATTAGAACTAAAACAGTGTGAAAATACGGATAGATGAGGGGAAATGGGCTGTGTCATAAATGGGGATGATTTAAGTTATAAGCGGTGTTACCTTCTCCTTGCCCTTGGTGGGACTGATGTTCTTGGCGGTGTTTCCAACGACTTCCTTTTCCACTACACCCACAAAACGTTGCTCAGACTGGATATGGAAAGACACTGTGCCTTTTGGAAGCTTCTTAATGCGCACTGCATGGTTTCTCTGAGCTGACAGCATATCCTGGCAGGGATGACATTTATATTAGTATTTTTACTTTAAAGTAACTTGAATGTGCCTGCTTAGGTAATAGAAAATACATACTTTTTTGAAAAGCTTATAAACAGGACCTACAGGCACAACAGTGAACTCCACTTCATCTGAGATATGAAGCTGGCCCTCCTCTAGGACTTCACTGAAGTGAAAGAACATCCTGGCATCCCGATCCACACACTTAATGAATCCAAAGCCATCGCGTATAGCTGCAATAACCCCCTAAAAGAATACATGATGATGCACCATAATCAACATCTGTGATGAATGTACTATAATATAAAATTAAAACCATTTATAGCTGCTGTTCTGCAAGCTACCATTTCACGATTCTCCTTGGTGAACTTGAAAGTGTCTGGCAAGATTTCGATGTTGGTAGCCCGCTCAAGCTTGTCTCGGCGATCAGTAGAGATGTTGAATTGTATGTGGTCTCCTTCCAAAAGAGTCACCTTGGTCTTTGTGTCCTTCTCGCCAAACGGCAGTTCCTTGTCATTGAAACCCATCCTTACACTGACACGACCGGGCAGAGGGTCATTCTGTGGAAACAAAGTTTACATATCTGTTAAAATTGTTTTAAATTCTTGGGTTGTAGTCCATGCTCCCTTTAACAACAACAAACTGTCTTCTACTAAATAAAGTTTATCAGAATCTCCTTGCCTGGTTCTTGGTGGGGACTTTGGGAATGACCTTTACAACGGTGCCTTCAAACTGCTCAATGCTGATATCCTCAAAGATGACTGTTCCTTGAGGGAGGAGCCTCACGTCTGTTGCTACTTCTTTACCCTATTGAAGGTTACAAATTAATCAAAGTCCTTTAAGAGTTACACAAAGACAGTCAAAAGTAGAGCTAAAGCTGAGTGATACATTTTCAAAACGTTCTACTGAAATTCCTAAAAGGTAGCACTCACATTTCTATCTTTGATGGTGAACTCCACATCATCTCCAGCCTGAAGAGCCTCTAGATCACCTTTGAATTCGCTGTAGTGAAAGAAGATTTCCTTCACCACATCTGCTCTTTCAATGAATCCAAAGGCCTCCTGAAATTGAAAACAAGGCTCAGCATAACAGGTTGGTCCTGTTTCAATAGTTCAGCAATTCTAATAAAGCTTGGGAACGAATGAAGAGGGAAAAAAGCCTGCCACGGGTAAAATTAAGTTGTTTTTGTAACCACTGTTATATTCTACAACATGACAAATCATGTATGTGACTAGACAGCATTGTCTCTCACACACACACACAGCTGTTCAATATAACCATATATATCGGATGACGATATAAAAACCTCTATCGTTTCATTTTACGCTATCGTTTGTTTCGTGGTGTCGCAAAATAAATTGTTTATGGCAATATTTTTCTCATCGTTTTGATGGTCACTGTAGTGGCTATATTAATTTCTTAAAGTTCTCTCTTTCCCTTATATTTTATAAAACCACACTACGGACGGACAAGAGCCTGTTTTTATGCGTTGTGGTTAGCAACAACGACGGTAACAGCATCGCGTGTCCGCTTGTTTATGTTCCACATAAACCTTTCACAATAAAGCTCAAGATCCTGTTGAGACTTTTCAAAATAAACTGAATCACGTGAAAGAGCAGATTATTTACGGATGAGAAGTTAAAAAGCCGCCAGGTGCTAAAAAAAAAAACCAAAAAACCTTAGACTCAAACGTTAGAACAGGCTAGATGCACCTGCTCCTTGTCTTTTCTATCTCTGACTTTATGTCCTCTACAAGAGGTTTTTTTTGCTGGTTCTTCAAATGTTCAATAAAAACATGTATGCTAATTCATAACGAAGAAAGCTTTGTAATGAAGACTGTCATTTCCAAAACACTGCCCGCCCCCACCCCGCGGTCCGCAGCGCTGTTGAAAAGGCTGTGGAAGTCCATGTATTAAACACGTAGACCTCTGACATAAAAATCACCAAACTCGGACGACCACAGACTGTTGTCCTTCGTGGTGATGAAGGAAAACGCTGGGTTGGCATGTAAAAGGGCATTTATTCCCTTCAAAGACCTGCAGTTCAAAAAAAGCGCCCCTCGACAGCCAAACCCATCTGTTCTCTGATTGGATTGTTACATTTGTGATTGACATGACATTGACCAGTCAGATGAAGGGAAGAAAAATAGGGTCAAAAATCCGTAGTTGTAACTTGCAGGGGTTTTTTTTCTAAGTAAACACACAAATCTTTTTTACGCACACACAAATCTTTTTTACGCACACACAAATCTTTTTTACGCACACACAAATCTTTTTTACGCACACACAAATCTTTTTTACGCACACACAAATCTTTTTTACACATACAAAATATTTATGACCACATTTTGAGCCCATAGAACTTTACAAACCGTAAAGTTCACCCAATACTCCTCAAGTGTTCTAGGCAATTTGTTTTGTCAAATTTCAAAGATATTCCACTAGAGAGAAAAAGTGTTTTGATTGGATCTTACCTTTGTAGCGCACACTACACCCTGGCACCTCATCTGTTTTTTCTTCACAAGCTGAATATTACGAGCGCTGACTGCACCAGTACTGAAAAACCACAAAGGAATGAACATTAAACACCCAGTGACAGCTGCTTATGGCATTTATGCTACAAGTGCTGCACACTTACTGCTTATTGGTCTCCATATAGAAGCTGACTTTGTCCCCCGTGTCCAAATGGATATTTCCCTCCACGTCATCAGGAGTATATGTAAGGTAAAATACTTCCTGTGAAAAGACACCACCGATTTAAAAAAAACAAAAAAAAAACAACACCTAATAACTCGAACTATGTAATATTCAAAACTACCAACAATGAAACTGAGTGAAGAAAAGACTGCCATGTGCTGTGGAGGCTGAAGGCTTTACATTGACTCAGTGCCACCTAATTTGACTAAAAGCAACACCTACAAACACTGGCTTCTGCCCTTTTTCATTAGTAATCATGTTAGATTGAGTTTGCTAAATGCATGAAGTTAACCAATTGCCTCTGTACAAAGTTTACTACAGAGGACAGGAGATGAATTCAAAGAAGAAACCCACTCCATTACATTAACATCCTGCAGCTTGCTGACTCAAAGTGTAATTCATGCCACCTATCTTACCCCATTTCTTTCATAGCAGACACTGCCAGTGGGCACCTGTCCAGGAGCAGACTTTCCATCCAAATGTAACGGGATTGATGACACAACCTGCAGTAAGGGGGGAAAATTACAGGTAGAAGCCATTAAACCACTGTTTCATTGGGCTGAATAGACAGCTACAAAGCCAAATTAAAAAAAAAATTATGGAAATGAGATGAATAAAATGCCTGAACCTCAAATTGTACAAATGCAGGTGCATGAATGCTCTAAATGAAGATTTGAGTAATTTGTTTACATCAAATAACAAGGTTAGTGGCATCATGTAGTTATGTTTATCACCAATGATACCAAGTATTTGGGAAACTGGCTGTTGTATAAAATACAGAATCGAGTTGTCAAGTGAGAAATTATCTCATTCGTACACATTTGTTCAGACATTCATCATCTCAAGCAGACACTCATGCCAGTTTTTAGTTTACATTTAAACTGTAAATCAGGATGAGAGACAAGCTTGACAGTTATAAGAATGACACTGCTTGCCCCAAAAAATAAAATAAAAAGGCTAAGCTGACAGACAAGGACATAACCAAAAATAAAATGGTATTCCTTAACTGGATGAATATAACCATGCAGCACAGTAAAGGGATAGGCGTGCAGGTCTGGCCCCACCTGGCCCGAAATGCGCTCCTCTGGCAGCACTTCTGGCTTTATCTTAAGCAGCTTCACTGCTATGGGCTTGCCAGTGCGCCTGTCAGAGGAAACTTCAAACTCTACATCATCTACAGAGAAAGGGACAACAAATAGAAAAGAAAATGAGCAAACTTCAAATGACAAATACAACCTAAGTTTCAATAAAGTCAGCAGGAAATCAAGTAGGTTTCTTTTCAGTAAGTCACCCTCACCTCCTATTTTAAGCTCCTGCAGGTTGCCATTGTACTGGGAGCAGTGGAAGAAGAGACGAGCCTGACGTTCAGAGCACTGGATAAACCCATAGGACGTCAAGAGCTTCTCCACCACACCAGTCTCTCTAATGCCAGGCCCTGAGCCATTGGCATATGCGGTGTGCCCATTGTTGTGGAGCATGCCTGGGTCAAAACTCATCTAGAGAAGAAGAGAAGCAAGTGTTAAAAAGAAAGCTACCAGTAGTACATAAACATGTAGTTTAACAATTAGGATGCAGCAGCTGTGTTGGATGCCAACCTAAAACAAAATAAATAAAAAGGAAATGAAAAATCAAACATGCAAGTATAGCACTTTCAGGGAAAGTGTGGAGGGGGCAGGGTGAGCAAGTAAAGCCACACGAGAATCTTTGGGGGCTAAGACGCACTGATTTCAAACTTAGACCACGAACATAACACAGTAGGGTTTCCTTTTCACTCATGCACCTGAAGCTGAACTTGACTCACTCCATTTACAGCAGTGTGGCAGAATTTCACACAGTTCTGGTTAGACAAACATTTAATGTGTTTCCATCCATTAACCAACTACTGATTACATGGCAATATCACCAGAAACTTGTCAAAACTCTTTCATAGCACCCTAGTTAATCTTTGGGGCATTTGTTTTCATCCATGCTGTTAGCAAAAGTCACAACACACCAGCAGCTCAGAGTGGTTAGGTCAGTGTGGGCACCATCAGATATGCCTCCTTACTGATCTCTGATACAAGGGTGTCCGCTTGTGTTTTTTACTGCCTGGGTGGGGATGGCAAGAGACGGAGGAGGAACGGGGGATAGGTACGGGACCAGTAGAAGCAGATGGGGTAGAGCCAGTGTTGCGAGCCACTGGAGGTTCAGAGGAGCCTCTTTCCATTTCTGACACTGGGGACAGGACTGGGATATGCTGCAGAGAAATGAACGTTTGGCTTTTACTCTGCCTACAGTTTCCCATCATCTCAGACAAAACCTGCTGAACTTATAATTCAACTTTTGATGTATTATAGAGTCCTTTAGGCCCAACACATTCTGACGGGTTCTACAAAAAGCAATGGACTAGATAATAGTCATCACAACCACCACCAATACTTAAACCAGGAACAATAGCAGGCAGTAAAACCATCAGATCACTCAACCCTGAAAATTTCATGTTGAAGGGAGCGATATTTGGAGCACTACCAAGTCCCTGGTAGTACTAGATCGCACTCAAACAGGAACGGATCTACAGAGGAAGCAACACTAAAAAGATATCTAAAATACATTATTGGCACAGAGGGTCATGGGAATGATTTAAATACAGTGCTGCAATTAAAAACAAAAACAAAGTAAAGATGGAGAATCAGAAAATGCAAATGACAGGTCAAAGAGCGGTGCATCTACAGTGGACAGGAAGTTGGTGATGGATTATGAGTAATGGGGGAAGAGGGAGGGGATCCCAGAGCAGCCTCTTGCTAGCCCCTGTCCTGCAACTATCACGACTCCTTATGACACAACGCAAATGTACATGAATCCCCAAAGAGAATTAAGGGCTTTGGTCCAGTGCTGATGGATGAGTACTGTAAATACCATCTACTTAAGATCAATTTTCAGTTTTCCTGAGAACCAACAAGTATCCACCTTTCATATGCATCTGTGGTCCTGGATTTTGTGTGTAGTTACGTCGAAGTGTTAATATTGTCCATCTTGAGTCACTGCCCTCCCTTTTACCAGTCTGAATATTAATCGGGGAGGGTACAATGTAAAAAAAAAATTAAATAAAAATAATAAAAACGATTTAAAACAAAAATTTAAAAAAAAAGTGCTCATTTACATCAAATTTCAGACATCTAGTTGGCAGAACACCCTCACCCTACAAGAAAATAACTGAGTAGAGGCTAGTCTTGGGAGCCTGAAAAGATGAAAGAAGTTATGCCATTCACAGCAAAGATGTGGGGCAAGGTGGGTGGATGGGTGCTCGATGGGGTGGGGCACGTAGAAAGGTGGGAAGGTGAAACTTACGGATCGGCCATATGGCGACAGGCTGAGTCCGACAGGGGAGGTGCTGCTCAGGTCAGCGCTAACAAACGCGGTGGGTGGCGACGCAGGCAAGGTAAACTCAACAAAGCCTTTCCAGGGGCTGCCCATATTTTCCCATAAACTTGAACAAAACTTGCTTGAGCACTTGCTGAACTTTGATATAGGTTTTGTTTTTTGTTGGATTTTTTTGCTTGAGTGTTAAATACTATTCTTAATCAACCACCCAATGATACACCGCTGGATGTCTGCAAGGGTGAAGAGAGGAACAAACATAATAGGTAAGGCAAGTCAGCCAGTGTGCCAAGTGTCACAAACAAAAAGGAAAATAGCTGCAGGCTTTAATCCCCAGAGAGGATACAAAAGGGGGGGAAAGAAGGCAAAAAAGGAGGGGGGGGGTATGGCCTGAGAACGACAAAATAGGAAGAGTGTGGATCAGGTAACGGAAGGCAAGTAAATCATTTTCCAACAAAACTGAATGACTACTTCAAGTATTTGGAGGTGGTGGTGGCTCAGTGGTGCTGGCTTCTTTCACATTTTCAGAAAAGTTATCTTTAACAAAAGGACAATGTAGAGGTCACTAAGATCAAATCACTATTTTACATCAAGTATCACTTCCTGCACTCACTCCACAAAAGGATGTGATGTCACATGGAGAAACCAATAAGTACGCAAGATTCAAGTCTAACCAAGCACTGCGGTAGCTTGGAATTGGCTGCTGCAAACAACAGCTTAAAATATTGTCCTACAAAGAGAAATTTAAATGAGGTCCAAAACAAATAAATAATTTAGTTTGCATAACTTTGACAAAGATGAAAACGCATTGGTTTTTAGTGACTGAGGGGAAAAAAAGAAATATGAATAAACAACATCCTCGGTATACTGCCCCAAAACAGTGCAATGGTAAGTGTTATACAATCTGTTTTTAAAGCATGTGTGAATCATGTAGTGCATCTAACAAATGCAGATTCTGAATCAGATACCAGTTTTATAAGAATATTAAAATCCAAAAGAGGCCACTAATAAACCTAATAATACAGAGAGGTAATGATGAGCAAAACGTGTGACATAACCAGAAGTACATTTACAGCCATCAAAAACACGCTATGAAGGGCTTTAACTGACTTGAGACCTACCTTTATTGGTCGCCTTGTGTCTTGTATCTCTCAGGATTTTGATGAACTAGCAGTTTTTGTGGACCTCTTCACACACACAGTTGAACACGCACACTTGTTACAGTTTCTGGCACAAGTTCTAGATGTTGCATGAAGTAAAAAATAAAAAAAGAAGGGGGGTGGAAATTTAGAGCAAAAATAAAACAAAAAGGCAAAGGCAGGTGCAAAAAACACTGCTCAGGAAAAAGGAGGAAAAAAAGGGTTAAGTTGGGGAAGGGAGCTATGGGAGTGGGGAAAAGGAAAAAACAAAACAAAAAAAACCAACAACAACAACAACTAGCAGATAGCAGCCCACTCCACACCCCGGTGGTGAGTCGGCGGTGTAGTGAGGATGAGGAGGGCTAGGAGCAGCGTTGGGACGTGTGCTTTGTCAAAGCTGTTGAGTAGGCACAAACTTCTGGTTTCAGATCAACTCTGGTCTTCTCAGAATATGCTTGGGCGCAAGTTTGCTTCTCTTCCACTTCGCAGTTGGGATGATGTGCGTATTCTTTGGTCGTTTCAGGATTTGGTTACTTCTTGCGTTTAAATCCTTGAAGTGATCCTTTTTCACCCACGCTTCTTCAGTGTTGTCTTTGTTTTGGGAGGTTTGTCTTCAGTTTCTTTGATTTGATCTGAACTTGAAGCAGTTGCGGATGGTACAAAAATTCAGGTCTGTTTCACTTCATACTGTTTGAAGGGGGATGAAGAAAAAAAGAAGATCTGGTTAGATGAAAACTTATCACCAACTCCACTGATCTAAATTTAGGTTAAATGCAAAATGGCCCAAGGGCTCCATGAGTCTGTAGTGAGAGAGAAAAATGTAATTACACTGTCAGCTAATATGACTATTCTGTCACATGAAAACAAGTAAAAACCCCAAGCACCAGCAGCCTGAGGTCTTTTGGGAACATTTGATTCTTTAGCTGCACTCAAGTACAAAAATAAGCTTTCCTCAAATGCCTCTAGATACAATGCTAGGCAGCTGACAAGTACTTTGGATCAACAAGTCCTTGTGCATACCGTCAGTTCAGGCTATGTTATTTATGGCAACATTTCAGACCAAGGCCCTCTGTTTCATCATTCAGCCCCCCAGTTGTTCTGCATGCACACCACTGTAAACATTTTCAGAAGGGCTAATCTGGCAATCAAACAAAGCATTGTAACATGTGTATGACCACCCCCCCAAAAAAACAAAAAAAAAACAAAAACAAAAATTTTTTTCCAGAAACTCCAAGTAACATACAGCACACCAGAGCTGGATGTTGTTGACCTAAATACCCTGCTCTGAAAACAAGATAGCTGAGACAACCAAGGACACATGATATCTATTCTGCTGTGACTATGTTGCAATGTCTCCCTTCTTACATCCCACTAGGTTAGAATATGACGTTGTTAAAAGGCTCAAATGTGATTGCTACAAGGTTGACTGCATAAGTGTATTAAAGGTTATGAGCCAGGAGCTTCTGTGGGATCTACGATTTTTTTCTGCTTTTTATTTCGCAGGAAACAAGAAAAAATCAACTCACGACACAACTAGCAGCGATCGGCCGTTTTAACCATGGTTTTTTTTGTTTTGTTTATTTATTTATTATTTAAATTGGGACCAAACTACAGTTTTGTCTGTTTGTTATTTAATAACACGAGTGGGAAAGATACCTCTTATGATTGGACATTTATTAAACGACAGTCTTTTCTCTGGGCAAACAAAACAACCGCCCCGACAGGAACCACCATGTGACTTCTCAGCAATCCGCTATCCTCAGCTGGAACTGCCAACATGGCCTGATCCAACACGTTTCGGTATGCAACGCCATCGCGAACGTTACGTCTAACCAGTCGATTTCAAAACACACAATAAACTAAAATATAGTTAGTTAAAACTTCGTTCCTTTAGTTCTGGTTTGCTCATTAAGCAAAGTAACCCGCACAATCACATTTAAGGATGTCTTACTGACCTTGTGTGGACAAACAGAACCTGACAGATTGACATTCGCCGATGCTAATCGTCGTAAACGGCTACTACTCCACTGTCTTTAGCAACACTTAAGTTAATGATGAAGAATTTCTTTAACTAAAACGCATTCAGTTCTTTTGTAATTACCTGATGACTTAACTCCTGTGCGGCTTGGAGTCCTTGAACATAAAGTTTGCTGGTAATTAAGCAACGGTTCAACGTTGTACACTGTACATAGAGATAACATTTCGACTTCTCTTTCACATTAATGTTTAATGTGGTTTCGGCCATTAGTCAAAATATATAGAATTTCTATGTATTAATTTAGCTGGGACTGATTATAAAGAATTTTTTTTAACTGGAAATCATATTTTAATGGAGACGTTTTTTAGAACTGGATCGTATCACACGCCAACCTGCAACACGGGCTATTTAAGCTAAACGGACAATAGAGTTAAGAACAGACAATGCCAAAAGTGACTGCCGACACCAGGACAGTTCTTTAAAAAGTACTTATAATTATTTACATTTTAATTTCTTGCCAGTCAAGAACAACGTTAAATATAGACACTCAGTTTATTCATTTCTTTACGTCGATAACGCAATAATAACATTATCGGCGTTAACGGCACGAGGACGGAACAACAAAGAAGCTAGATATAAGCCTCGTGCTTAATTCTATTTAAATGCCATCTTTGTCTCTAAAGTAAACCACATTCATTCTACACACGTGCTGTTTCTTCGCCAGACTCTAATACGTCTTAGAAAAAACATCAAGCGCCTGTTTATTTATACCTTCGACAGCATAACTAGGCCATTGGCAATGCTAAGTAGCTAGTAGCGACTACCGTTAGCTAGCATGCCGTTGTACTCCTCGGCCCTCGCGTGATTTATGTGGAGCTGTAACAAGGCAGCCTCCACCCAGGCCCGAACTGTGCGTACGACTAAGCGCTGACTCACCAATTCACCTCTAAGTACTCACTGACCAAAAAGAAAACTATCATTGATATATTACCAGTACACGCTTAAATTCTTCTGCTAAAAGGGATAAAATATTAAAAACTCACCCCAACAGCTTTCAGCACTGTCACCAGCGCCGCTAGAAGCAGCACGGCACATTGCGTAGAGATAGGGAGACGGCTAACGCGATATTTGACGATACTAGGTAGACCAAAGATCCTCAAGCGAAGAGTGGCTACGCAAGGCGCTGATAAGAAACCGCCTATGTGCCGCAAAGGGACATGGGAGGCATTTGCGTTATAGTAACGTTAACATTTTATCTACCTCGCTGTCTAGACTGGAAAACAGATATGTAAGAGTAATCCAGTCGAGTTCAATAAATAATAAACCCATTAATTATTTGATTAATGAGTAAATAATAGCTATCATGCCATTTATTAGATAACTAAACTGAATAGGTGTCGCCATAACTAAGTTTTCTCCCCATACAGGAGAGTTTCTGAGACTACACGTTGCACAATTACCCAACATAGGAAAATGTAACATAATGCATCAACTCAACTCAGCCCTTCACTCACTTTGAAATTACCCGATAGTAATATTTAAATTTCAACACTGTAAGTGGCTTACGTTACATTTTTACTTGAAATGTTGATAATTTTTAAAATTATGTTGTTGTTGTTCATTTTGTGTAACATACAACTGTTGAACAGTGGAGAAACAATATCATTTTTTCTTTTTCTTTTTTTTTTTTTTTTAGATGAGACGCTGTTGCTTTATGTAAAGATATTTTAAAGACAAGCTAGATAGGTTTAGCCATTTACCCCGCTTTTGGTTGTGTGCCAAACGTCTACACCGCACTCCACCCCAGTAGGTGGCGACTCAACGTTGGTTTGACAATTCACCAAAAGTAGGAGGAGGAGGAAAAGAAGAAGAAGACGAAGAAGGAAGCGTCGCTAACAGTTTAGTTCTACACGGAAACGTCAGTTTCTGAAGCAGTAATATTCTAGTAATGTAGTAATATTTTGATCTGGGTGTCTGGTACTTGCCCTGTCTGCCGACACAACATTAGTTAAATAGCGAAACAGTAAGGATATTTATGTTTCTATAATGGCACCGAGCTGCCTCGGCTAAGATTATATAGCCCAGCTAAGCAACGGCTCGACTAGCTAGTTTTGTAGTAGCTTTTCTACGTAGCGTAAAAAGAGCTATCACTTTCCAGTAAATGGCCTGCACTTTCGAAAAAGTGCTGGCCGATACTCGGACCCTTCTCGAGAGGCTAAAAGAGCACGACACAGCCGCCGAGGGACTGATAGAGCAGTCCGAGGCCCTAAATCAGAGAGTGCAGGGCATGAGAGAGGTGGGAAATGCTCTGCCAGACAAGGTAAACTCGAGCAGATAGCTCACGTTTATGAAAAGCTGCACTACTGCTTGGTGTACACATTGAACTAGTTAAACAGTGACCTGTACTACAAAGCGAGTTTCCCTCGTATCTAGGATATGCTTTCGTGATATGCGTTCGCTAAAGTCTTCTTTATCCGTTTCTTCTCTGCTCTTTTTTCAGCACACAGATGACAGTTCAGAGATACAGGAGCTCACGAAATACAAACCTCATGTCCTTCTGACTCAGGAAAACACTCAAATCAAGGAACTGCAGCGGGAGAATAAAGGTAAAAAAAAGGTTCTGCTGACTGGCTGGTTTTATATACCAGTATTAACGCTCTTTATGTCTTTGTAGAACTATGGGTGTCTCTCGAAGAACACCAGTACGCGCTCGAGTTGATCATGTGTCGGTATCGCAAGCATGTGCTCCAGCTGATGATGGCAAAGAAGGAGCTGGACACCAAACCTGTGCTCAGCCTCCATGAGGACCATGCCAAAGTACATCAACTCTGCATTTCTTTAATTTGCTCACACGTTTAATGGGCTATGATTCCAAATACATAGACACACAAATTTAAAATAAAAACAACCAACTTGATTTCTGACTCTTCTCCAGGAAGTGCAGAGCCAAGTGGAACGGATATGCGAGATGGGCCAGGTGATGAGAAGAGCAGTGCAGGTGGATGATAAGCACTATTGCTGTGTTCGAGAGAGGCTTGCTCAGCTAGAGGTGAGAAATGCAGTTATACATGGACACAATGACACCTTTCC
The DNA here is from genome assembly GCF_964374335.1 of Astatotilapia calliptera. Taxonomy (NCBI): domain Eukaryota; kingdom Metazoa; phylum Chordata; class Actinopteri; order Cichliformes; family Cichlidae; genus Astatotilapia; species Astatotilapia calliptera. The sequence goes on from NC_137441.1 coordinate 26,693,692, forward strand.
TCTTGAGGTCTGTGGAAAAATATGTGATTTTACCACAGACCTCAGACATCAGCTTCTGTGTCAAAATGATGCAACGATAATAGAGGATCATAAATGCAAATGAGAGCTGAGTTGTCAGTTTTTAGTGGAATGGCTAGGTTTAGTGCATCAGGTCAAGGAGCATGTTGTTTTGTTTCGGGGTTTATTAGGCCTTTTAAACCAGTCGGTTAGATTTCTTACTGTGCCATCTTTGTGATAACCTTTTGTGAGTTTTCTAAATATGCTACAACTGTAAAGTTTGTTGAAAAGGTACATTTTCCCAAACGGTAACAAACGTGTATTTAAGAATATAAATGAATAAAAGCATTCAGAACAATAGCTATCTTCCCAGGAGTGGTTGTTCTAGCAAATTCAGCCACAGACTGTGCAATGCTCATGGCTAAAAATCCAAGAGCTACAGCTTAGACTCTACAGGGCTATGTTAGCACGTTAAATGAAAGGGAGAAAAAAAATCCTCTTTCCTTTAAAAAAAAACAAACAAAAAAAACAAGGCAGCATTGTTAGTTTTGCATAACTTGGCTGAAACAGACTCATAAAGCAGGACAATGATCCCAAGCACAGCAGCAAATCTGCAGCACAATGGCTGACAAAAGGGAAATCACAGCTTTTTAATATTTCAGTCAAGGTCCAAACCTCAACTCAGCTGGAACACTGGTGGGACCGTAACGAATAATCGTGATCTTCAGTGTGCTGAAGCAACATTGTAATGACCAGACTTCCTCCATAATGATGGATGGATAAAGCCGTACACAAGTTTTTACACGATGCTTCTTTTTATTAAATAAATAATGACATGAGTTATTGTTCATCTGGGGCTGTATTTAAATAATTTTAGTACCTACTAAGGAACTCATCTTTTTTTTTTCTTATTAGGTCTTATTGATAAAACCTGAGAAATAAAAGACGATGTACTTTCTTTTTAATTTGTCTGTATTTGCTTTGGTTATCTGCTTCCCCCAACACTGCCAAAGTGCAAAAAATTCTATCACAAATAAACAGTAACACTATTTAAAAGAGAAGATGCGATGCATCCATCACAATTTTCATTCAAAACCTGCTTGCATGGGGAAGCACATGCATGTTATAAGGAAGAGATATTTAACTTCAAAAGTTATGTTTGAAAAAAACATTTTCTACCTTCAGATTGAGAACAAGGAGCTGCGCGATCTCCTGGAAATCAGCAAGAGCTCTGTGAAGACAACTAGCCAGTCACTAGCAGCAGAAGAAGGAGAAGAATCTCCTCTGCCAGGGTCCACAGAGTGACCTGAAGTACAGCTGGGATGAGGTTCCACAGGACCAGGAGAGGGGGCTGATTGTGTCTTCACCTGTGTTCATTATAGATATTGTTATTTTAATTTTATTTTTTTACATGTAATGAAATGCAGTCCAGCATGAGGTTAGCACCCACGATACACATGTACTGCAGCAAAGGCAGTAAAAGCAAAGGTGATTTCTTTAGTTTTTAGCCAAAGACACTTTTATTCTCCAAGGATACAGTTTCTACCTCTTTGCTGTTCACACACACAAACTTTCACAGTGAGTAAAGCACCCAAAACCAGCCCAACCTTTGAGTTCACTTGAAATCTATTAAGAAGCCAAATTGTAGTCCACACCATATAAGAAGCTGTGCTTGCTGCCAATAAGAGAACTTTTGGCTGTTTTACACTTTGCCTGCTGAGGAGTAACAGTGGAACCTTTGTTGTGATGTTTTGGGTTTGATATGTTTGATAAAGTCTCAATATATAACATGGTTTTCATGTTTTGGTACCTTAATTCTGTGTGTTAGACACAAGTTGTACAGTTTGCAGATTCAGAGTATTGCATACCAGCTAATGGCACATCTTTGTTAGTGAGAACACTTTCAAACATGCCAAGGTGTTTTTTTTGTGTAATGGATACCATGTTTGTACGCTGTATGTTGTCAGAAACTGTATTTTGTCGTCTTAGGAAATCATGTTAGATGACTTCACGACAGTGTACTGATTTGTGTCAAATTAAACTCAGAAAGTTTGCTATACATAACAGCGTGCCTGGTTTTGTTTTCTTTTTTCCAAACTTTTTTACTGTACAGCTTGCTGGATATTGTATGGACCAAAGTGACTTGTTTGGGATAATCCTTTCTTTACCGCAAGCTGGCGCCATTCAGTTGTTGGGGTATAACCTATCGCGAGGTTTGCAAGAGTTTCAATGCTGCTTTCAAAAAAAAGACGTTACTTGGCTTTCTTTAGTTTTTTAAACGTTTCCTCCTTAACATAAGTTCTGTCAATAACACCAAGGCGGTAAAGGGTGAATGTTTAAACGAATCACTTGTAAAATCATAAAATTTTCAGTGTTGTCGTTTATTCTTCTGCGTTTAAATCGTAACCCTAGGGATATATTTCCGACAACACGTGAAAGCATCACGCAGAGGTGCATTTGTTAGTTCTAGCCTGTCACAAGCTAATGTTCAGTATGTCTGAGAAGGAGCTGGGGAAAAAGTGGGACCGATGCTTAGCAGACGGTGCCATTAAATTAGGTAAATATGCTTCAGTTTCTCAATCGTAACGATGTCCTGTACCAAAACAAGGGCCACTTAAGAAGCAGTTTATATTGAAGTCCACAGCTGTCATTGACTGGGCGAGAGGCTAACTAGCTAGCCATAAGGGCTTGTAAAGGACAACTGAATGACCAGTCATTTTTTTCATGCTTTGTTTATTTTAAATACATACAGTTACGATTGGGTATACTCTGTCATTTTATTAAAGTCTCAAGATATTTAGCCTTTGATGTTCTCGCTCATTTTTTATGCGTTTCACTTAGCCCAGTGCAAACGCTGCTAAGAAAATGTCAACCTAATTCTTAATCGCTGATTAATACGGACACGTCTTCTAGTACGCAACTTAAAGAATTTTACAAGATATTTCTGTCCCCCTCTTAATTCGGCATATGTATATGTATATATATATATATATATATATATATATATATATATATATATATATATAAATAAAATATAAAAATACAGAACCAATGGTTTAGGTTATTCACATTTGAGCTATTCTGCTGTTTCGCTAACTCTTTTCGCTGGAAGGAGATGACAGAGATGATCCTGGCCAGGGGGTGCCTAACGTAACAGGGCCATGCACTTACTGTTAAAAAGCCAAGATCCATAAATTGATGCATATTTGAATGGAGTTAGGTGCGGTGAAGAATAGGTAGGTTTACGCCAAGCAGGCCCACTTTATTTTAAAGAGACTGTGTATTAAGACGGTAAAACTCTTCTTATATGCTGTGGCAAGATAACATGAAATGTCTTTTTTTTTAACCATCTTGTAGAAAAAAGTGGGGGGAAATATTGCTCTTAAACTAATCATACAGCATAGATCAAATGATGATTAAAAGTACATCAACCAAAGGCAGCAGACGACATCATATACACCAAATAAGCATTACAAAGTAGCTGTATAAATAAATAATACATTAACAGCTGTTTTTTTTCTGTCTCTCAGGCACCGGTCTGGGGTTAGGCATTGTGTTTTCTGTTCTGTTCTTCAAACGTAAGTAGTTTAATTGCTTTACTGAATCTAGATCAGCTCCTTTTGCTCAAAAGTCCTTGAGGGAAAAAAGCATGGCTGCAGTAATGTTCTACTCCCGTTACAGTAACACATACATATGGCTGTCTTTTACTGCGAATAGATGAGATGTATTTTTTTGTCCACAGACAATAGTCATTTCAGATTTTAGATGTAGGAAAATGATGTGCCTTTGTTACGGAGACAGCAAAAGGCCCAAAAAGCTTTTAAAGAAGCATGTTAAAAATTGAGGTAATTACGATGGGGGGGGGGGGAAGGCTACAGGGTGAAAGGCTGTAGCACACCATCTCTAATCTGTTTTTAATCACGCTGTGAAGTGCTTGAGTGAGTGTTTGAAAATAATCTAAAGCATCTTTCTCAATTATAGGGCACACATGGCCAATTTCACTTGGCTCGGGAGCAGGGCTCGGCATGGCGTATGCCAATTGTCAGAATAACCTGAGGTCACATTATATGCTGCACAGAGGCGATAAGGTTGGTTTGTCCATGGAAAAAATTGATTAAATTGTTATAATCGTTATAAATACCAGTAGATTTCATAAAGTCTGAAATGTGTATAATGCTGGCATAATTTCAGTCTCTGTGTGTATGTGTGTATATATATATGTATATATGTGTGTATATATATATATGTGTGTATGTATATGTATGTATGTGTATATATATATATATATATATATATATATATATATATATATATATATATATATTTATCTGTCTCGCTCATGTCTGCGGTAGGCTTGCTTAGCATAGGGGGTCTAGCCTTAGGACCCTTACTGGATACAGACGCCCCCAGGCAGGAATCGAACTTGCGATCCTCTGTTCCAAAGGCGTGTAGTCTAACCACTATATATATGTATATATATATATATATATATATATATATATATATATATATATATATATATATATATATATATATATATATAAAAAAAAAATACTGAATTTATTTCTATTTTTTCTAGAGAAAGAGATAAGACCACTAAAACTAAATCATTTAAGGAATTGATTCCCCACTTCTAACTCTCAATAACAACCCTGTATCGCTGGTTATGTAAATGACAATTCATGAAACCTGTCTCTGTTTTCTTCAACAGGAGCAATAACTGCACGTCACCAAGGGACTGTCTCTTTTTTTTTTTCCCAAAGTGTTTGTTTTTGTTTTGATTATGGGTGCGTCACCATTTGCACTGTTCTACAGTCAGACTCTTGTCTCCCTGTTGACATCCTTCCTTGTATGACTGTATGATTTGTATATGCCCTATAAGGACGGTCTGTGTTTATTTAATAAAATAATTATTAAAAAAAGAGTTGTGGGTTAATAATAAGCTGTTCCATACATGCTTTGTAAGGTATGTAATTGTGTACAAATCATGTTTAACCAAGTGGTACAAAGATGAGGATTGTGTAATACGTTACATCAGCTAGATTATACTTCATACACTCTGAGGAGTAATAATGACACTTGAAGAGGGGTAGGGGGTTAGGAGTCAAGTGTTAATGCAGTTTTGAAAAAGGTGCTTGAAGTAATTTTTCTGAAAACTGTCAGAGAAGAAGGCTGAGGCAGGGATGTAAAAGCAGTCCTATAAGGCTATTCAAATGTTCCTGTTAGGAAATGAAGGATTCTGGGGTTGTCTCGTCATCTCTGTGCATTGAGAATAACAAGATGACGTAAAGTGGTTATTGTTATATAATAGGGAATTTCTTCACTAATGGTATAATGTGTGAGTCACCCAAAACAAACAAAAATATGCTGAAATATTACAATGTGTTACTGAGAAACTGGCAGATTAAAATGCAATCAGTGTTATCATTCAAATACAGCTGATCCATGTTTTACGTATTATTGGTTTTAAACAGTCATCTCCCTATAAATGATGGATCAATCACAATCACTGCAAAGTAACTTGTAACTAAGGCTGATAATTAAACACTTTGGTGGTGACTGTGGTGGTGGAGTAGTGTCAAAATATATGTATATAGTGCATATGAGAAAAGAAAATCAAGGCGTGATGGACATTTTTAAAATTGTTATTCCAGAGTAGTTAAAAACACCATGTCCAAACAAGGGAGAAAAAATCTAAACAAAACACCCACACTAGTTCCTATGATTTAGAATTAGCATATCTTGGCTGTGATTGTGCATGGTTATGCATTAACGGCTCAATGCTCTGACACGCTCCTTCTCAGTAGCTGTGCGCTCAGGCTGGGAGGCACGCTGGAGTGGCCGACACAGGGATTAACAGGACCGAGCGTTACATGGCCGTGATACCTGTAGAGCACTCGCGAACAGAGCGGTGCTTACAAATGACTGCTGCACAATTTTCTGTTGCTTTTTGCTGCCTTGCTGTGTTTCCCAGAATAAAACGGACTTGTGTAAGGCAGCAGAGCTCAGCAAGGCACAGCAAAGGACTTGCGAGAGACAGATCCACTTCTGTGAGGTGAGGTATAATTTTGAGCATTGATCCTTGTTCTCTTCATCTTCAGTGAGCCTGCTCTCATATGCCGATTCAAGGCTTTTCTGTTTTTGTGCCCTCCTCCGGAGCCTGTCATCATTGTGACATGCTGCTTCGAAACCCTCTTGTCAGCTATCGAACGGCTCATTCTGGCTCTTAGCTGTGGATGAGACAGGGACACTGGCCAGGATGGAGAGATGAGTGAAACTGTGCTGGGGATTTGGATCACTATATTGGTGGGTGTGGAAGTAAGTCCAGGACACCTGGATGTATTTCTGGATGGAGATTTTTATCCATGGAGAACAGTTCAGTTAACCCTGATTTCTCAGCACAAGACCTCAGTGGCTTTCCATTCAACGATGTCCCTGAAATGTGAGCTTTTGCTGCAAAGGAGAACTGGTTAAGGTCTGTAACATCTAGTGCTACCTGAAGAGCTCGTTCACTGACTTCTGCCAGCAGGTGCCATGGCTGACTCTCACTTGTCTGGGACCTTAGGGAGCTACAACGGCAGCTCCACCAGCGCCTGGAACATCACCGGCAGCGGCCCTTGGTTGTTAGCTTTTATGCTGACCATCATCATCCTAATGACCATCTGTGGCAACATGTTGCTAATTGCGTTGGTGTTTGCCCATCGCTCTCTGCGCTGCACCTCAAACTGCTTCCTGGTGTCTCTGTTCTTCTCCGATCTAATGGTGGCATTGGTGGTCATGCCCCCAGCTATGCTCAACGTTCTGTGCGGGGCCTGGGTGCTGTGGCCTGCGTTTTGCCCGGTTTGGCTTTGCTTTGATGTGATGTGCTGCAGCGCGTCCATCCTGAACCTGTGCTTGATCAGCCTGGACCGCTACCTCTTCATCATCTCGCCCCTGCGCTATAAGCAGAGGATGACCCCGCCTCGGGCGTTAATCCTTGTAGGGGCTGCTTGGGGGCTAGCAGCGTTGGCTTCCTTCCTGCCCATTCAGATGAAATGGCACAGCTTGGGCCACAGGAGCGGACACTCATCTGTTCTTGGGGTCAGCACTGGGAACATCAGCTCCTACTCTGACAAACTGTACCCAGAATCCTACTTTCAGCTGTCACCTTCAGGTGGCCTTTCTTTCCAGTGTCGTCTGCGGGTGACCCTGCCCTTTGCTCTGGTGGCATCTGTGCTCACCTTCTTTCTGCCCTCCAGTGCCATTTGTTTCACCTACTGCCGGATCCTTCTGGTGGCACGCAGGCAGGCGAAGAGGGTGGCGGCGCTGAGCCACCCGCCTCACCCGCACCCTTCTCTCGGAGAACCCTCCCGGCCTCCTTCGCCGGGCATTGCAGCAGGGCAAGCTCAGCAGGACGGAGATGACTGCAGCCATTTGGAGCCTCCTGTGTCACAAAACATGCCGGTAAGAAAAAGAGACACCAAACAGTTAAATGTAACAGAGCGAAGGCTGTCAGTGTATTGCTGCCGACCAAATAATAACAAAAAGCACAGAAAAGGATGAATGGATGAAAAGGATAAGCCTAAAGCCTTACCTATGAATCTATTGACATGAAACTCTCTCGGCATAGTAAGGACATTGTGGTGATGTTAAAGACTGTTGCTAAGAGGTGGAAAGTGTCCTTGAATGTGAACATTTAAAGAGCAGGATTCAAATCAATGGTAGGAATGCAGCTCAAACGTGTCCTTATTTTATTCGATTTTTACTGGCTATGTCTTTTATGAAATTAAAACTGTGAAAAAGAAGAGAGGAAGTACACAGTGTTAAAAATAATTCTGCAGATAGTAAATGAACTGAAAACAAGTTTGCTCTTTAGCGACTCAGGTGAAAGGAGCAAGGCATCAAGCCTTTAAAATCAGCATCTTCACTGTATCCTCCATATCATGTATCAGCTTGTTCCAGCTCTTGGATGCAAACCTCTGAGGAGCTCGGTGATATTTAACTACACAGTCTCTGTTTATAATGACTGAAATGACAGTACAGTATACAGTATTCTTAAGATGAAGTGAATAAATATGTTTCCGCAAACTCTGAAAATTATTTTGATTTGACAAAAAGGAAGAACTCAAGCAAAACCACTAATCAAACAAATACAATGGTGTGCAAAAGTCTTGAGCCAGCACTTATTTCTTTATAATTTGCTTCCAAGGAGCCAGACTTTCTTTAGACTTTCTGAAGGACTTTCAAAGTTTTTCTCATTGCTTCCTTTTTCGCTCATTTACAGTCCATTTTTTGTGCCTTACCATTTTTAGGAATGTAATTTTGTTTGTTAAGCGACTTGCATCAGTAGCAACAGATGTAATGGAGTGATGAGTCCAGAGAAAGCTGGAGGCTCTGTCATGGTTTGGTACTGCATTTTATACTTGGTTTGGGATACTTTGTCAACACGGATGGAATAATGAACATAGAAAAGTGTTGTCAGATTTTGTTTCACCATGCATGACAGCATGACAATGATCCCAAACACACTACCAATGCAGTAAAAGCATGCCTGGATAGAAAAACACACAATGGAACACTACCAGTCATGGATTGGCCTCCCCAGAGCCCGAACCTCAACATTACTGCAGCAGTGTGGGATGATCTAGAGAGAAAGGACAGCAACATCTAAAGTAGAACTTTGATTGTCCTTCAAGAAGCCTGGAGAAAACTTGGCTTAGAAAGCTCGGCTGTGTTGAAGAATAAAGATGGTCATGCCAAATACTGACTTTCAAAGTAATCAGAAGTTTGCATTTTAAATTATTTTCTTGCATGTTTGCACTTTTCAATAAATTGGAGCACATATTGACAGTTTTTATGCCAAAGTATTTTTAAATATGAGATGTGGCTCAAGACTTTTGGACAAACTGCAAAGGGAGCCAAAATGGATTTGAATAACTAATGCCAAAGAGGATTTACATGATATCAGTGCTTGTTGAGATTAAGGATCTGTATTATACCCACCTGTCCACAGCCGTCAGTGAACAGCGAGCGTCGCCTGGCTCACAGGCAGGGTCGGAGGGCACTCAAGGCCAGTCTGACTCTGGGAGTCCTCTTGGGACTCTTCTTCAGTGCTTGGCTGCCTTTCTTCATCACCAACATGGCAGAGGTCAGTAGGAGTACCGGAGGCTGTCTCCATCACTAATGACACAGAGATGTCATAGAGGAAAAAAATGCATCTGCTACATAAACATATGTAAAGGAATTATTAAATAGTTTGTGATCAGATGAGCTAGAAAAGAAAAATAATTTCATTCAATCCACGTTGGCTTCACATATATGCAACATCCCTGAGCATCTTAGTCTTTATTAAGACTCAGTGCATCTATCTCAGTGATTCAGAGGTACTCTCACAATTTTATAAACATGGTGGGCACGAAAAGAGTGTGAAATACATGAAAAAAAGAAGAAAAAAAGAGAGAAAAAAACACTTGGATACTGATCTATTTTTGTGTTGGCCAGCCTTGGCGTCACAGCCTTGCCAGGCGATCTAACGAGGAAATAGATTGGCATTTCAGCTTTGTGTGGCTGACTCATTCCTAAAGCCTCCAAAACAGCCTACAAAAGTACCATTTATAATTGGTACTCTTTTCAAAGTGATTTCGATCTGATTAGACTGAATGAATATACACACTTATTACTCAGCAAACAAACAAGGAGGACCCCGAAAAACCTCGCCGAGAGTAAACGAATGTCAGAAAACAGCTTAATCTAAATTGGTAATGACACTTGTCCTGTTTTTTTCAAGCTTTCAGTGATCCAGTCATTTTGATTTCCCATCTGTGCCCTCTCACTTCTCCCCTGCATAACACAGAGCACAGAGACTTGACTGTGCCTGCGCTCTCCTTTCTTTTTCGCACTCAATGTGGTGTGTGAAACGAACTCCCCCCATTTCTGTCCCATTCCCACCGCCTCCCTGCCTCATCTTGATAGTATTGGAAGCTCTCCTCTAACAGCTGTCCCCTTCTTCACTGTCGCTCCCCAAACCTACTGGTTATTTTCAAGATCAGTTTTCTTAACAGCCAGACAGAGAAAAAAAACGATGCATCTATGTACCGACTTCTCAAAGTAAATAAATCATACATCTAGGGCTGCACACATACAGAGTGTTTTTAGGGTAAAACGCATGACATTGAGTCGATTTTAAAAATGTCAATTAATTGAATTAATTACATCTATTGAAAAATGTATGTGCAATACACCCGTGTATGTGTGCGCATGTATTATTAATTTTCTATGTAAATGTAATTTTAATTCATTTTATTTCAACAATTTCATAATAAACAAATAAATGTGGGCTGTAAATTAGGTCAATAAAAATATACAACTTGGCAAAAAAATGTGCTTATTAAACTAATAAACATTCAATAGATGTTATAATGTAATAAAGCTAATACACAAGCATGTTCTTTCATTCATTGCCCGTTGTTTATAGTCTTCTACTTCCTTGGCTTTGTGTTACATTGTAATGTTTGTTGATGCATTATCATCTGTGTCTGTGCACACATCTGTGCATGATATGAAAACACATTTACTTTAAGAGATTAGTTTTTTCCTAATGTTTTACTAATTCTTTCTTATATTTAGGTACAATCTGGCAGTACTGGTGCATTTAACAACTAAATCAATCTTTTATGAGTACAATTTTGCACTAGTTGCAGCATGTGGCAGTGCATATTTGTGTCATCTAATAGCTGTTATTCATTTTCTCCATTTATGTTTTATGTGTTTTTGTATTAAACTTTTTCTCTTACATTAAGTTGTTAAACCCTAACGCCTGGATTGCCTTGTCACCATCCTCATCCAGGCAGTGTGTGAGTGCGTCCCCCTTGCGCTCTTTGACGCCATAACCTGGCTGGGCTACTGCAACAGTACGATCAACCCCATCATCTACCCGCTGTTCATGAGAGACTTCAAGCGAGCTCTGGGGAAGCTGTTGCCCTGCTGTTCTTCGCGGTCGCCCCGAAGACCCTCACCGGCGCTCTCGCTCTCTCTGCGTAACTCGGGAGAGCCCAACATTGCCAGCAACCCACCCTCACCTCTGGCTTCTGACCCCACGCACCCGCCCGCCACCGCCACTGATGCTGTCAATCTGCTGGATGCCGAGCACGCTGGGCTTGAGTTGCCTCTCCTTCTCCCCAACCAGGTTGACACTTTGGACTGAATAGTACTTAAAGATAGCTTATTGGGTATATCAGGGTTTACAGTGGAAAAGCGCGACAGCTGGTAACAATCTGACTTATTCACTGTGAGGCTTGGGCTGAAGAGACATTGAAAAAGAATCTATTTATTTTATGCTCACATTCTGTTAGGTCTACTCGCTCTCAGCCAGTGTCAGGGTCAACAATATTTCCAATTGTCAGTGCCAGTGGAGAATGCAATTCTATAGTAAGCTGTGAATCACTACTGTGAGAGTCTTATAGAACAGGACAGGAAAAAAGCCTCATAGAGAAGACATATTTGTGGAATCACTGCTATCTATATGGAATCACACTATATATAATATCCCAAACCAAGCAAACAGAAACTATTTCAACCGGAAACACACAAAACATGACTGCTTTTTAATGCGCATAGCACATTTGTAAAATAAATTATGACGATATTTACATTTTTATAAAAAAAAAAAGTTATCTACAATAACCAAAATTATCATTCAATCAATACATCTAAACCCGTGTTTAAGCAGTCAAACAAAACACTTCATTTGGGGGATTTTCACTAGAAGCTGCCGTATGTGTGTGTGTCGATTCTTGTGCAGTCTCTTTCGTGTCACTTTGTTGAGAATGGAATGAATATTTTCTCCAATAACAAAAAACCAAAAAACAAAAATCCAAACAAACAAACTTGAGAAGAGTTTACAAGGAAGCAGCCGGTCCAGTAACATGCTCTTTACAAGTTTGGCCGCCTTCACTTGTGCGAGTTCTCTGTAGTCCAATGTGTGTCATCCCAGCTCCATGATATGTGTTCATTATCCCGGTCGTCCTTGTCTACACCGTCACACCGGACATTCACATCAGTGGCTGTGATGTTATTAGGAGCCTTCTCGTCTGAAATACGAGGTGAATTTTTCTGCGGTGACATTTTGCTGTCTGATTCTGTATCGTTTAATGAGTCCAGCAGATCTGAAATATCAGGGATATCCCAACCGTCAGCAGTCTCCTCCGTCTCTGCCAACTCTTTGGCATCTCTGCTTTGTTGCGTCTCAGGCTTCTCAGTGTGGTTTTGTGTCTCGGCCGCTTGTCGCTCATTGGTGGTTTGGCCAGCGATGTCCACCGTCCCCTTTGCCACTGTTACATATTGAGGAATTGCAAAAGAGGTTCCCGGCACTTCTTTAGTGGGAACTCCTACTGCTACCAAGATGGTGTCCATCTGACGCATGTAGTCCAAGTGACCTTTAACCTAGGAGGCAGGAATACAGTGCTATTATCCATGATTAAAACCTCATTCGTATACTACCTATTTTTTGTTCTTTTAAAGAAACATTTAGGCACTAATGTGTTATTTTGTACGATTCATTTATCCTGTTCTCCTCATTACATGACCGGGTATGTGCTGTATGGTGCTTCAGACATGTCAGGTATCTTTTTACTGCTGTGGTTTAAACCTTTACTCGAGTAACATGTGAAACCTCTAATGCTTTACTTGGAGCTACTACAGATGATGAGTAGTTGTGTTGACTTGAATGTTAGTAGAAAATCATTGCTGTGATGTGAAACAGACCAGCGGGGGCCTTGTTTTTCATAAATTTCAGCTATATTTAAACAAAACAACTCTTTCTTTTAATATGCTAATAAAACAGTATTTAATATTGCTGCCTCACTTACAGAAACCTAAATCTTATTGGAAAACCTTCAATTTTTGTATTAAGTATTAAATAAATGTTTCTTCCAGAAGTAAGATGTAAAGTTGCAGTGATCCATCGTCTCAAATACCTGTCTGTAACAGTTTTGCTCTGTTTATTCCTTTAATCCCTACTCCTAAAAGACCCCTTTTAACTTATTATTTTGGTTTCAGACCCAATAGCTCAGTCATACATAGTGCACACTGGTTCTCAGGTTTCTTTTCCACTAATGTAAGCTCTTTATTTATTGTTTTCAGCCAAGTACTAACTGACAAGCCACAGTGGTTAACTCCACATGATCTGGATTTGGCAGACATTTTAACACCAGGTGCTTTTCCTGATAAAACCCCAACAGGATTTGTGTCTCTCCTGGGATTAAACTGGAGATCTTTTGCTTGTTAGTCAGTTGTGTAAACCACGACACCATGAGCTTTTAAATCTAGTAAAAAATATGTTTTTTTAAATTGCAGTAATAAAATGAGGCACAGTGTTTCCCTTACCTTCCTCAGATCAGTTATTAGAGAGTAAAGGGGTCACACAAGGATCGCTGCTTTCTTTGTGTTTGCAGAAACACTGCTGCCATGTTTTGAACAAAAATCCTGATTCGTGATGTCACTGGATACTTAAGCTGAGAGCTTACAACAGTTGCTGCGTCCAGTTATTTTAGAAATGATCCATTACTGATGCATATTTTTATATTGACAATGAAGAAACCTTACCTTCTGCTGTACTCCAAAGTACCCTTAATGGTACTAGTACTCCAATGTGGATAACAGCAGAAGACAGTTAGCGACTAGCTGGGGTGTATAGCAGGTTTAACAGGCTGAAAACTCTTGACTCTAACCCTGAACACTGAGGTCATTATATCTGAGAGGGGAAACTTTTCAATTAAATCTGACCGTGTTCACCCTGATCAACAATGGACCTCAGCGAGCAAGAGTCACCATGGCAACTGGTAAATAAAAAGCAGAGCCTCCATGTTATTCCAGTAGGGCCAGAAATACAATTGTATGCCAGTGCAGACCATGACATTTATTTAAAATTTTAAAAAAGCATGTCATCCACTAAGCCATTGTTTATCAGACTTGAAATTATGAAGTTTTAAACATAATCATTCAGCTGTTACTCTGATAACAGCAGCTCAAGATGGAAATCAAAAAGATACGACAGAGTCAGACCCAGGAATAATCAATTTGGTTATTAGTAGTAGAAGAGATGTCTGCATTTGATGTGAATGTTAAGATGTTGTTTTTAAATTTAAAGACTACATTTACTGAAGTTTGATCTATTGATCAGTATCCTGTGTGTGTCTAAAGCTTCAAACTCCAGGAGCACACATGGAGTTTAATTTAGCCTTCTTTCAGGAGCAGGAAACCCAGAGTTTCCAGTGAACCTGTTTTCCTGAACAGTCCCCAGGTGATCGCTGCGGTGTATTTGCTTTGCGCTTAAACATCCAGATGGTTCCCTCAGGAGTCAAAGGAGACGACACTCACGCTCACTCTGTATCTGCTTGATGTGTAAATAGCAAGTGTTTTGTATAACAACTTTACAGGGTGAAAATATGTCAGTGTTGTGTTTGATGTGACAAAACTTATATAAGCTGTGGATTAGGGCTGTGCAAAAGCAAATCTGGAAACGCACAGCTACCTGATGTGATGGTTATGTGGTATGAAATCAAAAGTCAATGTTCCTTTTGAAATGTCATGCATGAATATGGAAGAGTAGCTACAGATCTTTTGTCTGAATTTCTTCTCATGTAGGAATGAGCTACTTCATTTCCCTCTCATGAATTATTCAGGTGCTGCTTCTATTATTTCAAAAACATAAATTGACCCCCTAACAGACCAAATTTGAGACAATGCACTGCATGTGGTTTTTGTTACTCTTTGAATACTTTAAAATTCCAGTTCCTTTACCTTCAGCCGTGTTTTAATTTACCAAGGTGTACTTCATCAGATTTCAAACACAGGCTCTGACTCACCACTGAGGAAAGATCCACATTGATTATGCGCTGATCCTGGATGTTGATTGGGTGCAGGCCAGCAACAGACAGCTGTGCAGCTGAACTTCGGTACAAGAATCCCAGGAGCCAGTCCCCTCTGATAGGTATGTAGATCAGAGAGTCCTTTATTCATGCAGTCATTGAAAAATACATCTTGCTGCTGTGACAGTCGTTTGCAAAGTTGCATGAGGAACATAAATGGACTCAGCTCACCTACTGGCTAAATAATTACTACAACAAAAGCATAAAGCATCTGCAAGCATTACTGTTAAAAAAAAGGTTTCATTTCTGGATTTCTAAATCAGGAAAGAACTCTTCCTTACCTGGAGTATCCGTTTACTATTTTTCCAGCTACTACTCTTGCCATTCTCTCCCAGGCCTTCTCAGATCCATCTACTGGGGCCCCCAGGAGGACCACATCCTCCACTACTCCTTCACTACCTGAGGATTCAAAAACAACACAGATGAATTTTTAGAGTCTGAAAAATGCGGGATACAAAGTAGAAATGTATCCATCATCAACCTCTAATTGCACCTCGGTCACTGGCGAGCTCCTGCAGGCAGTAATAGATAACTCGAGCTCCAAGACTGAAACCTATGAGGCTGACGGGCCGCTTCCCCTTCAAACACATGAAAGGAATGGTGAGTAGCTTTAATTTTCCTGCTGTTTAGTGAACACAGGCATATTCATAGTAAAGAAAAACAATTTAGAGAAGCAATGAATGTAGCGAATAACAGAGTCATCCTGGTTAATGTAATCCGGTGAACAGTGTGTACACAGGCACCACAGGTGAAGCGCACACATGTTGCTGCATGCCATACAGCCTTCTTTCTTCTAAGGCTTTGAAATTCTACTGCATCGAGCAGATGAAAGGTGAGAAGTGATGTGGCGATAAGATTGTATTAACAAAGATACCAAATAAAAGGCTACCTGCTGTCGGCTTCTCAAAACCTGTGCCAGGTGTTTCCCCACCTCGGCGGAACGGTTCAGACAAACACACCAGGGGTTGTCGATGACGCTGGCTGCTGCCAGCAAAGACGCAGGCCACGTCAACGCCGTCACAATCCCTGATGGGAATTGTTAGAAAGCAGTCGAAACTGTAAAGGATGACTACTGGTTCCAAAGGTTACTCACATCCCATCAGCTCACATCAGATAACACCAACAAGAGCTTCTTGCACAGCGGTCCTACCTGACAGCACAGTGTACTTTAGGGCTTCCTGAGCCACCATGCTGACCAGCCCATCCAAGAGAGACGTCATGGCTGAGCCCAGATCCCTGAGGAAGCGTGACTCCCACACTAGGCAGTACTGTTCCCCACACTCGCCCAAACTGCACCACGGGGCCTGGAACGAATCTGGAACACAGCAGTCGTGTTTATTGTGGTTGATCAACTAAGCTGCACTTGTATTTGAAGTATTTTTTTAATTTGTTCTTTTATTTTTGTTAGCTGTTTTTTACGTGTAGGTGGTTCACAAATTCCTTTGGGGTTGCGTCAGGGAGGCCATGCGGTGTAAAAAAAAAAAATCAGCCAAATCAAACATGCAGACCTCACCGCTGTGGCGACCCCTTGTGAATAAGGGAGCAAGCGAAAGTAGCATTTTATGTGTAGGTGGTTCTAAATTGAGTAAAAGAGCGTACGTATTAGTGATGGAATGGAGCTGCAGGAATACAGCTGCATTGTTTTATGTAAAAACACATCATAAGTGGCTTGTTTGTATAATCTCTGCTAGAGTAGATTCAGAACATTATGTACAGAACTTTACTAGGGTTGACCACATCCGCTTGTTTATCAGCAAAAAGATCGTAGCGAATGTCTTTGACTAACGTGCTTGTTAATCTGTTTCTTTACCCCTCTGTGCATTTGGCCCTGGCACTGATTCTACTAGATTTATGCAGTGCTCTGAAAACAAACTATGCAGGATTAACTGTTCAAAGGTCACAGCACAGTCAAATTACAGCATTTGCTTCAGTTATAGAACAAATTATGTGTACATTGTTTATCACGTATAAAGGTTAACACAAAAAATGCATTCAATTATGTTCGTATTTACATATTTAAAATTTTATGAAAAAAGTTCACAGCGAGGATATAGAACAAAACTAATGGTCAGCCTTGAGGTGAATCTGGCAAACTGTCACTGTATGACTCAGGAGTGGAGAGCAGTGCTCTACTAACACTGTGTAAAGTGGGGATAGAGTCCTGCTGACATCAACTGATGACACAGTCGGGCGATAAAAGGGATACTTTGTGGATCCCCTCAATCCCACTGTCATGTCTTCCATAGAGGAAGCAGACTTTGAAGATGACAAATCCATCAATGGGTCATTGAGGTAAACAAGTCCTTGATGTATGAGGATGTATGAGAGCTCTGGATTTTGTGGTTGTTTGACTGGGCTATAAAATGTTGTATGGAGATCCCATACGGTGCTTCTGGACTGGAACACTATGGTGGTGAGCGCAGAGACTGTACTCCAATCACAATCCAGGGCAGACCCATGCATTTTGCTCTATGACAGCTAGGACAGGGTTCACCCCAACCACCTCCAGGAGCCCAAACTGGGTGAACAGTTAATTAACTGGATGGATGCATGGATAGATTTTTCAACTGCCCACACCTAATTACTGGAAACTGGAGGCGGTTGTGGCGAGACAGCAGAAGCAATACTTACTGTATTTACCACTACAGAGCCAGCCTGTCACTGCAATGGTCACATGAAGATGCTTCCCAGAATTCAATGGCAGGAATTCAAATTCTTCTATCGCCCCAACACACTTCTTCATCTTATAGCCTGGAGAGAAAATGGATTAATCCTTTAAAATGTGATACAATTCTGTTGCCTTTTGGACAATTAAAAAAAAGCAGGTCTTATCAAATTACGCTCAAATTCTAATAACTAAAAATTAGTATCAGCACAGTCATCAGTGCTTTTACCTGTCAGTCCAGCCCCTGCTGCTCCGAACAGAGAGGCCATAATCGCAATGCCAGTGACCGAGCCCAGAGCAGCAGCACCTCCAGCCCCCAGCACAGCACCTGCACCTGCTGCCACCAGAGGGGCTGCCAGCCCACCTGTCACACCTGGCAAAGGCAAAAAAAATAAATAAATCAGTCAGTACAGAATACAAAAGCTAGTCAAAGCCACTATCTGTCAGCTCGAGAATTCTGATAATTTCTCTTTTGTTTTTGTTGATTTAATTATCAGCTGATTATCATTTGATTCAGGAGACTTTGAAATTCTGAAGCAAGAATAATCACCGATCACTGTTCCTCCACCCAAAGTGGCAAGTCCAATCAGGAGGTAACGCCGTAGCTTTCGCCCTCTTTCTTTCTTCCGCCGCCGTGAGGACTCCTCTCTAATTGAAAAGGACAGATCATCCTTATGTGGTGAAACATCTACTTGCTGTAAAAACAAATAACGTCACATGCTTCTTCTGGCCCATTTAAGTTGACATCTTGAACACAATTAGCTGATTGTTTATCTTCATGCTGTCATTCTGACTACAAGTGTGACTGTCATGTGCAGCCGTTGTGTGATTTTTAACAGTCTGGCACACAAGACAGTTGGCCAAATGAGCAAAGCAAAATCATTTTATCATGAAGTATCTTAAATGAACTAACATTAAATAGGTTTATAACAGAATGAAATGCCTTATCATTTGTACTCTAAACGATGAACTCAGACACGTAAATGTATCATTCATCCTTTCATCCCACCATCCAAGCCATAACCTACTCGCTCTCCTCTCCCCCTTCCCTCAGCCTCTCTCCTAGTGTTTCTTCAAACTCCTCCAGCTCCTGTGGAGAGACTCGCAGCAGACAGCTGATGTGACGGATGAGAACCCTTGCCCTGGCATCATACTCGCCTGAGTACCAAAAAATGTTAAAATTGTTAAAATTGAATTTACAACAACTGTTAAAGTTTTCATCTGGCTGTTTCTTGATGACAACAGGCCTTTTAATATATATGTATGTATACACATATGTATAATGATGTTTTCTTTTAATTTGGAGTGATTAGCCTTAAAGTATGAAAATCCCTGGTTTATTCTTAAATGCCTCTTACCATCTTTGACAGAAAAAGACACCAGATCCTGTAACAGAAAACCAAAGCTGGTTAGGGATAAGAGGGTTTGCAAAGATAAATACAATGCAATATATTTTCAGCTATCAAAAACAAGCAAAAAGATCCATTGCTGTGCACTGTTGTGACCCCAGTATCACCAAACTACAAGGAGATTTGTAGTTCAGGGTCATTTATCCTCTGTAAGAGTGACAAACACCTGCGTGATGGGGGTGGTCCCTGCTGCCAGCAGAGGTTCGCCCTGCAGGGTGGAGAGGAAGGTGTCAGAGCCCTCAAAGCCTAAACCTGACAGGAAGGCTCCCATAACTGGCATCACCGACTCATCCAGATCCAACCAGTGGACTAAGGCCTGTAGGTACTGCTCCCTAAATACGCTGAAAAATAGAAGAAGCAGGCGCTACTCAGCACAAGGCCAACACTGATATTGCCATGAGGAAATTTCATGGCTCATCCTTTCATGGTTACCTATTTTCAGATCCAGGAAACAACTGGCCCAAGGAGACACCACAAAGAGCAGCATAAGCAAACCGGCTCTGTTCAGAAAACCGTCTGCCGATTATTCTCTCAGGGCTTTGGTCACATGGGCCATCTCGTGTTGTTCCTGCTCCCCCTGGGTCTGAGATGATATGGTCAAAGCTTAATGATTAACTATAACGCAAGAACTGAATTTATTTAGATTCAACTAGAAGCCAAATACACGTGTCACACTAGGAATCAATAAACTTGCAGTAATGTATTCATACATGTGGGTCAAGTGACAAGCTGTAATAATGCCATAATAATGTAGACGTTAGTTTATTATAAATGCTGTATGGTGCATTTACCTACATGCCGAATTTACCACAAGACCTCAGTAGTTTAAATGCGGGCTAATGTCACCTTTTACGGGATAACTTTAATGACATAAGAAAAAATCAGTCGTAGACTGTCCGAGCTTTGAATGCAGTTTGTTCCATGTGCCATGCTGAACTAAGTACATGTCTAACTTTGTGCCTCTCACTAGCTCTCTGATGAACTGACCCGAATTCAGCGTACTGGGGCTATTCAAATGTGATACACTTATTTATTTATTTCAACACTTTAATCTCGCTTTTACCATATATAATATGCATGTAACTTAAACCAATAAATTTTAGCAACACAAAAATTTAGCTGCTAAACAGCTGGCTGTTAGTGGCTTCTTCTCCGGTCAACTAGCTAACGGTTTACTGGGAACTTTTCACAACATTACCACTCCTATTACTTACTACTTACAATTACTACTATGGCACCAGCGAATATAGAAAACTCATTTTATGCGGTACCTGGTGCAATGTTGGCTTCCGTTCTGCTCTGTTTTTCCTCCATGGTTATTGATATCACAACTCCGCAGACTGAACTTTTGTTGCATTGACGTGTCTGATGTGAAATGCGCAAGACAAACGCGATCTAAAATGTGGTCAACTTACTTGATAAAACCAAGTATGTATGTCGTTATAACAATCAAATAATAGAATCGCTTCTAAAATTCGATTTTCTGTATTACTATAAAAACTGTTTTTGAGTCGCACCCGTGGCTGTCAAAAGTCCAACTTTAACATGTACGACGGTAAGTGAAGGTATCATTTGTTTTTCAACTTTTAAGTGACGTAACTTCCACGTACTCTGAGGAAGGTCCGTGGTATGTTCACCTGTTGTATTCGTTTGGAAGTGATTTTCGAGACACTGATTAAATATAATTATTTTTTCTAAAGTTTGGATCAGGACTGAGCAGTTAGTGCGCTCGTTTTACAAAAACTCCTGCTCCATACAAGGAGAGGAGAAATACCGATAAAGCCCTGCTTGTGACACACTGGTGTTATATAATTCTGACCAGTAGGTGTGAGTGTAGCATTTATTTTTCCAACACAACCTTTTTCTGGTTCATAACCCTGCTAATGTTTGTTTTGTTTTGTTTTTTCTTCAAATTGATCATTGTGAAGTTTTTCAAAATTTGAAGAGCATGTTGTTCACATATATGTACCAACATGATCCAAGGTCCATTTATGACAGTTTGACTGCCTCCAGTGATGCTTATCCTCAGATGTAGACTGACAGTGTATGAGAAAGAGGGCTGTCTGCCAAGGACATTGTCAAAGAAGCGCATTGTAATCACTTGATCAGATGTGGCCCATGGCCAGATGTGAAACAGAGAATTACATTATTCAGTGCAGTGTTGTAAATAAATGGATTTGATCAGTGTTAAAAGCATAAAGAGAAAAGAACAGACACTTTCACAGCAGTATGCTTAAGTTTATAGTGAATGTAGTATAGGATGCTAGATTAGTTCATTACAGTATAATGTGGTTTAGTAAATAAATGATTATAGATAAAAATTTTAATTACTATATTGTGCATTATATATATATATATATATATATATATATATATATATATATATATATATATATACATATATATATATATATATATATATATATATATATATATATATATATATATATATATATATATATATATATATATATATATAATATTACAAATTTTAGTTTAAAAAAGGGGAGGGGTGGCAGCATGGTGGTTAACGCTGATGCCTCAGAGAAGTAGAGAGAGCAGGTCCTGAGTTTGAATCCACCATCTGGCTGTGAGTTGCATGCTCCCCCTGTATCTGTGTGCTTCTCTCTGGCTATTCAGCAGATCTCTATTCAACAGACTGGTGACCCTGCTTGTATGGATAGGCTCATATGTAAATATACATATATATATATACTTCAAACGCAAGTCTTTTGGGGGAAAGGAAGGCCAAGGCACATGATAAATGAAGTATTAAAGTAAAATGTTCAGATTAACACAGCATAACATAGCCTCCAGTCAATTTATACAAAACAAAAACTGCATGCTTCCCTAGAAACAGCTGTTCCAAGTGACCTCCGGATGAATGCACATCTTCTACAAGGTTCAGAAAAAGGTCCCTGAACCTTTTCAAACAACCGTTATTTTGTCTTTCAGTGTATATCTTATTCTTCCTAGTGGAAGGCCTGGGAACATTTGTCTAATGTGCAACATTTGGTTCACGAGCTTTGTTTTCCCCTCATTCTTTGTCATTTTTTTACTTTCTTACTTTTTATTTCTGTTTTTATAACTGTGTTCCTCTGAACACAAAGCTGAAATAGCTCGGTTTAGTGGATCCACTTTTGAAATACTCTT
This sequence comes from Astatotilapia calliptera, assembly GCF_964374335.1. Classification (NCBI taxonomy): domain Eukaryota; kingdom Metazoa; phylum Chordata; class Actinopteri; order Cichliformes; family Cichlidae; genus Astatotilapia; species Astatotilapia calliptera. The sequence continues at coordinate 26,715,822 of NC_137441.1, forward strand.
CTAAGAGGTCTCTCTGACCTCGTCCCAAAATGTTTATTACACGTGTATTTTACCCAGACCTTGTATATGCACTCTGTGGTCTGTGTTATGGCTGATGTTCTCTCGTATATCTTGTGTTTGCGTGTTTGCCTTCTCACTCCTTTCCCGTCTGTGTCATCAGCTCCTCCACTTGTACTGTATACCCCCCACCCCCCCTCAAAAAAAACAAAAAAAACCAAACAAACCCAAAAACAAAGACTAATGCAAACACAGGATATGTGAGCAAAGGTGGATTACACTCCCACCAGGTCTTTGTGTGAAAGAACAGCCAGTACAGTGTGGGTACTTTGTCATAATAATATCCGGGCCTTGTCACAGAGGAATCTCCAAACCTATGTGAGCCGTATTTGTCTGACCCTCAGAGCCATCCTGTTTATACAGCCCCAAGAGTATCATACACAAGCCTATGTATGATGTGATGATATATACAGTGGCATGTCTTTATTTATTTAATTTCTTTCTTGAATAGTTTGAATAATGATTCATACATTAAACACAGCAAGTACAGCACCGCTAATCACAGACAATATACAGATTAGAGGCACTGTAAAGAGTTGCTAAATAGGACCCCGATGACTTATCAGCCTTACAGACATAACCTTTTCAGCTTGTCTCAACTTGTAATCAGGGAAAAATAAAAGCCCAGGATATGAGTTTGAAAAACCTTGAGTGTTGAAAAGCAGTGGTAGAAAAGATAATACGAGGTGAACCGCTGCGCCGTCTTGCATAAAATTCAGGCTATGTATTTGCACACCTGCCCTCAGTGTCCCTGGCAAACACATTTCTGCTGTTACCAGCGCACCGGTGCTACTTTTTATAGCACTGCTGGGATTAAAATTAACTGTTTTACCGCTGGGCAGGCTTAACTCTGATCTATCAAATGTGTGGTCTCAGTCATGCTTGCAAAGGCAAGTACCTTGATGTGCAAATATAAATTTTTTGCAACTGCCTACATATTCCACACAGAGTGCTTTTACACAGGAGTTCAAAAATCTGCCATCTGCCTGTGTCTCCACACAAGTGCTGTAAGGAAAGGAGCATTTTCAAATCCCTGCGTTATATTTTTGATCTACTTATTTTGTCTTTAACAGTTGTGGTTTCCAAATACACTGCTGTAACCTATTTGAAATATTTCATATGTCAACTTTTTTGACATCTTTTTAAGTTACTTAGATTCTTAGAAGAACATGCTACTGAGCATGCACATAGTCTTGCCTGTGGTTTTGTGTGTTAGCCTGCTACCATTTTCAAATGTGTGGTAAGAAAAAAAAGTGTGCCTGGGGCTAAAGGGGGTTTGTCTTTCTGGTAATTCATCCCAGACTGTTGTGGAAAATATATTATTTTTGATCTTACATAGAAACTTAAGTTTGCCACCATTCAATCTGCCCATGAAATTTATACTAATGCTAGTTTTTTTATTCAAAAGCAACAATCTGCAGTTAGCGGTAAATGCAAGAAACATTAGGGGATCACAGAAGAATCATCTTCTGGGTACAGTGAATATTTAATGCCCGTCCATCCTGTAGCTGTTGATATATTGTGGTCTGGACTTAAGAGAGGACCAGTCAAAACACTTGTCTGACAGTTTTAATGTTTACATTATTGCCTAGCAGCCAATATTGACACTTTTTTTCCAACCTTGGAACTTTAGGTATTTTTTTGCACACGAACAAGACAAAGTCTTTAACCCAGCCTTCGTATCTCGCCAATCGATCACACCTGAACTAAAACCCCTCTTCCGTCTTGTACTAGAGCTGTGTGTGTACATATGTGTGTTCAGTCTTACAATGGATTACTCATTGGAAAACACACAGGCAGACAGGCAAAACTCAAGCCAGACAAGTTCAAACAAAACACCTCTCCTGTCTCCCCGCTTCGCAGCGTTTTCGCTAACAGACAATGTCAGGCTTCTTCTTTCTGTCACCTCAACGCTCCACGCGAGGGGAGTTGTATGAAACCAAGACAGAGTGGAGTTTATGACCTGTGGGGCATTGTGTTGGGTGTGTATGTGCTTTTAGATGAAAGAGCAGGAAGTAAGAATTTGATAACAGAGAGAGAAATAAACTGAGCATGTGTTGTATGTGCCAAGTAGTGAAAGGCCCAGGCTTAACATGGGAGGCAGCGGATGTGGATGACAGGTGATTGCAGGGAAAGGCGGGATGGGCTGGCTGGCACAGCTGCCCTGTTTCTGTCCTTAAAGGGCTGCAGATTGTTTGTCCGACCTGGTGAGGCGTTTGCTCTTCAAGATGTCAACCTCGCAGTCACTCTTGATTTAAAGCGTCTGCAGCACGAAATGTCCTTCGGAACATTACATAAACCTTTGTGTGCATCATCTTTTCATGTGAGCACTCCTTTAGAGAACAGAGATGTAAGGGAGGGGGTTGGTTTGCCTCACTGATACCTTTGATAGGTTGCCAGGTCCTCCCCCAACTCAACCTGCCCTAACAGATTCCACTCTGGACGCACTTGTAATTACAACACATCCCTTCTTCTTTTAAACCCTCAGACATACCACAAAAGTGACTTCAGCCACATCTTGTGCGTGTACGTACATATGTGTAGATCTCTGTCAGTGTACTTGTGCATTTGTATAGTATACAAATGTGTTACTAATGGTAGAAGGCATGTGAGTCTGTTGAGGAGAAAGTGCGCGGGATGAGGAGCAATAAAAGGGTGAGGAACTGAAAAGGGAGGAGAGAATGGAGAATCCAGCTGCTGTCTGCCGTGGCCAAAAGAGCAAACCGAAAGAGGGATTGTGAAAAAGAGAAAGGACAATGATAGGCATGCAATATTAAAAGCGGTTGGGGAGAGGGATATTCTGGGGAAGAATGAAAAAGAAAGAATGAAAGAAAGATTTGAGAAGACGAGGCAGGAAAGAAACTACAGGATTGACTTATTCCGTGAATACAGGCACAAACACACAGTTCAGCACAGTACTGGGCTGTGTTTGCCTGTGAATGTGAGAAAATGCTGTTACATTCAGCCAACTGTAGCCTACCATCCTCCTTCCCACAGGCCGCACGAGTGCAGCCAGCGCTCAGAGAACTCTGACATCGATGAGTCACCGCCAATGACCTTTCTCATGTGGTTTCTGAATAAGTGGGACTTTAGTATTTCTCTGCTTTTGGTAAGCATTAAAGGTTCTTTGAGCACTCTGTTCTGTTGGATGAAGACCTTTGTGTTATGCAGAATGAGAGAGCTGTGAATGGAATGACTTTTTAAAAAAAAATTGGCTGAACTATAACAACAAAGCAGAACTCTTGTGGTCTGGGTTCCTCTATTGAGGACGTAGACCCCTTCCAAAGGACCTCAGGCTCATTAAGGGCTTCTTACATGCTGCTGTGCTGTTAAATTTACCCTTTAAATGTTCTTTCTGTCAGCTTCTTCATAAATAATAGGGTTTTTGGTTTGTTTGTTTTTTACCTCAGCTGGTAGGTGCAATTGAAAATTTGACTCTACACTGTCAGCCAGTTCTCTTAAGTTTAACCAACTCGCTGTGATGACTTTGTATTAACACCGGGCCAAAACAATGAGTGGATTTATCTTCCATCTGTAAATAAACTCTGTCTGGCAATCCTCAGCACAGTAAGACCATTGTCTGAGCCGACCTCTAAAGGAGCTGGGCCTGGTAAAAGGGCAAAACTCCAGTGACCCAACTTGGCACAGCCGAAGGCCGTATGTGAAATTTTAGTGTGGAAACATACAGTGGGTGTTGGCCTCACTAGCGTGGAGACTCGCTGGCTGTTGATTACTGCAAAACAGATGTTCTAACTAGTGAGATGGCTCTGGCTGCATACAGTTTTGCTCAAAGATAGTAAGCAGGCACGGGTGCTTCTGTCCAAACTTAAATACACAGTCTGATTTGTTCTTCTGAAATCACGCAAAGAATTGGACAGTCGCTTGTGTTTAATGTAACTTGTCGTATTTGTTTGGGGAAAAGAGATGATTGAGCATTTCCCTGGATACAGTTAAATCTTAGCTTCTTGGAACACTTTGCAAAGAGCAAAGGTTTTCTAGAAGAGGGATCCTATAAAACCAGTATTGGCTCACTTTTACACTGACTGACACTTTTTGATGTAAAAGTTGAGACTTTAGGATAGGCCTTTGATTAGCTCAAAATACGAGCCACTATGGACATATACAGGATAATGGTTGGTGGGGGCAGGAAAGAAGTTCTGACGCAGAACGGGATGGGGTTGTGTTGCTCAGGAAGGCAGTGGGTACTCATCTGCACATCCCACTGATGGGAAATCCCTTAGACTTTCCTGTCTATATTTTTAGTTTAATGGCTTTATTATTTGTTTATCTTCTCAAAATCCACTGCACAGGAGGCAAAGAGGCTTCTGGGCTATACGGAACAAAACCGGTTTCCATTTGCCTGAAAAGTCCCAAGCTGGCAAGATTTTTCTGCTTTTGGAATCCATTTTATTTGTCCCTCTTATCCATCACTGTAACTACATCACGCATATTCCTCTCCAAAATCAGTGTTTCATGGGGGCTTTTCTTGCAGTCTTTTTTTCACTGAGAAGAGGGCAACATTCCTGCTCGTCTTCCAGAAATCTGCATAAGAGTTTGCTGTGAACCAAACCTTAAATACCATAGACTGACAAGAAGGCAGAGAAAAACACTGGCAAATATAACTCTGTGGAATTCTACTTAACCATCAAAAAGTGGCATTCCTATAAGCAGCCAAATCCTCTGCTGACAAATTTTTAAGGGGTAGCCACAATCACTGTAGGCCAAATTTACAAGAGACTATTAAAGGAGCAGTAGCTGGAGCTGCTTAAAAATTGTTTTCAGGCTTCCTGTTATCCCGCTCTGAGTGTTGTGATGAACAAAATGTTGTAAACTCTTCCATTGCCTCGATGACATCTTACTGTATTCGCCTCTCCTCCCGTCCCACCCATTCCCTCTGCAGCTATTTTTCCTCAGCTAAAAGTTCAAGTTTATTCCGCTGTTGTTGTCCCTCTTAAAAGATTTGTATTCGTTACCCCTGCAAGGATATGAAGGTGCGCACAAATGAGCATAAACAAGTCTGTGTAAAGGTCGCATAAACTGACAATGTACAGTAATCAAGCCAGGGGTAGAAAGTGTGTTGACATGAGGCTGTGCTGGGTGGAAACAGCTGGCCATTTCTGTGGATTTCAGTGCAATATCAAACACTAACACAGTTTGTGTCCTCGGCACAAGTTGGTCACGCACTGCACAACTGATGCAATGTTTGACAGTGTGAAATATGGACAGAAATGTGTTGCTGTGTGTGTGTGCGCGCACATACATATTAGGCTATTTACTGCTCGCATGCACATACACACACGCGTCACTGTGAGTGGGGTATACTGAATGTAAGTGATTTACAGCTCACTGACGAGACTGTAAAAATCATCCGGCACAGTGTCAATGACCATGGGGACCGCAACTGTGCTTGTGAGAACTTGTTCAGCCCTGGAGGGAGAGGTCCACAAAAAAACCACAGAGAAATTAATGTTGCATGTCTGTTGAGCAGAAGCAGCAGAGTGTAAATGGATCGTGATGTGACAGGGAGCTTTGGGCCCGGTTTTAGCAAGGCTGCATTCAAATAAATAAATATGTCCAACTCATCACAAACATAATTTGTCAGGGACGTCCGACTCTTTCTTAAATCATGACACAATACAAGCAAGCATGATTCAATGTTTGCACTTGTCTTTTATCGCCAGTTACAATTACACAATGTTTCCAATACAGATGATTATAAAGAAATTTCAGCTCTCATAATGCTTCTGAATCACTGACTGCACTGTAGTGGGGTTGTTTAGTTTCTAGGTGTGTGTATTGGGATGGGCGTGCCTACTGTCAGTGTCTTACTGGAAGAATACAAGTATTTGAACACGATGCGTCACAGAAGAATTCAGAGCTTTGTTTGGTCCCACTTGAATTCTAACATCCTCTTCCATCCATTTATTCCCTCCTACAGTCCGTTTTCCTCCTTGTTTGTGTCTCTCACACACATACAATATTAATAGTTTCCATGTTGAATCATACAGTAGGTGACTTCATGCATGCCTGTGCGTAATTTTCCACTTTATTTACTTTCTACATGTAAATCTTACTTTAGTTTTTAAAAAGGCACAATGGTTGAACACAGAGAATAGTCTGCATGGAGAGCTGTTTACCTTTTTTCCACTCTCAAGACTGTGTGCCGTGTAATTTCACAGATTCACTCCCAGTGGTTTGAATGCTGAAAGTATTTGTGGTTGCTCTTGGTAAACCAGAGGTTTCCTTAATCTTTCGGATAGCTGGAATACTTGGTAGTCTTACCGTTATAGTAAATAAGATAAATGCAAAAGTCTAAATATTACTCTTTGAGGACAAAATCTACAAGTATGTCACAAGACAATATATAATAAAAAAAAGTTATATTTGTACAAATCCTTTGTTTCTATTCGTATTTCTGAATTTTTCAATTGTTACAAACCCTGTATTAGACAGTTCTTCCCTTTGGCGAGTCCTTTTAATGAGTTGTGAGCAAAAAACTGTTAAGTGACTTTTTTGGTGGGTTCTCTATTTCCAGACTCTGTTAATGGGGTAATCTGAAGACTTAACTCTTGTCCTGGATCAGATTCAAGATGTTGACGCCTGGATAGTGGAGCCTATTTACTATTCTGAGTTACAGGGGAGACAGGAGAGAGGAGGAGTGAAAAGCTAAAGAGCGAGTTGTGTCAAGTAACAGTAACCACGAGGAAGTTCAAGGAGTCCTACCTTCAAAATAAACGGATCAGTTGCTCACATGCTTCAGCAGTGTTGACTGATTTGATTGCTTTTCCACGCTGTGCAGAAACAAGTTTATAGGCAGTTTAAATGTTCTGGGAAATGTTGGGAATCATGCAACCACACCACACATGCAAACTTTGTTTTCCAGTTTCAAAAAAGTTGACTTTTCTAGCAAAGCATTAGAATCATGAAAGTGGCTGGCTACACATCCAAACAAACTTACTAATGTTTTCACGACTGGGTTCAAGCACTGATACATATGCTTGAATCCAAGTTGATATGATCTTTTTCTCCCACATGAACCCTGCTCTTGTTTGTGAAGTATGTGAAACCTTAGTTCTGCTTCATTTAGAACCCCATTGCCCCATATAACATGATACTAATTGAGAACATTGGGTTTTTGAAGCCTTAAAAGACTAGATTTTTAAATTATTTTCTGGAGAGTTCCAATTACTCCAGTGACGGAGTGATTTTAATTTTTTTGGTTAAAGTTTTGCTACTCCATACTGAAGAGGTCAGGATGAATCTGGAGCCATTTGTAAAACTCAGTGGAGGCTCAGTCATGGTTTGGGGCTACATTTCAGTCAGTGGTGTTGGAGATCTTGTCAAAACTGATGCAATTATGAATGCAGAAAGGTACCATCAGATTTGGATCCACTATGCAATACAAGGCAGAAAGAATCTGATTAGCAGCTTTATGACACCATGACAACCATAGAAAACACTCTGCCAAACCAGTAAAGGCATACCTGGATAGAAACACACAGTGGACTGGTCTCCACAGAGCCTGGAGCTCAACATTATTGAAGCAGTGTGATCACCTCGACAGAGAGCAGAACAAAAAGCAGCCAAGATCCAAAGAGGAGCTTTGAATGTCCTTCAAGACTTCTGGAGAAATATTCCTAAAGACTACTTAAAGAAATTACAAGGTTGACTCTTGAGGAATAGTGATAGTCTGAAAGGAAACCTTCTGAATGAACTGTTTTTAGGTTTTGTTTAATGTCTGTTTTAAATTTTTTTAAAAATGAAGCGCTGAACATGATTTATTTTTACATTTGTAAAATGTAAAATAAAATTATTTTGACAGTTATAAAAATAAAAGGGCCTGGGTTTGTTTCCCTTAATAGTATTATTTTGTTACGGCGGTAGGCTGCTTAACATCAAAATAACATAATCATTAAAGACACCCCCCCCCCCCCCCCCTTTAAAAAAAACGATTTGGTTCCTCTCAGGCAAAAATCCATTCCGCTTTGCTTCGCAGTAAGACATCTTATTTTGAAAGTGTTCCCGGAATTTTTGGTTTCGCTTCGTGTCCCGAGCGCGGGCGAAGCGCGTTTGGGTTAATCAGGAGCGTCCAAACCTTACGCACGCAGTCTGGAAGTTTTCGCTCCAGTTTAAGTTTAACTCCCAGTGACTCCGGTTACAGACAGCGTGGTCATGGTCAGAGAAGAAGAAAGATAAGAAGCAAAATAAAAAAAGCCGGGCTGAATGTGACTCATACAGGCTGAATTATGCCTCTGCCTGTGATTTACTAACCCGGAGTGCGCTCCTCAGGCTGGATGTATGGTTGACTGAAGAAGCCCTAACATTTGTCCCACATATATATTTTCTTCCGTGGAGCTAACTCGTAAGAGTTCTGATGGAGGGCCACATGTTATTTGCGTGGATGCTGATGTGTTTGCTTCTGCGGCCCTCAACCGCACAGAACAGCCCACCTGAAGGAGGTAAGCGCCGTTGATTCAGTGGAAACCAGTCTAATTATAATTATTTGCATTGCATAACAGGGGGGCGATAGCGACTAGCAGACAAAAACATTTTTTTTAAAAGAGGAAGATTACAAATAAAACAATGTGAGCCACAATAATCTGTAATTTTTGTAAATAAAGCGACTTAAAGCGTTGGTGCCACATAATAAAAGGAATACAGCTGGGCTCGGGGCGGATTAGGGTGGGGTTGACATTACACCAGTGTTCTCAGTAAAGTGGCATGACTCCAGGTATTGAATTATCTGTTGATGAAATCTTACAGCCAGGAGTAGCGACTTCATACAGTAGGGCTAGGGGCATGGGTGGGGGCACTCTGATCGACCACGCAGGCATGCTGAGGATGGCTTCAGGTGCTCCCGGGAATTCTCAGGTTATTGTCAGTTGATGACATCTCAGGGCTTTACAACAGACTTCTAATAAGGGGAAGACCAAATAACCTCCAGGTCTGCTGGAAAAGGTTTTTTGTTTTTAAAGGATAATTCTGGTTAATGTTAGTAGAACACAAGAGTGCAAAGAATGACAGATTTGATGCATCTTATGGGTTTTTTTTCTAAACATGCAGATGCTCCTCTTTATAAGATGTTTTTAATTCTGATCAGTAACTGCTGATTTGCAGACTCCAAATCTAAACCAATCCTATCAGCTCTTATCATAGCAGTGCCTTTGTGCCATTCTGGCAAAGCTCATGACCGCAAAGTGACAGAGATTTCCCCAGGTGGTGATGGCACCGGCAGGTTTCTTAGTGAGAGTGGATATTTATGAGTGTCTGTAGTTAGGGATATGCTGATGCTTTGCTGTTCCATTTATAGGGATACGATGAGATAACTTGGTCTACGGTAATTGGGCTTTATATAAATGTACTTGCTGTTTTTACTCTAGTTAAATAAAGGTCTTATGTCTGTAACCTTTAACAACAGTTATAAATCACTAATAATTAACCATATGTCTAATAAAGGCTCAAAAAGTAAAGTTATACTATGCTCTAAACCCAGGATGTCAAACTTATTTTCTGTTTACTTTGATGTGAGTGGGCCAGACCTGTGTAAAGACATTTAAGTCTATGTTTCAACCCCACCCCATGTCTTAATAGAAAAAGAAGCGCAATTTCAAGAGAAATGTTGCACATGAGAGAATTCTTGCAGCACTAACAAATAAATGTGTAACAAAGTTCTAGTAGTTCATTATCCAGACTGTCCTGTAAACAGAAAATCTGTTTTCTGACTGCGTGCTGATAGTAAAAAACAAAACAAAAAAACCCCAGAAACTTATGTAGTAGGTAGATTACTTTAGTGTGGTATAGAGATCTTTATCAGAAGGAAAAAGCTGTAAAACTTACATTTTAACAAATCCTGAATTAACGCTCTCCTTCCCATTTTCCAAAGCTGCCCAGTTTACTGCCCGATTCGGGCCCCCTGGGCTCTATATTTGGCACCCCTGCTTTAGACCTTAGACTGTCTGAAAATGAAGTAGCTTATTGTATTGTATTATACTGAGGCAGTGCCTTGTACCTTCCAGAGACCAGTCATCAACCACTGGTACCAATTCTGTGCCTTATATTTTTTGGCTGCTTCTGGTTGTTCCCATGTTACAAAGCGTCACCAGTGTGGGTAGCTCTGCATGTTTCTATTTTGCAGAGTTTCATGCTTCTCATGACAAAACCCCAAGGGGGGATTTTTGCATTACGAGCTGCAGTCAAACCAGCGACACCACTACACTGCGAATGTAACGGTACAAAAACAAGGTCATTTAAAGAAAATGTGCAAAATTAGACAGGAATACCACTCAATTTTATTCATTTAAACTTCTATAGTGCTTTTCTACTCTTGTTCAAGCTTTATCTTTTTCATATCGTTCTCATCCCAACATGCAACCTATTTAAATCTTCACTGTGTTTTTAGCCCCAAAAAACCCCCTCATAACATACTCATATGTTTTTGTAAGGTGCTCAGCCTGATCTGCTTGCTGTTTTACTCACGCTTCATTTTTCTCCATCACATCATTAGCTAAGATCTGTAGTGCATGCGATAACCCGAGACAGCATTCAACCACGGCAATAAAGAACGATAAAATGGCTCGCTCCAGCAGTAGGTCTGAAGATAAAGGCGTACCTGCACAAACGCAGAGGTAAGGGGCTCCTATACGCAACAGCACTCTTGCTCCAAACAAGAGTGATGTAAGGAATTCTTTAGGTTGATAGAGGGGGAAAAGGCAGCAAGCATGCAGGCTGGCATGTGTGCACACACGCTTGATTTGTGTGTATACATGCTTCGCTGCTCAGCTTTCAACACCTTGAAGCCTAGTCCACACCTCATGTCAAGCGTTGGACCTTGACATATTTAAAAAATGAGACACTGAATTACACGCCTATATAACTGTATTTTCTGCAGAGTCATATATGTGTAGTCCAAAGTCTTCATCTTAAAAGTTTCTGATTTCTCGAGTGACGATTTTAACAGTAGGCAGGATTTCTTTTGGATCTGTGCACAATCTGTAGATTTGAAGCTAAGTTCTGCTTGTTGTGCTACTGTTTCCTGCTCTGTATATGGTCATCCAGCATTCCTCTTCATCCCTCACATGAAACTGGCAGTACCCCCCAGCTTCATTCCTCTCCTTTTAACGCCTTTTATTTCCCTCGTCCCGCCTCCTTTCTCCACTCCCTCCCTCTCTCCCACCAGTACCCAGCACAGCTACTGTCATGCCTGTTCCTCTACTTTGGGCATTGTTGCTTCTGTTATAAGATATGCAAAATTAGGGAGTGGGAAAAAAAATAATCCACCCGTAGCTTTGTGCTTGGATGCCTTTAATCCATTATCCAACTTTGAAGTTACAGTATCATGATGCCTGCATCAGTTTTGTACTTCCTCTGTTTGTTTTACAGTCTTCTTATCTCCAAAACCACAGCCTATTTTGGGGGGTTTTGCTTTTAACTTTCTTCTGCTTTCATGTAAAACAAACAATTTTCTCTATAAGATTTGTTCACTGTGACACTGTTTTTCTCTCTCATAAAAACAGGATGGAAATGTGTGTAGAGGGAAGCACGAAAAGAGACCTGTGGAAAAACAGAATCATAGAGAGTTGTTGGCGCAAGTCAGTAACTGATTCCGCTCGCCTGATATGCATATTAATGACTGTATTGATGTTTGTTGCTTCTCCACAGTGCTGAACTGCTGTGAGGGGGACGTCCTCTTCTTGGTGGATTCCTCGGGGAGTGTGTCATCCTACGAGCACTCCCGAATGCTAGCCTTCCTGTCCGAGCTCATCTCCCCCTTTTCGCTGGGAGAGGACCAGGTAAGGGTAGGACTTCTGCAGGTGGGCACCAAACCACGTCTCGAGTTCGGCTTTGATAAATACAGCACCCAAAGTGGCCTTCAGGCCGCTTTGAAAACCATCAAGCCTCTCAGGGGGGACACCAACACAGTTGAGGCGCTGAAAATGGTGAAGGAGTGGGTCCTGCGTCCTGGAAAGGCTGGCGGCGCCCGGGAAAATCTCCCGAGGGTGCTAGTGTGGCTGACTGATGGGGTAAAACCAGGGGATGTGACTGGACCGATGGCCCAGCTTCGGGATGATGGTGTGGCCGTGCTGGTCGTGTCCACTGGCCATGGCAACTACCAGGTGTTGAGGCAGGTGGTGAGCCCACCTGTGGAGGACCACCTGCACTTTGTGGACATTGACGATATGAGCATCATCACAAAGGAATTCCGGGATGCCATTATTGGTGAGTACAGCATGGGTAGTGTCTTTATGTGTTGCAAATAAAAGATTTAAAGAATGAACAGATAATTAGAATTTGTTGTTGGACTGAACACAACACACATTCTGCTCAATAAAAAAATGTGTATCTGCACATGCCTGTACTACAGAGACTGGGAAAAATATTATTTATGATTGATCCTGACCAATTAAAGCTGGATTGCTCGTACGCTTCAGTAGCTTTGAGAAACCCCCCTTCCATTCAAACAGCTACAATAACACTTATATCCTGCCTCAGTGATGTATTACATGTCTCTCTGTGCTTCTCCCTAATTCCACACATGCTCTTGAAGACAAGGAGACCAACTAGCCGGGACACTCTGTGTGCATGTGTATGAGTCCCTGTAATGAGATAGGCCAATCTATTAATGGATTAATGATTCAACATCTCTTTCTGCTCCATCCAGCACTATGCCCAACATGACACACACACATATATATTTATATATAGAGACCTGGAAGATGAGCCATTTCTCTGGATGGATTAGGTAACTGCCATAACACTCACAAGGGTCACTACAGCATTTATACAACAGCTGTAAGATATGATGCATAATAGAAAATAGGGCTTGTGTAGAACAAGGTGGAATGCATCAGTCCTTGCTGGGTGCATAAGGATTTAATCACAGATATCAGTGCATCTGGGAAAATTGTTATTTTGTTGCAGGGCCTCACTGGGTTGGCTATTTCAGGTTGTCTCAGTGCTGTCGCTGTGAATGCATTTAGGTTTCAAAGTCTGGGAGTCTATGTGAGTAGCTGACTGAAGCCAAGGCATTTTTAGCGCTCCTTCTGTCCTGTCACCATCATTTCTCCTCCTTTTTGAAAATTAAAAATGATAACTCAACCCCAACAACGTGTGCACGCGCTAACACGAGATCCTGCCGTCTCCAACAGAGATCATCCGCGCTGAACGAATTCACGTTCGAGACGTCTCCACCAGCTCCGCCACACTGCAGTGGCGACCCGTTCTGTCCGGGTTGACGGGCCACTATGAGATCCTCTTCAAAGAACTTCGGAGAGGAGTCGGTGGGGTTGAGACCAGTAGGCCTGATGTATTCACTGGAGGACCTCCGTACCAGAGACTTACCCAGACTGCGGATTCCAGCACTGCCAGGTTAACTGGCCTGAAGCCTGACACCAACTATATCGCCATACTGAGACCAGAGTCCAACGAACAAGCCTTTAACGACCTCCATGTCACCTTCAGAACTAGACCAGGTTGAGTTCTCTCTATATATACGCTTGCTTTGCAAGTTGCACAAAACCTTTTCAGTGGTTTGCTATAAATATAAAAAGTCAAAGTTCTAATTTGCTTTTGCAGTCTCTCAAATTTAGGAATTTGCTCTTTTTATCTGTTCTGCATGCAACACTGTCAATTTTGTTGACATTCTGAATGAAATGTCTTTGTTATAGGCCCACAATAAGAAAATAAAAGCTAAATCCACTGCAATTAAAAAGCTTGTGTAAAAGATTTTATTTTGTGGTTCGGTGAAGAAGAAAAAATTCAAAGTGAAAATCATCATATTCTCCTCATATTTTTTCTACTGCCTCAGCAATTGTTCTTGTCTCTCTTACACACCAGAGGTGCTGAGCCCAGCTGTGGTAACAGTTTCCGAGCCTGGACAAAGCAGTGTTCGGGTCAGCTGGGGTCCTCTCCAACCAGGGATGGTTGAGAGTTACTCTGTTGAGTATTCAGCCCTGCCCACGGGTAAAGTGCACTATGTCCAACTGAGTCGAAGTCAGAACTCTACTCTGCTCAGAAACCTCCAACCAGATACCACTTACTTGGTCACTGTTACTGCCAGGCACGCCTCAGGAAAGGAGAAAGCCATGTCTGTCAAAGTGTGCACTCAAGAAGGTGAGGTCAAATTAGGTCATAATCCCACTCCTTCATTGTCTTATTCATTCTGCATCCTAAATTCCAGATAATTGTAGTTCCGTTCAGTTCTGAAATGGTCAGTTCTCCTGCTGTTTTGTTTTTTTGCTTCACTGCTTTATAGTTCTCTTTCCTTTCGAAATATAACCAAACTTTTGAATGGTCTCTGTCTCTAGTGACTCCAGCGCTGGCAGACCTCCAGTTGACTACAGTGGGTAGTGACTCAGTAGAGGTTGAATGGAACGGTGGCACATCTCGCTTGAGGGGCTACTGGCTCACCTGGGAGGGACAGCAAAGCTCTGCCCCTGGTCAGCGCTCCTCCCTCTACTTGCCACCCGACTCCCTCTCAACACGGCTCACGCACCTGCCCCCTTCGGCTAGAGTGTGCGTGTCACCCATTTACCGGACGGCACGGGGAGAGGGACTGTGTTGCACGGCACAGTTTCACTCAGGTGAGTGCGGGCCTGGTAGATTAAAAAGCACCAAGGAATTGAATTTTTTTTAAGTTAGTTGGTTAATATATTATGGATTAGTTTGAAGTTTTTCTACAAAACACTGAGGCCAAAAGAAAATTAAAAAATTATACAAAGCAAAAACTCATGCACTATTTTGGTACAGTATCAAACCATGCATATAGTAGATTTCAATTAGTACCTCAGTAGAGCAGAGTTCACATAAGTCTTGTTTATTGAGATCAGACCATTGAAAAAAAACATCTTTCTCTGGGATCCTTTTCCTGGTTTAGGTGGGTAACCCACAGGCCTCACCAGCAACAGCTACTAAATATTAATAGTCTTTAAAATTACTTATTTAAATGTAATTTTGCACTGCAGCAAACTCTGCAAGTGAAAGTTGCTCTGTATTGTGAGTGGAAGCAGAAATCACAGTTAGTTATTTTAATTCCTTAATAAATGCCCCATGTGTGCACTTTGTATGTAAGTTTGAGAGCTTAAAATGTATAAATACTAATATCTCAGCTGCTTCTTTCCTTCTTTTCCTTTAGATGCATTAGTGTATGGCTACCAATCATAGCACCCTGAGACTGCAACTGTACCTTACCAAACATGGAGGGACGAAGGCGAGAAGAATGCTGACTTTCATCCATAATTCTTTTCCCTGCCTTTCCCCTCTGTGGAAATCCTCCAGGAGTGACGTGTGGGTTGGCTTACCGAACACTCATGTGGAAGCTATGGACACTTAAGAGTAGTCGGGGGGGAAAAACAGCCACATGCTGACTGCAATCTGCGACACAAAGGAATAACTACTTTCCTGTTTTTATCTTCTCATCTGGTTTGCCCCTGTACTAAATGATGCTTCACATTAAGGACGTGCATTAAAGAAACATAATTTGTAGGTGTGTTTCGCAGCTACGGAGAAGGGTGTGATGGGAATGTTGAGGTTTTATGTGGCTTGTTTTGAAAAAGGGGTTCCCACCATATGCGGGCCATGTGTTCAAATCTGCTCCCTCCCCCAAATCCGCATAACGCACAGAAAACATCTGATTTACATTTTTGATGAATGCAATGAATTCTGCTTCAGTTGACAATATTCAAAAGATTAAAGCTTTGGGCAGATTCAGTTACGATTGCTTTGACTTTTCAAGATATTATAAAAACACCAACCACGTGCTGAAAGTAGAGGGATGCTGTATATGATGTGCAGATCTGTGTAGCTGAGAGTAGCCTTCTACCGATGTCTTGTACATCCAGTAATATTTATTAATCTGAAAATCATGCAAATATAAGAATCTATAACTTCTTCACAGACATGCTCTTTACATTTTAAGACTTTCTTTTATAGCTAGTCTCTGCTGCCCCCTACTGAAAAGATTACAGGCTTCTCTTTTACTGTATACTGAAAACATGTATTTTATGCTGACTGCCTTTGGAATTTAATACCAGCTTTCAATAAAGTCATTTTGTAATTTTGTTTACATATTTGGTTGTTTATTTTAAATTTTAGCATATAACAATACTACTGACTGGAAAAACAGCCAAGTCTGATGGGTATGTGTGGAGGTGGACCTCACAGACTAAAAACTACTGCTGATGCTTTTTGAGCTGGAGGTGTTAAAAGTCCAGGTGACTGATTTTGAACACCGAGACTCCGCCTGCTCTCGAAGCCACTCTAATCTGTGCAGGGTCTTCTCCAAACAACAAAGCTCTAGAATTGATCTTTTGAAATAAATTTAGACAACTTTTTTTCATTTTGGTTTATTATTTTATTACTGTGATTTTTTTATCGAGGCAGCTGATTTAGTCTATCACAACACTGAGGAAAATGTAGCACACCTCTGTTGAGGCTCCTTTAAATTTTAGATGAAAAACGGTTGTGTGTGACAGATTTGCTGTCATGCTTTGGGACACGTTTGATTTTCTGTAGGTACATGGCATCATAAACAAATGGTTCAGTGTCATGGGGAAGGACACTTCAGTAACATTAGCAGCCCTTCAAGCTTGTGTTGTTGTTTTCAGTTACTTCTTTTTTCATCACATCATTGGAGATTCTAAAACTAAAAAAAAATTGATAAACTATATTTTGTCATGTTTCGGCTGTGTGCAGGCAGAAGAAGGACCCAAATGCAAAACTCACCACACAGGAATTAAACTCAAAAAGCTGCTTTATTGCAGAACAGCACAAAAATATAACAAAACTAAACTGGGACATGGATAACTAACACACAGGGAAACACAGCCATGAGGGAGACTACAACACTGACAAAGAGAAACACAGGGCTTAAATATACTGAGGGATAACGAGGGAATGAGACAAAGAAGGAGAGCACAGCTGGGAGAAATCAGGCTGGACGAGACAAGGGAAGCAAAACTAGAAATACTGACATGAGACATGGACCTTCAAAGTAAAACAGGAAACACACTGACTGAACTCTAGACATGTAAACTTAACAGCAACTGGGGAGACAGACCATAGGAACCTGAAACATGGTACAGAAAGGCACAGTAGACACAACATGGAACATAGGGAAGCCGCATTACAAAACCTAAGAAATAAACCTATGATAACCATAACTGAAACCTAGGGAAATAGCAAACACAGTACAACAAAGGACTCAAAACATAAACCATAATATAAAAACACAAGAACTCAAAAAGCTGGGTCAGAAAGTCCCAGAACCGTGACATATTTGTGCCTGGACAGGTAAATAGAATGGCACATGAATGTGATGGAGGCAAATCGGGAAGCCCTTGTTCTGTGACAAAAATGCATTTAAAATGTTAAAATCCTCCATCACAGTCATTAACTTGCATGAATGCCACGTCAAAAGTGACTTAGAAAGAAAATACATCCAAGAGTTTTGGTTGATTTCTGTTTATTTTATGTTGTTGGCTGTGCAAATTAAGACTTTAGGTTTGGTTAGGGGTTACATTCAGTTTCACTTCAATTTAATTTTACTTACTAAATCAGTAGAACATTTATCAAGCTGGGATAACCACATTTACTCAGGGCTTTCTTGACGTGATGTTCTTCTGTTTCCCTGGCTGCTCTGTCTGTGGGGATGGTGTTTGCTCTGTGTTGTAGCGTCCTGATGACACCCAGTGGATACTCCAGTGGATGATGAGAGTCAAAACTTAATACTGATCCTATGCGTGGGTTAACAGTACAGCTGTAAGCTGTTTTATTAAAGATAAAAGCTGTAGCTTTTAAATATCTTAATGTGTTGCTCCACCAAGTTAATATGATCCTTGAATTGTGGTAAGTCCTGAGATCTGATTTTCACCCAGGTGTCATCCACATACCTGAACCAATGACTTGGTGGTGTAGGATAGCACTGACCTTTGTATGTGAAATATGTGGAATGAAGACACAGTTCTAAGAGTAAAACACGCTTGGTAGGTGCTGAGAGAGGTCCTGTTATCCCTCGTGAGCTACCTCCACTTCAGTGACTCAAACGCAGGTGAAGAGAAATGTTACATCATACGAGACCATTGTTTCACCTGCCTCCATAATGATGTTCTGGATGTGGTGTTTAGAGCTGCCTACCAATGGACTGAGGATCAAAAGCCAGAAACTTTGAGATGTTATAGGTGACCGAGTTGATCATACAAACAATTGGTCTTAAAGGTACACATTGTTTATATATCTTCGGTGAACCATACTTGATGTAGCTTCCCCTGGGTATATCCTGTGTTATGAGGGCTGGTCAATAACATTGTCTTGTTCTAACTGCTACAGACAATCTATCACCCTCTTCCTGTAACCACAGTGACAGAATTTTCTCATGATAGTCTTTCTGGTTTAGCAAAACCGTGCACCTGCCCTAGCTTCCCGGAAAGATGATAACGCTGTTGTTTTTACTAAGCAATGTGAGTGCCTTCCTCTCCTCCATGCAGATGTTGGATGCTCAGCTGTTCATTGAAAGCTGGTTCTGTGCCTTCTGGAGGACTTTTTTTTAAACAGTATGTTTATTGAGTTTTATATTACAGAACAAGCAAAGAATAATAGTACAGTTAACATAAGATTTATATTAAACATCATAGTCCCCAAAATAAACAAATATAGATTTAAAATAATAATAATAATAAAATAAAATAAAACAAAACCAATGCACAGCATGGGTAAAACAAACAAAGCAAGAAGAGAAACAACAAAAAACAAACAAACAAAAAAACTCAGCACCAAGTATCATTTTCTAAATTAATTCACTTCATAATGTCTCAGAAACTCAGCTAAAGGTAACCCTATTTCTTCAAAATCTACGCCCTTTCCTCTGACAATATAAGTAAGTCGTTCCAATACAATATATGAAGCCATCTCCTTTACCCACATTTTTACCCCTCCTTTACCCCTTTACCCTGCACCTATTTCACATTTTACTAGCAAAACCAAAGCATGCCTCGCCTACTCCATGCCTTTACTTCCTTAGAAAATACTAATGCATCACGCAAACCTCTCAAATAGAGGTTTTAGTTATAGTTAATCGGAGCATAGTGAAACAAAATAAGTACATTCACAAATAGTATCTACCCCACCTCCCCACCCCCGCCCGAAAAACAACAACAACAAAAACAAAAACATTGTGTTATTAACTGAATGAACTGAGGGCTGCGTCAGGTCCGATAGACTGTACCAAACAGTAGAGGGCGTCAACCTACGGATCTTGCTTCCCGTTAGCCCGTAAAGCTGCAATAACCAAGCCTTGACATTGCAAAGATGGAGGCTGTTATAGTTTAGACCAGGATATACAGAAAGCACAAACTGCGAGTTTCAGAGCTCTGTTATGACATCATTTCCAGCTGGTCAAGGTAAATGGAAAAAAGTACCTGAGCTATCCGCTTAGTAAACATTAGCGTCCTTGCAAAGTTGGATAGTTAGCTAGCACAAATGACAGCCAGCTAATCTAGCTAATGTCAACGAATAGGCTAGCGTAGTGAGCATTAGCTGAGCTAGCTAGCAAGCAACATCGGATCTACTGCAGTGTAGTTTGGGATAATCGATAAGTTATCGCAAGCGGTTTTTATTAACGTTAGTCTCTTGACTTGTTCATAGAGACAACCCAGTCGTTAATTTCATATAATGTCATCTACAATATGAGGAAGATGTTTTGGTGTCAATGCTAGCCATCGTTAGCAATCTGCTCGTTTTCAGAACCGTTTCCTGGTTATTCCTCGGCTTGTTATTACCCAGCCGAAGTGTAGGGCACAAATGTTTCGTTCCTGTTGTTAGTTTAAGGCTTCAGTGCAAAACAAAACCCGCATCCAACCCTTGCAATGCTGACCGCAATACTTTTTGTTTTCTCTTAACGGAGAGAACGTAACATTAGCCAAAACATGATATATCTAGGCTGTTTGGATCTTTTTTCCTGTCACGGCACATATCAAGAAGTACTCCTTTTTTTTTTTTTTTTTAAAGAACTAACCCGCAGTTAGTCCACACTCATTTTACTTTCGCTAATACGTGTTTTGTTGTAGCTAACAAAACATTTAATTACAAATTCCAAAATGTGTGAACTACGCATTTTCATTGGTTGGTCAACTTGTTTGACAAACCAGTCAAACAAGTTAAAGCTGAAAAACTGCTGTGGTGGTCGAGACCTAAACAGTGAAAGAGGTGTGACCATTTCTCTGTTTGCAATGTAACAGCAGTTCACAAGTAGCACGACTGTATCCACTCTGGTATTATAGTTTGGACAAGTAACCGATTGGTAGTGTGCCTAACTTTCCGTATTAAGCTGCCCTCTGGATTTGTGTGTCTGCAGGTGGAGGCAGGAGGTGTGAGTAGAGTGCAGTAGACATCAGCAGCATGTACTCCGAGTGGCGCTCGTTGCAGTTGGTGGTGCAGAGTGACCAGGGCCACCTAAGTGTTTTGCACACCTATCCCCCAAGTGTGGGCACAGAGGTGGCAAATGCTGTGGTCAAACCTCTGGGCACAGCTGTAAGCCCAGTTGCCACAGAGAACATCCTCAAAACAGACAAAGAGGTAAGAAAAGGGTCAACTACGAGCATGTCATTTTAATGCTTTGGTAGTCTGCCATCCTACATCTCTATCACCGTGACATTTTAACTCCAGTTACCAGAGCTAAGTAAACACATGAGTACTTTTAGTGGTATCAGTGTGCTGTTTTGTTTTGTTTTTTTGCTGATGATTATTTACGTAGAAAAATAGAAATTAGAACATACTGTGGTCCATATATTTTTGTATATGTGGCTCTTTAGGAGAGTGTGGGGGAAAACTGGTCTAAGATTATCCACTTAAATATGTAGCACCAACTACATTCATAGGTGATGAAAAGTGTAGTACATGATAATAAAGTAATAATGGGGTTTGGGTCACCATATTTAAAATAAAGGTTCTAAATACATTTTTATATCATTATCAGAATCTGGACTCCCTCTTTTTGTTTTCTTCATCTTCCACTATCATTCTGTTGCTGGTGTTGCTGCACAGTGCTCAGTAAGGGTGTCAGGACTATCTGTTTTGTAGCTACTCTTGCATATGCAGGCCTGACTGATAGTGTTACTTAGATGGTTTCTTCTATCTATTGCTTCTATTAAATGGTTGATGTTTTTGAACACATTAAGTGCACATTATGCAAGAAATGAGAAGAAAGTACTCTGCAAATAGTTTTTATATGACAAACCACCAAAGCACACACAATTAATCCTGTAATGTACAGTATTCGTGACACCTTAAGCTTTTGTGTAGGCTCTAGACACAACTTGACACGGGCCAATTTAAACAGTTAGCTATAAATGTAAACCAGACACAGCTCTGATCTCTTTCTTTGCATGATCCCCATAAACACTGGAACGTCTGCTGACACACACCGCTGTGAGCAAGTTAATGGCAGAGCTCACAGTAAAGCAGCTGCTTCAATTAATGATGTGACAGCGTGTGTCAGGAAGTGATGCGAGTGGAGCTGCGTTGGGTTAAAAATACATCGGCATTACTCAGGTGCACCATGCATCTGAAGTGCTGCTGTGGCTTTGAATGCTGCTTCTTGCTGAGGGTAGAGCATGGATAGGAATACTTAGCCATACTGACCTCTGCAGGATTCTTACACAAAACCATTGTGGGAAATTATGCAAAATATCACTGGAAACTGAGAGCACCTAAGCTGTCTTGTAATCTAGGCTCTTTTTAGTTGCCAAGTATGCAGGTTTATGTTGGGCGGGGGCGGGGGCATATTTTGATTGTATTTGTAGGATACAAGGAGCTTTTCTAAACTTAAACACTGTTGCCATTCTTCCTCTTTCATTAGGATTGGGTGATGTAGCTTCTCTGCAAATATAAGATAATTACTTATAATAAAATATCTAACAATGGTTTGGTTCCCAGGTGAAATGGACTATGGAGGTGCTCTGTTATGGTCTGACCCTCCCCTTAGAGGGGGACACTGTCAAGCTGTGTGTGGACGTGTACACAGACTGGATGATGGCCCTGGTGTCGCCTAGGGACTCGATGCCTCAGCCTGTGGTGAAGGAGCCCAACATGTATGTCCAGACTATTCTAAAGCATCTCTACAACGTCTTTGTACCAAGGTATGTCTAAAAACTTTATTTCCCATTAGCTTGAATTTAAGGATGAATGCCTTTTCACTGAAATCTTGGACTGCTTATATTGCTTTCATGTTCCCTCATTTCAAACAAGCTGTTTCTCCCTCCAGGCCTGAGCAGCATAGTCTGAACCACATCAGGCTTTGCCAGCAGGTTCTGACTGCAGTCCAGAAGCTGGCACGAGAGTCCGTTTCCATGGTGAGAGAGACCTGGGAGGTGCTGCTGCTCTTCCTTCTTCGCATCAATGACACCTTGCTCGCACCACCCACAGTTGGAGGTAAACAAACCTTTCTCTCCTAAACTGTTCCTTTGTTATCTACTTGGTTATTATTTGTGATGATTAGTTATAATACCCCCCTGTTTTTCCCTTTTTCAGTGGGGGTAGCTGAGAAGCTGGCAGAGAAACTGATGGCAGTGTTGTTTGAGGTGTGGCTGCTGGCGTGTGCCCGCTGCTTTCCCACGCCGCCATATTGGAAGACAGCAAGGGAGATGCTTGCCAATTGGAGGCATCATCCTCCTGTTGTAGAGCAGTGGAGCAGAGTAGCCTGTGCTTTGACCTCCAGGTTAGATTGGATTCAGTTCAACCTTTTGTGTTTTCAGTGGTAAAAGATTTTGTTAGAATTATGATATCTATATGTAGTTAGGTCCACAGGTTGTTGGACAGTGACAGTTTTTGGAGAGATTGCCTTCTTCAATGTAAAAGGCAGTCTCTCCATCTCAGACTAATAGAGCATGCTTTGCAGCTACTGAAGGCAAAGAAATTCACAAACAAGCAGCAACTGAAAGTGGCTGCATTAAAAGCCCAGTAGAACATCTCAAGGGATGAAATGTGGTTTGGTTTTTCGAGGTCTCTGTTAATGCAGTCTGTGTATTCCTGTCTCATTTCTTCGTTTCAGACTCCTGCGGTTTACTCATGGACCGTCCTTCCCACCTTTTAAAGTTCCCGATGAGGATGCCAATTTGATTCCTTTAGAGATGGACAATGATTGCGTGGCCCAGGCGTGGTACCGCTTTCTACACATGCTCAGGTGCTTATTGCCTCAACTGTATAAAAATGCCTTTGCTTGAAAAAGACATGTTCTTTCCTCTTTCTAAACGACATACATGGTGTTTGTTTGTTTTATTTAAGGGGAAGTTGAAGTTGCCTATCTGCTCTAGTTCAAGTCTATTCAACTGCATCCAAACTTTCATGTCTGGCTTTTTTAAATGTTATTTCATTTGTCATTCCCTCCTTTATTTCCTTTTACTTCCTTCGTCTACCCAACCTTATGTCACATTTATTCAAGAAAGATTTAGCAACACTTTTAAAAATTTGGCTTAATCCATTATTACGTTTGCTTTCCTTTTTGTTTCCAGCAACCCAGTGGACCTGAGCAACCCCGCAGTAGTAAGCACAACTCCAAAGTTTCAGGAACAGTTTCTCAATTCGAGTGGCATACCCCATGAAGTGGTATTGCATCCATGTTTGAAACAACTACCCCAGATCTTCTTCAGGGCCATGAGGGGTGTCAGCTGCTTGGTGGATGCCTTCTTGGGTAAGAGGAATCCTAAGTTAAGACGAAAAGCTCAGTTGAGTGATATTTAAGACATTCAAAATGAGGATATACTTAAGGGATGAATGATAAAGCAACTTCAGCTTGGAGACCATTTTTGCAATCCATTATTTAATGGATTATGTTTAAGAAATATGTTGTTCCTGCTTTTGTGGCAGCTACCTGCTTTAGGAATTTATCCCCATATATTATTGTTGCCAGAAATGATTTCAGAAACTGCTGCAAAAGAAAGCGTTACTTTGACAGACGTGTAAGCAGCTGGTTTTTATTGTGATCTGTTTGGCAAAAAGTTTTAAGTCGCTCTAAATTCAGTTTCATCCTGTAATCGTAATCTGTAGAATCTTGTCTTTAACAAACAGTAAAGCCAAACACTTCTGATGGGTTTTATAGCGTAGATGAAAATTTGTGTTATTTGTGATTTATAGAGAGAAAAAGATTTAAAATGTATTTTTTTGCCAGTGTTGTTCTCTTACTACCTCTGAGTAATCTCAAGATGGAGAATGTCAGTTTAAAGATTTCAATAGAAACATACCCGTGTGTATTTTTCTCTTTACACTGTAGGTGTCTCTGTTGAAAAGAAAGCTGTACGGGAGAGGGTGTTCACTTTTTGTCCAGTGCCGCTCTCTCATGGTACAGACATCAGCTGATACATGATATAATGTTTTGCTCTGGGCATGTTAGTGGATTGGTCCATTCACTGTTGGTGATGATACTCAGACTCACAAGTGATATATGTCAGATATTCAGGCTAAACTGCAAGATCATCAGGGGGACTCCTGCAGGCATGAAAATGGAAAATCAAAATGGAAATCAGTGATTGGTGATTTGTATCTAACCATTGTCTTGCATGTCTGTGAATCAATGCTGTCTATGATCAACTCACATACTGTCTTAAATAATACTGTAAATGGAAAACTGCTTCAAAATGATTATATTTACCCAAAACATGGTCTGTTCCCTGGGGGGGAAAACAATGGTTGCTGATTTATTTTTTTATTTTTTTCGCTGCCAGGCTAATCAGATGACACCGCCCCACCCCCAGATATCTGAGGAAAATTGGACTATTATACCCCGACTCATTTTACTTTTCTGTCACCAGGCATATCACGTCCCAGGGCTGACAGTGCCCCGCCCACTCCAGTCAACAGAATTAGCATGTCGCCGCCGCCCTCAATCACCAACACCACGCCTCCTCATAGCCGCAAGCAGCGCCACACAGTGGTCACCAAAACTACAAGCAAGAGTTCAGCTGTAAGTTCTGTAACTGCTACAGAGATGCAGAACAATAAGTGTAACTGTTAGATGTTTAGAGCTTAGCTTTCTGTTGGTCTGCAGACAGAAAAGAGTTAAATACTTGAACTTGGCATATTATTCTTTCCATGCTGAAGCTGCACTATCTAGAATTTGTAGGCAGTATTTCAGTACACTTGTCCAAATCTTGTGATCTTTTAGTTGAACTAGTCAAGCTGTTTTCAGCCTATTGAGATATCTTCTATTCCCACCGCACCCTGTAGGGCAGTGGTGGTCAGCCAAACAAAACATCGCAGCAGCAACAGCAGCAGCAGCAGCAGCAGACTTCGTCCTCCCCGACTCTTCTTTCCAGCCCCAACCAGAGCAGTTGGGAGTCTCGGCCCCTGCCAGCCCCAGCTCGACCGAAGGTCAACAGCATCCTCAACCTCTTTGGCCAGTGGCTTTTCGACGCTGCTCTCATCCACTGTAAGCTCCACAGCGGCCTCAGCCGAGACCCCAGCATGACGGGTAAGAAGCGACGCAACGTCTCACGCTGTTTAAAATTATGCATGGGCAAGTCGGTGTTCATAAGTATGTGTTCATATGGAGTTATGTGTTTTTTGGTCTTTATTTAATTTATTTATTTAATTTAATTTTTTGAAAAATTTGTACTCTGTTGTTGGGATATCTTTTTGTTTTTTCACCATTTTCTCTGAAACTCTGTTGGGCCTTTCTGTGTGTGGAGGGCTTGGTTACAAGTGGCCTCGTATGAGATTTCCATCTGACTCTAATCCATTTGCATCGACCAACAATTTAGACCTGGCTCAAACTACATATAGGCTTTAACCCTATCCTAAGGAATTCATACGGTCATTTAATTGGTACAATCATTACTGGCAGCGGAGCTAAGAGTTAATGACAGCACATACACTTTTTAGCGTTTGCAATTGGCCCTCTTTGGCTCTTCTCACATTTCTCTTTTTGGTGTAGTGTCCTGCACGTGTCTATCATGTCTGATTAATGTAAGATATTTGTAATGGTCAGAAGTCATGAGCAAAAAAGAAAAACCACACAATTCATGCCTGATATGAATTGATCCCAAAATATTGGATCTGCTTTGATTTTTTTTCTCTCTCCACTATTTCTGTTATCTTGCAGCCTCTTTTATCCAAATTCTCCTTTCTTATAAATCTTGTAAGTAGGAATGGCAGCTTTTTTTCCCCCTCACTTGATTTGCGTTTCTTGACAAAATCTTCTTGCTTTTGAGTTGAGTTCCTCATGGTCATTGTCATCATCACCATCGTTTTCTGTTCCAACTCCTCGCCATATATAAAAGTTCACCAGCATTCTTTCAGCGTTTCTCCAGAGGTTGATGGAATGGGTTTCACCAAACTGACCACTTGTCTCGACATTAACGTTGCCAGTTTGTGACAGTACCACCCCATTTAAGTTGCCATTTTCTTTTTCCTTTGAGTCACGCTAATCCGTACTATTGTGTTTCAGACTCCCCTCGAGTTTAGCATTGTTTCTTGTATTTTCTTTTTGATGTTGTCAGTTCACTTCAGTTTTGAATTATATATTTTTTTTATTGGTTTAGTGCCTCAATGCATGAAGTGAATGTGACAGTCATATGATTGCAGCATTGAGGGATGCTGACACAGGGATTTTGCTTTATGTTCCTGCAGCAGTGAACGCCTGACACGTTTTTAGTACGAGCACACTACAACTTATTCACGCTTTGTGCCGGTGCTAGGCGGAACTTCTATGGCAAACTCTTTGTGTCAGAGTTCCCTTTATTGAATGCTTTTATTAAAGGATGTGAGTGTGTGTTTGCAGTTAATAAAGCCCTTCCTTTCTCTTGTTGTGATAGTGAGTTAATATCTGCTTTTTGTTGCTTTTATGTTTTTGAATTTTTACTGTTAACTTTTCGTTCTAGTGTGCATATAGTATATTTTTGTCTGCTTTTGCCTGTTTTGTCATACATGCATGAAAACTGAGGACTGCAATGGAATTCAGGGTTCTTTCATTCTTTTTTTTCACACTTTGTACAGCGATAGCCACTCAAGTGTCCTTGGAGCTGAGGAGGAAGGGTTCCCAAATGTCCACTGACTCCATGGTGAATAACCCAATGTTTGATGCCAATGAGTTCCCAGAGAGCTATGAAGCAGGACGGGCTGAGGCCTGTGGGACTCTGTGTCGCATCTTCTGTAGCAAAAAAACTGGAGAGGAGATTCTACCAGTTTACCTGTCGAGGTATATACTTTTTTTTTTTGCCAAATTAAACTGGTTTTGTTGCCATCTTCTTAACAGTAGGAAAGAAAATGATATGGTTTTCTTATTTCCTTTTCTGCAGGTTCTACATGGTCCTGATTCAGGGTCTGCAGATTTCTGATTTCATCTGTAGACCAGTTTTGGCTTCTATCATTCTCAACTCTTCCTCTCTCTTCTGTACTGACCTAAAGGGCATCAATGTGGTGGTGCCCTACTTCATAGCTGCGCTGGAGACCATTGTGCCAGACAGGTTAGACTGGTAGTTTACTTTCATTTGAGACCATTATTTGTTTTTACTCAGTCATGTAAATGTGTTATGTTAGAAATCAATTATATTACTTAAAGCATGTCTCCATTATTTTTGTTAGGGAACTGTCCAAATTTAAGATGTATGTAAATCCTACTGATCTGAGGAGAGCCTCCATCAACATCCTGCTTGCTATGCTCCCACTGCCACATCACTTTGGCAACATCAAATCAGAGGTAATGACTTTGGCGATGTTTATCTTTAAGCTGATAGTAACAGTCTTGCTTAATGCTGTGTATTGTACACACATTGGTGGCTCTTTCTTCAAATATTAAACTCTTTAAAACCTGTTGATGATTACGTAATCATAAAACAAGCCCTGAAACCTTTTCTTGTTGCAGAGTTTAAAGTTAGTCAAGGTTGCTAACCACACTGACTCTGTGTTCTTTAGGTTCTGTTGGAGGGAAAATTCAACGAGGAAGATGGCTGGCCTCATGACCAGCCTGTGTCTTTCCTTTCACTGAGGCTGCGTCTTGTCAATGTCCTCATAGGAGCTCTGCAGACAGAGACTGACCCCACCAACACACAGCTCATACTGGGTATTTGCTGATAGCTTCATATATTTGATTTCAGTTATTTTAACTCTGTATATTGTTTGTACTTTATGATTGTGTAAAATTGTTGTTTTTTTTTTGTTTAATTATTATTTTTATCCCTTTTTTCAGGTGCAATGCTAAATATTGTTCAAGACTCAGCTTTATTAGAGTCCATAGGCACCCAGACTGAAACAGTAAGCTTGTTTTCTGCTAATTAGTTAATATTTACGGTGCTACAAGCTGGACTGGGCATTAAGATTTCTGTGTTTTTCGGTGGCAGGGGAGCATAGATGGCAGCCACTCAACCCTGAGGAGTCAGGGTCACAGCCGTACCAACAGTGGCATCAGCTTCAACAGTGGAGGCAGCACGGAGGCCACCAGCCCAGACTCTGAACGCCCTGCACAGGCGCTTCTCCGTGACTATGGTAGGACATGCCGCTCCTGAACATACACTAATATTTTTGTGCTTAATGAATTAACACAATAATACTTTATTTGGTCAGATAGCAGGTTTGCTGAAAGATTATTTCTAATGATCCCTGGCTGATTTCTCATTAGCTTCCAACTCCTCTTGACTCGTTTGTGGGTTTTTTTTATAGCTAACGTGGTTAAAGTGGTATGCAGAGTTAAGAAGCGTTGGGTAAAATATCTTTGTAGGTGATGTAAAGTGTTTGCTGTGATGTTGTTTAAGAAGAATTTGGGATTGGGGTGGGTGGAGTTTCTGCTTTGATTTGCATTTTTTTTTCTCTTAATGATTGGTTGCAACAATGTTGCCTAATCAAATGGATTTCAAATTTAGTATTTACTGTGCAGGGCTGAGTGATGTTTTGTTTTCATTTGATCATTTTCTTTTTTGCACAAATTTATGTCTGTTTTCAGTGAACAGTGCTTCACATAGGCAGTCGTTTTCCAGCAGGAAACTGGGGGAAGGGATTGCTTGGTTCCTGTGAGACACATCTGTAGGACTATAGCATTGTGTTGTGAGGCTTAGTACAGGAAAAGCAATGCTTTAGAGTGGGTCATCTGTTGTTATAAATGCTGCAGCCATTTCAGTGTTATTTGGGTTTTCTAGTCAGTTTCTGTTCTGGTCCGTTCATTTAATTTCTTAACATTATCTCTTAAAAAAAACACTTGACAGTGCAGAGTTCTTTGTAACAGAGGTTGTAGTAAAAAACGGAAATAAAGAAGATTGTTGTTGTGTCACATACCTCACACAAGGTTGCGTTGCTTCCACTTGTACAATTTCTTTTCTGGGACAAAGGTGTCCAGATAGTGGACTTTACATTGTTGTTGAAAATCAGTCTTAGGACTCTTTGTTTTCAAAGTTTTTAGCCCCTGTAAAAAGTAGCTCAAACTAGGAAAGTCTTTTGTCAGATGAACTGGAATTTTCCTTCCACTTACATATATTTAATGTAATTGGGTGATAAATGTTAAGTAATCCTTAAAAATTTCAGTGTTCCTCTGTTTTTAAAAAAAATCTCGAAATTATTTGTTAAAATAAAATTTGAAAATGCTATTTTGATGTAAAAATGCTAACATCACTCAGTTCTGTTCCTCAGCAGCTTGTTTACTGCTGTCTCTTTTTTACTCTGCCTGTATTTTGCTCAGGATTGTGTGCTTTGCTGTATTCTTTCACCTCTAATGCATGTTGTATGTTAATATAAAGCAATATCTGCTAACACCTGAGCATTCAGAAATGTCTTTCTGTGTGACTTTCTAGCTTTGGTGCTTTAATCCTGCATTGCTCTATTCTTTGCAGTGTTTGGTATTTTGGGGTGTTATATGATCTAGCTCTTCCAGATACTGCGGCAGGCCTGCTGGTGCGCAGCATCCACCTGGTCACTCAGAGGCTCAACTCCCAGTGGAGACATGACATGAGCATTTCACTCGCTGCCCTGGAACTGCTGGCTGGACTGGCCAAGGTAACTTGAACACCATAGAAGCTCAGTGTAAGAATGTGCAGTCATTACTAGCTGGACTAGCTAAGATAACTGTCGTGTTCCAGTACACCAATGTTACTCAGGCCTCAGCAGCTTTAGTTACTGTAGTCTTAAAAAAAAAAAAAAAAAAAAAACCTTTAAAAAATCAATTTAAAAAAAAGAGTTTTTGAAAGAGCTCTATTCCAGGAACACCCTTAATAAAATGTCTGGGCCGATTATGGGGTCAAGCGAAACCAGCTGCGTGTAGGGCGTGCTAACTTATACCGATAGTTATTACGCCCCATTCCCAAATGACACAGTGCAGCTTCACAGAAGACTTGTGATACATTTGGGTGTTTTTTGCCACCTTCAGTCAGATAATTTCCTAGCTCAGAATAAGGGAGTTGCCCTCACATTGTACCACAGATTGCTGTAAAGAGAGTTTCTCTAACTTGTAATGACTGTGAAGTTTGTGTTTGCAATCACACTGCCAAAATGCATGAGCAATTAATATGTCAATATTCTACTTAATACAGAATTCCGAGTATAGAAAAGACGATATTCTTGTCTTTTGGCACAACCCACTTTCATTGTTGCACTTTTTTTGTTGCACTGTTGTGTCTGCACTGCCTTGTGCTTGTATCATTCTGTTCTGTCTGGTGTTGCACTGTTTTTGCTTTGTTTTGTCTTTTTGTTTTTTGCAACTTTTGCCATTTTTGCACACTTGCACTTTATTTAGTCATGTGTTGATCACCTGTTATATGTAGCACCAGGGTCTTGGAGGAACGTTGTCTCACTTCACTGTGTAATGTACCACTGCACATGGTTGAAATTACAATAAAGCGACTTGACTTTACTGTTCCTTTACATACTTTTCTACTCATAATCAAATATGTTGTCATTTTGGAAAAAAAGGGCAACATTTTTAAACCAAATTTTTTCACAGTTGCATAAAACAAACCACTTTTAAAATGTATCTAATATAGAAGATTTTTTTCCTGTGTCTTTGTGTATGTCTTAATCAGGTGAAGGTGGGGGTCGACTCTGCAGACCGTAAACGTGCTGTCAGCTCGATATGTGGTTACATTGTGTTCCAGTGTAGCCGTCCAGCTCCTCTTCAATCCAGAGACCTCCACTCCATGATTGTAGCTGCCTTCCAGTTTCTGTGTGTGTGGCTCACAGAACACCCTGACATGTTGGATGAGAAAGTAAGTCTAAAGACCTTTTTCCCTCTCTCTTTCATGTATGTCGGTAGGTAAGAGAAAATCTATATATTGTTTTGTATTTTCTTTTGCTCCAGGACTGTTTGGTTGAGGTTTTGGAAATTGTGGAGTTGGGAATCTCAGGCAGTAAGTCCCGTCAGGAGCAAGAAGTTCGACATAAAGGGGAGAAGGAGCACAACCCGGCTTCCATGAGAGTGAAGGATGCTGCTGAGGCAACTTTGTCCTGGTGAGACTAAAGCCCCCTTTTTTCATTAGTACCTACTCCGGTCAGCTTACTATGCTTTTCAGGGTTTTCCATTTGGTCATAGTACCTGGTGCCAGGTACTTTATTTAGCACCTACTCCGCCGGGCTTCCAAGCAATCGTATCCAAAAATGTGACATCAACAGACTGCATGCCACCAGTCAGTGGCATCACTTGAGTGGCATCATGATGAGTCATGAGAGCGTCTCATTCAGGAAAATCCAAACCAAGCAACGAGGGGAACGGCTACAAAAACACAACGCTGTGGTCCCCAAGTCTGACAAAAAAAAGCCACAGACCGAGCACCAGGTATATCGTTGCCTCAACGCCCAGCTTTGTTGTAGCATTCATGTCACGCACTAATTACGCCACGGGACGCTCGGCTGCATTGCTATAACCACAACCAGGCACATTAGGTGGTAGTGGATTGTAATAGAATGGGAGTCCGGTCAAGATCAGACTAGGTACTAATGGAAAAAGGCAAACATTTTTCATTGTAAAATGGTTACGTTACCATTTCATCACCTGTATAAGTCTTGTGATGTGACCAGCAGTCTGCAGCAAACACCAGATTTCCTACTGTGGGATCTCCTTATCTTTAAACTTAAACACTTGTATTGCACCTTGGCTTTTTGATAAGCTAGTAAAAGTATGTCTACTGTAAATTGTCTTTTGTTTGCTAGATAGGCTAGACAGATTGATATCACCTCCAGTGGCAGTCAATCACACAATAAATTTGTATATAACTTAAATTTAGCTACCTGTGACAAAGCACAGCCAAAAAGTCAGCCACAGCCACAGACCGAGAATCTCAGCTGCACACAAAAACAGCTGCGCAATGACTAAACTCTTCCTGTTTATAAAGGTCTATCAGAACTGGGTCCAAAAATGGAGTTTACTGAATAGTTTATAACAAAGTGTAAATAAAATCGCACTATTTTGCCCCAGATATTCATCCAGCAAACCTCTCGGCTGTGAGGGGAAACTCCCCACTCAGCATAGCCGTGGGTTGCGACTTGGCCAGTCAGCCAGAGAAATTCACCCCCATAGTGATGCTGATGACTTTTCCATCATTAGACTTGGTGATAACACTGAAGTGGATTGTGACTGATTCTTATAAACCAAGTAGGGTTTTTCTTCAAAATCTTTTATGACTGTGCTAAAGTGTTGTTGCTTCTGTTGTTTATTTTTCTGCTTCCTCAGCATCGTAGCTGGCCCACTTTTTTTGCTGAACCTTCATACACATGACTTTTGGATAGTGAAATATGTTGCATTCATTGACCCAGTTTGCTTGTATTTATGTTCTTTCTTATATTTGTGTTTCCCTGGTGCTCCCTAGTATCATGCAGGTGTTGGGGGCCTTCCCGTCTCCCAGTGGGCCTGCGTCTACTTGCAGCTTGCTGAATGAAGATACTTTGATTCGCTATGCCAGACTCAGTGCCACAGGAGCCAGTAACTT
Source organism: Astatotilapia calliptera (assembly GCF_964374335.1). NCBI lineage: Eukaryota > Metazoa > Chordata > Actinopteri > Cichliformes > Cichlidae > Astatotilapia > Astatotilapia calliptera. The sequence continues at coordinate 26,748,761 of NC_137441.1, forward strand.
CCGTTACTTTGTCCTGGAAAACTCTGTCATCCTTGCAATGCTGGAGCAACCTCTTGGCAATGAGCAAAGTCAGTAGCTTATTGTCTCGCTTTTGATATTTTTAGTTAATAAATTTGAATGCTGGGAGAAAACAAAGTGTCTGGTATGCTTTTAATATGGGTCTGTTTTTGTCCTCACAGACCCCAGTCCTTCTGTGACAGTTTTGATCCGGGGAACGGCTGGTCGACATGCCTGGACCATGCAGCTCTTCCATCAACCGAGAGGGGCCAGGGCTAATCAGAGGGTGAGATCGCACTCTAGATTAATACTAATTAAAGTTAACACATTTTAAGCTAACTTTGCTAAAACATATTTTAAAGTTGCACCATTTTGTCAAACTTGTAGCACCACATCTGATAACACATCTCTGTTATATATCTGTTTTCTTCTCCCCTCCCGCAGCAGGTGTTTGTTCCTGAAGGCCGTCCAACACCCAACAATGATGTGGGGATTAAGTACAATGTGAAACAGAGGCCCTTCCCTGAGGAGGTGGATAAGATCCCGCTTGTCAAAGCTGATGTCAGTATCCCTGACCTGGATGACATTGTTAGTAAGGAGGTGAGAGATCAGCTTCCCGTCGAACCCTATAATTAAGCTTCTATCCACATTATGTCTGATAACACAAAAATTAAGTTATTCTCTTACAGGTATCGGGTAAACCATGATTTGTTATATCTTAAAGAGTATTGTTTGTTATTGCACAAACTTAGGTGTCTTGTATGGGCTGGGAGGAAGATTCGAGAGCTTCAGATTCACTGAACAGAATTTGCCCTCGTGTGAGTTGTTGGAAACAGGAGGGCTCATTGGGTGTTGTGTTAAATAGGTCAAATCATCTGGTTTAGTGGTGATCATTTTGTGTGGTTTCTCAATCCTTTGCAGTTTCTCTGTGAAACTACTGGTGCTTCTCTAACACTGTCTCAACAAACTTTTATAAGGGCTGGAGAATGCAAACCAGTACAACAGCCCTTTTAATAAACTAAAGGGCTGTGTACTGGATTGCATTTGATGGTATGGGTGATCCATTATTAAATGTTTCCCATGGTTATAAAGTACAGATGACACTGTCATAACGTTTCCTCTTACCTTTGGGGGTCAGTATCTGTTTGGACTGTGAGGGTTCTGCTTCAATTCACGTTGAGCTCATGCAGTCGACGACTGTTCACGAGGCCCTGTTTTAAAGATGTCCCGCCCCCATCTTTTCAGCTGGAAGTTCAGCACGACAAGCTTCGTAATCTGATGACCAAGCAGATAGAGTATGAGAACGCCTTGGAGCGACACAGTGAGGAAATCTGGAAGTCCACTCCTTTTCCTGACCCACAGACAGACTGCAAACCCCCTCCACCCTCACAGGAGTTCCAGACAGCACGTCTCTTCCTCTCCCACTTTGGCTTCTTGTCTCTGGAGGCACTTAAGGTCAGTTACTTTTTAATGTCAGATTACAAACTCTTTGATTGATCGGTATTAAATATACATGCTAATTGGTAGGTTTCCATTGTCTTTCTATTTAAAGCCTTTTTCAGATAAACGATGGGTTGGTTCTTTTTGTTCTTTCTACTATTCCGTAAAAGTTGTGATGGAGATCTTAATATTTCTCATCTTGTAACATTTATGTATCACTTTAAATACGGCACAAGTTTGAGTGTATGTTATCGCATTAATGGATAGTATAGATCTTGAGTTGCTGAGCTAATATGAAGACATGTTTGCAAGAATGTGCTAAACTGCTGTACATGAAAGAAAGATGAACTTCTAAAAGCTCTTTAATTTGAAAAAAGGTCATATTAAAAATGTTGCCTATCTGATCCTGACAAAAAATACTTAAATCTGTGAAATAAAATGTATTTGTTAGAATAATGTTTACATAACCCTTCATAGGAACCCAACAACAGTCGTCTACCTCCTCACCTGATTGCCCTGGAGTCATCCTTGCCAGGATTTTTTGATGACATCAGCTACCTGGACCTGCTTCCCTGCCGACCTTTTGACACGGTCTTTATTTTCTATGTGAAACCTGGACAGAAAAGCAGTCATGAGGTAAGGGAATACAGATTGATTGATTATTGTTTACCTTTACAATGTACTGATGTTAACTTAGTTACTTCTTCCAGTTACTTATTTATTTACACACATAAAGAGGAACAGGAAGAAGAAACTCTTTCATTATCTTGTTCTTGTTGTTGGTGATCAGATCCTAAGGAATGTAGAGTCTTCGGCCAGCGTCCAGCCCCACTTCTTGGAGTTCCTGTTATCCTTGGGTTGGCCTGTGGACGTGGGACGCCACCCAGGCTGGACAGGACACTTGGACACCAGCTGGTCTGTGAATTACTGCTCTGATAGCAATGATGTACAAGCAGGTAAGACACTAAGATGGTCATCGAAATTGTTATTTATCTGTTTATATGTTATTAGTAACTCAATGAATCTTTGTTTGTTTTTCCAGAGGAAGCGGGTACACCGGAGGACACTGGTGGTTCGGTGTTCAACGGAGAGAAGAAAGTTTTGTACTATGCTGATGCTCTGACAGAAATCGCCTTTGTGGTTCCTTCTCTAACAGAACACTCAGGTCAGTATTCACGATCTTCAATATGAATTCAAAGATACTGAAAGCCTCTGTGCTGAATTGGAGTTGCAATTTGCTCTCATTTGGCAGAGGAGTCTTCAGTGCACAGTGACTCCACGGTGGAGGCAGACACCAACTCAGAACTCATGCCCGGTGTGCTCAAACAACCCAATCTCACACTGGAACTGTTCCCCAACCATTCTGAAAGCATGGAGTCCGCTAAAAAGGTAGATTTCAGCTTCTGTGAGTATATGTGGCCTCTAATGTTTGATGTAATGCTTGATCAAAATGAATTTACCTGTTTTATCTAGCTGAGTCCTTTAGTGAAGGCAAAGAGGTCATCGACTGGAAAATCCTTCCCCCAACTGGGGCCTGAAACAAAGGCGTTTGTGGTCTGGGTGGAGCGCTTTGATGATATTGGTAGGTATAAAGTCTCTATTCGGCCCACCACCCCTCCTCTCATACTGTAATTTAAGACTAGCCCCCTTCATAGATTATAGTCAGCCAGCAGGTTTATCCTCACAAAATATTTTAGTATAAAATACTTAATCTCTGCACTGTTAGATGTTGTCTGTAAGAAGGTGTTTGCCAAATTATCAATGTGCATGAAAGTCTTCATTTCTCTGTTTTTTGTTTGTTTTTTTAGAGAACTTCCCTTTGACCGACCTTTTAGCGGAAACCAGCACGGGCTTGGAAGCTAGCATGAGCAACAGCACTTCCTGCAGGTATTCACAAGTTTATGCTTAATGCACTTGCCTGCCAGTATAAAAAAAACATGTGGTTTCTGAATTGGTTTTGGTCAGGTGCAAAAAGGAAGAACGAAAAAAAAAAAAACAATGCTGCAAAACCCAATGTGCAAAACAGGAAGTGCTATGCAGCGGGCTGAAAAGAGGAACTGTGGCAGAGCAGTGACAGCAGTTGTCAAGTGACTTGAAAGAAAAATGAATTAAAAGCATTTTTGTAAACATTGCTCCTTTGTTCACCATCAGCAGAATTACACAGTTATTTAAATAGACAGAGTACATGCATTTGAAATGTAGCTATCTTCTTATCCTATCTTTGCCTCCCTTTTCACTTTATTCGTAATGTTGCAGGTCGGGGTTACTAGAAAAAGACGTTCCTTTGATCTTCATCCACCCTCTGAAGACGGGACTCTTCAGGATCCGCTTGCATGGTGCTGTGGGTAAATTTGGCATGGTGATTCCTCTGGTGGATGGCATGGTGGTCAGCCGCAGAGCTCTTGGTAATTGCTCATTTATCTTCCACTTACTTAACTTGTCCATCCTTACCTTACCACACTTCAGCTTTTTTCATGCATCACAAGGAATCATTTTCTCACCATTTTCTCACTATTAATGCGCACGCATGAGTATTGCACAATGGATGTTTTTACTTGGAAATGCACAGGAAATAAACTCCCATTTAGAAAGTGTGTGGTGTTTCCCTCTGAAGTTCTGGTTTCTAATGTAAAAGTATTGCTCATCTGTGTCGTCAAGTTGCATCACCAGGCTTTGAAAGAACCCATTTAAGGCATTTATTTAACTTTCCTGTGTTGATGAACAAGTTTAACTTTGGGGGGAAATAAAAAAAAAAGTCTTACTCTGTTGAATGTGCTGCAACTCTTGGCCAGCAGATGGCACAGTTAAGTGTTTTGGTTTTATCTGTGGCTCTACACTTTCACACATAATACTCTAAATCCACGTAACTCACATTGGCTGTGTCGCGCGTGAGTACTGATGAGCTTCTGTTTGTGTGTCTGCCTCTCAGGGTTCCTCGTGCGCCAAACGGTCATCAACGTATGCCGACGGAAGCGTCTGGAGAGCGACTTGTACAACCCTCCTCACGTGAGGCGGAAGCAGAAAATAACCGAAATTGTGCAGCGTTACCGCAACAAACAACTGGAGCCCGAGTTTTACACCTCGCTCTTCCATGAGGTGGGGGAGGGAAAGCCTCACCTCTAACCCTCCCCCCCTCTCCCCCATCTCCTGTCCTAACACTGGCACACAAGCGCACACAACAATACACACATGCACGCACACACCCCCGTTATTCTGTACTCATAAACCACCTACAACTGTGCTTGTACACACACAGACACACACATGCACACACAGAATCTTTATATTTATACTGTATAATTTTGTTATTTATATGAATACATATATCAGCACTGTTTGCCTTTGACTCTTAGATCAAAGTGTCAAAAACCATGCCAAGGTGGGGAAAAAACAAACAACATTTCTGTGTTGCGGCTACTCACTGAAGATCTGAACGGCTGAAGTTCAACAGTGAACTTTGCTCCTCGTTTTTAGGTTCACGCTTTGTGGCAAAACAATTTCTGCTTGTCTTTAACCGCAATACAGTAGTTACACTGTTGGCCTTTCTGAACTTGTAAAAAGTTTGTCCGTCGAACCTTGTAATATGAATGAACTTCAAGAGGTTTGGTAATACAGAGTTGTGTCCAAAATCCAGATCTGCTCATCTGTTTTTGTTTCTAACAGATTTATGGTTGGATTATTATTATTATCATTTTTTTTGCCAAGGAGATAAACATCTTGTATCCACCTTAAAATGTCGTAAACACATATATATGTATATATAGCTTCAATGCAGGTAACTTAAAAGTTGACCCGTCATTGGATCTGACGACAGACTTCCTCGACGTTCACACATACACACACATGCAGACACACACCCTGCTTTAGTCTTCCTAGTGTGAATGCACACTTGGCCTCCGCAGCAGCTGACTAAGCACATGAGACGTTTATAGTTTTGTATCGTTTTCTTCTGGCTTTTACTGTATGTAGACGTCATTTTTGACACTTGTGCTCTGTGCCAGGCCATCCCATTGCGCAGCTGCCACTACATTTTGTGTGTGCATGTATGAGTAAGAGTGTGTGTGTGTGTGTACACAGCAACATTTGCTTGTCCAGCCAGTCACTTGACACTACAAGGAGTCCGAGACCCCTAAAAGCCCAACACGTTGCATTTAAGGTTGAATCCTGTCACTTTAAGATATACAATTTTGAAAATGCCACGACATACGTCGATCGCGACATTAGATTTTAGTTTACTCTTAATGCTTGGAAACACAAGAGTTTACTAATAGTGAGAGGGGCTACAGAGCTCCTGGAGTTTGCGCTTGATGTTTTCAGGCCTAATTTGAAATCACCACATTTTTAAGGTTGCAAGTATCTCATTACGAAGCAGAACCAGAGCACAGTTTTTAAGTGTCTCGCTCCTCCAAACAAAATCTATGTGATAGATTCAGAGGCCAAAATACTTGTAGCTAACAGGATTATGTGACTTTATTTTGGCTGATCAAAGCTGTATTTTCTTTCTTTTTCTCCTTTTCTTTTCTTTGGAAATGTAAACCCAGGAAGAGATAATATTTAACATGTCAGTTATCTTCAGTTTGGATTGCAGAAATGTGCACTTTTGCCTTCACAAATGTTATGATAATTCTTTTTTTTTTTTTTTTAAATACAATTTCACTCTTATTTTTCTCACTGTACTTTTGGTTTTAATTCAAGCCCTCTCACTGTCTGCCTGTAACAATGTGAATTTATTTATCACAGAGATGGAGCAGGGCAAACACCTTTAGTTTCTTTTGTTATATTGGAAAGTCTTAATGCACTGAGCACATTTTTATGTTCATTTTATGTTTATTTTCTATTCTCTTTGGTTACCTTACATGTCCTCTTTTGTACTTTTGTGCATTTTTGGAAGAAAAATCCTGCTGAAGGAAGAGTTTTATCATGTGAAATATGAATGAAGAGGACGCGTTGTGGAGTTTTTAAACCTGTCGTGTCTAATTGTGACTCTCTTTTTATGACAGTGCTGTATGCACATGCCTTTTTCGGAAGGAAAGTACATACAATGAAAGACAAACTACATACAATGAGTCACACGTTGTATCCTGTAAGTCCTCTGAGGTTTGAGCATATTTAAGGATTTGCCATGTACAGAAGCAGAGGATAATATGTAAATATGTGATAGATCAAGGCATTTACAAGTTGTTGCATTCCTCATCTGAGATGGCAGAAAAAGATATGTATGTATGCGTTTTTTTGTGTGTGGGAGGAACGCAATGGGTATTGAATGTAACATGCATCAATTAAAACTATTATTGACATTTTAATATCCTTCCATTCATAATATTTGACTTTTTCTTCACAGATTGAAATCTTTTTCCTCTTAATATTTTTTTATATTCTGTTCAGTGAGTTTCTTTCTGAAAGCAGATGTGTTTAGAACCTGTCAGATGAATTAGAATATTAACTGTGAATATTTGCACCACCTGCAGAGTGAACCTGCCCTCTGGTGTGGACTGGGTCTGACTGCAAAGATACTTGAGGGACATTATCTGTAACCCAAGGCTGAGATAGTGACAGCCAATAAGCCTGTATGCCCTGAAGCTATTTTAAAATATTTATGTTCTGCAACTGAAATAAATAAATAAATAAATGATTTGGTTAACAATATTGATAAATCCAGATTATGAAAAACAGCTTAGCCTAGGCTTCTGGGCACAGGTTTGAACCTTTAATTGCCAGCAAGGTGAATGGAGGATTACCATTTGAATTTGTATTGCATCAAAATACACAGCTTTTGTGACCACGTGTTTTTTTTTTTTAAAGGCAAACGTTAGGAATTGCTGGGGAAATCAATCATGATATTAAAAAGTTTATTTTCTTGTATCAGAGCTTGTAGACCGTTCCTGAAGTCCTCCTGCCCATCCCGGACTTGAAAGTTGTATTTTGGCCTGCAACCACTTGAGGGCGCGTTTCTCTTATTAACGCTCACCGAGACCCCGCGTGGGGATAGCTCCTGTGACAGGCAGGGGGCCTGAATGAGCATTGTTATGGTAAATATTTGACATCAATGAAAGTCAAGACCTTTAATTAAGGTTTTAGGATTACTCTCATATTTCGCATGGTTTCTCACAAGTTGTATGTGTTTAGCTCACTAGTATCGTATTTGACTAAGAAGGAGAAACGCCAGCAAAATTAGGAATACCTGTATGACTTGTACCTGTTAACCGTCTTCTACAAAGGCAGCTTAAAGTTCAGTATTTGTTGTTTTAGGCGAGCTGCGTTTAGGTTATTTATATTTTGTTGCCTTTGGGGCCCCTTTAGTACCATGGGAAATGGGATACTCGGGGAGTTTACTTAATAGTATCAGACTGTAGCGTGTACACATTTAAAGCTACTGAGTCTGTAGCTCTCGGTGTCCAGAGCAGTACTGGGCTCTCTCTATGTGTCTGGCAGGCAGCGGGTCCCTCCCCCTCCTCCCCTCTCTCCGCTTTGCTGCCTCGCTCGCTCTCAGCTGCTGCTGCTGCTGTGACTGCGCTCACTCCGTCTGGCTCTCTGCTTGTTGTTTGGTACTTTTGGTGAACTTTTCTTCCAGTGTTTCGCAACAGTGCTCTGCGAGGTTTTCGGAAAAACTTCCTAATGCAAAAATGGACTGAAGCAACGACCCGACAAAGTGCGGATACATAGGGGGAGAAAAAAAGGAGAGTATTTCTGTAGAGAGCGACCTTTCTGAGGGTTGAGTTACCGTCATGGAAGAGGACGACGGGCATCAGGAGAACTGTATCCCCGCAGCCAAGGACTCGGACCGACAGCAGCGGCTGAGGCTGTGTGTTTTAAATGAAATACTGAACACCGAGAGGGATTATGTTCGGACGTTGCTTTTCCTCCAGTCGGTAAGTTTGACATCCTCTCGCAAGTGTGTCTCCCGTACACTGGCAGAACATGATGCCAAACTCCAGTTACAAATCTGTATATTAGCGGAGGTTTTTTTATTTGTTTCCGAATGCACGCTCATCTCGTGTGTTCTAGATGTTTTTCCAATCCCCGGACTACTCTTTTTAAATCGGCATACACAGAAAAAGATTAAGAAGCAGCCTTTGCAAGGAAAAAACAAAAGCAAAAAAGCAATTCACCCCAAAGATCTAATCTGATCTAACCTGTCAGATTAAACCACAATAAATTTGCATTCAGTTTGGCGTGATTCTGTGTCCACACGGGCTGCTTGAACCTTTACTTCAGCGCTGTCTGTGAACGCTTCTTCTGTAGGAACGGGCTTGGGACGCGCAGTTGCCGTTTGCTGCTGTTTGCGGGGCTTTTAATTGCGACGCAGACTGACAGCTTTGTAAAAGATCTGCGTGCATCTGAGGCTACTGTTATCAATGAAAACTTTTGAGATGTTAAACCGTGTTTCTTGGGACGTCTGCGGGGACTCATACATATTTAGTGTTTTGAGGAGGGTGGTGGTGTTATTCTCACCTTTCCATTGTGTGTTAAAGCTCAAGCTTGAAACAAACAAAGGAAAGGAGAGCCCAGTTCGCACATGCATTTTTTTTTAAATACAAATAAATAGGTATTCAGGAATATCACACCCTGTCGCGCCTCCTTTTTACAGACAGCGATAAGAAACCGTTTGCTTATTCGCTCTTTGTATATCAGCTACCTCATGAATGAACGTCCTGGTAATTTTGCATGCTCCATTCAGCCGCCGAGCACAGCGCGAGTATAGATGGCACCCACCTGCAGGGGGACTATTCAATTTGTTACTTCCCCTTGTCATTTTCCGTTGGCCTTTCCTCCCCTCATCCCCGCCTTGTCATCTCTGGTAATTGTACAGTGCAGGTGGCTCCTGCCTCCAGCTGAGACTCATAACCACAGCGTGGTTAACTCCACCTCGCTGCATTTAATGTGATGACTATAATGTGACCTTACTTATTTTTCTTTTATATACAATGGCTTATTTGTCTGCTTCAGGGAAATTCCCACTGTCGTTGCCCCTTGCACATAAAGGTCAGGACAACTACGTCTATCTTTCTTTTGCACCCTGCCGACTCGATGGCAGACTTTGATTCTCATCATTTTCACTTTGCCTTTAAAAACAGTTTATGGTGATATTGCGTTTCCTGGTGGGGTTTTTTTTTCTCAACATTTCAACATATGACGCATTTTTGCTAAACAATGTCACGGTTCCCTCTTTCCTCTCTGCTGTCACGTGTTGAACTTCCTCAAAGTTCCTGAGGTGACCGGTGCAGAAGGCTCACCGCACCGCCGTGTCATGCCATTCGTGGTGCATGGCATTTTCAGAGTTATACCTACGTAATATAACTTCACTGTTCCGTATCCAGCTCAACAGTGGACTCAATTGAGGCTTATCTTCTGTTGCAAGGTGGCAAAGGGACATTCTTTGACCTCCCTCCACTCTCACCACGCACAATGGTAATGATGAAGTCTCAAAGGTTTATCAGGGACGTCTGAACATCAAAACTGTCAGTGCTTCGTGCTCTTCGCCATACCCCGACCTATCATCACGTGAACTGGGAGTCTTTTGATTTAAGCCACATGGTGTTTAGCCTGAGGCAAGTGATATGGTCTGGCTTGTGTGATGTAATGTTATTGCCAGGGTCTTTTCATAGAATAGTCTCTATGCCCATTTCATGAGCCAATGAGATTTTGTTTTAAAAGTAAATACTACCATTTGGCAACTACTCAATACAATCCAGCATCTTTAAAAAAAATTTTTTTTTAAATGCCAATCATATCCAGCGATGTTCTGTGCTGCAGAAACTGACAGGTTGGTTATTTGTATCATCTTGTTAACAAGTGTTTCTTTGGATTGGAATGCATGTCTGTGAATGCCTTTGTTAACAGTCATCTTCACGTGTGCACTAAAGAGGCCTGATGGCAAAACACACTGCTCCCCATTAACCTACATGTGACACTGTCCACTGAATTTTCACCTGGGGGGGTGGATGGGTGATGAGGTGCTTACACTGCTAAAGGCAAACATGAGGATCCAGAACAAAACGAGAAAAGAAGCCTTGCTCTCCACCACCTCCTCCATGGCCAATCCTTTGCGAATCCCCCCCTCCACCACCCAGTGTTTTCTGTCCAGGGTCCAGCTCGGCAGAAAACCCTCAGTGAGAACCCTTGCTGGGAGCCAAGGCTATGTCACCATGCAGCTCACTGTGGTGTTGATAAGGAAAAGTCTGGCTGTGGGAGCTCAGAACATATGTTTCAGTAAAGGTGTGGGCAGATAGTTTGGGGATGCGTACGCCCCATAGTGTAAAAAAAAAAAAAAAAAAGGCTGAGATGGGCAGCCTATTTAAATAAAATGGTAATAAGTAGGGTTTTTGTTCAGCTTCTCAGCTTTTTCTCACCCTTCCTCATTGCTTAGATAACTCCCACATTTCCCAGAATGCAGCTCATTTCACAGTGCATTGAATACTAATGCATTTTGCTGTGTAATGAAAAGTGAATTTTGCCTGTGACTAGAACACAGCACAGTTTACGCTTGAACAGCTTTCAAGTCCAGGCATGCTATTGTCACACCACGTGTATTGAATGCAATTGCCACTTTATTTAGTTTTGATTGTGTGAAACTCGCACTAAGATGCGAATAATCTTAACCCCGTGAAGTCTATCTACCCCCCACCCCTTAACCATATTCCCCTAGAAATAGATTAGTTCCCCTCTGAATGTAGCGTTTGGATTACTTCTCATCATCAGTTATGACTTACTTAATTTTTCAGTGTACTGATTCTTTTTATGCATGTCAGCTTCTCTCTTATCTGTAACCGCTCGCGCTATGATATTGTTTTCTGGTCTTGTTGAGGGTTTGATAGTACAGTAGCTGTTGACCATCTTCATCATCTGCATTGCCTTATCATTGATTTATTTTCCACCTCCCTTTATGCACTTTAAAAACCCAGTGGAAAAAAAGCCCTTAGCAGAGCAGCTTCTCAGCTGCAATGATTGCAATGACACACACACACAAAAAGAGATGGTTATCCGGCTTTGGCACCTCAGCCATTCTGCATGTCACTCATCCCTTGGCAATTACCAGCGCCAACAAGCTCATCCAATGTGCTGTAGGGAAGCGTGTGGGGATAGTGGTGAGGACAAGAGGTGAGAAGGGGGTTGGGGGTGTGTGAAAAGAGGGATTAGAGGATTCATTTTTCCTCCCTCACTGTTATCGCAGCAAATCTCTAAATCTATTAACTCTTTGAGCAGATCGGAAGCTGTCACATTTAACAAGCTGCTTCCTTTTTACGAAGATTGCTGTGCTCTTCAAGCTTTTGTCGCGATGCGTTCCCTTGTTTGTTTGTGTGAAACAATCACATCCTAGCTCGATAGATTTATGGGAATTTTCTTCAGGGTATGGTTTAATCTGCGCAGCTGGATTTTCCCAGCCGTGATGCACCAAAATACTAGGCTATCTGTGATAGGAATGTGGTCGGTGGCGTCATACCTGCTAGATGTGAGGGATTTTCCTTGAATGCCATGAATATGATTGGTTGTCATTTAGGACTGTTTTTCTTTTTTGACCAGGCTGACCCATGTCTCGGTGAATCCTGGAAATGAGTGGCCGATAGTTTTTTTTTTTCTTGGCTTGTGACCTTCCTTCGTAATTCTGAAAAGTGAGTGATGGAAAAGAGTCGAGTGACCGCAGAGGTCCTGTCAGTGCTGCGGGATAATAGGAAACATCTGGAAGGACTGTGACCTTTACTTTGGGCCACACACAAGTGAGAGTACTCATCCGATGCTAACCTGCGCTGCCATGAAGAAGTGAAATTGTGTTTTGATGCTAGACACCTCTTTGGCTGTAGCTGAGCAAACAGGATGACACGGGTATACACATCTTAGTGCTCACAAAGGTAAACATGCAGATAGACAGCTCCAAGCTTCCCCCCTGCAAGCACAAGCCTGTGTCTACCTTTTTCCTACTTTCCTATATAATGTCCATTCATATTCCTATTCCCCACCTTTTTTTGTCCGGTCCATCTTTCTCTCTCTCGTTCGCTGTTCCTCCTTAGTTGTAAAGACCAGCATCGGATTTCTCTGGGCTTGGGCGTATAAATAGCTTAAGATTCTAGCTCTCGTCGTAGCCACAACGCTGGTGGTTTCAGTTCACTGCAGCCTTTAGCTGAAGTCACACACACTCCACATATATGAGTGAGGGCATTGGGGGGCAGCCTGTGGAGACTGAACAGCAGGTAGAACAGTTACTGTGGCAGACTGCTGGGACTTTTTGAGGGTTTTTAGTATTGTTGGGCTTTAAAAGTTAAAAGCCCTGCTGGACAAACTTGGGAGTGTAGACAGTCTTCTTAGAGTCTTCTCATACAGCATGTAACTTGTAGGTTAATCAAACCTGTAAATAGTCCTTGCCTCTGAATGCAGCTGAATAATCGGTACATGCTTTGCCTTTTGTGCTAACTGTACTTCAGTTCATTACATAAGCTGCAAATTTTCATATAAATAAGGTTTCAAGCTACTGCTGCTGTGCACCCATCAATCACAGTCTGGACAATTGGTACCTTGCAGCGCGGGTACTGTGCCAGACGAAATTATTGCAATGTCGGGGTGGTAAATGTCAGTTTCCAACTTAATCTCTGTGCTTTTTTTAGTCATGTGTTTTGATAAGCTATTTCTTTGAAGCATAAGACTGCAGCAGGAATTTAAAGTATTCAAGTTAACAAGTCTAAACCACTGTAACACCCAGAGGCATGATGCAAAAGCAAAGAAAAGCTTCCTTCTCTTTCCGAGAGATGCTTGCAGATTATCAGAAGAAATCCCTTTTTACTGTGTCCAAGAATTTTCTCTCTTAGTAGTAGCATTTTAAGAAGTGGAGCTATTCAGGAGTGTGTCCTTTCAAATCTGATTTCATCAGTTTGCATATCAATGTGTCCGATATCAGATCATGTAATGTCTGGTGAGAACTTGGACATTCACTGCTTTGTACCGGCTGGAAATGGTAAAACCGCGTATCTGGGGCACTGTGCTTTTTAACAGGCTGATATAAGATACAGCAGATGACATGGGCTGAATAGTAAAAGCAAGGCAATGTGACACCTCCAATGTTCTTCGAGATCACATCGTAGTCTGGACGAAGTTGGCGCATGTACTCTCTTAGGGGAGACACCGGGTGCAGCGACTGTGCAGCGTGGTGAAAAGGTAGCAGGATGGACGGATGTCTGCAGAATGACTTCGCGCAAGCTCTCCCTTGAGGGTTTGGTTTACAGAGCGAGGCAGCAGGATTACAATGTTTGTTTGCTTTTTTAAATACTACCAGATGTGGGTCTTCTTTCAGGAGGGGGTTAAAGGTCATTTGCCTAATAGAAAAATGCTGGACTAGTACATCTTCACACAAAACTTATTAAGGGTACTGACTGTGGCAAAGATATTTGGTAAATCATGGACAAGCTTACCAAGCCAGTTAGTTTTAATTATACAGACTAATATAACAAACTGCCATTTTGCCTCACAGGGCTTTAGAGTCACAGTACACAAATCTCTGCCTTTTTCATTTTTTATTACTTTCTGATCAACTAGAAATGTTGTGATCTGGCAAACTGAATATTGCTCTGTCCACCTGGTGAATCCCCATCTAAGGGTTATTCCTGTTTAACTTTGAATTGTTTTTAACTCTCCATTAACAATAAGGTTCTTTTTGATTGGCCAAATAGAGTTTACACAGTTATTTCAACCTCACGCCATTTCACCTACCTGGGGAAAGTTTCCATAAGCTACTGAAAACAGCAGCATTATCTTCTTGGTTGTGCAGTCACTACTTAATTTTAAGTCTGTTTCATACTTGTTAGAGACAGATATGCATACAAGAGAGGCTTATAGGCAGCTTGTAATGCATATGGTGTCATTGTTATGTAGCTGCTATGTTGTACAACCAGGACTTATTTCATAATGATCATTTTAAACCAGAAGCTTAGACACTGCACTCCTGCTTTCATATAAAGCGGCAGACAGTACAGATTGAGCATGTCAGCTGTATGTGATGGTCTGGTGTTGGAGTGAACACCCAGAACATCACAAGATTTTCTTTTCCAGCTAAATGCCACAGCTAAAAACAAAGAACATTTTCGCTGTTATCTTAAAATTGTTTTTGACACGACTCACTTAATTAATGAGCTTCGAGATAAACAATTTACCAACCAGCCAACTGGTGAGGCTCTTTGGCGTTTTCTGTTTTCAACCCCCCCGCTAGTCAAAGAAGCTCTGACAATGTTGTGGTAACTGTTCATGACAGCTGCTGACAAAATCTTGGGCATTGTAGCTGAAGGGCTTTTATTTTGGCATTTGCGAGTTGTGGTGACATTTTTGCCAACTCACGTGGCTTTATAAAAGGCTTGAGTCATACATGCGGGTACCGTAAAGTTTTTGTTCTCATGTGCTGACAGGAAACCTTTTAAGAAAAATGTTTTGATATGGCACATTAACACGTTAAGTTTTCAATTTTCTATCCATCCTGCAGGGACTCTTCAGCTTCCAAGAGCTTTTGCAGGATAGATAGTGGTTTTTATTTATTTTCTTCTTTTTTTTTTAATTCACCAGACCTATTGTCTCTTTATCACAAAATTAAATGTGGCTCACTATTTAACTTGCTCTGCGGCTGAATATGGTGAATCAAAATCGACCTGCAAATATCACTTCTAGAAGTGGAAACTTACCTCGGCGTTTGCTGCATTTGTGGCTGCCAAAACGAGAAGTGAGATAGGATGTAGGTTTGTGCTTTCAGAGACTGAGAAGTACTTTTTTTTTCAGACAGGCAGGGCTTTGACTAGCTGCTGTCTGCCCGTTTAATGGCGTCCTCTATCAGGCTGGTAAATGCTGTTTAAGTCAGAACCAGCGAACAGTCTCTGTGATCTTCCCCCTTGCTTTGCCAAAGACCCATTATGGTGTAATGTAAGCCACTAATTTGTGTCTTTGCCACCATTCAATTTCCTCCCTCTCTGTCCCTATAACCTTGTTTATGTCTGCTCAGCTGCATGTTAGGTGTGGCAATCGTACTTTGGTTTAGCTTGGATGTGTACATGAAGGCAAGCTGCAATGTTCTCTTGGATACACACGTATGAATATCATGGAGTTTAGCTTGAGTGATCACCTGTGCTACATCAGTTGGTTAGCCGGCAGCGTCACAGGTCACTGATGGCTCACTCAGCTTCATACTTGCCACACTCTGGTCCAGTCTGTGATACCCGTGTCTGTCGACCCCCCACCCCCCAAAAAAACCAAAAAACCAACCAAGTGTACAAATGTCCAGATGGCCTCTCCAATCTGGTCCATGATGTTATCTACTGATCAACACATGTCACCCCTCTACAGGAAAGCAACTTAGAAAAAAATTGTTGTGGATGTTCCCTTTAAAGACAGAATGTAATTTGAGCCATGTAGGCTACAGGTAGAGACATTTGTAATAGGTTTTGAGACGGCTGTAACATTCAGTGAAACAAATACACAGATGTTTCCATTTCCAGCATGTCGTCCAAGTATATAAGAATATACTGTAGTGAGAGTGGTAGAATTGATATTAAGCCTGAAAAATGTGTCCGATGCTGCCTAACGCATAAAGAACTGCACACATTGCAGTTTTTTTAGTCCACATTGCAGCAGATACATAAAACGAATACAAAAGGAGTCAAACATTTGCTGGTTTCATTTATGAATGATTATTAGGACCACAGGTCTCCTCTTGGAAGTTTTTTCTTTTGTAGTTGGGAGCAGCTTGTAAAACAAAACGTGCAAAGCAACTTTGTGCAATACTGGACAGAAATGTCAGCAAGCTCAGAAATGTAAATTGTAAAATTCTAGCAACTGTGGAACCTTTTTGAAAGTATAGTTTTGAAAGCCTAACATGCTTACTGAGACAGTCTCAACAATTTGTCATCTGAGGTGTCCAAAATACGTAGTCCGCATATTCATCGTGTGTCATCCATTCATTTGTACAGCAGGGTTGTGATGAATACCCAGTCTTAGACAGGAAGTATTCGGCCCAGCGCTTTCTGCCTGTCCTCTGTCGCGGAGGCACTGTGTCATCCCCCTGTCGTGTTTAGTTTCCGCCCATGTGAACAGCTCAAAGAGCCCTGAAGTTTAAAGTCCTTCAAAGCGGAAGTGAGCGAGATGGGGAGGGGGGGAAAAAAACTGGACGAGGCTCAAAGAAGACTTTGTATTTTGGTGATTGGCGCTGCCAAAAAGGCTTTCTCTTGGAAGACAGCAAGGCACTGGTTGGTGGGTGAAGGGGAGCTGAGGGAGTTTTTGGAGGGTTGGGGAAAGATGTGAATTACGGCCTGAGAGAAAAAGAATTCTCCTAAGGTTTGCTGGGGTCCCTCATTATGGCAACGCCACGGGCCATTCTCTGGCTCTGCTGCACCCAGGCCACAAAGAGGGGATTTCTTCATTTATTTATTCAATTTCATGCCATGTCGACCCCTAAATGGCCCCATTCCCTCTCCAAAATGCCCCGTCTCCCTTTGTGACTAGCCACTCCAATCCTCTTTCCAAAAAAGAGAGATCCTTAATGGGTGCATTGTTTTAAGCTTGTTGTTGTTTTCTCTTGGATGAGAAGGGGTAGAAAGCTTGAGGCTGGTGACCTGAGAACTCGCTTAGAAAATGCCTGAATCTGTGGATCTGTGGTTCTGTTTGAGGTTTGCTTCAGTAGGTGTGGGAACCACAGCGAATTGAAAAGAGGCTCCGAGGGCCTGCTAGAAAAACCTTGACAAGTGTTCAAGCTTGTTCTTGATATACGGGGTCTCTTGTGAGATATCTGAATTGAGTGAGATGGCCTAGCATTGTTGCTGAATGCTGATGTAGCCGTGGGTAGGCAGAAAAAATGCCCTAGTTCTGTTCCCATTAACACTATTGGCCCTTTCATCATGGAGAGAAATAATGATTATCTTCTCAAAGAAGATAATCAAGTTTGATATTTACAGTAAAGCAACAATGTGCTTAGGACAGCACAGTCTGATTGGATTTCTAATAGCAAGTCTAACACACTCCAAACTCTGCTTGTTGAAAGGATTTAATCCAGACAAATGGCTAAGGAAACATTTGACATGTACATTATGTAACCATTATACCACATTGTTATTGATTTCCTATACATTCATATTTGCACTTGCTGTTATGAGAAATGGGATGCATACATGGTGATGGCAGCAAAACAAATGCTAATATCCCTCGTCACTTCTCACACATATTGCTGTTTAGTATGAAACCTGTTAAAGCATTGATGTCATTGTCTAACAGGTCCAAGCTAAGTATGTGTGCTCACTAGGTTTTGTTTAACTACAGAAAACGACCTAAAGTATTTATCCAGCCTTGACGAGAATTCGTTTGACTGACAGCGCTTTACTTTTCTTTTCTTTTCTGTATAAACTTTCACCTCAGCTTCTAATATGGCAGCTGAGATCTACGCGCACAAGTTTGCCATTCTACGGTCCTTGGTTATTACAGATAACAATTGGCCGCTGCTAAGTGTCGAGCTTGAAAACAACCTCAGCCGCACACTGTGAGTGACCCTTAACATCCTGTGCTCGTGGCTGCTAACTTCGACTCCGTATGCGTGGTCGCCTCACATGTTGCAACATGACCTAGTTTGACACTTGTTACATTACTTCTTGATATTTTCATTTTGGCTTCATACATTCATTGGTGAAAGGAAATGTGAAATGTCAAAGGGTAAATAAAATATTGTAGCTTTTTTTTTATATCAGTGGCGTGTTTTATTAGTTCTTTTTAATATGTAGGATTCTTTGCCAACAAGAAGGCTTTCACCTAAAAACAGATAAATAGGAGATGAGTCATGTTTCATAGTTTGCTTTAGCAGCAGGTAGAAAGCTGCGTTGAGAAGCAGACAAAGCAGACGTGAAGGCAGCAGGCATCTTACTAACTGTCCACTGGAGCGAAAACATAGCCTCCACCAACATATGGTCCATCTGCATCTTCACACCTTACTGTCTGGCCCTTCTTCGCTCTGATAAACCTCAGCATCTAGCAACACCCACCACCCAATCAAACCCACAATGACACTTTGGCTGTCAGTCACAAATGAATGCTGCCTTATGCCTTGCATGACAAGAGACATAAGCGTTTGGTATGATTGCACTATTTTGGGTTTAAGGCGATGACAAGCTGTAAACCTGAAGCTTCTGCAGTGTGTGTCCGTTAAAAATGAAAATGACCTAAAGCTTATAGTTTTCCATTTCAGTCCATTCATTTTTATCCACACCAATAAATAACATTAACTTCCATTCGCCTTTGCAGCATAGCTAAAAAAAATCTGCAATTCCTTAGTCTTGAGAGCACGGTGTGATTTATTTCTTTGTTACAGCTTGGTTGCACGCTAGCACAAAGTTGTCAGACTTTACTTAGAACAGCTGAGTTAGTGGCCTTCAAACATGTCGTATACTTCCTTTTCACAAAAGCCACACTTCCTGTCCAGAAATGGCATCTGCTGCTTTTGTGTCGAGAGGAGCTGCTTCATTCTGCCGACGTGTTTGTTTTCCTTTCTCGCCTGACTTGAGCCGCCTATGTTCTCGAGAAGAAAACGAAATTCTTGTCGTCGAATTTGAGCGTCAAAAAAAGACAAAGAAAAGCACTGGCCTTTGTTCTGTGCCATTGCTCTGTTTTCACTTCCTGTTTGCATGTCACACAGTCGCGCAGAGGCATGCGTGTGCACTTCTTCTGTTGCAGTTTGGGATTTTTTAACTTGTCTTCAGTTTTTCTTGCACACACTTTTTTTTCCCAATAAACAGAAAAACAGAAAGAAACGAGTGACTCAGTTTGGTGGGATCCCCCAAACTTACTTCAACCTGCTCACACGCTGCTTGAAAAAGTGGCACATTTGACAGCATTCATGCAATTTGTGGGAGAAAGTGATGCATGTATATCCATGAACTGTACATAAACTGTCTGGCACCATCATATTTTTTTGAGTGATATTGGAGTGATATAGACAGACACTATGAAGTTGCACTTTCCAGTGCCATCACAGCCATCCACACTAAAGTACCCACTACTGCTGTGTCTAGAAGTGTATTTAAATTTGCACTGACTTGCACACTAATTTTCATATTTTCAGTGGACATGAGGGCAATTTTCTGAGTGACAAGAGGTTTCACGCACAGCATTTGACTGAAAATCTTGCTTATATCATGTACACCAGATAAGTGAATTCAGAGGTGTGGGTGTGGGGTTGGGAAAATGCTAACAAAAAGCTGGTTTGCAATGTTTTAAGCTAGCAGACATATTTCTAGGGGAAAAAAGACTCTTGTCATTGTTATATTTAAAGCTTGCTTTTAAGGTCTTTTTCTACATGTGAAAAATAAAGGTTTAACAGGCCTCTGTGCAGTGCTTTAAAAAACTAAATGTAACCCATGATTTGATAGCTTGTAGATGTGCCTTTAGCAGCAATAACTTGCAATAACAAGCAATCTGCCCTACTTTTCTATACAAGATTGCTTCACTTGATTGAGGTTTGATGGCATTAATTTATACACAGCTCTCATAGGGTCCTGCCACACAATTTCAGTTGTATATAGTCAACTGCAATGTCCTTATGTCCTGTGGCTGCAAAATCCTCACCCCTCCACCACCGTGCTTGACGCTTGATATGCTTTGTTTGGATTTCATTGCTGTGCATTATGACTTAACATCTCCACTTTGCCCTCATTTGTCCGAAAGACATTGTTCCAGAAGTTTTGTGGTTTGTTTGTTTATTTGTAAACCTAAGCCATGCTGCTATGTTCTTTTTACAGAAAAGTGACTTTCTCCAAGCATGCCATACTTGTTTATCTGTTTTCTAATTGTACTGTCATTAACTTTCACATTGATTGTGCTAACTGAGGCCTTTAGAGTCTCTTGTTTTATTTTTTTTCTGGTTTCTCTGAGCAGTGCACAGTCTGACCTTGAGGTGAATTTGTTGGGATGTCCATTCCTACCACATTGTGGTATTGTGTTAGCACATACCTGAAAGAAGTGCATTTGTTTAGCAGCACCTGGCAGCTACATACTCTCTTACTTCCTATGAAAGAAGCAAGGATGTACTTGGGTTTTTCACAAAGTTGCGAACAGCGATGTGAAAACTTTATCACACGACTGTATTTGGTTTCTCTCATTGTGCAGCTAATTAAAAAAGCTTTCGTTTGACTCTCACTATTTAAATTCCAAAGCAATAAACATAACTGTCATGCTTGAACTACAGCGGCTCTTTTCGACCCCTGTAAAGAGTCACAGCTAAGAAATTTTAATAATAGCTGACATTTTCCTGTGTATTGCTCTCATCATTGTGAGTTTCAACCCCAGTGAGTTTCTCTAAGTACTTTCAGAAGCAGTGTGGGCTTTTGAGGCCCAATAGGGAGAAAAAACCCCAAAAAGAGTTTTTAATAATGATTGAGCAATAGTAAAGAAAACTTGAGCAATATAATAAGAGACTCTGCAAAGTTTGCATAACAGCAGTGTGGATTTTTAAATGTCTAACTGCCAAGAATTTCATATATATGTAAAAAAAAATAATCAAAAAAACAAAGATGTGTTCACAGTGTGATGATACACTTTGAGAATGACTTTCAACTACTTCCTGTATGGAGGATGTTGGAGTTTCCAGTATATATCATAATGAAATGTCAGTGGGTACAATGCTGCATCAGTGTGCTTGGCAGCTACTTTGTGGTTTGCCAAGGAGCTTCTGGTTGTGTTACTTGTCTCCTGTGGGATTGCATCACGAGCAGCTTTCCCTTACTGCCGTTCACCCCTGTGGCATCATGTGCAATATCCTCGCTGTGCTCTGTGCTGCAGCTGAGCCCTCCTCCAAGCCAGTCTGACTCAGTGTTATGAGTCCAGAAGTATCACAAAACTGAGTCTGTGTCCCATATGACCAACTATTATTAACACACTGATTGATATCGTTGCTATTTTTAGGTATTGAAGCGTAAGAAGGTGCGCCATCTAATCTACACAGGAAAACCAGTGCGGGGGAGGCTACACTGCACTCCCTCTTTTCATCCCCCTACTGTTTTTAATTTGTTGGCGAGCTTTTGAAACACCGTCATGTCCTTTTCCATCTCTATCAAATTCATAGTGAACTGACTCAGATTTCTGACATCTAAACACAGACTTGTCAGCCCGAGCCAGTGCAGGCAGGGTTATTGTTGTTGTTCATCAGTCAAGAAAATATTATTCATCAATGTCTGATCCTCCACTAAACAGGATTACACAGACACACACATGCCTCGCCTTGCTGATGATGATGTGCTGATGTCAGAGGAGAGACAGATAAGGTCACCTGAGATGGAGATGGCGATATGAAAGTAAACAAGGACCATCAGACGCATCTTGCCGTCTCTGAGTTTGGTAATTAAGCAATAATGAGCACAACAACTGCACACAGTGGTGTAGAGTAGAATTACAGTGTTCGTAAACAACTGGCTTAACTGCGTTCTGTGGAAAGAGCGGGTCTCGTCAATATACGTATCGTATTTCCAGTTTGTGTGCATGTGCGTAATGCTCTGAGATATTGTCCTCTCTATGCAAATCGTGCATGATTTGTAATATGCTGAGAGCCTTCTAAAAGTGCAGTCACATCTGCTTATTTTACGGTAGCGCAATAGAAGGAGAAATATTGGATCTTTCACAGTGACAAAGCCAATAACATTCATAACTTGTCATACATCAAGTTATTTCGATTGCAGAGGAAGTTGAAACAAATGATGTCAGAGTATCTCTAACTTCTGCTTGAGCGTGACTGGCAGGAAGTTACAGTCTCTGGTGGTCATTAGTGGAAAGGCCCAATAAATAGTCAAATATGAAAATAAGCCCAGACTGTGGTTTGTCCAATTATGATACTTGGCTGTTTGTGCACAATGAACTGCTGTCCATCAGATGTCAACACATTTCCAATTACACCCATAGTACCTTTCTCTGGGGCAATTTCCTGTTTCTGATTTCAATCACGCGCTGAAAAAAATTACTGTACAAACTGCGTAAAAGTCTCAGTTTGAGTAAACTTGGACATGCTTGGGGTGCATGCTCAGTTTATGCTCTGCACTGTCCTGTATTCTGGCTTCCTTGTAGCCTGCCTTAGTCATGATGGTGGACGGAGAGAGACAATTTTCTCTCCAAATAAACCTGTCTTCTTTTGTGATGGAACAATGAAGACAGCCAATACAACTCTGGGGGAGACTGTCCTTGTTGGGGTTAGACTTTGACTGAAAGGAATTCTTTGTTCCTTCTTCCTACCATCCTCCCTGCTGATTCCTGTCTCACCACATCTGTGTGGCACATTTGTTAAAGGAGTGATTCCTGCCTGGATGGTAGCTGTCACAGAGGAATACATGAATAACAGATACTTTACACCTCACCGTCTCCTCCACCATTGTCCCCTTGCTCGTTGTTGTTTGTTCTGTTTTCACCCTTTGCCTCCTTGGCTCTTTTCTTCACCCGCCACACCCTCACTCAGCGCTAACCCTGTCTGAAAGCGACTGAGGAAAAGCTCTGTTTCCTGCCTGTCTCGTATCCTCTGCTGGGGAGCAATCACTCACTTGAGTGACTCCTACAGTGTGGACACGGTACAAGCTGCCATATGGGAGATTTAATTAGTGTATGCCTCAAGCACAATCAGCTCCCTCCCAAAAAAACAAAACAAAAAAACAGTCGAGAACATGACAACTACCGCTTCCCTTTAATACTGGTCTTAATTAGCGAGGTCACAGCTCACTGCTGAGGAGCCGTGCTTTCTATTTTTGGTACGACTTACGTAAAAGCTAGTAAAGAGAGGCAGAAACAGAAAAAAAAGGCAGAGGAAATTATAAAATTGCTGCCTGACTGCTTGGTTGGCTGGGTTCTGTCTTTAGAGCAAACGTCTGATTAGGAGTGTCAGTCTTTAATTATGGGAAGTGACTTTCTGTAACTGGTGCTATGTGGAACTGCAGGGAGCGTGAAAAGGTTTTCTATAAATGACACACTTCACCTAAATTACAAAAACTGATCCTGTTACTTAACATATGTAGTTATTTAGGCAGTTTGTGTTACAAAGGTGTCATTAGGTTTCATAGGGACTATTTTCTTTAGTGGAGCATGTTCAACCTGACAACTCTAGCGTCGGATTGCACCTAATGCTGAATGTTTAATGCATTTTGAGTACTGAGCATCAAAAGCAGCCCATATTCAGTGCTGGTGGTCAGGTTATTAGAGATTTTATAGGGAAAGTCTTTTGTGTCTTTAGTCGATATTTTGCTGTAGCTAAAATCTTTTTTTCCCTTGATTATGCATTTAGATCGTAGACATATTTTGCTAAGGGGGTGATATTAAAGCAAAGTGTTATACAATTCTATACCAGATAAGCTAAAATGCATTTAGCAACCAATCCTCAGTTTAATCCCTGCAAAAGCCAGAGATGCTGTGTTTTCCTCCTCTCTATCTGTGTTTGCTGTCTATCTTTAACCATAACTTTGGATGGAAGAAAGTATTGCTTTGCAACCTGCAATGAAACATTTATTGCATTGGCATTTGGCACTGTTAGTGATAATGTCCTATAACCTTTTTTACTAGAATCATGCATTATTTATTGATCCATTGTGCTCGTCTTGGGGCGACACTGGATCTCACAACTTGAACCATAAAGCAAACACGTAGAAGCGGCACCTTTTAACATGACATTGTTGGCATGCATAAGGATCATGGTGTCATACTTTTGTACCAAAAGTATCGGGCGAAGGCTTTTCTTTTTTAGAGCAGTAGTCTCACTTAACCCAGGACTTCTTTGTAACGCCCTTGATTCACATGGAAAGCTATCAATTTCTAAATCTGAGGCAATGAAATGCAGGCAGACACAACAGCAGGAGCCGGGTTGATGAAGTAGGCTTCGGGATAGTTTTATTCGTCGGTGCGGGGATGCATATCTCCTTTCTGATATCCCAGTATTGGCGTCTGAAGGGCAGTCAGACTGAGGCAGGTTAAGCCTGTCGGACACAGGGCAATAGACAGAGAAATGGGGAAGAGAGAATAAAAGAAACTGTTTGCAGATTCACTTCCCTTCTATTCACCATTTTTTTTTCTTTTTTCCCCCAAGTCAGGATCTGATTGGCAGGCACTAACACACACAAAAACTGAGCTGTACACGCAAGCAAAGCTCAACTTGACACGAGCCTTATTATGAGCCATGTTGGTGTAGTGCTGTGCGTAGACACTGCAACAGTGAAACAGTTCATTTTGGAGGATGTCTTACAGTTGAATGCTCAGGCGCTTTAGGATCCATACAGCGAGGCTTTAAGTGTAAAAGGAAAACACATCTTGTCTTATTAGACCCAAGGGACAATGAAACAGCCCCAAAATGTCTGTTTGGTACCTGAAAAGACATTTTCACGAAGCATGTAAGAGTAAATGTGGTTTTCTGTTCAAAGGCTCGTGTGGTTATGTTAATGCAATGAATCTTTCTGCACTGTATCTGTTTCCTCAAAGCTAAGATCACCTATATCCTAAATTTAAAACAGTCCCAAGAGGGAAGCTGGACTTCCACTTCCAGACCACTTTTTGCA
Source organism: Astatotilapia calliptera (assembly GCF_964374335.1). Taxonomy (NCBI): domain Eukaryota; kingdom Metazoa; phylum Chordata; class Actinopteri; order Cichliformes; family Cichlidae; genus Astatotilapia; species Astatotilapia calliptera. Next base: position 26,773,714 of record NC_137441.1, read on the forward strand.
TGCACAAGTGATGGTGCATGATTACCAAAACCTAAAGAGACTAACGATTTCCAGATATTCTCTTCCATTTTTATACATATTCATAGATGTACATTCGGGGTATCAAACATAAGGCCAGGAGGGCAGACTCTGTCTGACGAAGACTGTAAGCTGTTGAACTGGACAGCTTTGGAAAATGTAAAGGAGTGTTTAATTTAAGTTTTGCAACTTTTCCTGTTGATAAAGAACTTTTCTTAGTTTTTCTTAGTAAAGAACGTTTTTTAATAGCTACCCTGGTCTGACCCATTTAAGATCAACGATGTAAAATTATTTTGACATGTCTGATGAACATGCTTTAGCCGTCTGCCTTATTGACAGTAAAGTGTGGCGCATTGTTTTTAAACCCGTTTTGTGTTCGTTTCCTCTTCAGGCATTTCTGCACAGAATCAGACAAACTCCAGACGACCAACAGTGTCTCTCACCTGAACATGTCAAGGTATGGCCAGCTTTTTATTGCAAATATCAAAATGTCAGAAATCGTCCATGTGAAAATGCTAATTGGTCACTAATGTCTTTACTTTTCCCTCATCTCTGTGCTCCTCTGTGGTCTCCTCTTTGCTCTTTTCCTTCCCTTCTTCTCTATGTCCCCTCCCTTTACATCATCCTCTCATTTTATAGATTCTGTTTTCAAATATCGAGGACATCCTTAAGCTGCACCAGGGGGTGTTGTCTGCAGTGGAATACAGCCTGTTGCCTGAACCTCAGCCTCACCATGCACTGGGACATGTGTTCCTCCAGTTTGTAAGTGCAGGACACACAAAAAGATTCTCGTAAAACTGCACACTGTTACAGGCACAAGCTCGTAGGCATGCATATAGGAGAAGTTGGATGCCTGAATGCCTCTTCCATGCAGATACACACACATAAGCTCTTTTCATGGACTGTCCGTAACCACAGATGCAGGGAAAGCGTGCAAAGCCTTGTGTGGAAATACCCTTTAATGCTCTCTTTCTCACATGAAACACCCCTCCCATCTCCTGGACTCCCTATTCACCAATACACATTCTCTACCCCCACCCAACCCGTTGCGTTTTCCACCTTCACAGAACTGACCTGCATCCTGTCAGGCAAAAACAGTCTGTCTTCCTTCAGTTTCTCTACATCAGTCTTTGCTAACATCTCCTACTTTTTACCAATCCATCCCTCCATATTCTTCTCAACTCTGCAACCCCAGTACACAATCCTGCACCCCACCCACCCCGCTCCACTCAGTTTGAACTCATTTGGCCTGAGGAAACAAACAAAGAAGAGTCTGTGTCCGGGGAGGAAGAGATGGTGTGTCACTCAGAGAGGGGACAATGCTTCTGCTGGTAGCACTCAATCTCAGGCTTCTTCTCTGGGTCTCTGTTTGTGTCTCTCTGATAAACTATCTTGACTTTACTTTCACTGAGGCACTAAATACATCACCTAGGTATTCTATCAGGGCTCTCTGCTCCACCAGCTTACACGACAGTATCGCCAGAAGCAGAGTGACATTTTTTCCATCCAGCTGCAAAAATCCAGCTGCAGCCAGTATTTGGTGACTTTCCAAGGAGTAAACCCAACAATTAATAAATCCTGCCTTCACAGCAGATTTTGTGGCTGATAACTGTATTTAGACTCCAGTCTCTGTCCATACAACACACCAACTGTTTTTGGTGAAATCATCTCACAATCAGATCAGTTCAAAGTTCAACACAAAGTGCTCTATTGGGGTGATTGGGGGTACTCTGAGGTCTTTGAGATCGGATTATTTGATATTCTATAAGAGGGAGGAGAACAATTTTAAATTTGATTCTGGATTTAACAGGGAGCCAATGAAGAGACGCCAATATGGGAGAAATATGCTCTCTGTCAGTACTCTCACTCCAGCATTTTGGATCAACTGAAGGCTTTTCACTGAGTTTAACCACAACCTGATAATAATTAATTATAATCAGTTGCAATTGATCTGCCACCTGCGTGCAGTGTGGATGACATTTAATAACTTCTGCAGGAAGCTGCTGAAGTGGCTTATCAGAATATGTTCTCACACATGTGTGAGCTGTGACAGTCATTTGGTTTGTCAGACGGAGCGTGAGTGTGGGAAATTGATTAAAGGAGCTTATTGTTCTTTTTTAATTTCTCCATGGGCAGACTGATGTATATGCAGAGACTTTTTTAGCTCCCTCGGACTGAAGCACAGGAAAGGACAACTTTGCCGGGACATCATGATGTTTTGTGGTAACACTTTTCTGGACATTTTCAACACAGGGAGGACTGTAACCATATTTCATATTTGATAGCAAAGGGAATTTTTGCCCATCTGGAAGTTGTGCTAATTGTCTGTAAAGATTTGGACAGATGGGAGCTGCAGCTATACTAGTTGGTGAAGGGGAGTGGATAATTCGTGTTCAATGAAGAGATTAGACAGTTAATCTATAAATACTGGGGGGGAAAACTCACATTTTGAAACGGCTACCTGTTCTGCTCATTTATAGTGTAAGATTATAACATTATACATTATACAAATACAATGAAACAGGTATGAATAGCTAGAAAATGCACTTATTGAAAACCAGAGTGTTCGCTTCAAAGACGTATAACTCCATGCATTTTCTTGATTGCTAATGAAATCCACAAAGACTAAAGCCAAATGATTACAAAACAAAGATTTGCCCCAAAGCAAAATATGTTTTGAGCATTTCTAAGGTATTAGCAAGTGCCTCATTCATCATTTATACAGCATTACTCCTCCTAAGTATGCTGCTTATAAATACAGATGTTATTATGATTATTACTGTCAGTGAACTAGTAGCTGTACATAGTTATACCATATATAGCAGTGATATCTGTACATGGTGCAACAATAGCAGATATCTGGATTTATAAATGACATACTGAGGAGTACTGAATTACTAATGCTTTGCGTTTTCTTGCTGTTGTTCCCGTTCATCTTTATTTAAACTCTCTGCATGTATTCGTGCGTGATAGTATTTGCCACTCTCTTTGTGTGTGCGTTTCTCTTGAAGCATTGAGCCACCCACACTCCACCTTTTCCTGCTGCATATCCATTACACCTCCCTCACCAAGCCACGACCTTTGTCTCCTTCAGCACTCACACCTCTCAGCCAATCGGCTGGCCCCGTCTGACACCCTCCAGCCGTGGCCCTTGACCTCGATCAGAGGTCAACACCATGACTGGGATTTTATTAACCCCCCCGCATTGTTCCACAAGGAGGTCTGCCACTCACAGCTAGGGATGAAAAACTGGAAGATTCATTGCTTTTCAAAGTCAGATGTTGCCAAGATGGTTTGGAAGGCTTTAAAAGAAAGAAAAAGAATACTCTTTGATGTCGAATTAAATAAAAAATAAATCTCTTTAACCGAAACACTGATGTCATAAAATTGTGAATGAAATAAAACATTGTGCAGTTCTGACCAACTGTTATTTATGTTACTAACTAGAGGCTAACATGAATGTCTCCTTCCTCTTTTGACCAGACACACACACACACACACACACACACACACACACACACACACACACACACACACTTGTTAATCCCTTGTTTAAAGATCACGGTATTCTGAGAATTATTTAAACTGTGCAGAGGTGAAAAAGTGACTCATGTCAGAGGAGAAATCAGAGACGTCAATATTTGCTCTATTTCAGGGAATGTATATGCGAGTGCTGTGCAAGAAGCAACAGTCGTGTCATTATGCATGCTCTGACCTCGCTGAACTACACCCATTCTGCTTTGACTCAATGTGATTCCTCAGTGTGTGTGATGCTACTCTCTCATTTAGTCTCCAGAATAACATTCCAGGGATGAAGGATTCGAATAAAGACTTATGTTTATCAAAGGAACACCCAAAATCTTTGCGCTATTGTGGGCACAAGTGATGTTTTTCAGTCTTTTGGAGTAGAAATTAAAGCGTCACATTTTGGCGCCGGTTTAGGCTTATAAGCTACTTTACAGGTACCTGAATCGACTATGTTGTTGTCATCTGAGGAAAGGAAATACCTGAGAGTTTGCCTCAGTTAGAAGCATAGTTGGAGTTGCACAGAGGCATGCAGAAGGGTTGAGCAGAAGGGTTTCATTGCACATAGCAATGAGAGCAAAAATAGTTATATATTGCAAACTTATATAGTGGCTTCCCTAACACCACCTTCAGATTGCTAATTATTCTGTTCTATATTCTTTACCTGGCAGCAGACCAGCAGAATTCATATTGTGCTCATGTTACAGGTATTGAAGGAAAGCCTTTGGATGTTTTAAGTTGGTGGTTAGGGTCATGCTGCTACTTTTCCTATGCTTAAACTCTTAAATTTTATGCTGTTCACGTTTCAATCGGACAATTTATGAAGCCTAACACGACGTATGTATATTTTTGGAGAACAAAACATTGTTGAACATTTTGAACAATGCTGAGTTAGTTTTAGGATGTACTCACACAGCGTGTTTAATCCCCCAAATCCAGTTTGTTTGACCGTTGTGGGCTTGAAAAAGCGAGCTAAGGAACAGTTCAGTTGATCTTGTTGGACTTAATGCCCAAGCACAGAACATGAAAGGCCGCTTCAGCACAGCCCAACTGAAAATCAGTGTATCAGATAACTGATAAATCTACAAGGCAAGCAAGATTTGCCAAATAGTACGCCGCAAAGCAAACAGAATCACGAACTCCCATTGTGCTGCGCAAAGCGATTCGATTTTGATTCAACAAAAATCATCACATTGTGAAGAAATTCATGTGAGAGTGAGGATGGGAGGGACGATGCTCATATGCTCAGATTTGACAGAGTGTAGTTGTTGTGGGGGGGCAGGCTCTGCAAGCAAATGGGCACAGTCTTATAGTTTTATGATGATGTGAGTTCAGACTTTGATACTGTTTTAATGCCACAGCTGCTTCCTGTTTAAAAGGCAGGGGGTTGTCTGATTGGGGTTTTCTCTCTATTATTGATTACTTCTCTGTATTAAAGCACCTTGAGGAGACTTTTATAATGATCTTGCTCTGTATAAATAACATTGAATTGAATTTGCATAGAGGTTGGAGTTAGGATGTACATCCCAAGCAGCTCAGAAGCTATAACCGTACGTTATCCACAAGATGTGACTCTACGATGCTCTGATCACTGCTTTATAGCAATCTAGAACACATCGCCTTATCTGAGTAACTAAAGGAAAAAAAAAAACATTGAGAAGGCCAAAACAGGAGTAAATTCAGTCACTGCTCTTTGGTGTGTGAGTGTTTATCATTACTGTTGTGCTGTTTCAGTGTTAATTCAGTTAATTAACTCGAGGCATTGCTTTCCCCGTGGGCTTTTTGTACAACCCAGTTGATTTTAATTCTATCCTGTCATGATTAGAACTCTTGGCATGTGTAGTAGAGTTAGTAGCAATAGTAATAGCCCTTGTTACTGTGCCACTGTTGAATACAGTATGTGTGAACAAGCACACCAAAAGGATTTCTTGAGCTGCGTGCTGTATTAAGTCAGTTTGACAGAATCTGGGGTTTCACACCATATGCCAACCCAGCTGCTGCTCCCAGTAGTACAGTTCTCCCCTGCAAAAAGTGGCTTTGGGTGTGTTTGTGGTCCTCCCTGTGTGGTTAAAAGATCCCCACCGTTTACACTGTGCAGCCTACTTGTGGTAAACATCTACAAAAGAGTTTCAGCTCCCTGGTCAAAGGGAATAAGATGGAGTAGAGAGGGGTTCTATAAAAAGAGCTGTTAGCTTTGTTTGGCTGGTGCTGTCTGTCACCGCCAGTGGTTTTGTTAGTTTTTTTGTTTTTTTTGGTGGGGTGGGGGGTGTAAAAACAGGCACATGCACACTGAGTGGCGAGCTGTGTATGTGTGTGGGAGCAAAACCACGTGCATGGGTGTATTGCACATCCGCATCTACAGGAAGTTGGTTTTGCAGGCCTTTGTTATCTGAAAGGTGCCATCAGTGACTGAGTATTGTTTATTCTTTTGCTGCATTGTAGCCTGGCCAGATGTGAATGCGAACACCTTCAGGCAACTGCACGTCAGTTAAGGCTGAAAGTGGCGTCCACACACCTGCAGTTTTGGATTTCACTTACAAGACTGTTTCAAGTGACGGTTTCACTCACTAGACCTCAACATCAGGCCCCACCGTGCACAAAGTTTCACATCCCAATTACTACAACACTCCCAAGAATACATGAGATGTTTATAAGCTACAGGGTGTAAGTTTGACTTCAGCTGTGATGCAGTGTGTATGCTGCTGTCTACAGTGTGTTGCATAAATAATGCAGTTCACAGGACACTGTGTATCCACCAGCCCAAGTGTTGAATTACGTATTGTAAAGAAAAGAACATGGCAACCCGACAGAAGCTTCTGCATTATGGTGTGTGTTTGCATTGCTACACAGTGATGCTATAATCTTAAAAAAAAAAAAAGAGGAACTGTTATATCTTGTATGTAGTTTATTTATTAATTTCCCCTATGACGCATGCTACTTTTGAAAAGAGAAGTGTGACAAAGGATGTCGATGAATGCTTTTGCTTCACGAGTGAAATAGTTCTGAAAGTATTTCTGCAGTAGTCGTTTGGTCCCTTTGCAATCCATGTCATCTACGCTTAATTACAAACCACCTACATTTAATTGAAGTCATCTCAGAAGACAATATTTCCAGTTTGCGTTTGTTGATGTGTCTCTTTTTACCAGTCTGTCTACTCTCAAATAATATGTGTGTAATTCATGATAAGAGATTTTGTACTTGTTTAAATACAGGACACTATGGTCCATAAAGAGAATTTTATTTACATTCTTTTCTTGTGGTTTACTACGTTACATTATGTTATAATGACTTACAAATTCTGTTGAATCGGCGGGGCTTGTACCGTGTATGTTGCACCCAACTGGAAAGACTTATTCCACTCCCCTTTAAACTTGAAATCGAATATATTTGTAAATAAAAAATAGGTTGATTTTTAAATGCAGAGTCATTCTCCTGTAATAATAATAATTAAACATTTTTCATATGCATTGTTTACTCTTCACGTTTCATCAGGGTAACGACACAAAGCATAACGAACAGAATAATGACGGCCCTTATGGCTGCAGAGACACACGCCATTAGCTCCAATATTTACATTACAACAGAAAAAAGCGGTTCTAAAGCGTGTTGTTCTCCGTATGTGTGCACGCGCTATTAAACTAATTGGTTTTATCACAACAAAACCTCATGCTGCTTTCTGAGAGTTCTCAGCATGACTCGATGATGTACTGACAGCTGAGCTGCGTGCCCTCGGCATTGTTGTCTGCCTAAATACTAGCCCTGTTTGAAAGCCTGGAGGAAAGAGCAGTGAGGGGCAAATGCTCTACTAAATTTCCTTGTTGTGTAGCTTCAGTTATTGATGTGTGTTGACACATTACTACTAAAGCATCAACTGAAGGCCCAGTTTCTGCTGTCAAGTGTCTTTGTCTTGGTAGATTGATCATGTGTGCAGTAGTTAGTCAGATTGGCTACAAAGTCCCTGGCATACAACCCTGAACCTGTTATTTTATTTTATTTTTTTGCAGAGGGACAGTTTCTCAGTATACGGCGAGTACTGCAGTAACCATGAAAAGGCGTTGAGGCTTCTCATGGAGCTGAACAAGATCCCCGACATAAGGACCTTCCTACTGGTAAGACACCAGTGCTCCTCTCCTCTGACTTGTCCTGTCCTTGCACGCTCCTCGAGTCATCAAATCTGCCTTGCTTCTAAAATTTAATTGCCTTCCTTCCCTTTCTCGTTATGACTCTAACTTCTTTCCTCATAATTATTAATAATGAAAAAATAAAATCTTCCAAAAAAAAGTTTCCAGTATTGTATGCCTCATGAGTTTCATGCATCCTTTTTTGGTCCCATAATACATCCTATTTTCTTGCTGGTATATTTCCCTGCCTTCTTCCGTTGCCCTACATTTCTTTCCTCCCAAGAGCCTCATCTTGCTTATTTCTTCATCATCCGCCCCTTTTTTTTCTCCTTCATTCATATCACCTGCACTTCCATGTTAACACTTGAATAAAGGGCAGAAACCGAAATGAGGTCAAATGTTTCCTCCTGTGCGGACAGGATGCGACCAGCATCAAGGTCACTTTAATGCATTGTTGGTCTCGTAGTGTTTCCACTGCCAGCTGTTTCCGTGTTTTGACACTCAAACCTTTGGGCCCTGGACAATCAACTTTAGAATGGGGAAAAGGGGGGAAGGCCTTTGAGCTGGGGTCCAGCCACTGAAATCATGTGCAGATCCTGGGCCAGCCAGCTGTGGAGAGTTGGCAGCCTTTCTGGGATTGGCCAAGAGATCTGAAGCCCCACGTTTGTCACTGCCTGATGGTTTGCTTCCATGGTTTTATTCTGAGCCACAGGAGTGGGAAAAAGTAGGATCACTGTTGCTGTGCTGCACTGCACCCCCCACCCCCACGCCACTGCCCCCCACATCCTCCTCCTGGCCGTGTCATGCTACAATTGATTAGTTGGGTCTAGCGCCACAATAACGAATCCAAAATAAAATCACTGCACAACATCTGCTTTTGTATTAAAGTGGTTGTCAGACCTGCTTTGTCATCTCAAATTGTCGGATGAGCTCACATGTTTGGTGTAGCAACAAGCAGCAAAACAGAAACGACACGGAGTCACTGAGATTTGAACGTGCGTGAGGTACCGGCGTAGAAAATATGGGAAGCTTTTAAAATTATATTTAGAAGAGACTCAAGTTTTGCATCTACATTTGTCAGTTTGTTATTTTGTTAACTGCTACAAATCATTTTCATGGTAATTTAAAGGCAGTATAATATGTATTGCCATTAGCTTTTTCCCCCAGCTATGTTTAATCCCATTGGATTTTTTTTTCTGGATTACACAGTTTCCATCCAAATTTAATCACACAACTGAGAGAGCTTCTGAAATTGTACCCAGAAACTGCAAGTGCTAATTGCATTGGAAGACTACAGAGAAAAGTGAAGTGAAAGCAAGAAGGAGGTCAGAATGAAGAGAAGAGGGAATTCTGGCTTTTAAGCTGGCAGATTACAAATAAGCAAAAGATAAGAGGGAATGAAAGCATGAGAAAGTCTGTATAGGAGCGGCGGTGTGGGCGAGAAGTGGCGAGGGGCAAGTGTTTAACACATTAGGAATTTGTGGAATTCCAAAGTTGCACATTTTCCCATCAAAAATGCTACTGGAAAAAGCCTAACCCTCCGCACCGACTCCTCCTGCTAGAAGGGTATTACGAGGAGATTATTTAGCTCTAAACTGATCTCTTACATTTCTACCCACTGATAAACACTAGTGGTTTATCGGCATGGCTGCTTTTGATCACTCTTCCCATCCTGACAGGATGCACTCTAGCAAAAAAATATCAAGCATAGAGAAACCATGACTGTAACTGTAACTGCTTTTTTTTCCCTTTTACTCTTAAAGAAAACACCTATATTCAGCTGCTTAGGGGGTCTTTTTTTCAAAGCCCAAATATTCTGTGGAATGAGGTGACGTTACGGAGGTTTCAAAGTGATCCTTGGTGAAAAGAGGGGATGTTTTTGAGGGTGTTTCCACTAGTGAAGCAGAAGAAATGTAGCAACATTTCAACCTTGCTTTCCTCTGAGTGAAGCAAAACCAGACGGATGTTTAACTTTGCACAAAACCACCTCCCAAAAAAACAAAACATAAGTTTAAAATAGAAAAAATGAAGAGAAGCATGTTTTGTTTTTGCTTTACACCAAGATTTTTCAACCTGATGTTTAGACACATAATCATTTATACAACAATGTGCATTAACATGTATTGTTTTTTTGGTGGGGGAGGTTATTAATAATCTTTATTTTCCTTTCTTCTTAAGCACTGTATGTTGCTTGGAGGGAAGAAAAGCACAGATATTCCCCTGGAGGGCTACCTCCTCACTCCCATTCAGAGGATTTGCAAGTACCCCCTGCTGCTGAAGGTACTGTGCACCTGCTACAATAAGAAACTTGACCCTGACATCAAATAATAATAATCAGAAACAGGTCTGTGATGAGACCAGCGTCTCTTATTTTTAAAACCTCCATCTTCCTCGTCTTAGGAGCTGCTAAAGAGGACTCCCAAGAAGCATGCAGATTATCCGGCGGTGGAGGAGGCTCTGCAGGCCATGAAGGCCGTCTGCTCCAACATCAATGAGACTAAAAGGCAGATGGAGAAACTGGAGGCCCTGGAACAGCTGCAGTCCCACATCGAAGGATGGGAGGTAAGGAGAAAGACATGTTCATCGACATGTTTGAGAAAGACCTCAACCTCTGCTATCCTCATCTATCTTAACAGTTAAACTCCGCTGTAGCCAAATCACTGCTTTAAGCACAGGGGCCACAGACAGGGCTTGAGAGCCGTGTGAAGGGTCCAGTGAATTTTTCACGCCTCCCTCACCCACCACAACAGAGGCCTTGTCTTAGCGGGCACCACTGGGACAATCCACCCACACAGGGTGCCGAGGGGGATGCCAGAGGGCTTGCTGCCCAATCAGAAGAGACCTAAGCAGCAGGGCTTCAGTCTCACATGTACTGGGATGGTGATGTGGTAGGACCTTTTGGAGGAGAGAAAAGACAAAACTGAGGGATGGAACCAGAGAAGGGGCCCCACTGGGACATCCCACTATCTGCTTGCCAAAACCTGCCATTCCCTCTGAAAGAAGTTGCAGTTTGACTCTGATATGATAGCTGTGCCTCTGGAAAAATAGAAAGAAAAACAACAAATGGTTTTTCAGCTTATCAGTTATGTTTTTCACTGTTAAGCTTTAACCACTCTAATGTCCCACGTCCTTTATAGACCTCAGGAAGTGGTGCTGATGTAGTTAGCCAATCAGGATGGCAGAAGATGCTGAGAAATTATTCAGTGAGTTTCGTGAACTCTCAAATGTACAGAAGTAGTTTGCATTAAGGTTTAAAATATTTTAAACGATACAACTTTCAGTTTTGTGCCGTTGGTTAAATGAGTCAGTCTGCTATTGAAACATGCAAGAAACATTTTCACTATTTTTTTACATCATCGATGTAGGATAATGGATAATTTAAATGATTTCTAGTTTAATTCCTAAATATAATAATTGTCCCCTGTGTTAGATTGTTCTGATTTAAATTTTTTCTTTTCCTCTAAACACAAAAAGGAGTCATGGAAAGGCACTTTACTCTGACCTTGCCCCCTGTAGAGCCTTCAACCTAACAGCATTAGTCTCGCTCTTCTTTCCTCTCTCCAGCCACTCTCAAAGGCTAATCACCTCCAGCCTGGTTGTAGCAACGCATTACTGCTTGGATTCACTACGCACGTGCACGCATGTGTACCCTTTGCATACTGAGTCATGCATCATGTGGCCGTAAACACAGGTCCAGCCTTTCTCTGCACCTATTCCCAGCAAACCCCAGACTGGTGCAGTTTAACTTGAGCGTGAAACATGATCTCCTCCCCCAAGCCCAGTCACAAGAAAAGCTCAAAAAAATCATTTTTCTCTCTATGAACTTTGGAGATATACACATCTATTACAGATATGTAATCATGAGAATCGATTATGAATGCTTAAGAGTTGGTGTGGCCCACTGTGGGGGTTTCCACAAGTCTCTGGTAGACTGGAGTTAGAAACTTCAAAGATGACACTAAAGCCCAGATCTGTTGGCTGACGTGACAGAGGGTGATGGGTATCCTGCAGGCTAAAGGGAGTAAGGTGTCCACACATGGGTGTGTTTAGTTCCAGATGATTTGGAGTGGAACGATCTGTTGAACAATGAGTAATGAGTTGTCTTTTAGAGTTATTATTATATTACTTGGTAGCCTTGTTTTGACAGCTTTAGCGAGCTGTGTGTGACCTCAGGCCTTCTCTATAGAACGTTATCCAGGCTAAGTTCGATCAATTAACGTTTCACATTTGGTCATTCGTGTCTTGTGCAGGAAGTGTAATCTAAAATCTTGTGTTTAACACACAGATTGTCGGTTCAGTGCATAACGTTTGTGTCACTGTTTTAAGAGAAACAGTCGTTTCAGTCTTAATGCGCTGTGGTCCATTTGATAGCTGACGAGAAACGGCTTTTTATGTAAGAGCTGATCACACCCTGTGAAAGTGGTTGGCGGTAGAGTAACACATTACATCTTATTGTTTAAGTGCATTGTAATGGGCTGGGCTTCTAAAAACAGTTTTTAAACCTCGCTCGGCATGATTGCCGTACACAGATTTGTGCCAGATTCCCTGCACAAATTCCCTTCTATCCATATATTATCTACCTATATCTATATAGGTGTGTTTTTATATGTAGGGATGTATTTTTAGCTGTTTGTGTGCAAACATTTGCATCCTGAAAGGAGAATAAATGATTAAAATATGTTTTGTTTCCCCCCCCCATCACAAGTTCAGTGACTAACCAGCGTGAGGCTAATTGTCCCAGCTTGGATCAGCACACAGTTCATATTTTTATATTTTTGAACTGGAGAAATGTAAAAATGAAGATGAGCGGAGGGGGGTGGAGCAGCTGTGTTCAGTCTTCCCTATCATTGAGGAAGGAATGAAAACAAACTGGTCAGAGTGTGAAAGTTGAATTTTATATTGTTTCAATGAGGTTGTGAACTCTTTAAGTTTTGATGCAGGCAGAGGTGTTTTCTTTGCAGCTGTCAGTTCTGCTGTACTGGGAGTACTAAAAGTTTCCATGCTCTCCTCTAATAAAATAAACAGCCACTGAAGCACATGACCAATCTTCCCTTTTAATCTTGTGTTTCTTCTTCTTCTTCTTCTTCTTCTTCTTCTTCTTCTTCTTCTTCTTCTTCTTCTTCTTCTTCTTCAGGGAACCAACTTGACAGATATCTGCACAGAGCTCCTGCTTCATGGAAATCTTCTGAAAATTTCAGCAGGCAACATCCAAGAACGTGTCTTCTTCCTGTTCGATAACCTTTTGGTTTACTGCAAAAGGAAGTCCAGGTAAGGGAGGCCTTCAAAACCGTGGGCCAAGAGCAGTGAGAACAAGAAATCATTCAGACCTTTTTTATTTTTATTAGCAGACCAGCGTAAGGAAGCCAGACGTGGAAAATTAGAGCAAATGCCCACATTCTTGCTAATGTAGACGCATCTTTAGCATGCAAGCAAAACAAAAACACCTACGTGTGTCTGCTGGCTCCAATACCTGCAACTTTATGAATATGAATGTCCTCCAGACACACGGCACTGGCATCAGCAGATGTTTTCCCTGATGACTGTAACCACGGTGTTTGTCCCTTTTCCCAGGGTTTCTGGAAAGAAGTCCACCAAGAGGACCAAGTCTATCAACGGGCCTCTCTATGTGTTCAGGGGCCGAATTAACACAGAGGTGATGGAGGTGGAAAATGTGGAGGATGGAACAGGTTTGTGTTTGCCCAGCAGCGTCACCTTGCGAGACCGTCTATATGCTGTCAATCATTTAAGTCTTCCAGAGTATTTATTGAACCATTTCTCACGAGGTTCTTGTTATTTATGAGGCAACTCAGTCTCTCTATCTGTTCCCTTTTTCTTTTCTTTTGTTGTAAATAATCAAGCCAGTGTAGAAAATTTCAACGGTAGAGGTGCTATTTGCATACACTGCTCGCTTTTGATTTCAGGTCTTTGTTCATAAAGCCGTGCCTTTTAAAAACTTCAGGTCTTTGTTCATAAAGCCGTGCCTTTTAAAAACTGTCGATTGGAAATGAATCAGGTACTTTGTTGACAGTTAGGGTGGAGTATCATATGTGTGTGCCTAGTTTCAAACAGGATGTAGCTCACAAACTCGTATACCACCTTTTTGATGTCAACAACGCAGGAATAGGTTTAGGTGTCGATAAAAATCTCAAGTGCAAAAACACAATCCTGAGCTAGGTGATAAAATTATTGTGCTCTCATTCAGGGTGAGATATCATACCATCGCGCGACTCATCTGCAGTCTTGGAGTGATACGGTCACCCCTGTGCTTTGCTCTTGTGGTTTAGTTGCGAGGCACCATGCTGGGTTGGTACTCGCTGTCCCCTGATGAAGAAACGCTCGGTCCTTCCGCTCACGTTTCCTCTTTTTTTTTTCCGTCTCTCTCTTCTATGCTGGCAATTTATTTTGCAAGCTCACATGACCTTTTTCTGCATGTTAGCTGTCACATTTAGATAGCTGAGAGGGAAACCACAAAGAAAAACAGGCCTTATTCGTAGAACTTAGGGCTACCTCATTGGAAATGCATACATGTGTGAAGTCTCAGAACACAGATTATCTGATTATCTAATGCTGACAGCTTTGATGGAGTGGAATTAACCAGCATCAAGTGACCTGAAACCTTTCGCCACACAGTTATATAAAGGTGACTTAAATTTGATTCATTTAGGTAATTTGTTGTAAAATTAGGGCAAAGGTCTTCACATTTGCAAAAATTAACAGATAAAAGAACCGCTTCACTTGCAATCTGTAGCTGTCCCAATAGGTCTACTGCATATACCGGTACTTAAATCATTTTTCCTAGAATCCCTCTTTTCCGTCTGAGTGGCTGAAAAGGGTCTTGGCACAGTATGGGAGTGTGTTTCAACACCCGAACTCCCATGGAACAGCAGGCTCTGCTCCCTGTGATCTGTAGTATCTGATCTATTTTTATGACCTTTGAGCACGAAGCTAATGCACTCCATTACCAGCGGCCATTCATTATTCAGTAGCTGTTCACCTGCAGCTAAATGGATGATAAAATTAGAAAGGGGTACGAGGAGCGATTTTTGTCGAGTCGGTGAAAAAACGGTCCTTTCACTACTCTTAGTGTGCATTCTGTGTCATCTTAATTGGCTTGTAAATCATCCCATGAGGTTGTAAATCCTCTGTAAAGATAGCTTTAATGCTAACTTTACACATGTGACTTGATTGCAGTAACTACTTTCTTTACTTACCTTTGAGGTTCCTGTTACAGGTAAACATTTGAATTGTTTTTGAGCCTTAAAGAAAACTGCGAGGTCACCTTAGCCTAACAGTCTTCCATCTTTTTGCTTCCCAGCGGACTATCACAGCAACAACTACACAGTGACCAATGGCTGGAAGATCCACAACACAGCAAAAAACAAGTGGTTTGTCTGCATGGCCAAAAACGCCGAGGACAAGCAGAAGTGGCTGGATGCCATCTTGAGGGAACGGGAGCAAAGAGAGAGTAAGTGGCATTTTTCTAAAAGGACATTTCTACTGTGTAGTTTGTGGGGCAGATGGCGACAAACCAGAATCCTTTTATTTTGTAATCGTGCTTTTGCAAGAAAGTCTGCGTATGAGAGCGACTCTGTTTTCCCTTTGTTGGCGTGTTTCACTGTGTTTGTATGTATTGCCTTCTGCTCTCAGTCACAAGCTGAAAGTCTTGCTTTTCTTGATCTGCAAGATTCCGTTTTTCTTTTACTCGTTATCTTTCATGCCGCATTCTTTACTTTCATTCCAAGAATAGATGTAAATCGGAAATACACAGGTGGAGTTAATGTTACTTAATACATTCCAGTATGCAGGATCAAAGATTCAGCTTGTCCAGTACCATGACTGTTTTTAGTGGAATGCAGTTATCACTTTTGTTAGACACGTGTTTTTTCTGAATGCTCTAGGAATCGTTTGTCAGTTCAATAGCATGCCCGATACTTTGAAGTCTCTGTGTGGGAGCTTGTTTTGGCTTTTGCTTTTCCTGATTTTTAGCTGTAACCATCCTGTTTGGCAGCTTCTGCTGCTGGCTGGTAAGCTGCCCTACATGTCGGCGTCACTCTATATACCCAAACTATCAAAGCACCTCAGCTGGCACCCACTAATGACTGTGGATGTGCTTCTGACCTGGATACGATGTTCACATCCCGCAGCCATGTCCCACCTTGAATGAGCTGCCTGCCTTTGTTTGTAAAACAGAGGCTTAGGTGACATGACATTTGGGAGGTTACCTGGTTGACCCTTGTGGTAGAAGCTGCGAGAGGAAGAAAGAGAAATTAGTGACAGTGGCACATTTGGCAAATCAGAGCATTTACTGTCAACAAAAACATCTTCATTGACAAAGAGGATAAAAAAGGCATCCTGGTCAAATGCTTAAAATAGAAAAGCTTTCACTTTTCAAAGAAAGTGAAACAGTTCTGTGAAACAAGTGTGTTTTAATGAATCTGCATCTATTTTTACTGTGGTAAAACTTTTGATATGCATTTTTGGCAACCCTTGAAGTGTCACGAGGAAGTGATCGTGGCACATATTTGCATTAATGTGCAGAGAGTCAAATGCACTTAGTGTTCATTCATTAATAGAAAATAGAAACCCCAGCACCACTTCCACTCATTTTGTAATTAGCAATGAAAAGCGATCATCTTGTTTCCTTTCAACTTCTGACTCTTTTGCCTCCAAATGTGTCCCCACCTGTTCAGCTCCAGCCATCTGTCTCTGTTATGTTCGCCGAATTAGACGGTGTAAAAGGCTTTGACTGGTTTTGCTGGGACACAAAACGGGCCACCTGATAATGTTGATGGCTAAACCCCAAAAGCAGTCGGACAATGATTTGGCTGAATCCAAATGAATGAAGATTTAGCTGTGTCTGCTGTTTAACGGAGGACAATTACTCAATTTAACCTTAGTCGTTTTTTAAACTTACATCTGCGATTTCGGACCCCATTGAAGGATTTGGAGCAGAGTTTGACGTTATCGGCATCCGATTCTGTGATGAAAGGGTTTCAGAAAAGGAACGAGTATGAAGGAGTGTGCTGCAGCCTGTGGTGTTGAGTTTCAACCCGGCGGAAATCGACCTGAGGCGAACAGATGCCAGATCAGTCACAGTTCCCAATTTTCCCTACTCTCTCCCCTTCTGTTACCCTCACTGCTGTACACTCTGCTTTCACTGTGCTTACCTTTCTTCCAAGCTCTTTACCCGTCTAGACAGCAGCATGTTTTACTGTAATAAATCCTGGCAGCGATCCTTTTCACATCTCTCCCTGCATGCATTATTAGTTTTCTTGACATGGCTTACTTGTTGTAGCTTTTTTTTCTCCTTTTTTGCTCCAGTCCTTTACCGTGTTAGACATATGACTCCCTTTAAAGCCCCCCAACCCCCCAAAAGGACTTTCATTGTTCAACAACTGCCAGCTGGAAGCGGTGTTCTCGTATCAGTGTTTTTGTGGAAGTTTAAGAGAAAACGGACGTCGGATACCGTGATAGGGTTTTATCTCGTGCCAGTGAGCATGGGAAGATGAGGAGTAGTACAAGACAAGCTCTGACAGCTGGAGCAGAATCTGGGGGGGGGGGCATCTCCGCTGGACAGGTCCCGTCTGTTGTTCAATGACACTCATTGTTTAAGTCTACTCCAGCTGCTGCCAAATGTAATATAACCCCACCTCCATCACAGCCAGTGGAGATCTCCGAAGAATCAAAGGAGAAAATTGGATTCTAGAATAAGCTGTGCAACTTTTTGCATTGTTCGCCCCACCTCCCCTCTTTTCAGTGGGTCACAATCCTACACCATCACTCAAGTTCCTGCCTTTTTAAATGGTTTGACTTGAATAATGCATTTTAAAGGGTATAAGTTTTCAGCATCATTGCATAGTTTATCCCGAACACCACAGATATCTATAAAGTATTAATAATGCTGAAAATATATAATATAAAGTATACTTGGGCACAAGGCATAAAAAAATGGAAAAACAAAAGTGAGGTCAGAGGTCGAATGTGACACGATATTTTGAATCCCCACATACCAGTATCATTTCCTAAATGTTGCCAGTATAAACAAAGTTAGTGATATTTTAAGCACAGTTTTAAAGAAAGGACATTTTATGAAAGTGTGACCTCATTAGACCTTGAAAACAAGTACAAAGTAACACGAAAAAAAGAATCACTCCCTATATGACTATACGTTGTCAATGCAAATCATTGCAGTCAGAAAATGCATAGTTTTATATCTACATAGCATTACTAGCACATTAGCAGATCAAACTATTGACCTTGAAGAAGAAGTGAGGTCTCAAATGTGACACATATTTTAAACATCTATATGGTACTTTCCATATGTTGATAATACACACGACACATGTGAGAATCATAGTTTTTAAGTTATAAGACTTTTAAAAGGCAATTTTCGACCAATAAATCATTAAGTTGACCTTGAAGACCTTGATGGGTGTAAGCTAAATTTGAACGGATTGTAAACATGACCCCGCTCTACACCCTTACAAAGTTTGATCTGAATTCATTTTGATGAATGACACACAACGCAAACATAACCCTCTTGGCTGAGGTAATAAAATTAATTATTTGAGAGAATTAGCAGAAAAAATTAATTGCTAATACACTTGGTAATATTTTAGTACAAAAGCTGCTGTAAAACGTTTTAAAATAGCAAAAGATATAGTAAAAAGGTAAAATGTTGATCATTACATTTTACCCAGTGAACTGTAGTGGTGCCCCATGTGTGTCGCTTTTGAAATATAGCACTTTGCAGTTTGGGAGCCTGATGTGCCTCTCCGTAGAGTCCAGCAGATTAGGGAGTCACAGTTGGAGCAGAGTCGAGTTGCTTGAGTCCAAAAGTCTCACTTTGCTGTCCAGAAGTTCATCAAGGCCCTGAACAACTTTAAGCAGCACAAACGGTATACTCACTGAAGACTGGAGTGGCAGGCCTAACAATGCTTTATTCCGCTTTATAATAAAGGAATAATGTTTAACAAACGGACACAGGAACGAGATCAAGATCACGCTGACCTCTTGAACTTGACTTACTCTAAAACAGCTCGTCTAGGGGAGATTAGCATCTGGGTTTGTGGCAGACCCAAGCCGGCATGGCTTCATTCCATCTGTACAACAACAGACTGCAAACACGCAGTCCAGGCTAGCAGCACCGTGACGTGTTTTTGCCTCTTTGCTTTTATGTAGATAGCTGTGCAGTGCAAGTCTGTCCTGTAGTGGTTCGGCTATATTTTTCTTGGCTGAAATCTTGTTTGTTCATTGATTTCTGCTCCCAAATTTTTTCATAGTCTTACTCTGTCGAAGGTCCTTGTATTAAATACAGTGAATCCTCGCAGCTCTAACTTGCTTCATGTTTGTTTTTTGTTGTTTTTAGGTCTCAAACTGGGAATGGAGCGGGATGCCTATGTGATGATTGCAGAAAAGGGCGAGAAGCTCTACCACATGATGATGACCAAGAGTCGACACCTGATTAAGGACAGGAGAAAGAAGCTCAGCATTGTGCCCAAGTGCTTCATGGGAAAGTGAGTTTCTTGGCTTCCTGAGTATGGGGGTCTCTGTAGGTTTCAAGAATGTGACTGCAGTGCCACGCTGTTCACATGAGGGTCTTTACAAATTGTTCTTACGTAAGATCAGCAGGCTTTCAAAGGCGCTGGTATCCAGTCTCCCCAAGTCCTGGCAAAATGCCTAAACTGCTTTATCCATGCATCCCCTTGACTGTAATGAGCCCCCCTCACAGTCTGCTCTCATGGGTTATAGAAAGGGCCACGTTGCTGCCTACCCCCCCCACCCACCACCCCACCTCACGCCATATCATTGAGCACACACTGACACAGAGACTTTCATTAGCAAAGGGCCTTTAGCTGCTTCAACAGGCCATTCCACTTTATGTCCCCTTGATGTCTCCGTGCAGTGAGAAGAAAATAAGAGACTTGCTTCTACTTCCCTCGTTTCCTCTGCATGCACATCAGTTTTTGTGAGATCCTGAGCAGCAATTAAAATTCTTTCTGGCACCATCTCGGGGAAACAAAACATAAAAACTAGGCAACGCTTACAATGGAGACTGATGGCCGCTCTTGTAAAGAGAAATCAGGGAGCAAGCATTAATGTCTGCAACACTGCCAAAGCGGCCTCTCAGTATATCAGAGATTATAAAATGCGTACCTCACGCAAAAGTGTTTTTAAAAATGTATTTTTTATGCATGAGTAAATGTAGTGGGCGATAACAGAGGAATCACACCAGTGATGGTGCCCAGAAGTGAATTCATAAGACTTTAAAAATATGCAGTGGTGTTTATTAGAGTCAAGTTAACTCTTCCATGTTTTCAAATCAGTTTCTGTTTCTGCTAGGAATTATAGTTTGCCATACTATGTGTCCGTATCTGTGCAAGTTTGTGTGTGTGTGTGTAAGCTTTCATAGTCAGAGCATATTCCCTTTTTATCATCTTCTCTGGAAGGCAATGATTCATCACCAAATACTTTCAGTTCAGGTCACTATCAGAACAGTAGCTTTCGATCGTTTTCCAATTTGAGTGTTTCTGCTTTTGCCCGCCCCCATAAATGCATTTTTAAATTTCTTACTCTCTCATCTCTTTACACTCACTGTCATATCATTCTACCATCTCCCCCTTTCCTCACTTTATCACTCGTTCATTTCCTGCCAGTAAGTGCAACCACGCGATCTGATATCGTCGTGTTGGTGTTGTTCCCAGATCATCATACTAAATGTTGTTCCAGGATCAGCATTGCAAGTGACCAATCAGAATGTTGTGATGTCATACTTTTGCGACTTCGGGAAAAACTGCCGTAAAACAAAAAACTGTACTTAAGCTGTGAGAAACCGCTTCTGTCCGCCGATCAGCGGACCCTGACCCTAACCGTAACCCTTTAATAAACGATAAGCAGAACTGATATTGTCCTTGCAACATTGGAATTTCATAAATGCACAATGGCTTGGCGCGCAAAAGAATAACATCAGAACAATGTGATTGGTCACTTGCAATGTTGATCCTGGGACAACATTTTCATGATGATCTGGGAACCACACCAACACGACGATATCAGATCATCTTTGCATTTATTTTTCTGATGAAATTAGCAACGGTCATAGATTTAGTGCTTATTGCATTAAACGGAGATGCTGACTCCGGTTTGATAGGACTCTGTTGTGTTGATAGCCTAATTCCATCAAGTCACTGTTGTGGAAAATTGCCGGTGTTAACACTTTTTTTTTTTTCCCTTACTAGCTTAATTTTGGTTGTGCCCATCTTTCCATTATAAGACCTCTGGCTAGGAAGAGCACCTCAAGTGTTCAGCTCCATTCCAATCTGCTTCTGCTCCACTATATTTGTGCAAGGGCATGGTTAAAGGGGGGTTGGGATGGCACCACTGGCTATATGTAAAGTTTTAGCCATTGTGCTGTTTTGAAACCAGCAAAACAATTTACTAAATTATGCGGAAGACATGTCTTATATACTGCCTTATTGACTCTGATGAAACCGTAATTTTCAGTCCTAATGGGCGACACATGGACACATTGCCTCACAGCAAGAAGGTCCTGGGTTTGAATCCACCATCTGGCTAGAGCTGTTTATATGGGTTCTGTCCGGGTACTGTGGATTCTTCACAGTCCAAAGACATGCAGTTAGTGGGGTTAGGTTAATTGGCAATTCTAATTGCCCATAGGTGTGAATGGTCGTCTGTCTCTTTTTGTTAGCCCTGCGACACACTGCTGAACTGTCCAGGTGTACCCTACTTCTCCCCCTATCGTAGCTGGTATTGGCCCCGCTCCTCTGTCACTCTGAAAATGATGATGAAATGATGAAAATGAAGTGCAAGGTAATGAATGGATGGGCATAATGATCAGATCTGAAATTAGCAGTTGAGATCATGGCTTAACAAGGTTGTCCAATGTATATTTGTAACAATAACTATATGATTTTGAAACAATATTTATTGATAGAAGATTTGCTAATAGTAGCTCCATAACAATACATTTTTAAGGTGTAAAACACTACATCTGTAATGGACATTTATGTGGTAAAATATATTTTCAGGCTCTGGTGCAGTATACTTTATATTATACACTCTGTACTAATGCAATGCACAAAAACACAGAAAATCCAGCTGTCTTTTTATGTCTTTCTATTTATGTCTTGTAGAATTTACAGGCTTTTATGGTTCTTTGCCTCTGCTTCTGTTGGGTGTAAAACTAACCTGCGTGTCATTTTCACAATGCATGTTAACTCTAGGCAAGATTTAATTAAGCATGTGGCGTCATAAAAGCCACAAAATTTTAAACTCAAGTAAAAGGTCAAAGGTTCTGACCCACAGTGTCATGCAAATGGAATAGATTATGAATGATGTTTTCAGGAAAAAAGTCTCAAACAAAACAAAACACAAAAGTTTGGAAAATTACATTTTTTAAAATCTTGATGAGGTGTTGTTAGTGTGCATTTAGAAGTAAAATCTGTTGGTTTCTTAAATTTTACTGTATTACTCTGTATATCTTTGTGTTCATTCCCATAACAGCTCTGTGTCCCAAAATTAACCTGACTCTTACATAACACCCACATACCCATACCATTCACTTGAGTCCCCTGTCATTGTCACTTAACAGCCAAAGAACATAAATGGAGACAATGAACACACACTCACAAATATTACAATCATGAAATCATGTTTTATTCTCAGTTTGAGGGAGAAAAGGAAACTCGGGACTTGCTCATGCACATATACAGCTCTACATGTTAGAGCACTCACTTGGCATGCTCTTTTCTCTTCAAAGATTTCTATATAATCATGCATACAATGTGAGCATATGGTTATGTGTTGACTTCATACATACACATGCACACATTATGCGCTTGACATTTACACATTCTTCTCATACACTAGGCTAATAAATCCATTGCATGACTGCCTGGAAGCAAATCCACACATAAGGACAGATTTCACACATACAGCTTTCAGAATTATTACCATGCTGGCGTGCTCAATCCCAGAATTAATGAACATGCACGGACACAAACATGCACCAGCTCTCTCCAGTTCACGGTTCGTCATTATCTGGGCAAGCGATTTCACTCAGCAGCATGAAAGGCAAAGAAGGGGAGAATGTAATTTTCTCCTTCAAACATTTGTTCTGCGCACACTGGGTGTGAAGACAAGTGAGCAGAGCTTAGAAGTGCTTACATTTGAATGGTTAATGCTTGCATTCAAGCAGCTGTGAGGGATATCTGGAGGAAAAGATAAACTATTCATTTTTGTGGAATTTGTTTTCCTAAAACAAACTGCAATACATTTTATCCTTAAAAAGCCTTACCATAGTATGAACATACTAGATTGCATAAGAGTGCCATATGACAGTGAAGCTGTTCTGTAGCTAGGATATATTTCGCTAGCTGTATGGTGTGAGCATACTAGAAAAAAAGATGGCTCTGGTATAAGACACATGGCCTAACAACAATACTTATATCAGTGGAATAGAGTGCAGAAAAACAAACATTATAAACTGCTTTTCTTGCAGTTAAATAGGGTTTAAAAAATTATTTAAAGGTAGAACGCTGTATTAGCTCTGCTAACTAGCAATGATTAGCATGTACATTAGCCACATTTAGCTGTTAGAGCCACAATCTGCAATATAAGGCAGTGCTTGCTTACATACAGACACAATATTAGTTTGAAAAATCACTTCCTCAGACACGACCTAACCTCTTTGTAGGATTTAACATGACTAATGATGTCAGTAACTAAACTTCAGGTTGTTGCATTAACTCAGTATTGATCTGTGTAGTCATTCGCGCTCCGTACATTCACATTCAAAATAAATTTTATCAAACCAAAAATGCCACTTTTCACTCCAGACCGAACTGTAATGAAATCTGCCTTTTAAGTTAAATATATAAAAGTTTTGGCACCATTATGACCAAATCAGCCAATGCTTTTCAGAGTTTCTTAACTGACATGGTTGTTTAAGTACTTTAGCTATGAACAGCAGTCATAGATATCTCTCCATTTTTGTCTTGTGTCCTCAGTGAATTCGTGTCATGGCTCATAGAGAGCGGAGAGATCAGTAAACCTGAAGAAGGAGTCAACCTGGGACAAGCCTTACTTGAAAATGGCATCATCCATCATGGTGAGACAAATTAATGTAGTTATTTCTCCAACTCTTTACTCCTCTGTCATCTTCTAATCCTCTATAACGTTTGCATTTTAGAGCTCTGTAGCTCTCCTCGTCATTTTTCCCCCTGTTTGGTCCTTCTCTGTCTTCAGGCCTGTTTCTAATGGCTCCTTTTCTCTGATTCTCACTCTCTTTCTGTAATTGGTTGACTCATTCATATAACTCACAAATCCTCTGTGTTTTATGGTTGTCCCACAACGATCTGAAATTATTGTCTGGTATTGTCTCTTGCCCGAGGGACACTCATAGGTTTACTTACATGAATTATACATTTAGAAATGAAACAAAATACTCACACTCACTTGGACAGACACTATTATAGAGAGTGTGTATGAACACAACTGCTGCTGTTGCTGACAGGGCTCTTGTATGTAAGTGCAGGCCACTGTAAGTATTTCTACATGCCACACTCTCAGGAGAAATCTGCTGAGACCTAGTGTTCATATTCTTTAATACCTGTGAAAAATCCCAAGAAATCCTCCCTCACATTTACCATATAACCATAGAGAGACACAATGATGACATGCTGGGCTCTATGGAACAGCTGTGAGGCTTTGTGGGTAAATTGAAGAGGTTTGAGCCCTGCAGGCAAAATGTAGGTGTCACAGTTATCCAGTGAAAAGAAATCAGAGAGAGGCAATGTAACAGATTGGGAGACCACAGGAGTAAAAGTAAATCCATGTATTTTACAGTTCTTATCCAATTAGATGTACATGGTTGGTTTGAGGCACTTCCATCCTCCAGTTTACACCTGAATTTGAGCAATTTTGAGATCTTCTTTTTCCCTCCACAATAATTCAGCCATCATTTTATGTACTTTGAATCCCACAACACTTTACAATGACTGATTTGGTGGTGCATTCCTTTGGTTTTATGAGGGTATTTTAAGTCTAGACTGAGAAAACCAGCAGCTTGTTTGATTCAATGCCAGCTTGTTGTGGTGGAACCAAACTGCCTCTCATTGGCAGATTTCACGGTTAGCTTTGTGACTATCGTCTGTTTCTGTGTGTCAGTCATTTTTCCATTTTCCGTATTGGATTAATTCTAAATAAGTCATTCTGGAACTTTTTTTATTAGTGCAAGCTGGAACGTTTTTTTGGGACTGGTATTTGTCTGCTGTTAACGTCATTTATATCACTCCACCCAATGCCCCCAGGAAATATAGTTCTTGCCTCTTACCTTTTTTCTGTAATTATAGCAATACTATCAACAGATGCATCAAAAAGTGGCACATCAATATTAAAATCTTAAAGGTCTCTATTCCAATGTCAAAAAGCAGTGTTGCAGTAAATTTGTTGCCGCAGTGCATCACTAGCTCATCATAACTGGTAAACCTCTTCAGCCTATTATGTGTGAATACAGCAATATTAACACTGGCATTGTATTAGATATGTCATCCAGTTACAGTTGAAAATCAGTAGCATATATGTCCATAACCTTAAGTCCATTTTTGAAGAGTAGATATTCGCAAAGGGAATATGTAAAGCAGAGAGTTTTCTTTGGCTTTGATGTTCCACATTTCACAAAAAACACCTATGTTACAAACTCGAAATCATCTGATATTCAGCCTGGAGCAGAGCTGAGGTGACGGTTCCTTCTTTTGCTCTTGTTTTAGTGTCAGACAAACACCAGTTCAAGAATGAGCAGGTGATGTACCGTTTTCGTTATGACGATGGAACCTACAAGGCCCGCAGTGAGATGGAGGACATCATGTCGAAGGTAACGAGAGTTCTGCTTCTGGATCTTTTCATTGGTGCGACAGAACAAAGAGCATCAGGATAACGACAGTTGTAACGAATGAGCTGTAAATGTTTGCAATGGCTTTATATTAACTTTGAGGTAAAATAAGAATTCATTGACTTGTTTAAAGGGTCTGCCTCTGCAGATTTCTTCACTTTCATACCCAACAGCACAGCAAAAGTCAGCTAACATTTCTTTCCTCACATGCTTTTGCATGTTTTCATGGGTTCTCCTTCTCTATTTCAGCTTCCTCCCACAGTCCAAAAACATGCAAGGGTTAGGTTAATTGGTCGTCCTGAATTGGCAGTAGGTCTGAATGTGAGCAAGAATGGTTGTATGTCTCTTCAGGGCGTTCCATGCTTCTTGTGACCCTGAGCTGGATAAGCAAAAGAAGACGGATGGACGGATTGATAAAAACTCTAAATGATTCTTGCACTGTCATGCTAAAGCTTAAAAAATACAATTCAGACCCACTATCTTCTTCCAGAAATTGAGAAAAAAATCAGCTTTTATTTTCTTCCTGCCGCTTTCATCTACTATCATTACAGCTCGATCCTCTCATCACATGTGGATCCTGCCGTATGGTGCAGTTGGCTGTTGTTCCATTAAAAAATATATTGTTCCTCCAAAACTGTCCACCTTTGACAAACTTTATACAATATAATTTGGACATTTTACAGTTTTAGATACGCTCCAGATACAATCTCACATCTCTCATAGACGAGTGAGGCAGAAGCTCAACTTGACAAAAACGATGAACCTTTTTTTGGTCTCCATTTGTTCTCAGACCTGACTGTTGTCAGGGTTTGATATAAAAAAACAAACATTTTTTTGTCCTTAATTCATAGCCTTAGGGTAGCTCTTTTCAGTTGTTCTGAAGCCATGTTCATACCTGTTTACCCAAGGCATGTATGATCTATGAGTCAGCAGCTCCATTTTTCTATCGCTACAGGGCGTCAGGCTTTACTGCCGGCTTCACAGCCTCCACACACCTATCATCAAGTAAGTACCTGCCCTTCTCCCTCTTTTCTTTCTCCTTCTTCATTCTTTATTCTCCGCTCTTAACATCCCTGCTCTCCAGGTGCAAACATGCATATTCATGAAGGGTTCACATTCGCCCCGAGTCACCCTTTCTGTGATGACTGAACAAATGGTATCCCTGCCAGGAATGACAACCCTCAAACCCTTTTCCCTTCCAAACTGGAGTCCAAGCCAGCCGTGAGCTGCTGTAGGTTTATGCTTTCAGGATTCAGTTTTTCATGGCTGGAGGCTTATATAAGCATGCTCTTAGAGGATTAAGGAGAGCCACTTACTGTGAGCATTTGTCTCTTTATCTTTACAGTATTGAGCGTTGAACTCTCTATTTCATACACAAATGCTCACACAGTCACTTTACCGCTGAGTGCACCTACTTAGAAAACTAATTACTACAGTGTGTAGTATATACATACACATAAACACACACTTTGTTAGCCTCACTATATGTTAATGTACATATGTAGCTAAACTAGGGTCGTTTAAATTATGGTTTACCTACTAATTACATACTAATCCTAAAATAATCCCATAAGGTGGCATAGAGTTATCTCACTTTACAAAAATCTAAATTTAAACAGAAACAGGAACCATGGGAAACTCACAATGTTCCTGTGTGATAAGCCCTCAAGGACACACACTGTACACACATTCTCTCTCTGCTCCTGTCCCTCCTTTCATACTATTCCCTGCTCATCTCTCTATCTTTCCCTCCATCACTCACCCGCTGATTGAAGTGGCCGGAGTTGCCATTGGTGCAAACAAAGAGCCTTTGGTCTGGGGACAAATCCTATTAACATACAAAGGCAATCCTTCTGCCTGCCAGGCACTTATTATGTAAGATGGCCTTGCTTTTTATTTATTTATTTATTTATTTATTTATTTATTTATTTATTTATTTATTTATTTATTTGTTTTTAATTGTAAGCAGACACCATTAATTAAAATGTCTGAGTGATGGATGTGTTGCATTTATGAATAATAAATAATCATAAAACCGTGCCACTGTTTTATTAAACTTTGTCTGGTGACAGAGCCTCCAATGATTTCCTAATGATAGAATGCCTTGGAAAAAAGTAACTACATGATAAAATGCACATTAAACTAATAGAATTAACATCGATGATGTCATGGGTATATTATGTTGTTAAAACAGAAAGTCGCTGATCATAAAACGATACTGGGAAGTTATCCACTTTCACGGTTGTTTCACTGCGTTGTCAGCAGTGTCATTTGTGCCCACATCATCATTTAATATATACGGCGCTTGTTTATTCTGAATATAGTATACTGAGTATGGCTGTTAGTGGCATATGTATCACAGTCTATTTCTGTGATACAACTCGCACAACCGAGAAATTGCACGTCGAAAAACACATCCTCTGTAGCATTTCCTGTTTTACGTTTTACTTGTCGAGCAGGCTGGTGGATTGTGGCTGAGCGAGCTGTGGTTGTTCTCAAATCGTAAGCTTACAGAGTGAGAAGTTAAAGGGACAGCAAGTGCACGGTGCTTATCTCACGGTCTGTACTGTGAAACCAGGGACTGATCAGCTTGACGTCAAAAAAAGGAAGAACAAAAGATGAATTCCCAAGTTAATGACCGAATCTCATGCAGATGACTTCAGCATAACTGACCACTAGCTGAGTTCAGCATAAGCTAAGCGATGCATCTGAATAGTAACACCAAACACCAATGAGATAGCATGCACAGCTAGGTGTTAAAGCAGCTAACCACAAAGAGGTTTTGCTACACTTGTAACTCTGTTTCTTTTTGTTTTTTTATTAAAGTTTGCACTGAACAATAAAGCTGATCTAATTCAATCTTTTGTTGCTCCTTATAGGGACAGAGACCACCATCTGAAAACCTTTAAATCAGTAGTGCCTGCTAGCAAACTGGTGGACTGGCTACTCTCACAGGTAAAATAAGAAAATATTACACCGATGCACACTCACGTGAATCCACAGAAGCCACCAAGGGTGCATTCAGTAATGATGTCTCTCATTACTGTAAATGAATGAATTGCTGCAGTGCATTGTGGTTGTTGTGTAAAACAACCACAATGCATTGAAATTGAACAGTGAAATGAAACTAGTGGCTCAAAAATGTATTAATTTTAGGGTTGCATTTGGGTAAAAGGTGGATTTTCACTTTTTAGACTTTTGTGACTGTCACATAAACATGTACTGTCAATGCTACCATCCTGAGTTTCCTCCAAAATGTAAATGTGCACCCTTGTCTCAGTCCAGACCTTCAGGATGATGTAGCATGTGTTTTCTAGCTAAAAGCACTTTTTAATGAAACATTAGAATTCAGAAATTTAGAGTTATCATTATAATTTTGAAAAAGTTGCCTTTTATTATAGGTACGGTTTGAATGCAGTTTTAACATTTTCTACTGTCTTTACTGAAACTGAGGGACAAGTAACCCAGTAGTGTCCTAATCTCTCCCTCTCACTTGTTCTTAGACACATAGATATTAACCTGTGCTGATTAAATTGTACAGTTTTTAATGTCACAAATTGAAGCAGCATGCTGCATATGAGCAGGTGTAAACAGGCATTGTGAATGACCCTGTGTGCGTCATTGACTTGGTTTCCCAGGGAGACTGCTCGAACCGAGAGGATGCCGTGACGCTGGGAGTGGGGCTCTGTAACAGCGGCTTCATGCACCATGGTCAGTTAAACTCACTCTCAAGCACTTTTGACAGATTCTAATCATTCATATTGTTTCGATTCCCCACAGCTTTGGCTTAAATTTGAATAGTGTTGTGTTTGTGGCACTTTCTCTTCAGTTCTTATTCTCTCCCCGGTCTTTCTGTGCTTTTCGATTACATCATCTTTCCCCTTCTCTCAACCCCACAAAAATGTTGTATTGGCCACTCTCTCTTGCATGCCATCATAGGCTTAAAAAAGGGGGCATCCTAAACTTGTATACCCAGTCTAAATTTTTAAAACCTCACTCACCACATTGTAGTTGGAGCTGCTTTGGTCCCAGCCCAGCATGTTGAACATAAACAGTTTTAGGAGTGTAGCCTAACCAGAGTTGTTTGGCTTTGCTACATGGCTGTCTGGGTCACTCCACTGAACCGTGAACGCTGTTTAATGCATAAAATTGAATCTGTCGTCAGCGGACACATGTATTTTGGGTAAAGTGGGAAGCACTTAAAAGAAGTAGTGTGGAAAGGCTGAAGAAGTGACAAGTTAACAGCACTTCCTGGTTTCCTGAAGGATATAGAGAAGTATGCAAGATTATAATACTTGGACGCACTCTAATCGGGGAGACCTGCAGATTAATTTAAATGTTAAAGTTTTGAATCCTTATCAAAGTCTCTTTAAGACAATTTAACAACATCTCTGGAGTCTCATGTGCAGTATATCTACATTATAATGTGCATAAATATATACAGGATTATTTTTTTCAGTCCTGCATCTGCCATCTGTAAAAAGTGACTATAGAGTGACTTTTGTTTTTTTGCTTGCTTAGCTTGCACCAGCTTTCACTACCATCTGTTTGAAGTTGTCACCTGTTCTCCTTTTACTCTGCCCTTCTTCGGGGTGAGGAACTCTCTCTTCTCAGCCTGTCTGCCCACCGCGCTTCACAAGTCACTCTCTTTAGTTCTTAGTCAGCACATCTGCTGCTCTTGATCCCGGTTCCTTTTGAACTCCTCTTCTTTTTGTCTCTCTCCATTTTTTAAACTATCCTCACCTTCTTCATTCGTGTCTCTGTTTGACGGTTACAAGGTTGTAAAACACTTCATCCGTGGGATGATAATGGGTAGCAAAGTTAATATAATTAAGCTCACCGTCATGGACACCTGCAAGTATTGTAACTTACAGAGGCCGATAATAATTTACATGACCACACGTTTCCCTCCCACCACAACTCAATCTGCAGCAAGTACAGATCCATAAATCAATACTGAAGCCATAAAAATTATTGTTTGATCATTTATCTTTATCGCCTCTAGAGCAAATTGTCTTGTGGAAATCCATTTTGCACTTTATATCAACACTTTGCATTTAAAGGTGCGGCTGTACCCAGATAAAGCAAAAGAATACTGTGCTGAAAGTGCTTTATCATGTATCATGGCATGTTTTCTCAAATTCCTGCATCAGTGCATTGTAGATTCACAAAAATCAGTTTTTAAAAACTCTGTTCCAAAGATCCTTAAAAAATTGATGTTGATTGTTAGATAATGTTGTCAGTTCAGGGTGTTTAAATGATGATTTAGCAGTGTGTGAGTAACTGTGCATGCATTATGTGTGACAGTTTCCGTAGCGGCACTCCCCCACCAGCTGAATAGGAGTAAAAGTCTTATATGGCCACAGCCTATGTGAGTCAGAGGAAATAACTCACATTTGTGCTTCATTTTAGTTGGTGCAAGGCCAGTGTGAGTAGGTGTGACCTCTGTGTGTGTGTGTGTGTGTAATGAGTTTGTGAACACTTTTGTTGCTCATCAAATCTCTGAGCAGCTGGGTACCTTTGGCCCTCGGTGTTGCCCGTACAAGCCTCATTTTACAGTGGCCTCAGAGAGTCATGCATCTGCACAGACACGGCAGATTAGGTAACATCCTCGGATGCATTTTTTGTGTCAGGGAAATGTTTGTGCCTCATGTCACAAATTCCAAATCCTCCTAAGACGCAAACCAGATGGACTTTTTCTTTGGTCTGTTTCTCTGGAAACAGACGTGACAGAACGCATCGTGACTTTTTAGTGCAAACTTCAAAAAGCTGCGGCAAGGCAATGCAGTTAAAAGACATACTGTACGGTACAATAGTGTGTGTCCTGTAATTGTAGCCGTGCTTACTGATGTGCACTTGGGCTTCAGCTTAATGACTTAACTGCTGTTAGTACTGCATAATTATTGAGACAGAATAAGTTAGCCTCTCCCTTTAATTCTGTTGCCTCAGGCCTGTAACAAAATAAAAATAAAGGGAGATCTTTCAAAACACTGAAAAAGAAAAGTTTGGGTATTTTCTTCACAATTACTATGATTGGACAAAGCGACCATAATATGGTTCTCACCTGTTTGCAGTGCCCCATGTGTTGAAGTGAACCTCAGTACATCGGTGGGATTTACAGACACACACACACACACACGCACGCACGCACGCACACACACACACACACACACACACACACACACACAATTTCTTGTGTCCTCCTGAGAGTCTTCCCAACCTTGGTTTGGAAGACTTGTGTTGGCTGCAGTCCAGATGTGGTCTTGCTCCAGATGCTCTCACTAAAATCATCAGCTAATGAGCTAATTAACTGTTAGCTTGTTTGTGTAGAAGACTCCCAAAGATGAAAGCTTCTATAAACACATCTATCTTTCTAGATTTTTTTTTTTTGGAAGTTGGGTCAAAGCTTTATTTAAAAAAAGCCTTTTTTTAATCTTTCTGCTCTTTTACTTTTCACTGATCTTGCAAGACCGATACTGTGACATTCTGCTATTTCTCTTTGTTATCTCCTGTGGCTGCATTCTGCACACATTTACCACATTCTTGTGTTTTTAAAAAAACATTTACTTCAGTTTTGGAGAAGAGCGAGTTTAAAGACGAGTCCCAGTTCTTCCGTTTCTACGCGGACGAGGAAACCGAGGGGACCGGCACCAAGAGCAAGCAGCTCCAGCGAAATGACTTCAAACTCATTGAAAACATCTTAGTCAAATCCCTTGTGGTGAGCAACACTCATATACACACTTTCACATTCTCCCACATCTATACATGGATACGCAGATATTGCCAGAATCTGGGAAAAAAACCACTTCTAGCATCATCATTTTCCCACGAGAAAAATGTGCTAATAATTAAAAGGTTTGCGAACATCATTCCGATGCTATAAACATGGCACAAAGATGTTTTGATTACCTTGCACAGCATTAACCACCCCAAAGACAAAACAAAAGCATGATGGGAAACAATGAGCCACTGTACTGTAGACTGATGCAAAAATAACAAAAACAAGGTTTTTCAAGTTATCCTGTTACGCTGTCGGGCATAAACATGCATTTTGACTGTAGAACCCTGCATACATATATACCTGTGTGCCTTCTTCTGATCTCCACATCTAACTTTTATTAACACCACTATACACAGCCCGAGTAGCTTTGATGACAGCAAGCACATTTGAAATCGCTCTGATCACTATGCATCTGAGTGTTATATAATTGTAATGTAATCAGCTGTATCGGCCGGGATGAATCTCTGTTGCGCTGCTGCTGATACAAAAGATAACTGTGAGAACGGCAGCCGATGAATATTCTTGAAATACATTTGAAAATGTGAGCTGATGATTGATGACTGTAGTGCAGTTAAAAGCAGGACAAGACCTTTTCCTTCTTTAGTGCTTGATCTGCTTTAAAGACCTTTTAAGATGCGTCAGTCAACATTGTGTAGCCATTTCTTTTTTTAGCAGCAGAAAAAGGTAAGATTCAAATAAACAGTAACTTAGTTTTAACTCTTATAAGGTGTAATTTGCAGCAAACATGTCCATAATCACTCCAGAACTGAGCGTCCAGTTTGACACTATTAAATATTCTTTGTAGAAAGAGGAGGGGCTGCTTAGGGGAATATGGTATGTGCACTAACTGCCCAGATATTGGGTCACTTAGGTTTTCACTTCCAATCACATCTGTGGCGTGACTCCTGTTAATATCATTATCCTACAATAAAAGCATATAATATTTTTTACACATACAGTAAAAGTCAGTCTGCACAACACTGGGTCAAGTGTTCGGGGGTTTCCACAAACTCACACAGAAAGTCAACTGTTTATTTGAGTCCATTATCTTCAGGGAAACCTAGAAGCATCATCAGCATCCCTTTTCATATCATAGTGAGAAGTAGGCACGCCATCTGGCTTTCCACAAGAAGTGGAAAAGGCCCTTTTCCTTGATTAGCGGAACTAATCCCCCCCAATGCCTATTATTGAAGTGAAGTGCAGGAACTCTTTATTTTCCACGGTCATCTCCTCTGATATAACAGCAGAGATCCCCATCTTATCAGGACTGTGCAGCAGGAAGATGGCCCCAGCAGCTTAACTAATGGATGCCGCTAATGTGTTTGGCGACGACAGCGTTTAACTTTAAGCCTCAACCCCAAGTGGGAATACAATATGGAGAACAGAGAGCAACATCAGGCAAAGGCACCTGAGACGGAATGAAAGTCACAAATGGCTAATGAAACTGTGATTATGTGTGAATAGTTTGCATGTGAGACCACCCAGAAAAAGTGCCGTAAATCACCTTTTTTTTTCTTTAAAGCTTCAGTGATTTCTCAGACAAACCAGGTCACTGCCATGAAGACAAGTTGCCGTTTTATAGCCAGAGCCTACAGTTGCACAGAATTACAGCAGCAGAACCAAGGGAGACAGAAAGATGATGAATATGTG
The DNA here is from genome assembly GCF_964374335.1 of Astatotilapia calliptera. Classification (NCBI taxonomy): domain Eukaryota; kingdom Metazoa; phylum Chordata; class Actinopteri; order Cichliformes; family Cichlidae; genus Astatotilapia; species Astatotilapia calliptera. The sequence continues at coordinate 26,807,720 of NC_137441.1, forward strand.
TGCATCTAAAATTATTTTCCTGTTTGCTTACTTGTGATACTAAATCAGTTCAAGACATTTTAAGCCTGACAGTCAGCGGTGAAAATGTGGAAGTAATTAGTCGATTTTCTCTGTGCTAGATTCACCCCGAGGAGGAAGGCTACGGCTTTGAGATTGAGGAGAAGAACAAGGCCATCGTTGTGAAATCTGTCACCAGGGGCTCACATGCTGAGGTAAACACACACACACACACACACACACACACTTCTTCCAGCCTCGGGGTGTCAGTTCCACTAGGTAATGGCTGTCTACTCTCTGGACGGCTGCTGTCACTCTGTCTCTCTCCCTTTTTTGAGAACTCTGCTCTGATTGGCTGCAGAGCCATTTGCAGATATATTTTTATGTTTAGGAGGGAGCAGCTTCCATATTGGTATTTGTCCCGTCCGTGCCATTGTGTCAGCCTTCACTGATGATGGGGAGGGGAATTACAGTGACAGCTCAATGGCTATAATACAAGATGGACGAGCCAATGTTTTCCTGTCTTATTGATCATTCATCCTCTTTTTATGTCCTCTTACTCGCCTTAGACAGGTGACATACTTTACTTCTGGCCTGTCCGTCTCACAGCCCAGCCTGTATACTGTTAATCGTTGCAATGTTGTCATGAACACACATGATGGTGCCCTGGTTGTTTTTCCTCCACAGCCTGACTATAACTGTCATGCTCCCCACTATTTCCACATTTGTATCCTCATTTCTCCCGTGCCCCTGTGCTGCTCTGCAGCTCTCGATAATCTTCATTTTTATGCACTGCCCAACTACCACACTAAACCTTTGCTTCTCTGTTCCTTATTACTCCTTTTTTCCTTAATTTCGAACCCCCTCTCACTCTATTATTCATTCCCCCGTGCCCTCCACCCCCCACAGTGGGGCGAGGATTGCTAGTTGTGACACAGCCCGTGTGCCAGCGCAGTGAATGAAGCTCAGCTGATTCCCATGGGGCTCTGAAAAGGGCTGAGAGGCACACACTCACACACTGAGCTCTTTCACTATATGATACTATTATAGAAAGTCACGTGCAGACTGGCACCCATGCTGTGTAATCACACACACATATACATGCACCCCTCTGCATTCAAATAGCTCTGGCTCCTCCCAGTCGTTCCTACATCCACGCTGGGCCTTCAAACAGAGTCGAGGCCTGGCTTAACCAAGGCCATCCCACCGGATCTTTGCCCAGGACACTGGACTCACACAGTGAGTGCACAGAGGCTGTATTCTTCTCACAACGTGACTGAAGATGACTGCATTTAAATGCATGCTGCAGGCTGATTTGCTGTGTGTCTGTCATTTGTAAAGAGATATCAGAAGCTGAAATCCGACTGAAAAGCTTGAAAATGTTTGTTTCTTTGGGAGCAGGTATACTGGTTTGTGCAGCTGCAACGCGCCTTGACTGAAGAGATTGTATATTAGCTAAAGGAATCTGGCAAGATCCGACAAAGCATCAGAGGTCGCAGGCAGAGCAACTGGCAACATTAGGAAAAAAATTATAAAGTGACGCCCTTCAGTCTGGAAGTGCGTGCAAATCTAACACAAAGCAGGCATGACACTCAGGTCTAGCAATCATGCATTTTTATCATATCCAGTGGCCAATCTTTATACGCACTCACTGCATACAACTTCAGTCAAATGCTGGAAAATACACGACAAGACAGAACAGGCTGTGGGAATTTGGAGCAGCAAACAATGCTTTTCGTCTTATCGCTTATTTGTTTGTTTTCTTCTTTGCTCCTTGGAGGCACATTATCATATACCAGCACTTGATTGTGAGTAATTCACGTTAGACAGGGGAATTGTACACAGTCTCTGTCTCACTCCGGTACTTGCTCGTAATTTTAAATTGAATTGCAGTCCCCCGACCTGAAACTCTTACTGTGCGGATGTTGCCTTTGGGAGGGGGTTCAGGCTGAAGCAAGCTGCCACCTATAAATAACCACATTCTGTCTCCTGTCTGTCCGTCTGTCCGTGCAGATGGCTGGCCTGCAGGTGGGCAGGAAGATCTACACCATCAACGAGGACCTGCTTTTCCTCAGGCCTTTCTCGGAGGTTGAAACCATGATTAGCCAGTCCTTCTGCATACGACGCTCCCTGCGGCTGCTGGTTGGCACCAAGGCCAAGGAGTGAGGGCTCATGCATATGTGCTGAAATACACAATGTCCACTCATATAGACCGCACTGGTCTGATTGGTATTTTCTTTTTCTTTTTTTCCAGGATCGTAAAAATCCCTGACAACCCAGACAGTCTCTCCTTCAGACTGAGTGGCTCTGTTCCTCCTCATGTCCACGCTGTAAGGAAAGGTAACTGACTTCTGTAGCCACAACAATCAGCAGAAATATGCATTTTTTTCAGAGATAGCAGAAGAATTTCATTATTACTCCTTCTCTCATGAACACTCAGAGAATAACACGTAGGACGAAAGCACGGTACCAGAGTTTAATAAGTAGGCTACAAAATGTAATTTATAACAGCGTTGCTGTATCGTTAATATCTGGTTTCTGTCACATGGCGAAATGGCAGAAATAGTGTGCAGTTTTGTATTTAAAGGTAAAATAAGACCATGGCTTTGTACGTGTAATGGAAAAATAATCAGTTGAGCACTTTACAGCTCCCGGGGAAGTGTAGTTAAATTATTATTTCTTGAATGTAGTTATAAGTGACCCATATTTTGCTTATGAGCCAACAGTGGAGATCCGTGAACAGATTTGTAAGATGTTGACCTTGTTATTTCTGCACCAGTGCCAGTAAATGCATTAAAAGTGTTTACGGTGTCAGAAAGACAAATAATTCCGAGGGAATTCAAAGGAAAGATGAGGTAACCCTAGCCTCTAACCACCTGTTACATTCTGCTCTTAGTGAGCCTCTATTAGGTTTTTATGGCCACCTGTCAGCCAGACAGCCCACGGTCAGGGTTCAAACCCTTAATAGAGCAAACTACTTTTCAAACACACACAATGTTCTGTGATCACAGCTAAAACTGTAATGGGTAACTGAAAAGACAGCTACTTCTGTTTCCCCTTTTCGTTTCTCCTACTTTTCTTTAAGACCTCCTTACTATATAGCCTGTTTGTCGGTCTCTAAATAGAAAAATCAGCAGTGTGTTTAGAAGTTAAATGAGGGATGAATCCCAATTTGTAACCTAGCAGCAGTAAGGCGAGGATACACACATGCACCCTAATAAAAAAAGACCAGCCAAGAAATTTGGTCCCTTGGTTTTATTGTCTTTCCTCCACTTTCTCTCCCTCTTAAACCCACCTCCTTCTTCCCTACATGTTCCTTTTCTCACTTTCCTAACATCCTCAATTACTTAGGACTCAGTATGACGTATGTTTCATTTGAATTCAGTGGCTAGTATTTTTTACCCCATTGTTTTTAAATGACTTTCTCTGGGAGATTTTCATTCATGGGTCAAGTAGTCTCCTTAATGTGGTTACTGCTGGCACCCTGGGTGGAAATGATGCCATCACTGGTATTTTTAGATTGGGCAGGAAGGTTAATCGAGGTGTTGATTGGACTTCCAGGCTGTAAAGCCATTAGTAGCTTGAGACAGCATGTTATAGCACTCCACAGAGTGATTTCTCATTTTCCTGTATTGTAGAAACAATAGAGGAAATGTTTTGTTGAGAACTATGGGAATTGAATCCAAAAGTTAATTTTTTTTAATGAGTTCACTATGTTATGCTTAATTCAGTCATCCTGAAGAAGATGTTTCCCAGTTTATGTGTGGTGTTGTAAATGGTTTTTGCCTTTGTGCGAACTCATGATCCTGTGTGGAAATATTACAGGCTGGGAGGCAGCAGCGTCTGGTCTTCAGCCGGGCCAGGTCGTCCTGAAAGTCAATGGCAACAGTGTCAATCACAGCGACTACCAAGAGGTCCTGGAGCATTTCACAGCCCAGCGCACTCACCAGGAACCTCTCCAAGCGGTGAGCTAACATAGGCCAACAAAAAACAAACTATTCTGTAACATTAGAGCAGGTTTTCTAGCGTTAAGTCTCTTCTATTTAGCCCATATTATAATTGAAAGTTAAATCCCAACAAACCACATCATCCTGCTCAGTACGGTGCATGGTGTTCTGTGAGGTTTTACAGTCCTTGTGTGTTGTTATGGCTCTAACTGTAAGGGAAATCCCTGAGCGCTTTATTTAGCAGACAGTAAACCAAGTAATGCCACAAGACAGCATGAATAGTGTCAGTGGTAGTTTTGGAAGTTAATATGTCAGATCATTTACTAATGGGGGAAAGCTCAATAAAAACCACATTTGACAAGCTAACAGCCCAAAGAATAGAGGTCAGCCAGACATTCCTGAGATGGTTCAGAAAAACAGCATTTGCATTAGTTGACTGTTTGCTCATTTCATCTGCATTTTTGGCTGGAATGGTAGGTTTCTTAGTGAGATCCAAAGTGAATTACAAGCTGTCACTATGTCGCTACAGGTTATATAACTCAAAATACACTCCTGCCTGGAGTGAAACAGTATCCACAGTGTTCATTCAGCCCCACTGCCAAAACTGCATGAGTTAAATTCTTTATTAAAGTAACATTAGTGAATTGTTTTGGGGTTGTTGTTTTTTTTTTCAAACTGAGCCATGACTAAATAACAAGTGTTTATACTGAATACTAGATGGCCAATGTCAAAACGACAAACTCCTCTTTGGTTGTTTTGACATTCCTGCAGAAGCTACTCATGTCTCCAGGCAGTATTTCAAAAGGCTGCAGACAGAGCAGAGCAAGGTGTCCTCCATACGATGTTTTGTCTTATTTTATTTAGCTGATCATTTAACCAGTTTGTTGTCGGTGGTTGAGTGCATTGCATTGTTCATTTAGGTGGAATCAGTCTTTATTGCATTGTCAGGGTAAAAGCTTCTCTATCCATACTTTAGCTTCTTCCCTCTAAAATACGTGTCTAAAGCCCTCTCATATTTACACAGCTTGATGTTGATGTTTCTGTTTTTCATCATGTTCTCATCCACATTAAAATTCCAACAAATAGTCTACCAAACACTGCAGCCATGCTGACGGCTGGTAAAACTAATATCGGATGGGTCTGTCTAGATGAACTGGTGAGAGAGAGGGGGCCCAGACAGCAGGCGCCCCGGCGACTGATTTTTTTTGAGCTTTAATCTTCTTCCCACAGTGTCACTGGGTGTATCGAGCATTCGAGGATGTGGAAGAGCTACAAAGAGAGAGGGGTGCAGATGAGGAGGAGGACAGCCCTTTCAAGCCTTACCCAGTGGAGAATGGCTCTGACCACGAAGAGGACAAAAGCACCAATGGAACAGGTGAAACGTGTTGCTGTGAAATTGTTTGCAGTCTTTTGTTTTGCTTGGATTTAAAGTTTTATCAGTGTCGCAGTATGTCTTTGATTTCTGTATGAAGCTTTCAATCCCCAATTCCTTTGCGGTTTTTCCGCTCATGTCAGCTAGTTTCATTTCAGTCAGCAAAATGTATCTGAGCGAAATTAGTGCTGCTTTGGCAGCTTTTTGCCTTGTGTGTGAATCCAGATTGATTGCAGGCTTCATGCTAAAAACATGTGACCCTGCCAAAAACATTACATCAAAACATTATGTTCCGTCTACAATGCTTTTTTGTTTTTTGTTTTTTTCATTTGACTTCTGACTTGGGTCATATTCACCGTGCCGCTAAAAGTGGCTTCAGCAGTAGGTAATTTGCTCTGGATATAGAAAATTCGCAGTTTGAAAATGACACTTCCGCACGCTACAGTCATAGGACGCCATTAAGTAATATTCAGTGTACACTTAGTGGCCAATTTTCCCCACAGTGCTGGCAGGGTAAGCACACTTGACAGATGTGCAGCACACTGTGTACCTTTACATGTGTCATTACTAAAATGACTTAAAATGATATTGTGTTTTTTCCTCAGAGATTTTTATACGCACTACATTTTTGTTTTTTCATGATTTTGAAGTGATTTGAGTTTTTTTTAAACATGCACATATCATTTGATTTTTTCGGTTTTTGTATTTTAGTTGGTTATTTACTTTGAATGTATGTCAAGTATTTAATTGAAATCTGTGATCCACAGACTGCAAGCTGGGCAGACTCTCCCTGTGTGATCTGCCTCTGGTCAGTCTGACAGTTGATAACGTCCACTTGGAGCATGGCGTGGTGTATGAATATGTGAGCACTGCTGGCATCAAGAGCCACGTCCTGGAGAAGACAGTGGAACCCAAAGGCTGCTTCAGCCTCACTGCGAAAGTGAGTTTTGTCAAGATGAGAAGTTTGTTCAGCTAAAGCCTACATATGAATTTATCGTTAGACTGGTGGATAGTCATGCTAAATATTGCTTAAGTTTCAAACAGTAAAGTCAGCTTAATATTTTGTTTTTGCTTCTGGTTTCACTTACTGGAACTGGAAAGCAGACAGTTTAGCTGGGGTAAAACTCAGCTGCCTTATTTCGCTGCTACGGTTAGAAATGCTAATTTGCCAGTGATTGAAATGGACTAAATCGGGTTCCTAAACTGTTATTGTCAAGGTGATCCATCGTCAGCAATTGTTCTTGTCTCTACAGATCCTGGAGGCGTTTTCTGGCGATGACAGCCGCTTCGTTCATAACTGCAGCCAGCTCATCTACCAGAACGACCGAGTCGTTACCATGCCTCAGTACGAGTTCAGACAAATCTGCGACACCAAGCTGGAGAATATCAGGAGGCGTATCAGCAGCTATCAGCAGGTATTGAGACATTCTTGTGTTTTCCCTTGAGCATAGATGTGAACACAGGAATGTTCCGGTATTCAGTCATATCAGTTTACTAAACACATTTTATTTTGTGACATGTGACTAAACGGTTCAGTGGAACATCCTTTTCTATAGCAATAAATTCACATTTTTGCTCCCCCCAAAAAAGACATGGCAATTTTTTTTTTTTACACTACTCCTATTGCATTAAATGCGTTTTGAGCAGCTTGGTGAAAGTGTGTTAAGAGTCTCACAAAATGCTTTTTCAAGACAGTTGTGTTTGTCGTGTAGACCACATGCCACTACCTGGTAAACACATTTTGATATTTGTCTTATTTTTTCCTGACATATTACACAGACTGTAAAAGAAATCATATAAAATCCAAACCCATTGAATTATTAAAAATAGCATCGCATCTAAGAAACATCGAGGAGCTTCATTCTGATAAGAAAGCTAATATCTACAATAATTAAATGCAAACTTTAATTAACTCAGTCGCTCACATACCAGAACCCTTATCAGAAGCTTTACGATATCATGAAGATGCAACAGTTGTAGTCATATCATTTTTTAATTCACTAAACTCATTACCTTCTTCTTCATGGCTTCTCCCATTTTGTTTCTCTTTTTCACACAGTTTGCTCTGGAACTGAGGAACAAGGTGTGGCCCTCTGTCAGGCAGGCTGGGGTTCGCCCTCACCCACTGGGCTGCATGGACTTTGTTCCCACCAACTGCCACATCAACTTGATGCAGGTCTCCTACCCCAAAAGCACTACCTCTGCCGGCAGGACTTTCAGCATCCGTTTTGGTCGTAAAAACTCCATCTTTGGCCTGGACCCCGACCAAGGTAGGAGCTGCGCACAGTCCTCTAACCAAGAAGATTAGAACAATCTCAACAGTGTCACATTTTCACTGCGTAAAGTAAGAGTTGCAGGGATTTATCCCTCTCATGGTAATATAGCTTACCACTAGCTCAGTGATCATTTTGATGCTTTGATGCATTTGATGCTGTGACTGGACCAACCCCAGCCTCCCAGTGTAACCAAAAAGGCCCAACAAGGATTCTCATGGTAAAATTAGATGAGTAGGTTGCTATTAAGACTCCATTAGCCCTCGGCCATTATATTCAAGTTACTGACATGAGAAGTGAGTGAATGATATAGGAAAAGATCTCAGTGCAGAGCAGGAATGTGTTCACTCTGTGGTGCGTTAGAGGTCACAGAGCAGAGGAAAAAAGTGAGAGATTTAGTTGAAATGGAAAGTAGAAGATGTTCAAGGAGAGAATAAAGTTTGGAAATACTTTTAAAATTTGGTTTTCAATAGGAATTTTAGAGGTTAACATGTGAACTTCTACTCTCAGCAAAGATGAAAAGGCAGTACAGCTGTCTAGACAGCAGACAGTCAGCATTATTCCAAGATGCTCGGCCCCATCTTTCCTCTGAACACCAGCTGCCGGTCAGACATCTGCCAAGCACTTGTACTGATGAGATGTTGCTGTGGCTCTTTTTTGAAAGCTGTCGTTAGAGTTTGAACTGTCTTAGATCACCACGAGTATTAAATCTGTTTTCAGTTTTTGGATATGTCAGGTTATTACAGCTTAGCTTGGCATTCAACCCGGATAAACAGACTTCCTTTTACTGTGTATATTAGCTGAACGATGGTCTTTTTAAGACTTTGTTTTTCGTCAACACCAAATTAAGAACAGATAAGAGTATTGCTTCATAGCTTTTGAACATCTGGCACAGATGTAATTGTCAGAGCGTGAAGTCCTTTTCATTCAATCACCCGTAACATCTCTCCTCTCCTTTAGCACAACTGAACCCCATGTCCCACACTCAACATTGCATGACCAGCATGGGAGCTCCGTCCTGGAGCTGCTCTGGTTTGGATGGGGATGAAGCGGATGGCAGCGGGGAAGTGAATGTCGATGGAGGGGAGGGCTTGAATGATAGTCGCCACGGAGAAGGCGGTTTGAGTTTCCTGCTCAAACAGGAAGACACCGAGACACAGGACGCCTACATTTACTTGTACAGTCGTTTGGACGTTGCTGTGAGGGAAATGAAGCAGTATGTTGCTCAAATAGATGTGTAAGTATTACAGCTCGTATTCATCACGTTTAATTTAACAGCACTGAACCTTATTTTCACATAAATGTTTTCTTATCTTTTGAAGGTTATGCCTATTCTGCAGATGTTTTCTTCAATCACGTGTGCCACATATTAGAAAAAAGAAAACTTTTACTCACATCCATTCAGAAATTAGTCCCAGCATTACCGACCTTCTGCTGTTATCAGATATTTCCATTCCACTACTGTTTTTGAGTCGGCTATTTTCGTAACCTTCTCGCTGACATTCAGAGATCTCTGTGTGAAACGCTGTTATCCCCACAGCAGCCTGTCTTTGTCTGTCCTCCCTCTGCCTTGTTTAAAGCTGAGGATTTACAAAAGGAACATTCTTCAGGCCCAAAATATTTATGGGCCAGGCCCAGTACAGGAACAGGGAGTGAGGCCAGGATAACATCAAGAGAAAGAGACACATATTGTGTGTCTGTGCTGAGGAAGGGGTGTGACAATTTGAATGAATACATGTGTATGTTTTAGTTATGGGGGAGCCCATGCATTGTGTATTGTATTAGAAATGTAAGCATAACAGTGTCTTGACATGAAGACTTTAATTTGAATATAAATGATCAAGTTCTATAAAAGCTTTGAATATGCTAAAAACATAACACAAAATTATGGCATATATGTTATATAAATTATGATATATGCTCTGTATCATATGCTAAAGATATGTAGATAATGTCTCCAAGGTAAAGGGCAATATCTATATTTTGTTGTTTTCAGATATATTTGTTTATATTTTTTTCTCTAGGCTGTTGTCATCCATCACCGAGCCTACACAGCTCCAAGGAGAGGGCGGAGAGCCTCCAATCGATGAGGAAAATCAGCCGCCCGCCCTGGTCCCCTGTGAGGATGGATGTGACCAGGACAAAGTGGAGCAGGGCGGCACTAAACGAGTCTGCTTCAAAGTGAACGAGGAGGACCAGGAGGACTCCGGCCACGACACAATGAGCTACAGGGACTCCTACAGGTAAGTGCTTACTGAATATGCAGCTACAGGTTACAGTGTAACCTGGCATGGAAGCCTTAAACACACATTATTCAAAAAGCACCTGAAAAGGTAATAACAAGGCGCTGATAAGACACATTAGCTAAAGCTTCAAATAAACAGGCTTAGGTTGAAGACCCCCGGAAAACCATGAAGAAGAAGGCCTTGCTGGCTTGTTAGCCTATGGAAACAGGATATGCTGGATATGCTTAGGGAGCAAACTGCACTGTCTATCAAAGATGCTGGGGAAAATGGGATTTACTTCCATATTGGAAAACACAACTGGACTATATTCTAAAAACTTTTATCTTGCTCTTGATTTCAAACTGGCATATTAGAGCATACTTTCACCTTTTCTGTATATTTCTATTGCAAGTCGGCATGATATCATTTAAAGTGGTATTTACCTCATGGTTTTCCGGGGGCCTTCAAGGTATTTACCTCTCAAATTATATTTTCTACAATTTGAGACCTAAGTAGCTTATATATAACTCCAATATATAACTTGAAACACTTTGACCTTAATTATTTAAAGTAATATTTTCATTTCATTGTTTATTCATTCATCTGTTATAGCAGCATCACAGGTTAAAAACAACTCCTTAAAAACAAAAACAGCGCTCTGAGACTCCCACTTTACTCCACAAACCTATAATGCTTCTCATTTCCCCCCTTTGGAGGCTATAATTCATTCCAGATGTTGCCATTTTAACTGAGATGCAGGGCTAAAAATGACTTCAAAATACTCTGGTTGAATCTGGTTATGTCATTTGCTTGTTGCAAGTTCATTCAGATGATTTTTTTTTTTTGAGGAGTGTGTGTGTTCACTGAACAGAGAGCCACTGAGCCCCACCCTCCACCACCCACTAAGATATAGTTATTGGTTGTCAGTGCGGTGGGCTGGTGTATAATAAAGCGAAATGTTTGGGGCGCGGCCTCCTCACCCGCTCTGTCATTAAAGCCTGGCCACGTCGTGTGAAATGCAGCTACCTCATCGTAATAAAATGTATAGCAAAATGTCGGCTCTTCTGTGTGTGGTATAAACGCACGCTCATGCACTCACACTTGCACACAGAACTGTTTACTCAGGGTTTTTTGAGGCCAAGTAGGAAAAAAGTACTCTGGTCAAGGTAGCTGTACAAAGCTGCCTAGTGAATGTGGATGAATCATCCCACTTGTAAAATTTTGCATGTGATGAAAAGTGCTTATGTGTTTCACGTGTGGGTGGTGCTTTTTTTTAACGTTTTTGTCCAGCTGAGAGAATCAGGCAGTAAAGCCTGAGGTGGTGACAGACCACAGTAGAACTCAACAGCTGGAGGTCAGTGGCCAAGCGCAGCCTGTGACAGATGCAATGTTAGAGGAAGGACAGGGGAGAATGACTTTTACGCACACACGCACACACACACACGGTCAACAAAAAAAATGCAAAGGGGACTGGGGTGAAAAAATACACAAAGAAAATAGTGTTTGTTCCAAACTCTGCTATATTGTGTCTCCCATAAATCACTGCTTCTCTAGTGTGTGTGTGTGCATGTGTGTGGTGTTGTTCGTGCTGCTACATGTTGCTTACATGTGATGATGGTGGTGTAGAGAGCTGTAGGTGAGCATTTAGACTGAGATGTGGTAATCCACAGTGAGCGCTGTGTGGATGAGAGCGTCATCCATCAGTAGTGGATGTCTGATCGCAGGATAAAGTGTAATGATCTGCACTAGACCTTCTCATTAATGGGGAGAAGTGAACCCAGACACACACTAGCAAAATACTCATCTAAACCACTGAATCCCTTCCCTGTCTGAGTCCAGATTTTATTTTTTCTATCTAAAATGTCTCCAATCTACTTTTTCCAGGAAGCTCAGAGATTGTATCACCATTTTTTTCTTGTCCTTGCTTGCCTAATATGTAAATAAGCCTAAAAATCACCTATAATATGTATCTTTTCTAGGAAAATGTGCTAAAAATATATTAAGTGTCTATTTGATTATGGAAGAATATAATCATTCAAGCTGTTTTAGTGAATATGCTGACATTATTAGCATATTTTAAACCTTTTTTTTAAAAAATTGCATTGAATAGCACATAAATAGCGTATAACAAATGGCTACAGTTTAAGTAGGAATGTCAGAAGTTGCTAATGAGTTGTTCACTATCACCCCGCCTGTATTAACAATTAAAAAGATATCATCTTGTATATAATTTAATGTAAGTGAGACCATGAGAGCTGTGTGCAGAGGTGTGTTTGCTCTCCATTACTGCGGACAGGTTAATTATCACAGTCGTACTCACACTGTTGGCAGGAGATGTGTGAAGCTAAATTGGATGTCATCTTCTCTATCCATGTGTGTGTGTTTGCGTGTATGTGTGTTTGTGTGTGTGAGACAAAGGCAGAAGCCAAGTTTGTGTGCATGCCTCTGAATTCAGTGAGGAAATGCAGCTCCCTATAACGAATCAGATAGAAAAAGGGAATAATACAGTATAAAGAGAGGAACATATATCATTTTACTGTAAGTATGTGATATTGTTTTTGCACACATTTATGAGAAGCCAGTGGAGCATTCAAGCCAAGTTATCATTGTAGCACCTCTACGGTAGCCACCCCCACCATCCCAACAGCACAAATTTACATACATTGGACACCACAGAATAACCCAGCAGGTGATATCCAGGCTCCACTCCCCCCACTTTGTCACCCTGCCAGCCCAGATAATAGTAAAGCAACACAAAGCCTGTGATGGTGTTTTGTAGGTTGTAGTCGCTCGTAGGCCATTTGTCATGGTAATTCAGCTTGTGAATCATTCTGAGCTTCTCTGAGGGGGATTGCAAGCGTGCTCACTTAAAGCCATGTATAATTTGAGCCACATAAATCTTCCACTTGCTCCCGGTAATCATGGTGAATCACATCGATGTATGACTATAAATACCAGCCCCGCTAAGGCTGAAATTGTCTCCGCACACCAGCAAAGGAAGAAAGGAATACAGTCCCAACTAAACGTGAAAACTAGGAAAAGAAGTTGTTCATAAAAGCGTCTTTGTAAAGTGGAGAGCTCCATTTTATGCACACGCGATTTATATCCGATTTATTTGGGAATCTGATATAGCTACAGTTTTACTGAATGCAGCTCTGTGTAAGGCAGCAGCAGTTGTTGTTGTTGTGAGAAGCGTTTAATTGCCTTTGGTTTCATATACTGTAAATCAGAAAAGGCATTTACAATCACAAGGATTATTTGGCAGCATAATTACTAGATGCAGCTTTCCAAATTCTCTCTGTGGTTTAAGAACGGAATGAGCCCTTTTTTCCCTAATGCTTTTTAACTGGGTGCTACTTGTGTGTGTGTGTGTGTGTGTGTGTGTGTGTGTGTGTGTGTGTGTGTGTGTGTGTGTGTGTGTGTGTGTGTGTGTGTGTGTGTGTGTGTGTGTGTGTGTGTGTGTGTGTGTGCTCATTGTTACAGTGAATGCAACAGCAACAGAGACTCCGTCCTTTCCTACACCAGTGTGCGAAGTAACAGCTCTTACCTGGGGAGTGATGAGATGGGATCAGGTAATAAACGGCTTTAAGTTGATCTGTGCATGTGTAAATAAGCAAGGTGTATTTAATGTTTTGACTCTCCTCCACATTGGATTTTACACCACACACTGATCAGATCAGATCCGATGTTGGAATGAAAAGCCAGCTCAAAGGAAAAAAGAAGGATCTCTGTTCCAAAGTTAATTGGATGTAAATAATATAAGCTAGGCTTATGCAAACATACACTTCTGGATGCTTAAAAACAAGAAATAAAGGATATTTCTGTAAGAATAAATCTGTGTGAGCCGTCTCATGATTTACTCTGTGCTACCTTGTTTTTTCCCAAGACACAGAAATCCTCTAGATATAGCTTGGAGGTGACTGTGGCTGGATATTATAGAAGCTGCATTTCATTTAAAGCCACAATAATGTGCAGCGAGCCAAGTATGTGTCCACTGCTATTTATTGCTTTGTTTTTTATCAGCGTTAAGTCATGAACAGCTCACGCTGAGATGTTGCGTTGTAATAATTTATTAGCCTTCATTCGGTCTAATATGATGCTCAGGTCAGATTTTGCAGTGACAGATGGAGAGAAGTGTGTTTTAATAAGCCCAGATGGTCGAATAAAAATTAATACTTGTTGTAGAAAGTGTGATTATTGCCTCTCATCAGCTATTTGCTTTTACTCTCAACTAGGGGACGAGCTGCCGTGCGACATGAGGATTCCCTCTGACAAACAGGATAAGCTGCACGGCTGCCTCGAGCACCTTTTCAACCAGGTTAGTTCGACCGTTGAGTTCGGAGTAAGTAAGTAATTCCTGATTAACTTGGAATTTTTTGCTGTATTTCCCCAAAGTGCTTTGCCTAAGCCCAGGCCTAACTCTAACCCTAGTTTTTAAACAGACTTTAAACTCAGCCACTAGATGTAGAAGTTAAAGATGAAGAAACAGGGAACACACATGTCAGCATTAACCATTTGGAACAGATCACTGTGATGGTAATCAGTCGGCATCTGGGCTGAGTTACCTCATGCGGCTTGCTGTCCTCTGTTCGGGATTCTGGCTTTCTCTCTCATCTCATGACTTCCTTTCTTTCTCTGTTCTCCACTCTGTCTCCTTGAACACGCACAAGCTTTCACTGATGCACGGACTAAGTTGAAGACATGCGTCCGTCGTTTCATCTCTTCTTGATGTCCTTTGATTCCCTGCTGGTGGAGTTGGGGGGTGATAGGGGCACAGCTACTTTGGCTGCAGTAGTTCTTTGCACATGTAAACAGCAGCTCAGGGGGCCTGCTAACACAAGCCTTGTTGTTGTTAATTCTGGAAAACCTTTGCCAGAAGTTACTGCAAAGTTCTGTGTGTGAGCTTGTGTGTTTGCGCTTGAGCGGCGCAGAAATAAAAGCGGTAGTTAGAAAAGAATGAAAGGTGCGTGGAGTCTGAGGCAGTGAACTAGAAGAAAAACTGGCTTCATTAACTGAGTGTGTGCATGCTTTTATTCCTGCACGCAGGTTGACTCAATCAACAGTCTGCTCAAAGGACCCGTCATGACCAAGGCCTGCGAGGAGACCAAGCACTTTTATTCTGACCACAGCCAGCCAGGTACAGATTTGTTTGTGTGTGTAAGCACTGTCGAAAGGTGTCACTACGGTTCTGTCAGAGAGCTGGCGCACAGGCTTACAAGTTCTCTGGTTTAACATGAACAGAGTTTCGCCAAACCGAAGACTGGACTGTTCGCTGTCGTTACGTTATCCATAAGAACATCCAGGAAGACCCTTGGAACCTGCCCACCTCTATCAAAACCCTGGTGGAGAGCCTACAGAGATTTGTGGATGGTTAGTAGAAAACGCATACGTGCATGCATGCCACGTGTTCATATACAGTTACAATCTCTCACTCCATCTTGTTTTTTCTTCTTTCTTTATAGATGGAAAGAATCAGATCCTCCTGGCTCTGCTCAAGTGCACAGGTAGAGCAGCGTGTCACTGGTAGAAGAGAAAATCAGTTTATATTCAGATCAGCTCAGCAGCAGATAATCAGACTAGGTTCAATCCAGTTCTAATTTTCCATAAAATTAACAGAAGAGGTGGACCGTGCAGTCGCCCAGCAGAACTCAGGTCTTAAGCAGCCAGAAAGGTCTCAAAACAGGAGCATTTAAAATTATTCTAACAGCTCTTTGCATATGAGGTCATCCATCATATGAACTTACAGCCAATTTCACATCAGGAATTCTGCAAATCTTTAAAACCTCATTTTAAGGATCCCATACATACACATGTATATTTATGTAGGTTTATTTAGAAAGTAATGAACACATTTCCAGTGCAATCAAATCATACAAATCATTAAATCAAAGTTTTAGCATCATTTTTGTCAAAAAGGTCATAATCAGATGTGTGACTATGTGCTGGAATGAAGATTGGTTTCAGAGCACAACATACTCCAGTCTGAACTTTCTCCAGTGACATATGGCATTAGTTAATGGCAGATATCCTCTCATGGTATTCAAGCCAATAGAATCAACTGTAAGCATTAGAGCAAGTTCAGGATATGTAATAAGAGAGGTTACAGTAAGACTGGATACCTTACCCTCTCCTCCACAGTGAACTTCCTTTTTCTGCTGCAGATGTTGTTTTATGTTGTTCTCTTTGGTTTCATTGCTTTTTTTCACCCACTTCAACTCCTCATAAGTCCCTAGTCGCGTGCCCCCTGAACTCTCTATGTCACTGGCGTTATCATTCCTTTCTTTCTCCCCTACCAATACCAGACACATCTCTGCAGCTGCGAAGGGACGTGATCTTCTGCCAGGCGGCGACGGCTGCTCTGTGCACGCTAGCCGAACAGGTGCTGACTGCACTGCGTTCTCGCTTCAACAATGCCGGCGAGTACCAAGAAGACGGCAAGGAAACCAGCCGCAAGTGGCTAGAGCAGATATCCGCCATTGGTATTTTGCTGCACTTCCAGTCCACGCTGGCTCCACACCTGGTGAGGACAAGTTTTGTATTTTTGTTTGGTTCTTAGAAAGTTGGCTACATAGCGTTGTAGTTTGCAAATTTGCCTACTAAACCCAAAGATGCTCAATTCGAGCCTGGGAAGAGGCACGAATCCCTTGGGGGACTGCCTCAGTGAGGGCATCTGATGTAAAAACCTGCCAAATCAAATATGCAGCGCTTCCTGCTGTGGTGAGTGCTCATGAATGAGGAAGCAGCCGAAAGTAGCTTTATTTACATATTAGGGGAAAAAACAACAAGGTTCATAGTTTGGCGTAAATTTTAAATAATAACTTTCCTGTTGCAGCTTTTTCTTATTGTGTGTGTGTCTTTCTGAATCAAATACTCTGAAGTCTGTATGACTTTGTAGCCGCACAGCTGTCACCACAACTACCCAAACTCTTACTCTGGTGCAACTTCTGAGCTTTCTTTCTCTCCTCGGGCAGAAAGAGGAGCGGACCATGCTGGAGGACACCAAGGCGGCCCTGTCGGATTTGGACAAAGTCACTGTGTTCTTCAGGCAACTGGAGGATGAGTGTCTAGTAGCAAGTAAGAGACTCCCATCAACAAAGACTGACTTGCCTCATTCAAAGTGCACTGGCGTTAATGAGCAGCTGTATGGTTTCACCAATTCTGAATGAACTTCTATTGTGTGGATGCGTGGTCGCTGCTTAGGGTGAAATTGCCATTATGCCACTGCAGATTTCATTTTCTTTTCCATGAAGAGCCGCTGAAAAGGAACTCAGACAGATCTGTGGTGACTCCATAAATCACCTTAAACAAGGGCAGAGCATTTCAGATATCAAGGTCGCCTCTTTTAATCTTTATTGCTGCTGAGAGACACTTGACATATGTCACATAAGCACCCCTATAATATAAAAACAATATTGAAGTACTTAAGAACACAAATTGCAGTATGCGGTATATTGGAGTAATATTTCTTTGAACCATTATAATAGTAAGCTTTCTCCTGCCAATTCACCAAAGGGTCCAAGCATTTATTATAGTGCAGTGCTGTAGTTTCAGCTGAGGATGCAACCAGGTTGTTCAGAGTGGGCTTTGTGGACATCTTTACATAACTGGGTGCATTTGTGGCTTTAATAAGCTTGGTATCTACATTCACTAAAGGTGCTCTGGGTTACCGGAAACCCTTAAAGTCAAAGATACAAAGGATGACTGCATCGTGAATCGCCCCTCTTTTCAACAGCCTCAATGTGGCCAGCAGAGATTGCTGCTCAAAGGAAAAGCGCAACGTGCACTTCCCATTTTAAAAGGCAAATCTGTGGATGAAGCAGGAATTTGCTATTCTGTGTTCATGCTTGGCTGGAGAAAATATTTTGTGCACATTTGCATGTATTTTACACAAAAACATCACTCAGTGCATGCACTAACGTATTGCTATCGGTCATTAGTATTGTATTCCTTATGTATGGCAGGTATGTGGGGATAGATATACTTTACAGGTCCAGTCTGGTACAGTTTGCTATTAAAAAATGTTAATGTTAACCAAGCTTCTTTGCTGACATCAGCTCAGACTGCTGCAGTGCAGGTAGATGGTTTTTGGCGTCACAGTCCATTGGACACTATTGATTTGCTAACAGCATTTTCAGAGGGATGAGAGGTATATGTAAGGTACAGACGTTTAAGCACCACAGAGTCTGAAGGACCTTGAAAGGATCACAGCCAATTCCACAAGGTTATTGCTTGGTAGGTTCTCTAGAAAAAAGGATTGACCCCAGAGGTCACGCAGCAAAGGTCATTTTTTTCCCATTTTCTGACAAGTGCTCATGTATCACTGCTAGAAAAGGTTAGGAGAATTGAGCACAAGTCAGCTTCAGATTTATAAATGATTACTTATCTCATATTTTTTTTATAGATTCATCACAATTTCTTTCAAACTTACAATTTCTAAAAATGTGCCAGATATTGATGCAATTTAAAGGGTTATTACAGAAATCAGGTGCCTCTGTTTATTTGTCCTGCACATGGATCTGGCAGTCTGTCTGTGTTTATAAATTAGAATGCAGTTATTTGCAAACCTCCACTCATCTGTGTGAAAGTGATTGCAGCCAGTGTGAGTCAGACTGCAACTGGTCGGAGACCCGTTGCCTCCCACCTCGCTGTGCAGCTGCCTTGTGATCAAAAGTTTTCGCCCAGAGGTTGACAGTGTTAGCAGCTAGCTGCCATGAGAACTTGGAATCAGTCACCAAATGAAAAAACCCTGAAAATAAATCAAATAATTGAATAAATTCAATCTTCAGTGAGGTTACTGTCCTAAGTTTTTCTTTTAGCTTTTGATTTAACACCCAGCTATTAATGAACTCTGAATATGTGTTTGCTAGACATATGCAGCATTACATTTTAGTACACAATATCTAAATGTATTAAAATGTAATGCAACACGCTTTGCATGTTTTCATTTTCAAGAAGGGCACGTCTACACCTTCTTTGTTTCTTGTTTTTTTTTTAACTTCTCCCTCATCTCTGTATGTGTGTTGCAGACACACCAGTGTGTTACCAGGTGGAGGGCACCAGGCATGCCCTGAGGGTCACCCTTTACCTGGACAGCTGTCACTTCAATGAGCTCCCCAGTCGGCTGCAGAATGGAGGCAGCCTCAAACTCCACACTGTCCTGTTCACCAGAGGTAAGAAAGGCAAAGAACATAATTCCACGGTGTAGTTCAGCTAGTAAAACATGACGTAGCGCTGGCAAGTAGAGCCGAGTATCTACTCAAAACCTTTTACTGTGGAACAAGCAACAAATCATACAATGCATCAGGCACAAATTCACTTATATACATTACACATATAGCCTTGGATCATTAAAACACTCAATGCACCATGCAGCCTTTCAGCCTCTTACACATGTGCGTTTCCTTAGAACTTTATTTGATTTTATTAAGTTAGACTGAAGCCTTGTATTGACCATTTAAAACACTCACTTTAGCGCTCCCTGAGTCTTTGTCAGCCTAGTATGAAAGTAAAGCATTATACCAGTCTGCCAGTTAGCTGCTAATTTTCCATGCACGAGTCCTCATCGGATCATTAATCTCATGAGAGACCCCATATTGTTTACCGTGTATTTCCGAATACAACAGTGCTCCAAAACATTTAGTAGTGCAGATTTGCAGATGAACATCGCCACCTACTGGAAAAGAGTCTTGACTGCAGCCTATGGGGAAGCACAGTGATATATATATATAATGAGGATATATTTTTGTCACATATATGCACACTCACACACGCAAACGTTACATTAAGTTAAAGTCATAGGCCAGGGGTCAGCAACCTTTAACACCCAAAGAGCCATTTGGACCCGGTTTCCACGCAAAAGAAAACACTCAGAGCCGCAAATACTTTTTGACATCTAAAATGAAGACGACACTGTATATATTGTTTTTTACCTTTATGCTTTGTGTGAACAACTGAGGTGTGTTGCTTATGAAATCCATGAAGTGCTACAGAGAAAATTACATTTTATTTATGTAATTAACACATTTTGAACTCTTAAAGAAATATAACAAAAGGAAAGACAAAAAAACAAAAACTGTTGTGAGCCGCCATCCTCATATCGCCTTTGGGCTTTTGGAGCCTTGACCTGATTTTTTTTTAAAAAATGGAAAAAAAGCACTATGCTGCTAAAAAATGAAAAAATGGATATTTGCAAAATTCTGCCTAAATATGTATTTTACCTGGTTAATGTGTGTGGCGGGGTGTGGTCTGCAGCGCTGCTGCAGGGGAGACGGACGCATGTGAGCGGCACCTGCAATCACGCCTCGCCGCCTTAACGTCTGTGCTATCTATGCTGTTGTGTTGGTGTGTGTCAAGTTGTGAACTGAAAAGCTACAGCCGGCTGTATGCGTACAGCAACCGTGTGTGAAAAGTGGTCGATAAAGAGAAGCTGTAAAGCATGTTCATGGAAACATCGTCGGGTCTGCAGACGATGCTCTAACACCAAAAAATAAATAAATAAAAACCATTTATCCAGTTATTAAATACAGTCCTTATCTTTAAAATTGTTAGTTAACCCAATTACATTTGAGCCTGAAAATGAGAGACTGAATAAAAGGGCTGCAATTCCTAAACCAAATCCCTTGAATTATAGTTGGAAGTCTACACTTGAGTCATGTGTGGACTGTTTGGTTTGAGTTCTACTGTGGTGGTGCACAGAGGCAGTGTTATAAAACGTGTGTCATTCTCTAAATATTCATAGATCTAACTATGTGGCTTCTATTTTTCCAGCTTTGGAGCGTCCAGAGGGAGCGTCCCAGCAGGACTGCGTTGCCATGGAGGACTTCCAGCAGCGCACTAATGCTGTTTCACTGGAGAAAGTCAAGGCCTACTACCGCAGGCTCAGGTACCTGTTTTACTCTTCACTACCGCTCTTCACTGGCTTTCCTGGCACTGAAGATGTGTTTCACCTCAAGGGGAGAGTTCACCCTTTGGTGTTGCATAACAAGCAGAAACTGCACTTTGTATATT
The DNA here is from genome assembly GCF_964374335.1 of Astatotilapia calliptera. Lineage (NCBI taxonomy): Eukaryota > Metazoa > Chordata > Actinopteri > Cichliformes > Cichlidae > Astatotilapia > Astatotilapia calliptera. Next base: position 26,828,541 of record NC_137441.1, read on the forward strand.
ACATATGTGAAAGTCAAGCTTTCAAGGTCAGAACTTAATCATGTATCCAGAGGAGTCCTTGAGCAGTTCCCACATGAACGAACAGGATTTAGCTACATATACAGCAAAATGACTGTGGTACTGTTTCTCAAGTAGTAACGTGTTGAACAATATAAATGTTAACTCTTGAAGTTTTAATGGTTTATGATTGAAGATGTGCTATATCTATTATATACCAGTGTTTTTACATCGTGTGTGGTCACTGATATGTGCACCCTAATTCCCAGAAAGTGATTCAACAATGCGGCATTAATAAATTATGAAATACTCAGTTTAGCAGTTACAAAATCTGTAGATACTAGATGAGTCAGCTCTCCAACGAAAGTGAGTCACAGGATGCAAATCAGTAATTTTTCCAACCCGATGAAGAGTTTAAAAAACTGAGAACGTAATCCTTCTCTCCTCACAGAGCTTTCTATTTGGAGAAGTCAAATCTCCCTACAGACTCCAACACCACAGCAATGAAGATAGACCAGGTAAATATATACTGTTTTTAACCTTGATGAGTTTATAGTAGTCTGTATGGTCTTTTCATATGTAGCATCTGTCTAGTTATTGTAACATAAGTCAATTTTTTATATATATATATTGTTGTGACTGAATATAAATGCAAGCACAGATACTGGGCCTTGAAGTTAGAGACCTTCAACCAAGCATTTCCAAAGTAAGATGAACTGGTGTGTCATTCCCTCCACCGGAAACTCCTCCATAGCTTGTCAAGACCCTCCCCGTTAACTCCAACTAACCCCAGCAATTATAGATGGTGTCTATTTGAACTTCTAGTGTCCCACACTGACTGTAGTTGAAATAGATTGCAGTAATTAAAACTGAATAGATCATAGTTTTAATATAGAAAGAGAAAGACTGCAGATTTAGACTTTCTTGTGTTGTATTTGATGGTTGTTTTCTCCCCATTTCTGTTCTCCATCTTACAAGTCAGTTACTCTACTAGTCCCATGTTTTAAAATATTTCACATGAATATAATTATATTATTTTGGAGTGTTCTGTTCACTTCAATACATTTTTTTGTCTTGGTAATGAGAGACTTTTTAATTTGCTTGGTTTGAAAGCGATTTAAAAAGTCAACAGTAGTCTAAGCGGCTTGTTAAGGTGACGTCTTTTGTGATGTGTTATTGAATCATCTTGTTAGCAGTGCATTTAACGGCTAACCTTCCCTGACCTTTACTTCCTCCCGCCTCCCCGTAGCTGCTGAGACCCCTCAACACGTTGGACGACCTTTGTCGGCTAATGCAGTCGTACATCAACATGCGCCCGAATGCCCAAGGCCACCAGTCAGGTGTCAGCGTGCTGTGTGTGTCCTCTGAGCTGTGTAACCGCCTGGGAGCCTGCCACATCACCATGTGTGGCACAGGGATGCAGAGGTCAGTGTGGCACCACACCACAGAATTATTATGCTGCTTTTGTTGTGTCACTGGACTGTCAGACTGCATAAAAATAACACAGTGCAGAGTCAATGACATGCCCCATTGGAACCTCACAAACTCATCCTAACCTCGCCATTCAAATTCATTTTACTTCATTTTTGGGTTTATTGCAGAGGAACACACACTATTAATCACTGGCCTTCATGTTCTTTGCAGATGTACTCTGACTGTGACACTGGAGCAGGCAATGATCCTAGCCAGGAACCATGGCCTCATACCGCGCTGCATCATGCAGACCATGGACATAATGCGTAAACAGGTAAACCTTTAAGAAGATCTCAGTCCTGTTAAAATCAAGACTATAAAATATGAGTCAACTATTTTATTATATAAAACAAGAAACACTTGGAGAGCACAATCCTTCGACAGGGCAGCGCACTCTCTGGGCACTATTTACTTTTAAGGAAACAGTGTTGCATTTTTTGTATCTTGTTTTTATTGTTCTCTTTATACTTTAAGAAGTTTGTTGGACAGTAGCGTGACAGGTGTTTGTTTGGATTACAAAAGCACAATGTAGGAGTACGTAAGGCATAATAGGTACTGATTTGTAAATATCTGGACATGAATAACCTGAGCTTCTTAGATAATATTTTACTACAGTATATTTTTAACCAACTAGGCAGCTAATTTTTTCTCTTGACAACACTTTCTCTAAAGATATAACATACTTTGGGGCCAACCTGAAAGAAAGGCAGAGTAGTGAAATGTAAAGGTGAGCTCAGAGGTCAAATGTGGCATGATATTTGGATGTCATACTTACAATGTGATGCTGAGAATCAAAGTTTGACCTTGTTTGAGCTTGAGGAAGAGGTCAGAGGTCCAAACTAACGTGATATTTGGAATCCCCATATACACTATATTGCCAAAAGTATTAACTCACCCATCCAAATCATTGAATTTGGGTGTTCCAATCGCTTCCATGGCCACAGGTGTATAAAATCATGCAGGTAGACATGCAGACTACTTCTACAAAAGTAGAGCTATGAAGTTGTAGGCCTTGTAACATCACAGAGCGGGGTCAGCGGATGCTGAGGAAAATATTGTGAACACGTCACCAACTTTCTGCAAATTTTCTGCAGACCTCCAAACTTTCAATTCAATTCAATTCAATTTTATTTATATAGCGCCAAATCACAACAAAAGTCGCCTCAAGGCGCTTCATGTGGCCTTAAGATTAGCACAAGAATAGTGCATAGAGAGCTTCATGTTATGGGTTTCCATGGCCAAGCAGCTGCATCCAAGCCTTACATCACATAGCGTAATGCAAAGCATCAGATCCAGTCAGATCCATGTAAAGTACGCTGCTACTAGACTTTAAAGCAGTGGAGATGTGATGAATCACGCTTCTCTATCTGGCGATCTGATGGACAAGCCTAAGTTTGGCGGTTGCCAGGAGGATCGTACATGACTGCATTGTGCCAAGTGTAGTTTGGTGGAGGAGGGATAATGGTGTGAGGTTGTTTTTCAGGAGTTGGGCTAAGCGCCAGTTCCAGTTAGTTAGTTTAAGGTGAAAAAAGTTCTGACATGGTAACAAAAGACTGGCAAAGACATTTAATGCTAAAAAGCACAACTACAACAGCGTAACATAAACGAGTACAACTGAGTATCTAAGAAAAGCAGAGTGGTTGAGAATTAACGATAGGGAGAGGTTCTTTGCATCAATTTTGCTAAAGAGAACAGGGACCACTCAGCGGTGTTAGTGCACAAATGGCCTGCCGCCATGATGATAAGTGGACGTGTCATGTGTAAAGGCGCTATTAAAGCTGAAACAAACATGCACATCATAGAAAAATCTCTGCTGACATTCAGGCAAGGTCTTATATTGAACAACATTCTGCACACATTGCAGATGCATGGCACCGCATTAATTGCATTTACTGGCATTTAAAAATTGTTTTCAATATTTTTCCAGTGAAAGGAACTTTTAATGGTCATCAATCTAATTATACAAACAACCAAACAAGAAATATGTATAGATTATTTTGTTAGTTTGAAATGCAATCTTTTAGGACTTATTTAAATAGACAGCAAAGTTCAATTTAATTGAGTTGATGCGTGAACACACTGGATCAGAAATCCTATGTAGCTCCCTTTGCTGGACATTTAAGAGCATGTTGTAGTATATTATAGAACAGTAATGAGCAGTTCTAAACCCAACTTTTCATTATTTGTCAGCAATTAGCACTTCTGTTTTTCATATTTTACTGTTATTAATTTTTCATATTGCATTTCGTTTGTTTCTTTCCATGCCTCTGTCATAAAATACGAGCACACGGAGAGCTTTCTGTGTTTAATCTTTTAATGGCAGTCAAGCTGTCTGTTATGTTGAGCTTTTAGCTTATATATTTTCTCTCTTATAAGGGGGCAAGAGTTGAGCTGTCTGCTAAAAATCTCAAGGTAATGGACCAGATGCCTCCATCAGCTCCAAGGTACTGAATGAAACCATTTCTAGGCACCTTAAGCCATGCCTTTCAGATAATTGCACTGTTTATATGTAATCTGGGTGGATTCCCCTCATTTGAAGTTTTGCTTCTTTTTTTTTAAAACAGGCTCTTCAAGCTATGTTTGCCACCCTCAGATGGAGACCTCTAAGGATACTGTCACTTCAGCAAAGTCATCACAGAGAGGGTGAATGAGGAACTGATGATGACAGGAGCATAGAGACACTGGCAGTGGAAAACCTTTGCCTCTCCCCATTGCCCCGCTTACACAGGGATCATTCCGGCGTGGATACCACTAGAGTCTTCAGAGCACCTACAGTGAGACTGATGCAACCTGAGTCTCAGGACTAGTTATGTATTATTTTACTGGAGCTAACCATATAGAAGCATTATTCTGTTGGCTCTCTTTCCAAACCATGTCGACTTAACAACCGGTTCAAAATATTCACAACAATACGAAAAATGACGAGGCCCCATAAAGACAATGTCCACAGTGGTTATTCTCACAGTTGAGCTTGTATTATTAACTGGATTAACCAAACTACCTGTAGCTGACTGTCATCCTAAATGCAGACATTTCATTTTGCCTTGGACTGCAAAATCCAGAGAGTTGCGTGTTTCTCTGTTCAGGCTGGCGTTCCCCAGGGCTCAATGTGTGGACCCCGAGTGAAGTAGAATACTTGAATGCCCTGTAATTCATATAAGATGCAGAAAGTTAAAGATTAGACAGAGAAATGGAAGTAGGGATTGAGGGGCAGATGAAGATGGCATGGGGGTGGGGTGGGATTGCTGCATGTGGTTACTGTGCAATTACTGTAGGTTTAGTGTGAGTACTGTATTACTGCACTATATGAAGAATAGTTATTTATTGTGTCCAAGAAGGAGCGTTTTATCGCCTACTTATACTATATCGGGTATTAAAAGAATCTAAAAGCATTCCAGCCTACGTATTGAACAGTATTTAAAGGACCAATGGCATGCCGTCTTTTGGATGTAACTGCTCTGGTGTATTTCATTTTATTTATGTGTTACATTAATCTTCAGGGAGTGCAAGGGATGGATGTACTGAAGCTAGCTAATCAGAATCAGGACAAAGGAAGAAACTATACAAGGTTGTTTCTCAACAAGCAGCCAAGTTATCAGGATACTGTTAAATTATTAATATATTAATTCAAGTCTTCTAGTTGAAGGATAACCTTCACTTAACTAAGACACCTTTTGATTTTTTGTTTTTTTCAATTGGCTTTTATGTTGTCTCGAAACGATTGTGTTAACTTTAGGTATTAAAAGAAGCACAAAAATTGGTCCATTCAGTGTTAGAAAAAAAGTACTGTATGCAGTTTGCTGGTGATGTGAACAAAGGGACTGTTTGATGACTGAAAAAACCCAGTAACATTAGTTTACTGACCATTTTATTATTATTATTTTGTACATACAAGCTGTAGCAGTGTCAGAGGGAGGGGGAGTGAGGTCGTGTAAATTAAACTGGATGATATTTTATGGAAATAATATAGTATATAAAACCTTTTTGTATGTTTAACTGTGCATTTAAAGAGAACCTGATTCTCTTTTTTAACTGTAACCTCACTGACAACTTGTTTCTGACTGTTAAAAAAGGTTTGACATGGATTTCAAGGACCTCACTTGACATTACAGCAGGTCATGTGATCTTTTTATTTTTTTATTTGGTTCATGTTGGAATAGTCCCTACACATCCCTTGGCAGTAGCATTACCAACACAAATTGACATCCATCAGTTGGCATATAAAACCCATGGCTATTTGCATTGTTTTAGTTTTCTTTCTCAAACGTTGCTCTTAACCTGAGCACTGTAAATATGATAAAACTCCCAGTGCAGCGTTAGTTATCATAACCTGGTCTTAACTGTGCTACCGGTTCAAATTAGCTAATGATTGCAGCATATCGGTGTAGCAGGACATACATGTCACTGATTACACATGTACTTACATTATTCTAATGTTTCAAATTGTATATACTTTACCTGCAATTTTTTGTTGCTTGCAAATAACTGTAAAAAGGATTTTTGTTGTTGTTGTTGAAACTTTCTAAAAATTATCATTGTAAATGGAATCTTAACAAGCTAGTGAATAAAATGTTCTCAGTACGACAAACTTTTCAGCGCAGCAGTATTGTTGGCTGATCCAGTGGCGGCTGGGATGTCCTTCGGGATATTTTATTTTCATTTTGATGTTTGTTTGTTTCTTTAACCCTTTCTTCTTTACAGTGGACCCTATGTATGTGCTCCGTGTAAGTTTGCATGAGTCAAAAAGATGATTACATCTTTATGCTTTCACACCATGACAGCAGGCTGTGACTAAGTAATACCGGGAGTGACCATTGTGATGGTTTCTTTTTTCATCTTACTCATTCTCATATTTGTGCTTGATGTCATAGTGCATATAATCTGGTGTCATTTGAATTAAAACAAAAGATCCAGTAATCTGCTAATCATTTAACTCTTATAGTTAACTGAAAACAACAGCGACAAAATAAGAAATGCTTGAGCTGGAAAAAGTTCTGACATGGTAACAAAAGACTGGCAAGGCCGTTTAATGCTAAAAAGCACAACTACAACAGCCCAGTAACATAAACGAGTACAACTGAGTATCTCAGAAAAGCAGAGTGGTTGAGAATTAACTATAGGGAGAGGTTCTTTGCATCAGTTCCGTTAAAGAGCACAGGGACCACTCAGCGGTGTTAGCGCACAGTTTGAAAGCCTGCAGGTCATAGAAAAAACTGCTGACATTCAGGCAAGGTCTTATATTGAGCAACATTCTGCACACATTGCAGCTGCATGACACCGCATTAATTACATTTACTGACATTTAAAAATTGTTGTTTTCAATATTGTGCACCTTTTTAAATTGTATATAGGCTTTGCATTATTTTGAAACTGTTGCCGTTCTGCTACTCTCATCACTGTGTGCGCGTCATTCACGTTCAGGTGGATGCAAACTGGTCTATATTGTTTCACGCTGGAGTGTGCGCAAAGCAGGCTGGGATGCTCCATTTCTTTGTCTGCTGTCTTGGCTGTTGTTGATACCGTCTCAGGCTGCATGTGTATTCCTGTCGAGGGAACACAAACCTCGAGGCATAGCTTGACATAGTTGTCGGTGTCCATTATCCCGAGTGAAAAGGCTTCACGCATGAATATTACATGAGAGTGCATAATCCAGTTAAACCCTTTCCTGCAGTTCCTCCCGTGTTGGAGTTAAGTGGTGAAGATGGCAGGTTATCTTACGCCGGATTCTTAAAACTAACACGATTCTTTCGGACATATAGTAATGGACTTCCCCACCCTCCCAAGTTAGTTTAAACCCTAGGATTGTTTAAAGAGAGCACTGGAAGAAAGCTGGCGCTTGAACTTGGCCTTAATTCATTATTGTAATTCGATTAAGAGCATTTCTGGCAATAAGATGATTGAAGAACGCTTTTAAATCCCTGGTCACCAACGAAATAAATTTCGCATTTCGCTCCTTGCTGTGTGTCAGATGGCCGGAAGGGGCTAAGGTAAAAGCATACACGGTGCAGTCTCGCATGCTTATTGCAATTGGTTTTTCTAGAGGGACCGACATCAACTGCATTCACCACCAGCACACACCCCTCAGCACCGGTGATGCATCCCCGCGGCAAGGGCACTGACAACTCCTCCTCAGAGTCTCGACTTTAGAATGGTGCAGAAATCTCTCAACGGCGGGGTTTACCCAACTCAAGCCGGAGAGAAGAAGCACAAAGTCGGGTTTGTGGGTTTGGACCCGGGAGCTCCGGAATCCAGCAGGGATGGGGCACTGCTCATTGCGGGCTCGGAAAGCACCAAGCGGAGCAGCATCCTCTGCAGACCGAGGTCCAGCATCTCCGCAGGAAGACCCAGACCGTCGAAGAAAAACGCCAGCTATCGGAAACTACAGAATTTTCTCTACAATGCGCTGGAAAGACCGCGGGGATGGGCGTTCATCTACCACGCTTATGTGTAAGTGCAGTTTTGGGCTTCTGCCACAGTTGCCGTGCCTTGGATTAGGAAAGATGCTGTGGAGTTTTGCAGATCGGGTGTCTCGTTCTGCATTACTGATAATGATCGTGCGACGCAATAAAGGGTTAAATGCGGTCCTGCTGCCGAACTGCTAGAGCCTTAATCACACGACAGGAGTCACTTCACCTCCATAACTCCTTCTCCAACTCTTTATTGTTGGCTTTTGCAACTCATGCTTACGTCAGAGTGTCATTTTGGAAGACTTTAACATGTCCACGATGCTTGCAGTTAGTGTTTAACATGTGCCCACGTCCACAAACGGTTGGTCTTCATTGACTGGAGTTACCATACGTTGCGGCAGCTTTCAGCACCGTGCTCCGTGGACAGCTCCTAGTAGACGCTGCAGTCTGACTCCGCACAGTGATGTGGACTCTGCTAACACGCATGTGTGTGCGAGCGTTGAGGGAGAACTCAGACAGTCTGTTGAGTTCTTGCAGCTGGAACATGGTGCTTTGCTGTTGTTTCCCTTGTCTGTTAGGTTAAGTGAGGTTTGGGTCGAACATAAAGAGTTAATGTCAGACCCCCAGAGATGCCATCATCGATATGAGGCCTCACGATCTGTAATCTCTAGTGAGCATGAAATCACAAAGGATAACATGATTTTTTCATGCGGAAGTGGTGCTGCAGCAGTTTCTGTCTGCCAACCTGGAAGATGAAAGATTGAAAAAACAGTCAGAATCTATTCAGTAGACTCGCAGGATACCCAGTCTCTGATCTTACATTTCTCATTTATTCATCGCCTCCCTGCCTCATAATCGCATGAAGTCCATGTCGTGATGCAGACTTCCTGTTTAATACAGCAGACATTAGTCAAATGCTTTTCTGCGTGGACCCACTCCAGTGTGTTATGTATAACATACTAATGAGATGAAATGGTTACAGTATGTTCCCTTCACAAACACATTCTTCAAATGAAAAGGTGTGTCACCTGTGTTTGGAAGACCCCTCTTCCAGCTTCGTCTGACTCCTTCCAGTTCAGTGATGCTGCATGCTTAGTAGTTAGGAGATGAAGTAGCCACAGCATTGAGGAATTCACTGTGCACAGCATATCGAATCCCCAGACACAGCTGGATGCCCAGAAGTAAGGCTGTGCTCTAATGTGAAACCACACGCACTCACACAGAGCCCTCTGGGTACTTCTGAAATATTAACCGAATACTACAGCAGCCGAGTCTCCATTTGTTATGCCTTTTTTTTTTAAAAGATGCTCTTCATTGCTGCTCTTAGGAAGCAGTGCGAGCTCTGTGGCTGAATCTAGTGCACGCAGACATGATGTGTTTTAGTAGCCAAGCTACGCCAGACAGCCTCGTTAGAAAAGGGTCAGTAAACATGTGTGTTGTCTAAAATCAGAATCCTCCAGAAAGTTGTAGAGTAGGACACGTGACCGCGATCAACAGACACAAATAAGCACCAGCCAAAGAAGCCACACAGAGTCACCACATGTCTGCCTTCTATTCCATTTGTCTGTTCTATGCATTATTCATAGTCATCACACTTCATTTAATCTCCCTGCTCTATCTTTCCACCTTGCTGATTTATAAAACAATCATGTGATGACAGTAAGCTCTTTCCACCGCCGGTTCGGTCTGTTCCTTATCCCTTCTGCAGTGGAAAATGCATTTGGCATGAAGTAACAGTTGCCTTGAATGAAGCAGTACTACAAGGTATGCTAGCAGCTTTCTTTCTTTTCGATGGGGTTTCTCTGGAAATGTTAGTCAGGTGTTGTGTTCAGTGGCCTCAGTTGTAATGCGCGTGAATAATCAATATGTGGAACATGAGTACTATATAGCCAGAATACTCTTGGGCTTGCTGCTTTAGGTCCTCTCTCTCTCTCTTTCTCGCTTTATGTTTCTGGCTGTCTGAGACCAAGGCCAGCCTTTCTCCATCACTTTTGGTCAAACATTAGATAAGGGAAAGAGACACAGTGATCTACAGTCATGGATCCCTGTGGGATTAAATCTCTGCTGTTGTACAAAATTCATCTTGTCTCAGTTCTTTCTTGGCACAAATTCTGCTACAAAAGGTGTTTTCGTTAGGCTTAATGCTATTGAGACAGTAACGTAAAGCCAGTTCTCTGCAGCCTGTAACAATTTCCACAAAGCCAAGGCATATTCCCAATCAGATGCAGTGCTGAGCTTTCTGTTATCTTCAGCCATTTGGCTTCTGCAGGAGCCTGATTATAGTGTGTCCTCTTGCAGATAGAACCAGCTGTGTGAGATACTTGAATACCCTCTGCAGCTATAAGATGACTAAATGTCTCAGTTGTGCACCAGAGTAGAATGTGACAAAAAAAAAAAGACTACAAAAACTGACTGAATAAAGGCAACAAAATGACTAAAAGACAATCAGTACAAAAAACAAAAAAATAATTCTGTTTTGGTTATTGTGAGAGACAACCTAAGGACACGGCGTGGTATTCCATTATTTTGCTGATCTGGCAATAAGGCAAGGACAGCAGTAGACAGATGCTGGCTGCCAGGCTGCTGAGATGTGATTGAGTGGTCTCTTTTAACAGATGTGGGGTCTGTGATAAAGTAAAAGACCGAGTCCTAGTTGGTTTGAGTGTGCCCTATATACTATTCTAAACAACACTTAAAATACAGGCTTACTCAATTAAACACATTTAGAAGATTTTTCAGTGCAGCCTCACTTGATCATGACTGCTTTGCAAGGGTGCAGGTTTTTTATTGGAAAGCGATGGCAAATATTGTTGGTATATCCACACATGCAGGTTAAATGATCTTAGATGTAACTGGGACTCCCAAAAGCTCTCAGTCCTGGTGCTACTGGATCTAAGCGCAGCCTTTGATACAGTAGACCACGCTATTCTTTTAAACAGACTGAAACACACGGTGGGCCTTTCTGGTGCTGTACACAACTGGTTCACTTCCTATCTCTCAGACAGAACTTTTATGGTGAGTATGGATACATGCTCCTCTAAGATCCATAAAATGACTTGTGGTGTGCCTCAAGGGTCAGTTTTAGGCCCTGTACTTTTTAATTTGTGTATGCTCCCTCTTGGCGGTGTCATCAGGAGGCGTGGAGTGAACTTCCACAGTTACGCTGATGACACTCAGCTGTATATCTCCGTGTCTCCTGATGACACCAGACCAATGGATGCTCTTTTTAACTGTATTCTAGATATAAGATCCTGGATGGCAGAGAACTTGGTCCTGAGGCTCAGAGAGAGAAACTCTTGTCTAAATTAGAGGCATTTTCACCATGCCCTTCACTACAAGTGAAAAAACTGGGTGTTATTTTTGACTCTGAGCTTGGTTTTATCCCACATATTAAACATGTAACCAAAATTGGATTTTATCATCTAAAAAATATAGCCAGAGTCCGCCCTATTCTCTCTCGGGCCAACACGGAGATGTTGATGCATGCTTTTATTACCAGTCGCATTAATTACTGTAATGCCCTGCTCTCTGGTCTCCCCAAAAATAATATTTCACCTTTACAACTTTTACAAAACTCTGCAGCTTGTGTGCTGATGAAGACCAGAGGGCGGGCCCACATTACACCGGTTTTAGAATCGCTGCATTGGCTCCCCGTGTGTTTCAGGATCGATTTTAAAGTTCTTTTATTGGTTTTTAAATGTCTTAATGGTCTTGGGCCTTCTTATCTCTCACATTTGGTTTCACCATATGAACCCTCGCGGACCCTGAGGTCCTCTGGTACTGGCCTATTGATTGTCCCTAAAGTCAGGACACATACTCACGGAGAGGCAGCTTTTCAGTGGTATGGTCCTCATCTGTGGAACAGCCTGCCGGAGGAGCTCAGGGCCGCAGAGAACGTACATGTTTTTAAGAACAGGCTCAAGACCCACCTTTTTAATTTAGCTTTCACCTAACGTTTATTTATTTTATGCTTATTTATTCTATCCTGTTATTCTCCATCCATTCGCGTCCGCTTATCCTTTTCAGGGTCGCGGGGGGCGCTGGAGCCTATCCCAGCTGTCATAGGGCGAGAGGCGGGGTACACCCTGGACAGGTCGCCAGTCTGTCGCAGGGCCAACACACAGAGACAGACAACTATTTGCACTCACATTCACTTGCACATTCACACCTATGGGCAATTTGGATTAACCAATTAACCTATCCCCACTAAGTGCATGTCTTTGGACAGTGGGAGGAAGCCGGAGTACCCGGAGAGAACCCACTGTATATAATAACCCCCTGTTATTCTATTTATATTATTAATTTAGGTTTTACCTAATATTTATTGATTTTATTCTTATTCATTTTTTTATCTTCTTACTCTATTTACATTTATACTGTATCCCATTCTTATTTATTTTATCTTTTTATCCTGTATATATCCTTGTTGGGTCATATCTCCAGTGTTTCCTCGGAGGGGGCTCTCTGCACCGGGGCTGTGATCGACCGTGGCTGCTGGGGCTCTGTGGGTCTTCTCAGCCTGGCTGGGGGGCTTCTTTGCCTCCCTCCTGCTGTGTGCCCAGCCTGGAGGCTGCGGTCTGTGACCGGCTTTCTTTAAAAAACGTTACTGAAAAAACGTTAGTGTGTCCTCCAGTTTAAAAGGAGGCAGAACATCTTGTTTGTTATCAGCATGCAAAAGCTGTCATCTGTGTTGAACAGAGCTGTAGACTTGCACTGATGGCCCTGTTTGGACAGCAGCATTTAGGTAAGAATTTCCATTTCCCATAAAATCTGTTGCTTATTTAAGCAAGACAATGATAACCTATATTCTTTGCCCATTATCACTGGAGGCAGCCTTTCTTCCCCAATCAGGGGAGAGCATTCCACCATTTTCTCACAGGGAACCACATCCTCAGACTTCCTCAGCCTGGCCCATTCACAAAAGGTTTACAGGTTGTTGCAAAAAGAGCTCATGCAAAACAGCAGTATGTATGCCCCGGCCCTATCAGTTTTATATCTGTTGTTGGCACTATTATTTAAAACATAGTCCAGTTAAATATCGCAAAGCAGGCTGAGATGTTCCATTTCTTTGTCCTATTTCTTGCTGAATTACCAGATAACATATGGTTTCTAACACTGAGAGAATTCAGATAAATACTCCTCCGACACTGAGCGTAGTTTTGAGTCAGCATGGGAGCTGCTCTCTTGTTACGTTTCAGCATATGTCATCATTCTGCTGGTGTCGCCTTTGGCCACGGTGGCTGCCGTTCAACAAAAACTACAAGAACTTGATCTGTTACGATGACACATTACACCATAAAGCAACTTTTCTTAAAAGACACATCAACTGAGTATTGTAGCAAAGTGTTTTTCTATAAACTAAAATCCTGTTAAGTGCCTATAGCTAATATCTCTGTAGTATAATGGATGACAACGGTACTTATATATGAAAAGAGTTACTTATAGTGAAGAACTGAGATGGAACTTCATTCAGCTCAGTTCAGTTTCCCTCCTTTTTCTCATCTTGGTTATATTATCAGACTTTGGAAAATCTAACACATGAATGAACAGATCAGATGAGAAGCTTAAGTCAGAAAAATGTTTTCTATATATAGTCTATAAGAAGGGGTATGCACTGGTGTGATGTGCTAAGCAGAGGGTTTTGTGTTTGATGAGGTGGGTTCAGACTCACCATGAAGGGAAAACTCAGCACTGAGCTATTTCAAGCAGGTAGAGGCCCATGTTTGCCTCTTGAGAGAACAGAAGGGGAGAACTGAAGGAGTCTTTACTTAGAAAAAAAAAATCTGCTATCCTCTGTCCCCGTCTTTTTTCTTTTAGGTTTTGCCTACTGCAACTTTAACATGAATGCCCCAGGAAAATTGCACAATTTGATCGACTTGAAAAATTCAGGTTGCTTAGATCTTTGTTATGTAATTATCTTTAACTTGCTAGTTGCATTGCATATCGATCAATCAATCGATCAGCTGATATAGTTGACAAGCCACTCTAAAGCTTTTTGGAAACATTAGAATGAGGGCTTGGCATTCTGATTATTTGTCAAAATACTTTTTGCACATACAATAGATTTCTCTCTCTTTTTTTTTTCTCCAAATTTTCAACGAGTTATGGATACTGTGAATGCTAAATGCACAGAAAGGCTACCTCTGCGGCTCATAATTAAGACAATGACAGCAGACAGCTACACTTGCAGGGTCATTTGTGTTTGTTTTTGCACGTTGAGTGCCCCAGAAAGCCATCGTCACCCTCAAACATCCCCTGACGGTGTTCACAGAGCGCTCACTGCAGTGCTGGCACTTGTTCTTCAGATGCACTACTTGCTTAGTGAAAAATCCTTACCTCCTTATTTGCTCGCCACGAGTTCGTCGCAGTCTAAATTTAGCGTGATGAGTATGTCTGGGTAGGCAATGTTGTGCTGAGCGAGACAAATCAATGTTTCTTTATCTTCAGCTCAGGAGGAAATGCAGGCTTCTCTGCTTCCAACAGCAGCCCCCTCAACTCGATTGATCAACAGTCACGTTCCCACTGATGTCGTCTGGATCTCGCTGGCAACAAGTGGATGTGTGTGTTTTGTGGCTGTTTGTCAAATGCAAGAGGGAATGTGATTTTCACTGTTTGTGGCTTTTTAGTGGAGGCTGAGGTGCCAGAGATAAAATGATGTAAAAAGAAGAACTGCATGTCTATGAGCTGTGATGCATTCAGTATCAGAGAGTCATCTGTAGTTGAAACATTGACCTTTGACCTTTGTTTATGGCGTAGACTATATATCATCTATATCTACTGGCAGTTTTTATAAAATATAAATTTAGTAAGTTTAATTATAAATCCATAAATGTTTAGCTATGGTAAAATAGGCATCGTGTCTCTGGTTCTTTGTGTCTTTACGTGAATTTTAATTACGACTTCACAGAGTATAAAGTGTAAAAACTTACAACAGAAAATAGTAAAAAATGATCATTGTTGAACTCATAATGAATATAGCAGTGTTTATGTGCCATAGTTACCTAATTTGCATTACCAAATAATGCCTTAAATTTTTTTCCAATGAGGATCTGATGGGACATTCATTTAAAGCATATCAAGACACATAAATAAAAAACAAAAACTCAAAAGTGATGCTCAGGATGTCATAAACACAAGTGGTTTGAAAAGGTGTGGGGTTGTTTTTCAGGATTTGGGTTTGGCCACTTAATTCCAGTGAAAGGAACTCTTAATGTTTCAGCATACCTACATATTTTGGAAAATGTGATACTCAAATCAAATCAAATCAAATCACTTTTATTGTCACATCACATGTGCAGGGACACTGGCACAGCACATGCGAGTGAAATTCTTGTGTGCGAGCCCCACAAGCAACAGAGATGTGCAAACACAACAACACAAACGAGCAAAATACAAGAATGGCCAACCTGAAACTAATAAATATATGTACAATATATAATAGTGTATGCATTTCTGGATGTGTATACTAAATATTTTCCTACGTGTGTGTGTGTGTGTGTGTGTGTGTGTGTGTGTGTATACACATTTTTACAAATTAAATAGTAAAAAAAAATAAATAAATAATAATAATAATAATAATTATAAAATATATAAAATATACAGAGTTGAATATGTGCAAAACAAGTGGCATTTATATACAGTGTGGAGTGCATAATGTTGAAGTTCCAGTAGTGAAGCTGAGGTGTCTATGACGTGTTCAGCAGTCTGATGGCCTGATGGAAAAAGCTGTCTCTCAGTCTGCTGGTACGGGACCGGATGCTGCAGAACCTCCTTCCTGATGGAAGCAGTCTGAACAGTTTATGGCTGGGGTGACTGGAGTCCTTGATGATCCTCCCCACTTTCCTCAGGCAGCGCTTCCTGTAGATGTCTTGGAGGGAGGGAAGCTCACCTCCAATTATCCGTTCAGAGCACCGCACTACTCGCTGGAGAGCTTTGCAGTTGTAGGCGGTGCTGTTGCCATACCAGGTGGTGATGCATCCAGTGAGGATGCTCTCAATGGCACAGTGATAGAAGGTCCTGAGGATGCGGGGGCTCATGCCGAATCTTTTCAGTCTCCTGAGAAAGAAGAGGCGCTGCTGCGCCTTCTTCACTGTTTTGTTTGTGTGTACTGACCACGTAAGATCCTCAGCCAGGTGTACGCCAAGGAACCTTCTCATCCAGCTTCAGTGTCTGACCTCACAAATGTACTTCTGGAAGAATGTTCCAGAACATTTGAAGCTATAGCTGCAAAGGATGGGCTGACATCATATTTACACCCTATAGATTAGGAATGGGATGCCACTTAAGTTCATATGTGTGTAAAGGCAGACGAGCAAATACTTTTGGCAATATAGTGTTTGTGCTTTCTTACAGAGTTGGGAAGCTAAGACTTTGCATAGCATAGCATAGCTTAGCATAAAGACTGTCTTGATGCTATGCTAAGTCATGAAAACCTTTTATATGGTCATTGGTAAAGACAAGAAAACAGCTAATCCAGTCTTGGCCCAACTCGACGAAGCATGTTTAGATAACAAATCTCAGTTTGTTAACCCTTCCAGAGGGAAACGTTGGGTTTTCTGTTCCAGAGTTAACTTCGACTCTGAGTCTGATGAGCTGACTGACAGCCTGATTCATTTACTCATTCACAAAGTTGCTGTCTGTAGGGGAGCAAATTAATTTGCAGATGTTTTTACAAGCACTGTTAAATGTTTGCTATCTGCTGCAATTATATCCCAGATTTATAATCAGTGCAGAATAAAATCTATATAGTCTATTTCTAACTCTGTGGACAGTCATACAGCTGTCAGACTGTTGTTTTCTTTGCACTGCAAACATTTACTGCAAATTAGCAAGCAAGTGATTTATTTATACAGCACTTTCAGAACAACTCCCAGCTGAACACAACGTGCTGTACACTTGACATGCCAGAAATGGCATGTGACACAATTATTATAAGAATCACTGTTTAAATAAAAAATATCTGTTTAGTATTATACAGTCATATTTGAAATCTCCTCACAAGACCTTACTTAGTCTGTATATCTGAATTTGCCTCCCATTTGGACCATGATCTGTGTGTATGTCCTATATAATGAAGAGATAGAAATGACTGTCTAGAAGCTGTGCTTATGGTAAAATTATAGATAATCGAGTATCTGTAGGGACTAATTGTTTGATTGCTTTAGGAAGCAAGTCCTGTTACCTTCTTTTATCAGCAAGAGTCCTCATCAGAAAGTACTAATGAGCTGGGCAAGGTCAAGTCAGCAAATCTGCATAACCTGATCCCCAATTACAAATGCAGCTAGCTATCTATGTAGCCTTTTCCTCCGTAACATTTAGTTTCAGTGACTATACTTAGAGGAACTAATGTGATCCAAATGTAAACTGTAAGTTTTGAGCAGCATATCAATCATTGTTAAAACATGGAGCTCGTTAATGTGTTATTTCTTACTGCTGTCATAAGTGTAATATCATAGCTTTTTTGTTGTAAGCTTGCAAGCTGACTTTGGTAATAACATTTTTAAAGGAATATATCATTATCATGGCTAGGTTAGTTTATATAAAGACAAGAATCAGACTGAAAAAATGCATAATAAATGATGTTCCATCTAAAATGCAGTTTAACTGGACTCAGTGTGCTGAAATCATTTCTTGGCAGTATGCGTTGATGTTCTGCTTGGCAATATCATAGATGTAAGTACATAAGACTCCAGGAAGAGTTAATTTATGGGATCAAGTGGATTAATGAGTTTTGAATAATGAGTAAGTGTTGCCTTTGTGTGCTATAATCCATAAGCAGTGTTGGTTTTCACCTGGTGAAATTATAAATCAAAATGACAAGTTATGGAAATGCCATCACCTCCCCAGTGATCACAAATGGCTATGAAAAGCAAGAAGGATTGAGTTATTCTTTTCTGCATTTCTCACACATGTAGATGTCATACAACACGCAATAGTACAACAACACTCTTTTTTTGAGAAAGACTTATAAAAAGGTGTTTTGTTAGCCCTGGGCGTTTTTTGAATAACTCTGAAGCTTTTTTTTAAAGGGCAGGCATATTCAAAAAGTAGTTACCGGGTGATCAGGAGAGGCATCTCTTACTACTGTCACATCTGAAACACTGCCGACTTATAGGCAAGGCAAGGCAAGGCAAGTTTATTTATAGCACAATTCAACAACAAGGTGATTCAAAGTGCTTTACAGAGACATTAAAAAACAAAAACAATAAAAAGCATGATTTCAAATTGATTAAAAAAACAGTAGATAAAATCAGTAGTTAAAATATAACTTTTGAAATTTAAAAGTGTGGATTTGGTGCTTTATTCAAATGCAGATGAGAACAGGTGAGTCTTCAACCTGGATTTAAATAAACTGAGTGTTTCAGCTGATCTGAGGCTTTCTGGGAGTTTGTTCCAGATATAAGGAGCATAAAAGCTGAATGCAGCTTCTCCGTGTCTGGTTCTGACTCTGGGAACTGATAAAAAACCGGATCCAGATGACCCGAGGGATCTTGAAGGTTCATACTGGGTCAGGAGGACACTGATGTATTTTGGTCCTAAACCATTCAGAGCTTTATAGGCCAGCATCAGAACTTTAAAGTCTGTCCTCTGACGGACAGGCAGCCAGTGTAAAGACCTCAGAGCTGGACTGATGTGGTCCACTTTTTTGGTCTTAGTGAGGACTCGAGCAGCAGAGTTCTGAATGAGCTGTAGTTGTCTGACTGATTTTTTAGGTAGACCTGTAAAGATGCTGTTACAGTAATCAAGCCTACTAAAGATGAATGCATGGACTAGTTTTTCCAGGTCCTGTTGAGACATCAGATCTTTTATCCTTGATATATTCTTGAGGTGATAGTAAGCTGATTTTGTTATTGTCTTAATGTGTTTTTCTAAGTTTAGGTCTGCATCCATCACTACACCCAAATTTCTCGCCTGGTTTGTGGTTTTTAGGTGTATAGATTGAAGTTTGCTGGTGACCTGTAATCGTTTTTCTTTGGCACCAAAGACTATTACCTCAGTTTTGTTTTTGTTTAGCTGGAGAAAATTGTGGCACAACCAGTCATTAATTTCCTCGATGCATTTACCAAGAGCCTGTACAGGGCCTCGGTCTCCTGGTGACATTGTGATATATATTTGTGTGTCATCTGCATAGCTGTGATAGTTTATTTTGTTGTTGTTTATAATCTGTGCCAGTGGGAGCATGTAAATGTTAAACAGAAGGGGTCCCAAGATGGAACCTTGGGGAACTCCACATGTGATACTTGTCTGCTTAGATGTGAAGTTACCTATTGATACAAAGTATTTCCTGTTTTCTAAGTATGTTTTGAACCAGTTTAGTACAGTTCCTGAAAGACCTGCCCAGTTCTCTAGTCATTTGAGTAATATGTTGTGGTCAACTGTATCAAATGCTGCACTGAGATCCAGCAAAACTAAGACTGACATTTTTCCACTGTCTGTATTCAGACATATGTCATTAAACACTTTGGTCAGAGCGGTTTCAGTGCTGTGGTTCTGTCTAAAACCTGACTGGAAGGCATCGTAGCAATTATTCTGTTTTAAGAAGTAATTGAGCTGTTGAGAAACTGCTTTTTCAATGATCTTACTTAAAAATGGGAGATTTGAGACCGGCCTGTAGTTGTTCATTTGTGTCTTGTCAAGATTGTCCTTTTTCAGTATAGGTTTTATTACAGCAGTTTTTAGTGGTTCTGGAAACACACCTGACATGAAAGAAAAGTTGACGATCTGTAACAGGTCTGACTCTAAAGTCTTTGAGACCTTTTTGAAAAAACTTGTTGGCAGGACATCTAAACAGCAAGAGGAGGAGTTCAGTTGGCCTAAGATGTCCTCCAGGTCTTTGCTGTTAATAGGGTGAAACTGTTTGATGGTGTTTAAACAGTTTTTCAGTGGACACAGTACATATCCTGAATATGCTGTTGATGCTTGTCTAATCTTTTGGATTTTGTCTGTGAAGAATTTGGCGAAGTCATTGCAGGCCATGGTCGAATGAAGTTCAGCTGCCACTGACACAGGAGGGTTTGTTAGCCTGTCAACTGTAGAAAATAAGACCCGAGCATTATGACTGAATATCAGAGAAGTAGGACCTCCTTGCACTCCTCAGTTGTAAATTATAATTGTGAAGTTTCTCTTTATAGATGTCATAATGAACCTGGAGGTTTGTTTTTCTCCATCTGCGCTCAGCTTTCCTACACTCTCTTTTTTCTTTTTTCTCCAGGGAGACTTTTTCCTTCCAGAGATAACCTTCACCTTAATGGGAGCAATAGTGTCCATTACATTTAACATTTTAGCATTGAAGCTATTGACGAGCTCATTGACTGAACCTCTGGACAGGCCAGGTGTTAATGGGAAGACCTGGTTAAAGATCTCACTACTGTATTCAGTTATACACCGTTTTGTGATCACTGCTGTTGATATATTTGTGTGGGCTGAAATTTTACTTTCAAAGAAAATACAGTAATGATCAGACAGGCCCACATCAGACACAGTAACCTTCAAAATGCTCAGGCTCTTGGAGATCAGTAGGTCAAGAGTGTGTCCTCTATTATGTGTGGCCTCTGTGACATGCTGAGTCAGCCCAAAGTTGAGTGAGTGTTACTCAGGTCTTTAGTCCCTTTGTCCTGAGGGTTGTCCACATGGATGTTAAAATCCCCAACAATAATTACACAGTCGAAATCAACACAGATCACAGACAGCAGTTCACTGAGATCATTAAAAAAGTCTGTGCAGTATTTGGGAGGCCTGTAAACATTAAGAAACACAACTTTGGATGGGGCCTTCAGCTGTAAAGCCACATATTCAAAAGACTGAAAACTTCCAGGAGATAGTTGCTTACATTGAAATGATTCATTAAATAAGACAGCAACCCCTCCTCCTCTCCTGCTCACCCTGGCCTCACTGATAAAACTGTAGTTAGGAGGGGTCGTCTCGATGAGAACAGCTCCAACCAAGTTTCAGTTAAAAACATAAAATCAAGGCTGTGCTCAGTGATTAAATCATTAATTAAAAATGTTTTCCCAGCTAAAGATCTAACGTTTAATAAAGCCAACTTAAGTGTTTTAGAAGTATTTTTTGCCCCCTTGTGTTTGGGAGCAGTCTGTGGCACACAAGGTATGTTTACTATATTTAAAGATCTTTTAGAGTGCCGCTCTCTGTGTTTTGACCAGGCCACATGTCTCAGTGGAAAAGTCACCACTGCCTTAATCCTCGCAGCCCGGACCCTCCACACATCACACATCAGACTGTGGAGACAGAGCATGAAGGTGGTAAGGAGGAACTAAGGGGGGCAAGGCTGGGCAATGTAACTTCGATTGCTCTGTTGAAGGTGACACTGTATAGACACAGTAAAAGACAGATGTAGCTCCTGTGGTGTCAGCTATTGGTTTCTGAAGTGCTGTCCTGAAATCCAATTGGTTGCCGGAAAATGGATAAGACAAGGAGGGGTAGGTCTGACTGTGAAACCACACACTCATTGGCTAACAATTTGCGATGGACATTTGCAGAGAACAACTGCATGATGTAAAAAGATTTGCCTTTGCGCTGTCAAGTGGACTGATTTGATCCAATCGACGCTTCAGTTTACTACGAGGTTTACATACAGGTTTCACTTGGCATTTGGAACCATTTGGAATATTAGTGTTTTGATGATGAATTATTCATAGTAATATTAAATGGCAACCTTCCTCTCACAGTCACATCTTCTGTCAGACATAAACAGGGTTCTAACATCTACACCTACACAATGACCATCTGTCTCAGTGTGCATAAGTGAAGATAGGTAACAGTTTGATTAGCAGTGCAAACTTACAAAAATATGGGAATAAACTGCAGTTATACCTGATTCCAAAAATACCTACTGTGACCCTATTGAACTACTTTCAAATTTGAGTTGAGTAAACAGTGCATGGATGACTTCATCACTACCACAGATGAGACTGTTTTTATTATATAATGGCTCATTTGAATAATACATAAATATTTTCACTTTTATCCCAGCCTCCTTCTCCAGCCAACACTTTTCCAGTTTCTGCTGTGCACCGCTTCAAAAATGAGTTAAATACAAATACAATCTTGCATCATGATTTTTATTAGCTGATGTTCAGTAAAATGTATATAATCATACATTCATGCCAAATAATTATAGAACAAAAACATAAAAAAAAACCACACGAGTTGAATTTTTCATTGGGCCACTGAACTGAGCAGCAATTTATTTATCTTTGTGTTAACCAAAGCACAAAAATCTTAAAGTGCTGCATTCAATAACATAATAAGAACCACACAGCCCTTCAAAGAACTCCCTAGCTCAGTAACACTTGCCTTGTACTTCTTGTGCCCAAGCAAGTAATCAGAAGCCAGGCATGTGTGCTCTGCCCCAAAATAGACCTCCTTTGCTTTGAGATTTGCTTTATCTTTCTTGTATAATAAAAAAATTGTTCTTTCAGTGAACTCATTCTTGCCTGGAAGCTGTAGGTAATCAGTGTACAGTATATTTAGTATATTTAGGTGCACTGTACAGTTTTTCAGTGATGTAGTCCTTGTGGATGGAGTTCTCAAAGGGGGGGAGGGGGGGGGGGGCAGTTGCTGCTAAGAGATGCTTCTTTGTATTCAAGCAGAATAAATGAACCTTAATGATCCAATGAGCTGTACTTGATCTTTACTTTACAGGTCTTCTTGAAGAGGCCAACTTTACATGATCACAGAGACAGAACACACACACACACACACACACACACACACACACACACACACACACACACACACACACACACACACACACACACACACACACACACACACACACACACACATATATTACTGATTTAATGTTAGGGACACGTGTCTATTCACTAGTGATATTTGAGAAGAAACTGATACATTTTTAAAAGATATGTATATTTTTTGTATTAGCCCTGTGACAGGCTGGCGACCTATCAAGACTCCATCTTTCGCACCACCCTGAATTTGATAAGGGGGAGAAAATGGATGGATGGATGGTAATCTGTGTATTCCACATATGCCATAAAGACGATGATAGTTAGATTGAAATATCCTGTTGGCCTGTAGCTGAAATCCAATAGTCAGATTTGATGACTATTTAGTTCTTATGACAATAATACATTAATAATTTGCTTTTCTGAAATCTGATACTGGTTGTTGTGTTCAAATAATTAATTGAACCAATAATTTGATAAATTGTGTGTTAAATACCTAATCATCACATCAGATTTAGATATTTGGTCGGCAATGCTGATACAAATTTTCAGCCAAGACCTGAGCGAGAGCAGGAGATTAAGAGTGCAGCAGATTGATGAGCAGTTAGGTACAGAGGGTGCACACAATCATCAGGGACAACACAACAAACAGCAAAGGCAGACTGACAATATATACCCTCACAGGATAACAAGGGGAGATATAACAGGAGGGATGCACAACTGGAACTGGAATACTGAGACAGGGGAAACTGAATCAACAGAAGAATATCTGTTACTAAAATAAAACAGGAAACACAACTGAATGATGAAACAAGGACTAACACAGGGGAACACAGGAAAATTGCACCCAGGGCACTGGAAAGGTAATATGATAAATAAGAAAGAAGTAGACAAACCATTTACCACAGAAATAAGGAACAAAACCAAAGGGAAAAATGAACTAACACAAACATATTCAAACTTATATGTTATTAGTTCTCAGAACATTTGATATTAATTCTACCGTGAAACAGCTTTAAAAGGGTGGAATTATCAAGAGAAAAATCCAACAATTTCTAGGCTTGTTTTCAGATACTAGCAACACCACTGCTTAAAACACAAGAAAACTAATGTGAGTAATGTGATCTAACAGGATGAACTTTACTGGCAGACTACAGATATAATGTAGTGTGTAGCAAAAGCTTTCACAGCCCGTTCACTATTACTAAGTAAGACTTGACTGCTGAAGTCATCATTGATATATGATATGACAACAATGACCTCAGTCTGACTTACCAAAGTAAAAATGTACAGAATTGTGGGTTTAGAGGTGAAAGTGCTTGTTGTTAAATATTTTAGGCCTTTGAGGAAGAGTAACAAAGATATCATAAAGAACCAATCAGAAAAAAGCTTATTTATGGGCTTCACTGTAGCCACACGATTGATCTTTGCTGCTTCATTCTGATTGGCTGACGGCCAAATATCACTGCCAGGAATGGACGTGAACTGCAGCAGGAAATTCAGATAAATTGCATTTAGGAAAAAAAATCAAGGGTGAGCCTTGATGAGGAGTGGTGAGAACTGAATGAAGCACAGAAGGAAAGACTTTATGCTCACACGGATTCAACATGTTTTATTAGTGATGTCAGCGTTAAGCTTTCTTGCTTCTGAATGGAGGACGGTATCCACCTTACCTGCATTGTTACTCACGCTGACCTATTTTAAATTTTAGAATTATTTGAGAAGATTTTTACGGATATGTGCAAACCTCAGTTTACTCATGTGGATACAAGCGTACCAAATTGATTCCGGGCCTTGTTAGTGTTAAGTGCTACGCAGAGATACACACAGTCCGTTCTGTGTTTCTGAGCTGGACTTTTGCCCTTCTTCATTTTTAAAGCTGCACAAACACATTTGTTTGTATTAATAATGGATGAAGTGACGGGACGAAGTGTGTAACGGAAAGGTGACACTTGCAGAGATAAACCTGACAAGAATTGTCACTTTACAGTTCAAATCCACTCTATTCCACTTTTGGCCTTTTAGAGCATGCTCTTCCTGTGGTCTTCTTTTCCAGCTGTGGGGGGCAGTTGAATGATTTCTGACCAATACCAAACAGCACACGGAGAAAG
This sequence comes from Astatotilapia calliptera, assembly GCF_964374335.1. Lineage (NCBI taxonomy): Eukaryota > Metazoa > Chordata > Actinopteri > Cichliformes > Cichlidae > Astatotilapia > Astatotilapia calliptera. The sequence goes on from NC_137441.1 coordinate 26,853,237, forward strand.
AAACTAGAAGCAGCTGGTGAATGCAGTGGAGCTTTTAGCAGAGAGTGAGACAACTGAAGTAAATAGATTAGAAACACATTATCCAGCAGCCACCCTCTGATGTCTTTACTTTTTCAAGCCAACTGATACAATAATAAATATATTACTTAGTAATATACAGTTTCAAACTCTGGCCCCGTCTCTGTGTATTCTGTGTAAATGCAACATTTTCTGAACCTTTTTATCCCAATCAGCTCACATGATAACAATTATAATAATAACATCTCATACTATCCATTGGTAAATGAAATTATTTTTGCATCTATATATTGGAATGATAATGGGCTCAGCAAATACCTACTGCCATTCTACAGTATCTCTAAGTATGATTGATGTTGCCTATGGCTCTAACTTTTATAATCCTGCACTGTCCTGGGTATCAGGTTTCATGAGGCACTTTCCATTTGCTCTGCTCTGGATTTCTTCCAGCAGATCATTTCTTTTTTTTCTTCTTTTTAATTCTTCTGTTTGTTTGTTTTTTTTAATTACTAGTGAAACTGACATAAACTTGACATCGTAGTCATTTATCCTGATTAAACAGATTTAGGTGGTCTATTATAGTTCCCAATCACCTTATTCTCCAACATAAGTGAGGTCAGGACCTGCCGAGGCTCTCATCTGAGTATCTCTTGTGCAGCAAAATTCATATGCAAGACCATCATTTAACTATTTTATCCAAATGAATCCCCTTTAATAATATCTAATCAGGATTTTATCTGTTGTGCAATGACTAGCCTTAAGTATTTTCCCCAAGTTTAGGATAAAAGCATCAACAGTTTTTCTGCAATTTATATCAACATAAATTCTCATAAAAAAAAAAAAAAAGCAATCCCGCTAATGACTCTGACAGAAAGCAGATAGAGTGGCTCAGCTGAGATTAGATGTAGAGATTAGACTCTGTCTAATAAGGGCGGGGTACTAAGGCTGGTTGGATGGCTTGTCAGCTGATATAATTCACTGTTCAGAGGTTTGTACACTTTCCTACAAACGTGTTCAAAATGTACAAAATTAGCTTTAACTGACTACCATGGTGATACCGATTACTCTGAACTGGACCTGTCACGGTCTGCGGAGGCAGACCGTGCGGAAATGTGTGTGGTGGACCCAGGAGCGAACACAAGCGAGGATGCAGGAGTGGAGTTAAACAAAAGCGAGCCTTTTATTCTGGCTGATGAAAGGAACAAAACAGAGTGAGGGCAGCATAAGAGTAATAGTTCAAACAGAAACCTAAACTGGACATAAACTAAGGAAAAGCTATGGCTGGAGATACGGAACACAGGGGGTGGTAACACAGACGACGCGACACAGACTACATGAAACACAGAGACTAAATACACAAGAGGGATGATCAGGGGAAGTGGCCACACATGGGAACACAGCTGACACAGATAAACATAACAAGACATGGCAGGAGTAAACAACACTGACGGGAGACTGTCAAAGTAAAACAGGAAGTACACAGGTGCAAACAGGAGGAGAGAGAGAGCACGGGCATAGTGGGCTGGGGAAACATGGAATGAAACAAGGAGGGGAGATGAGGGCTCACAGATACATAGAGGGGCACACAGGGGATAAAAGTCACAAGGGGAAGTCAAATAAGGAACACCACAACAGGACAACTTAGGAAACACGGCCTAAATAAGGAACGAAATACAAAAATACAAGAAACTAAGAATACTGGGCCCACATGGCCCAGGACCATGACAGGACCAAAAAAAAATATCTACACATGGATCTATCAGGTGTAACAGTGACTTACCCTAAATAAGAGAGTAGAAGCAATAACTTTACTTTGTCTCATCCGTTCCAGCTTCCTCTTGGTGTTTTCGTGTCTTATACTCTCAGTCTTTGCCACCATTAAAGAGTTCACACAAAGCTCAGAGAGTGCCTTGTACATCTTGGTAAGTATCACTTTATTTAATATTTTAACAGTATTCTGCATATAAATTAATGTCACAAGGTTAACTCCCCCATTCTGTTTTTTTCCACAGGAAATTGTGACCATTGTGGTGTTTGGAGTGGAGTACATTGTAAGGATATGGGCTGCTGGCTGCTGCTGTCGATACAGAGGATGGAGAGGGAGGCTAAAATTTGCCAGAAAGCCTTTCTGTGTCATAGGTGTGAAAACACGTTTGTCTTGTGTTTTACTGGCTGTCATTTCTGTCACCTTGAAGAACATAACATGGACACATTACTTGTTACTTGTTTTGCTATTACTTCTGTTCTTAAATGCTGAAACTTTTGATACAATGATACAAAAATATTTTTCCAACTGCAAATTGTTTGTTTGAACAGTGTACAGATTAAATGAACAATGATCTTCAGTGTCCATAGTAAAGTGTTGTTAATTTAGTCTGATTTGACCAAGGTCATGGTTTTCTATTCATATGTTGTACTTCTCTTCCCAGACATCATGGTGCTGATTGCCTCAGTATCTGTCCTGGCAGCTGGATCTCAGGGCAATGTGTTTGCCACCTCGGCTATCAGGAGTCTGAGATTCCTGCAGATCCTACGGATGCTGCGCATGGACCGCCGTGGAGGAACCTGGAAGCTGCTCGGATCTGTAGTTTATGCACACAGCAAGGTGATCTTGATGTACTCCAGTTTTGTCTGTAGTTTCCTCAATGTTTTGATTGTTAAGATTGTGTGGCCGCCATTATCACTTGTCTTTTAACCACAAAGCATGCAGACCAGGTGAAAGTAATATTTTTAGTATAGAGTAACTGTAACCCACATAAATGAGCTGAGAAAGAACAAAGAGAAAAAGTCCAGCGCATATAATAAATGGGAATTTGAAAAGTTATCATGGCTTACAAATATGTTATTTTAGAAACATTTTGTTGTCTTATCCATATGTCTTTGCACATATGCAAGAAAAATGCAGCCATTTTACCCTATTTCAATATTCCCTGCTCAAAAATATATTAAAGGAACAGGGAGCAGGGCCTCACTGACCTCTTGGACAGTCTGGTGGTGCCAAATGGACTGAAACATAATGTCCCAGAGGTGTTCTGTTGGATTTAGGTCAGGCGAGCGTGAGGGCCAGTCAGTGGTATCAATTCCTTCTTTCTCCAGGAAGTGCCTGCATACTCTCGCCACATGAGGCTGGGCATTGTCTGAACCCAAGTATTTAATCCTGATACCTAATGGCAGTCAGGGTGCTGTTGCCTAGCCTCTGCGCACGTCCATGGATATGGTCTCCAAAGACCATAAGTAACCCACCACCAAACAGGGCACGCTGAGGAGGAACCCAGAAATGACAATTGGTCCAGTGATTTCATCTTGATGCCTGTTTTACATAGCATGTTACAGGCAGCATAAAATTCTCCACGGCTTCTCCACACCCTTTCACGTCATGTCTCCTTGAATCTCCTCGATGATCTTGAGACTTTGCTGGCTAATCTTCTGGCAATGGCGTGCATTGATGTGCAATCCTGGAGGAGATGGACTCTATGTTACTTCAGTGACACTCTATTATCAAAGGTGTCTCCTCCGAGAAAGTCTATCATGACAAGGAAGCATATTTCTCTCTGTTTAATTTAAATGAGCTTGGAAAATCTAATTATTTGCTTTTACTAATAAGCTGCAGAAACATCATTACAGGGTTTGTGGGTGTTTGTGTATGATTACATGAGAAGGAGAGATGGCAGGCTGCAGCTTTTGTGGAGACGAGGGAAATAAAGAGGTTTATGAAATGCTTGGTTCGCCGCACAGGGCAAGAGATTCACATATGATGTCCAATATTGTTACAGAATAGCCATTTGTACCCATTGACAGAGGTTACATTGCCACTTTTGCAAAGCATTCAAGATGACACTTAATTACTTTAATTTCCCAGTGGTCACTGTATTGGTTTTCTCTGTAGGAGCTCATCACAGCGTGGTACATAGGCTTCCTGTGCCTCATCCTGGCCTCATTCCTGGTCTACTCCGTGGAAAAGGAGTCAAATAATGAGTTTGACACGTATGCTGATGCTCTTTGGTGGGGGCTGGTAAGACTAACAAGGACAACATGGATCTGCAGTATTTGCTTTCTGTTTTACAACATGCATTTTTGACAAATATTCCGCTTAGAAATGTTCATTTTACTTTATTTCCAGTTTTACAAAAAAAAGGTATTAAAAAAGCTATTTAATGTTTGTTTGTTTTTTATTTTTTTTTGTACCAGATAACTCTTACCACCATTGGTTATGGTGATAAGGTTCCCAAAACCTGGAATGGACGCTTACTAGCAGCCACGTTCAGCTTGATCGGCGTTGCCTTCTTTGCCCTTCCTGCTGTAAGTATGTAGGCTTGTCTTTAGGGCGTTGAAGCCGCTGACAAGAGTTCACACAAAGTGCACATCATAAATGATCCTCATTTATATGCCTTTACTCTCTCTCCATTATGATGTTCTCTGTAAGTGCATATCTGCCTGATCTCACTGCTCTGCCCTAAGAGAATATACTCTGTGTTCTCTGGCAGGCTCTTCCATAGGTTATGGTTTCATTTAGTTTGATATCATAACTACAGTAGTGCATTCATGCTATGGATTCAACATTATGGATTCGAAATGTATCTAATCAAGTGAGTAACCTGAAATGACAACAGGATAGCACATTTAGCACCCAACACCTAGCATTTTAGTGTCTATCAGCTAAATGTTTTCGTTTTAAAGCCCAGAAAACATCCTGTTTTATCCCACAATGACTCTCATTAACCTTTTTATTCAAATCATGTAGCTCATCTCATCACTCAAGCAGGTCCATTGCCCAATAACTGACATAAAAAAGCAGCAACCAGGTGGTGAATGTAGTTGAGCTAGAGAGCCAGTTTTTTTACAGGTACAGCGACAGTGAAAATAAGATTTGTATTCATCAGATCACTAAAACACCATAGAAGCAGTGTGAGGAAATAACTGCGAATGTTTGTCTTTTTGGGACAAGCATCCAGTCTTTTATAGTCCAAAGAAAGCTTAGTGCAACCGATGCTTCTAAAAGGAGCTGAAAAAACTTGGCTCATTATTCACGTTTTCTTTAGAAAGCCTGAGTTTGATGATGTAGTTTCAGTGGCTAAAGTACGTGTCAGTGTTTGTTGTTCCACCTGAGATTTAAAGATATCACACTCAGCAGTAAGCTCTGAGTAAGCAGCTCCCATTCGTTCTGTCAATCATACAGGAAACTGTACTTGATCAGCAATCACTTTTCCTGTCACTACTTTTGGCACAGCATTTAACATCAGCATTTCCTCTCAGGTTTCTATAACCCCAGATGTTTTGTTGGATTGCTTCGGAGAACCGTTAAGGGACAAGGAGGAGACAACTTGCTGTTGTTGCAATTCCTCCTCCTGGCCCACTGAGGTCAGTAAAGGTCACTGATTATTTTATGAGTTTCTGCTTTTGTACAGGGCATCTTGGGTTCTGGCTTTGCCCTCAAAGTCCAAGAGCAGCACAGACAGAAGCATTTTGAGAAGAGACGTAACCCCGCTGCAGGCCTCCTACAGGTATATTGTGTGATAAGATCACTAGATTCAATTTTAAACACTGTTTAATTCTCAAAACAAAAAAACTGAGAAGCCTTTTTAAAAATTTCCTCACCCAGGCTGCTTGGAGGTTTTATGCCACCAACCTTTCCCGTACAGATCTGGTGTCCACGTGGGATTTTTACGAGCAGACTGTAGCTATTCCGATGTACAGGTAACCGATCAAATAAAGTGGTTGAATCATGCTACACATTATTCAGCATTTTCAGGAAATACAACTGTTTACCCATATCACATTCTGCCTTCTTTCTGAACCTTGAAAGCCAAGTTGAAAACTGAGCTCACAGAATAACCTCATCTTATTGTATTCTAAACATCTTTCTTGGATCAGAAGAATCACACACCGGTGTGGCTTTACACTTTCTGCTTTAATAAGGCTTTTCTTTTTAATGGAGAAGCAGATGAGAGTCTTAGCAGTGGCACTCTGAAATGCTATTCAAAAGACAAATACTGCCCTTGGCCAATTTGAAAAATTAAGCAGACATTTTGGTGTCCAGCTGTATGAATTAGCAAATAAGCTGCCTTGCTCGACTCTCACAACACAGATTTCTTTTGCTTTTAATCTAGAAGTAGAAAATCATTAGTTGTCTATTTTGAAATGAGTTCACTTACATTCCAGTTGTAATTTAAGCAGAAAAGGTTATGACCAACTGAACATAACTTAAGGCAATTAGCTTAAAAAGCCCAAAGGCGAGCTTTCACCTTTTGCAACTGAGCTGATGAGGCTGTCTTGATAGAACGACTTCTTTGAAGTTCTTCTTTGTCTTTTCCCAGACTTATCCCACCTCTGAATCAGCTGGACCTGCTGAGGAATCTGAAGGGCAAATCATTCAGGTATAACAATGACATTAGGAGTGACAAAGTTGTTGGTGTGATAGCATGATCTCATTATGATGACACCAACGGTGACTCAGTGATCTTGAAATAGAAGGGACCAGGGCATCAGAGGCTGAAATAACTATGTGCACTGCCCAAAATATACACTGAATGCCTTGATTGTCACAAAGGAATAAGATCTCTGAACCCTGTGAGTCTGGTCTGCTTGCCGCACACTTTGCGCTACACTTCCTGTGTTGCTGGGCCTTCCTTTTGTGTTACCAGCTTTTGTGTGCACTTAGCTCATTGTTGCACTCAGTTCATTTACTGTAGATTAACAAAAAAGAGGCTAACCAAACATTTATTTTAAAACACCTTGTTGATGCAAACATCAACCTGTGACCATAATGAATGAATTTTATGGAACATTTTTTAAAACTATTGTTTTCTTCTATTAGTTTATTTGTAATGGGCAAGCACGGAAGAACACTGACAGTTTCACTGCCTCTTAAGCCAGAGCAAATTTTCAACCCCACTTGATTGGAAAACCTGTGCGACACTTAGAAAATTCATTAATATACATTTACCAGACAATTTAGTAGTTATAATCTTGGCTGCTCAATTAATCGAATTTTAATCACGATTACGATCTGGGCTTTCAACGATCATTAAAAATGACTGAGCCGATTATTAGCACCTCCCTCGTGCTTTACTCTCGCGCTGCTCCGTGTGGCAAATCGAGCGCACCTCTCTGCATTTCGAACGCGTCACAACAATTAAGAGGACCCGAGGGAAGCTAAGCAGAAGTTATTTGGAGAGGAGAGTGACTGCCGTTGGTTGAAAAGAGAGGTAAAAAAAACTTCAGTGGTGTGGAAACATTATGGGTTCGCGGAGTCAGACGTGGATCAAGTAGACACAGTGTGTAAACTTTGCTACGGTGTCATAGCTGCACCACAGAGCAACACTGCAAAGTTCACTAAACATAGATGTTTACATTTTTCATTTATTTCTTATATTGCAAACATTTGCACTGTTATCAGTATTTGCACACTATTTAATATTATTTTTTAAAGTCATTATTCAATACATTGTTATTGTTAACCCTTTAAATCCCTGTAGAACCAGAACCGCTTAAGCTAGCGCAATAATTTGTTTTGCATATGAAACCGGAGGAGTTGTACTTACATCTGATGCCATCAGCTTGTCCTCGGTCACGGTTTCCTTCCACATATAACTTTGCAAATATTGCATAAAAAGCGCTTGCAGGAACAAAAACATAATATTCCAGAAACACGCTTTGCCGATCCGATCAGCTGTTCGTAACACTTCCCACATTGAACAAGACCTCAATGCGAACTATCGCATGTCTGCAATTTCCTGTCCGAAACCGGAAGTGACGTCATTTTGCAGAAAATGTAGTTTTTTACTTGCAGGCCTTAAAAGCCTATACTGGTGTTTTTATAAGTCAAGTTTGACTCTATACTTTTCTGAATAGTTGCTGGGATGCTTGGAACTCGAATTGCACTGCTTAAAATAGTTTATTTTGATGCACATGCTGTTTTCTTTGCAAATTTGCATCATAGGATTGTTTTTTTTGTTTTTCCTGCAGTATATAAAAATTGCTGTATCTCCAAAATAAAACTATGAAGACACTCAAAATAAATTTCCTGGGGTGGGAAACAGTTTTTTGCAACTTTTTTGTATTTAAAGTTTTGAGGGATAAGCCTCTTAAATTTCCCCAAGTAGAAATATATGTAAAAAAAACAAAAACGATTTTTAATGTTTTTGTAGTTTATTGCACTTTTTTGCAATTAATGTAGTTACTATGGACTTAATGCATACATATTATTAAAATATGGGCTATAACAGTTGTATTGATGTATAGCAACTTGAAATGCTCCCAAAAATGGCACTACAACATGTAAAAAAATAAGCTCTGGCGGACTTGGTTCTATGGTAGGTCTTAAAGGGTTAAATAAATATCGTCAAATAATCGAGATGTCAATTTCAGTGAAAATAATCGTGATTATCATTTTTGCCATAATCGAGCAGCCCTACTTGGTAGAAGTTAGTTAAACCCCATTTTGCTTTCAGAACTGCCTGAATTCTTTATAACAAATGTTATAACAATGGTAAATGGCCTGTATAGCGCTTTTCTAGTCCCTAAGGACCCCAAAGCGCTTCACACTACATTCAGTCATTCACCCATTCACACACAGGCGATGGCAAGCTACATTGTAGCCACAGCTGCCCTGGGGCGCACTGACAGAGGCGAGGCTGCCAGCCACCGGCCCTCTGGCCACCACCAGTAGGCAAACATGGGGTTAGTATCTTGCCCAAGGATATTTAGCATGCAGCCAGGATGCAGCCTGGGATCGAACCACCGACCTTCTGATTAGTGGCTGACCTGCTCTGCCACCTGAGCTACAGCCACCCCATGCTGCAAATCTCCTGATCCAGGACAAGCCAAATGTTCTCCACTGGATTGAGATCTGGTAACTGTTGAGGCCATTTGACTACAGTGAACATGTTATTATGTTTAAAGAACCAGTTTGAGATGATTTGAGCTTTGTGATGTTGCTCATTATCCTGCTGGAAGCAGAAGATGTAAGCCTGTGCAAATTGTAACCTCAGTTTCCTGTTGACAGGTGTGGTCTTCTGCTGCTGTAGCCCATCTACCTCAAAGCTCAACGTGCTGTGCGTTCAAAGATGCTCTTCTGCATACCTTGGCTGTAACGAGTGGTTGTTTAGGTTACTATAATTATAATATATTCAGACCGTTCTCTGTAAACCCTCGAGACGGTTGTGTGGGGAGAATCCCAGCAGATCCTGTTCCTATAATGCTCTAACTAACCTGTCTGACACAACAGCCATGCCATGTTCAAAGTCACCTAAATCACCTTTCTTCTTCATTCTGATGCTCAGTTTGAATGTCAGCAGGACGTTTTGGCCACAATGCAGTGAATTGCTGCAGTGTGATTAGATATTTGCGATAACAAGCAGTTGAACAGGTATGCCTAACAAATGTACGGTGGCCGCGAGAGGCCAAACCGACTGCAACCTAAGAAAACACCAGCAATAAGAAAAATGCTGCAAAAGCACACAAAACAGAAATAAGAAAAACAACAACAAAAATAGCAAAAAACAGATTTCAAAAAGCACAATGGAATTGTTTCTGGGGAGAAAATAACCCGACGGACCAGTTGCAGGAACCCAAAACATGGTAGGTGTGTTTTATCATGATTCATATAATACTGATGACGAACTTTTAGGCTAATAGTTAGGCTAACACACTTACCTCTCATCTTTTCTTTCCTCACAAAACCGATAGATCCTCCACTTCTTTTAACTGTCTCCCAGCGCAATTCTTAGCATATTTTGTTCCTGCAACTGGTCTGTCGGGTTATTGTCTCCCCAGAAACACTTCCCTTGTGCTTTCGGAAATCTGCTTTTTCCTATTACCGTTTTGTTTTTTTCTATTTCCGTTGTGTTTTGTGCACTTTTGCAGCGTTTTTCTTATTGCTGGGGTTTTCCTAAGTTGCAGTCTATTTGGCCTCTCAGGGCCACCGTACCAATTGCCTATGAATGCAAAATCTTAGCAATAAAGGTCCAGGTTTGATCCTGGAGGAATACCTGTTCGAGTCGTGTTATGAGGCTCACTGTAGTTTTACATATTAAGAGAAAATATGTCAACTTTTTGGTTGGTTTGAAAATGAAGATTCTTTGAACCCCAAGGTGCTGAAGTGTGAATAGGAGATAGGAAGCACTTAAGAATAGAAAAAAGTGCTTGTATGTGAACGAAGCGATTTGAGTGCTCAGGCAGGGTAGAAAAGTGCTATGTAAGAACCAGTCCATTTACCTTTTGTATTTACTTAATAGCCTAAGGTTTCTTTTGTCAGTGGAGACAAAAACCATTGCAGAAGAGTGAGTAAATGCTGGACACTCATCACAAAATTTAATCTTCATAAAAATATGAAAGATCATTCAGTGTAAGCAGGCAACTGTTGCTGTTGTTTAGAACTTGTTTCCACTGCCCCCGTGTGGTAACATATATATTGGGGTTTTTTTTTTCAGGTTTTTACAGATAATTTTTCATCCATGTCCATAACTTGTATCTTACATTGTGTAACATTTATGCCTTTTCTGCTCACAGGAAGGAGTCACAAACAGAAACCTCTCCCAGGTCTGTGATCTGGTTTTATCTCTCGCCTCTTTCCTTTGCCTTCTCTTCAATTCTGCTCTTAGCTGCTGCTGAGACACTCTTCTTGGGGGAGTGTGCTTACTGTACATCAGTGTGCGAGAGTGGGGGTTTGTGTGTCTGACATGGGTGTGGCTGCGTGTTAAGTGCCTCCTTCAAGAACGGTCACGCTGCATTTGCTCACATGGTGCTCAAAGATCAGCTCACTTTGGCCTCATTCCCAACTGGCAGCTTTATTAAATATTAACCGATATGCTGTTCTTTGATAGTCTACCTTTCAGCATCACCTTGGGAAAAAGTGATTTTGAACACTTTTGCTTGATTTTTCTATCACTCTGTTTTTTAACACAGAAAACAAGTGTAACTATTGACAAGGTGGTAACACTTTATCGTGGCTGAATGACAAACCTCCTTATAATCCAATTGCATATTTTAGACTCACGTGTCAAATCAGACAATCATTTAAATGGCAAAATGAATAAAACCAAAAATTTTTATTCTTTAAATGAGGAATAAATTACAGTCACAGTAAAGCGTTACTGGCATCTTGGCACACGCTGCTGTTTTTGTGATTCTACCCACTTCTATTTTATCTTTTTTGTGTCTCCTCCTACTGCCCACCACTCCAGTAATGAAAATGCACACAAAGACAGACTTTGCGGGTGCTGTCCGAGAGCTATTAGGTATAGTTGCTGCACAGATACTAACAACTGCACTGCAAGTCTGTGTGTCTCCTTCTATTCCTACCAATGTTCTTTTCTTCTGCAAGTGCAAGTAAAGGTAGAGGAGTCACAGAATAAGGACATGTAGCACTACGGAAAGTACACAATCCGACTTGTTACTATTTGTAGCGTAGTGAAGCTCTGTTTCTGATGTCTACATGAGGAGATTCACACGTAAAAGCAACAAAGAGCTATTTCTAACTTTTACCCTTTCCCCAGGAAAGGTGCAGATTTACATCCTTCTTTTATGGTTTCTGTTTAGTAACGTCTTGCAGTTGATTTGCTGGCTGTCTTTTTTGCCCACTCAGCCCCGTTCAGCAGGCAAGGTGCATATTGCTGATTACCTAATGGTTACCATGTGCCATACGACGATGATTTTATTTTTTTGTTGCATGATTTGTGTTCACTTTTTTTGCATAGAGCCAGACCACAGCTCTTCCTTTTGAGACGCAGTGTCACTTTGCTTCCCATGCATGCCTGCTTGTAGCTTCCTGCTGCTTGCCTGAACCACCGAATGCTCTACTATGTTCGTTTGTGGACATGGCTCCTTCTGCTGTAGGACATTGCCCATTTTGCATTTCTGCTGAGGTAAGATTTATTATCACATTGCAGATGAATTCTACAAATTCACAAGCTAGGGCTTAAACACAGTAGAATACAGACATTTAGCTACAGGTAGTCTTTCATTAAAATGATGCTGATAAATGCAGAGTTAAACAGGCTTAATTTACTGTATTGTTACTTCCTTTTTTAGTCGGAAGCCGAGTCTGAAGGACAAAGTGTTTCCCAGTCCTTCTAAGGCTCCTGTGTCCAAGGGGAAAGCCCAGTCTCCAGGTGGAGCAGATGATGGTGCTGAAGCAAGCCCCAGCAAGGTCACCAAGAGCTGGAGCTTCACCGACAAGAACCGAGGGGCGAAAAATGCCTTCAAAGCTCGGGGCAGCACCTCGCGCCAAAACTCAGAGGGTGAGGAAACTGATCATCATCTGACCAGAATGAGTGTAGTAGTGTTGTGTAGTATAACTGAATACACAGCCATACAGTGTAGAGACTTGGAGAATTCTATTATTGTAGGTGGGAAACCTCAGAAACTGTATTCAAACCATCATGAAAACTGTAGAAAATGGCAGACACTTATTAAAAGAGATGTGGGTGTTGTGAATATGAAACTACATTCAGGACATGGAGGCCCTAGCTTTTGTATGGAGCCTGAAAGCAGAGGTGAGCGGGTTGCTGCTTCCTCCGGTGTCTCATCTCTGTGCTCCGGCTTCACATTTAGCTTGCATACACAAACGTGATATCTAACGTTCCAGAAGAATTCAAGTTGAGTGCACTTCCCAAAATTTCCAGGAATTCATTTGAGCCAGTATGACCTTGGCTATTTGTTCAGAGACCAAACTTTAGGAGTCAAAATTATTTATATTAAAGAAAACTGAAAACAAAACCAACTAAATCTTATGTAACTATAACACTACTAGTAACACTAGCTCAATATACAATCATTGCCAGAAGTATACATACATTCATCATGGGCATAAATGGTAAGTGTGTGTTTTTAATGTTTTTTCTCAACTGTTCTGTTTCTGAGGTCCAGAATTGTACAGGATACATCAATAATAACTTTTTCTTAAAAGAATTGGCTGCATAAGATCCACACGGGGTCAAAAGTATACATACACCTCAACTAATATTTGGCTAAATGTTTTGGGAAGTTGCACCTTGACCAGATGCTTTTGGTTGCCATCAACAAGCTTCTGGCAGAATTGGTAGAGTTTATTTAAACATGTTGGTTTCCAAGCAGGGACCTAGCTTTTGAGCATAGCACACAAATTTTCAGTAGAGTTGATCGTTGGGGATTTGTCCATTCCTGAAGTTTAACAGTCCATTTCTAAACACTTGCAGATTCCAGGACAATCGGTTTAAACATACAAGTTATTCAGATGTGTCGCCAGTTTTCTAAGGTCCAGAGGAAGACCCAGACTGTCACCCTCAGATAAGACAAGAGAAAATTAGTTAGCATGTTCCTGAACAGCCCAGGAACCACAAAGGCTCAAACCAGACATTAACTGGAAACTGCTGTAAGGTACACAGTGAAGCAAGTTTACATCACTGTGGACTGAGGGGGTACCAGCCAAGAAGAAGCTCCTGTTTCAAAATCAAGCCCATCAAGCTCAACTGAAATATGCAGCTGCCCACATGGACAAGCTAAATGCCTTCTGGAGGAAGGTTTTATTGTCAGACAAGACAAAGGTTGAGCTATTTGGCCCCAGTGACAAGAGATGTTTGGAGGAGTTAAAGGTGAGGTGTTCAAACCTAACAACCCTGTATGAGCTGTCAAGCATGGTGGCGGTAGCATCATGCTCTGTAGCTGTTTTGATGCCAGCAGTACTGGTACTTTAAAGGATGAATAAAATGAATAAATGAGGACTGCCTATATATTTTTCAGCTGTATTAACATTACATTAAGATATTAAGCTTTTTGAATATACTTCCAAAAGCCCCAAACTCAGACTTATTGAAAATTTGGGAATTCTACTTAAAAGCCATAAGGTCCATACCAGGAAACAAACAAGTTTAAATATCCAGACACAATTATGTCATAAGCTAGGTGATAGCTACCAGGTATACCGTTATATGCAGTGTTGCCAACTTAGCGACTTTGTCGCTATATTTAGCGAGTTTTCAGACCCCTTAGTGACCTTTTTTCTAAAAAAGGTCGCTTAAAAAAGACGTGAAAGCGTGTATCGCTTTTACTCTCAACAAGCAGCGGGTGCTGTAACGCAGTCAGTTCTTCTTTTACTCTTTTACTCTTATGCTGTTTTGTGGATCACAAGGTTTAAAACTACTTATAAACACACACACACACAAAGTAACTCCACCAGAGTGCCTATTTCGGGTCACTTTTGCCGGTCCAAGCCCGGGTAAAGGAGCAGGGTTGGAATTGTGACATTAAAAAAACCAATAATTGCTAAAAGAAATTTAATTTGTAGTTCTAAATAAACTCTAAATGCATTTAAGGCATTTTTTACTCACTTTATGTCTCTTCCACGATGTTATTTCTCTCTCCAACAACATAGGTTACAATTAGATTAGCATGACCAATTATGCAAATTAGGCAATGACGTCATTTAGCGACTTCTAGCGACTTTTAGGACAGCCAATAGCGATTTTCCTTACTGAGGAGTTGGCAACACTGGTTATATGCTGTACAATCACTTGACCTTAGAAAAAGAACAGTTTATCGAAATCAATAAAAGCAAAAACTTACCATAACATTCATGCCCAGGACGAGTAAACTTTTAGCCACAGAATACTTTGGCAAAACTTGTTTATGATCAACAGTTTATCTGACAAACATTCAGTTGCTGCCAGTGAACATGTAGCAGAGCAGTGCCAGGTCAGCAGCTCACCAGCTGTGTGAGTTTAGAAGTTACTGTCAAAACCTCTTTGAGTTGCAATCAATGTGGAGACTGTAGCTGAGTTATCATGCAGACATGTATGTTCCCTTCATGTATACAAAAATTTGTCACTTCTATGACAAATCAAATTTTTAAGAACACATTCAGGAGACCGTCACTTTGGATGTCGTGGTGTGGTGTCATCATTTAGTGCTAGACAGTCCCACTGCATCCATGTGTCATCTGTGTCACTATCATTAGAATATTTCTCTTCTCTCTCCATTTCTTTGCTTTCTGTTAAGCAATGTGAACCAATTCTCATTAGCTGTCTTTCTTCTTTCACTTCATGGCATGTTTAAGTGCTGATTGAAATGCAGGACGAAGACTTTGGACTGAAGAGTTCTCCAGGTTAGACAAGTCATCATGACATGTCTTCAGTAAAGACTGTAACATAGTCTATAATGTCTAGCTGTATAGTTTACCATACATGTTATATAAAGCTTTGAAGCATATGTAGTTGGTAAGCTTAAATCTAAGAGAAGAGAGACCAGCCCATTCAAACATGATCCAGAAACCATTCAATAGACTCCACAGTTTTCCATGTTTGGAATTGATTTGTCTGCCATTTTCATCCTGCTAGAATCCATAACAAATCTTTTCCCATGTCTCTCCTCTCTCTCTTTTTGCAGCAATTGAAGGTTTAATAAGTAAGGCATTGGGATATTTTGTTGGTTGACTTCTATAGGGAAAATTATCCAAAGACAAGTCAGCTTCACCCAGTCTGAGAAACCTGCATGCTGATATCTGCTGAGATATGTTCACTTGACATGAACCCTTTGTTATGCTGTTTTTCTCACTGTGATGACTGAGGGCATGAGTCTAGCAGAGTCTCCCATGGAACTAATTATTCCATATTTACTTGTTATGATTGTTAGAGCACCTCATGTAATACATTTGTATTTATGGTAGCAGTAGGCTAAGCTAAACGGGTTCAAGTCAAGTGGTGCCAAGATTATCCAAAACTGACCCAGAGACATGCTCCCAAACCCTGCTTTAGCTTGCATGAGGAGACCTCACTTTCCCTACCAGATTCTCAGAAAATTTCTGATTTCCACTAATTAGGCCTTGACAACTCCATGCAATATGCTTTAAATTCTGTAGACCAGCCTTCCAGTGCTAATCTGTAATTGGTGGTGGGAAGAGAGTACCTGTCTTTGAAGGTTACAGTAAAGCTTTATCACCTCAGCACTATCCTTCAATTCTGCACCGAATCTTTTTACCTGTCGTCCCACGAAGCTTGCTCACACACTCCCAAACTGGCTAACTGGCTTGAGACCAACTGTAACACGGACACTTGCACCTTTGGCGCTGAAAGCGACGGCTCTGCTCTGCTTCTGCTGGTGACGTTTGTCATGCGGAAGCAGATGTAATTTTTTTTAAAAGAGTGTCCTTGCATTTGCTTTCTAGAGGCGAGCCT
The DNA here is from genome assembly GCF_964374335.1 of Astatotilapia calliptera. NCBI lineage: Eukaryota > Metazoa > Chordata > Actinopteri > Cichliformes > Cichlidae > Astatotilapia > Astatotilapia calliptera. The sequence continues at coordinate 26,869,403 of NC_137441.1, forward strand.
TCCGGGAGAGGAAGTTGGTGACGATAAGAGCTGCCACTGTGAATTCTTCACTCAAGAGTTACCACCAGGCTTGAAAGTTGCAATCAGAGCAATCTGGTAAGGACTCTCTGAATAAGAGGTTTTTATGGTTCTGTGATTGGTTATTTCATGTAGTGTAAAAATAACATCTGTGGTCATCTGTGTAGCTATTTCAGTGTTTAAAGAAGTAATAATAATAATAAATAATGTACAATGATGGACTATTAGCTAGAATGTAGTTAAGTTAAAAGATTCCGACAAGTTTTAAAAAGAGACTTTTTCATTTGATTTGATTTTATATGATGGATTATGCAGAAAAAATAGAATTGGGCTGAAAGGTCTATTGCTTTATTATGTATTCAGGTTGTGTATTTAAAAAGAAAAGTAACTAAGTAATAAAGTAACGAATTACTTTTGAAAATAAGTCATCAGTAAAGTAATGGGATTACTTTCTTGGAGAGGTAATCAGTAATTAGTAACTAATTACGATTTTCAAGGAACTTGACCAACACTGGTTGCCATGCCAGGGTGTCGGCTGCTGCTGACGTCCAGAGATGTGCATGATGTTTGACGCTGGTGCCTCGATGCATCAGCCTCAGTGATATTAGATGCTCAGAAATAACTGGTCTCATTAGTAGGATGTGGAGGTAGTGGTGATTCAGAAGACAGCAAAAACTATTGGTTTAGGATTAGTCATCATAAACTGCTTGGTTATGTTTAAAAGAAGTGGTTTAAAATAGAGCTCTTCACAACTTTATGCTACATATTGCAAAAATGACATTTTGTGAAAAACCAAAAGGCCCCTTTTCACAAGTTGGGAATGAAAGACCTGTCTCACCTCATGCATTACAGCTGCCATAGGACACATTTGTGGACATTTGAGAGACAACATATATATTTAATGTAAAATGGATGATAACCATCAGCTACCAAAAATGTATGCCCAAAATGTTGGTTTTAAGTTGGTTACATGTAAATTTTCCATATAATTCTGTTACATACGTACAGTGTAAAATGTTATCTGATCAATGTGATCAAATGACTTTATTTGGTGTGCATTCAGTTTGTACCAATCATATTTTCCTAAAGCATTAATCATTTAAATAAATAAACCGTTGATTTGTTATATTTCATTTGCATTTTACTCCGCATTGCACTTTTTGTTTGTTTTGAGCAGGAGAATTCTTGGGAGTTATTCTGAAATGTCTGCTGTGATCTGGTCATTTGTTTTCCTGTCACGTGACACATTTAACAACGATGTCTCGCCCCCTCTCCCCCCCCAGCATCATGAGCTTCCTGGTGTCAAAGAGGAGGTTCAAAGAGAGCTTGCGACCCTACGATGTCATGGACGTGATTGAGCAATACTCCGCTGGTCACCTGGACATGCTGTCGCGCATTAAGAACCTGCAGACCAGGCAAGAAGTCCTTTACTCTTGAATTAGTCATTTCTTTAAGAAATATGTGTCAGTAGTTAGTTTAGTTAGCTTAATATAACAGTGGAGCTTTCATCTACTAACAAAGTGCTTTTAGTGGTCACTGGATACACACATGTTGTGACACACAAGCCATTGATTTGCCTGTTTCATTTATCCAGATACATGTGTTGTATTCAGATCTGTTACATATATCGGTAGCTTGATGTCCTATTAGCGGTCACTCCTTCAGCTCTGAACGTGCCACAGATTGATTTTGGATGTAACACTGATGTCTAATTCACATTGTTTTCTATGTCAGTTTTCCCTCCTACAAGCGAGCTCCTCACACCTTGATCCCCTGAAGGTCTAACATGTACAAGAAATATATTCCATCAGTGAATCACACACACTTTCCATCCATGAAACAAGCCAGACTCACCGTATGTCTCGTGTGTGGAATATATTGCAGACGTGTTCTCCATACCTGATGTGATTCCCACGTTGCTTCATTCTGCATTGCACTCATATCGTCTCTGTGTGCCTTGCCAGGATAGATATGATTGTGGGGCCGCCTCCCCCAACAACACCTCGCCATAAGAAGTCCACTGAAGTTCCTAGGTTAGGTTAATAGACTGCACCTTTAGAATGACCATTTTATCAGCATTATCCTCCTTATGCCATAGTAGCAGTTACATGCTACCTTACTGGTTCGATTGATGGAACCCCTTTTGAGTTCAAGCCATTGACATGTCTCATTGAGCTAGCGGGATTGTGATACATGAAAGCAGGGGTGCAGGTGCAATAGTTAATAAGTGAAATGGCTTAACAGACTGCTTTATGTAGAACATTTTAAGGATGTTGTTCTGTTAGCGCTGGTGACAAATGATATCAGCTGCTGTCAAGGAAAGGCTAAAAAAAGACATTTTGCCGTTTGCTCACTGAATCTTAACGAGCCGTTTCACATGGCCTCGCTCAAGAGGGGTTTGAAGTGCTAAATGCTTGCTCTCTTAGCAGAAAGACAGAGGGAGAGCTCCCCCAGTAGGATGCAATGGAAATGAAGCATGAAGCACCACTGAAGCATGCCAAGTGATGCATTTTGGCCGCAGACAAAATGTCCCTTCAGTTTAGACTCTGTTTTGTTAAACGAAAAAAAAGAAAAGGAAAAAAAGATCGTCTTACTCACATTATGCATGCGTCCACACAATCCACCTGAACTCAGTAGTGTCTCAGGAAACGTTCACCTTCTGTAAGGCCATCATTTATTCATTCAAACATATTTATTTGCAGCTTGACAACAATCATCACTAAAATAATTTCATTACTTTTCAATGCAAGACTAATCTACATTTTGGCATCCCAAACTTCTTGAGTTAAAAATATTGGGGTCAGACCCTGTGGCAAAACAGAGCATATCTACTATACATATAACTATACACTTGTATAATCATATTATAATCTAATATATGACACTATTTTCTCTAAATGTTAGAGTTGACCAGATAGTTGGTAAAGGTCCCAAAGGTGGAGGAGATGCTGTGGAGGACCAGAGTATGATGGGACGTCTGGTCAAAGTGGAAAAGCAGGTAGGAATGTTTCACCCAGGTCTGTGAAGGTCAGTCTGGAAAGTTTTTCTTTTCCCGCCAACATCAACTTATGTTGATTCCTCTGATGGAACACCGTTTTCTGTCTTTCTGCAGGTGGTCTGCATGGACAGGAAACTCGACTTCCTGGTTAATGTGTATGTGCAGCGTATGGGTATCCCCCGTTCCGAAACAGAGGCCTTTTTCAACTCCAGGGAGCCGTATCCAGCCCCGCCTTACCACAGCCCCGAGGAGAGCAAAGAAGAGAAGGAGGAAAAGGAGGAGGTACAGGAGGTGAAGACATGCTCAGCAGCTGATGTCCCATGCTCTGACGGGTCCTTGGAAAAGAAAGACCCTTTACTTGGTCGATCCGTGGCGAGATCAGTTGGTACTCCCTCTGGGAGCAACAGCCGCCCCTCTACCTCCTGGCAGCACCAGCTGCAAAACCCCATCAGCCAGCCTGCCTGGAACAGCAGCGTGGCCAACACCCCTTCGCCAGTAGGTGGCAGCGGCGACCATTCGCCCACCCTGTTCCGCCTCCCACCTCCACCTGCTCCAGCTCATGACAGATCCTCTTCGGGTCAGGGTGGCAGCGGCAGAGAGAGCGGCTCCCACAGCAAGAGGCGCAACAGGAGGCACAGGTGCCATCGAGAGGTCACCGCAGTAGATAGTGACACATCCCTCTCCATCCCGTCGGTTGACCACGAGGAGCTGGAGCGCTCGTTCAGCGGCTTCAGCATCTCCCAAGCCAAGGAGGACTTCTTTGGGCCCTCGTTCTTTACAGGCTTAGGAGGGGGAGCCGGAGCAGGGCCCGAAGCCGGAGGTGGACCTTCACTCTGTGCCAGGGTCAGACCATTGCTAGCAGAGGGGGAGTCGGACACAGACTCTGACCTCTGTGCTCCCTCGCCTCTGTCTTTCACCGGAGAGGTCTCAGGTGGAGAGAGGGGGTGGGCTGGGCTGAAGTAGAAAGGACTGCTCTGCTGGCAGACCTGCTGATTGTGACAGAGGCTGATGCCCCGATTGCCAACATGACCGTATCATTAGACCTCGTGGCCACAGGCTCACTGTAGATGATGGCTGATACAGACTATATTGGGCGGTTATGTGCAGTTGTCTTTTTGCGATAACAGTAAAAACGAGTTCTCACAAAAACAACGGGATCATCCTTTATCAACATTTAAGTTTGTAATGTAACACTTCACTGGCAATGCTTGATTACGGTTACTTTTGTATCCACTCAGAATTTGATTAAATAGCTGTTTAGAAACCTTTCTTTAACTTAGACAAGAAGCCTTTTCGTTATGGTACTTAGTGAGACGACACTTACACAGTGTGGATTTGTATGAAACAATAAAGAGAATTGCCATTTTGGTTCCTCTTATGAGACGTATGAGTAGCATTTCAGCACGTCTTCTGTTAAACACTGACCACTTTAACATTCAAAAGCTTGCTGGAGTTTGTAACGCGAGACTGTTGAAATCTTATCACGTGGTTAACGTAGTGTCTTGATAACTTCCATACCTTAGGATGTCTTGAGGTGTTATGTTGCCAAAACCTTAGCTATGATGATCAGTTAGATTCTTGCTGATTTAAAAAAAAAGAAAAAATGCTTCATTATTAATTCAGCCTGGCATTTATGTAATACTATGGAAGAACTCCCCTTAAAGTAATACTGAATACTTCTGTAAGGATACACTAAGGAACCACCTGCATGGCATGATAAATGTTTGATTTAAGGACTGTGTTAAGTAGGCTGCAAAAACCAAACGGTGACAAACAGTCAAACTGTGTTTTTCTTCTATACAGTAAGAGAGAGTGGTGAATTTAATTTAAAAAAAGTGCATGCATGACTGGTTTCAAGCTATGTTTTAATTTTTCTAAGGAGCTTTGCTTGAATTCCAATCATGTAAATGCAGCCTGAGCTTGCTAATTTCAACAGCTCTTCTTTTCTGGGTAAATATGTTCATCAAATTCTATACACATTAAATACAAGAGCAGATGTTTAATGCTGCACAGGTATGGGAACAGGAAGGGCATTTGCTTGTACATTTTGTATTGTTATCACAAGGCATGCAGTGTTGAAGCTGGATTGAGTGCACGTGAAACTTTCTCACTTGTTACTGACATGATGGTATTTAGCCTGCAGTGCATTGAACGTTCATTTAGATTCTCTGATGCTACGTCAGTTTCAGACTAAATGAGGAAATGCAATAAAAAGCAAGCAACGCGATCAAGAACTCATCCTTTAAAATTGTTGCCTTATTTCCACACCAAAATTTTAGAGGTCCACAAATCAACAATTTCATTTTTAACATTTTATAACAGTAGTGTATGTAAATTGTTATGGGAGGTTCTTTGGCCTGAGAGCAGATGTTTCAGGTTGCACATTTAGCCATTAATAATGCTAACCTTTGAAGCATGAACAGTTCTTGTTAAAATTAACCAATGCCAACATTTTAACATTTACATTATAACCAAGGAAGTGTAATTCAATAGAGACTGTTAATACGCGGTCCATATTTTTCAGCAAAATCAGGAAGCAACTTGCTGGCATGATTTTTACAACCCATTGAAAAGACATGTAGGGTTTTACATGATACCGTAGATCAGCACCATTGTGTAACTGCACCTTTGTCTTGTTCAAAAATAAAACTTTGTGCATCACTAAAAATCGGTCTTTTGATGCCTTTTTTAAAATGAAGAGAAATGGTGTCTTTAGCTATGGAAATGGTGTAATGGAATACATCTGTCACTAGATGGCAACCAAGAACTGAAGACAGAAAGACAAGTCCCCTTAACTGGAACTAAGGATGCCAACCACTGTCTCCTTAACTAAAGCCAGTCTTAAAACACATCTTTTTAAGATAGTCTGTTCTATTAGTTTGTTGGTTCAATTTGTTATTTAAAGACTTTCAAGGTGTTTTCCTATTTCCAGACTTTGATTTTGACACTTAATTGCATGTAAAGTGTCTTGAAGGTCTTCGAAGGTGCCTATAAACAAAATGGTTTATTGTAATCATTTGTTGTAGTGACAGATCAAACACGTGCTGCAAAAGCCAGGAAAAATGGACACGTCCAAATACTTTTGAATATATAGCATGGCTAACACATACTTACACACTTATTGTCCTACTTATCTGTCTACATCAGCAAAAAGTACATTTATTACCTGATCAGATTATTGAGCAACCTAACTAGTATTGGTTAACAGCCATCATTTATTGTTAGTGAAATAGCAAAGGCAGGTCACAGGATCAGCCAATTTGTTAAGTGTTGTGAGGCCAGGATTTTAGTTGAAAGGGTGATACAAATAGAAATGGAGTAGCCCATTAATAAAAGTCAAGTGATGGTGACACAGCACCTAAGGCTTGTTTACTCTTGGTAGCACCTGGAGAATTGCAATCAGTTTAAGCACCTACAATGTAGACCAAAGGACAACCAACCAGCAGACACAAGGACTTACAACTGATTCTATAAGGCAAATAACTTAAAAAACAATGAAAGTCTGTGTTTTGCTGTGGAAAACACTAATTAAAAACACGACACCACAGCTAATCTTAATCTGAATCCTCAGGACTGCTTGGCTTAATCTGCACAGGACATTCATTCAAAGATGAGAGGATTGGAATTTAAACAGTCTGTACAGACGTAGGAGACTCACCCTTTGATGATGGATGGTGGAAAAGCTGCCAATCAATAAACCCAATAGTGACTCGAATATTACAAAAGTGCTCTCAAAAGAGAAACCGAGAACAGATGGACTGCATGCGTGCTGACATGTTTCACCACTGTGTTGCACAGACAGAAAAGGATTCAAAATGTAGCTCTTCCAGTAGCCTCATCAACACCTAAACCACTCTGTCGCATTTACAGTGTCAGATTTTCTGAAAATAACGCTTGTGCTCACTGAACAGATTGCACTTTGCATGTGTAAGTAAATTAATTTGTGTTTTTTGTTATTTCATGAGCTCTTTTTTTTTTAACCATATTTTGTCAGAAGTGACTCTGTGTCCTTGACTCTACCCGTGTTTGTGTCCAGGTCTGGCCTGGTAATGTCCATGTAAACATTTATTTATGTATTCCCTATAGTGTTAAATAGCATCAGCAAGAAGTCATCAATGTCCAACAAGGGCAGAGACAGGTGACCTTCCTTTCTTTCTCTCTCTCTGTGTACATACAGACACACAGGTCAGTGGAGGTAGGAAATACTGGCTGTGTAAATATAAGATTGGGCAACATATATCACAATTTGCATTGATTACATGCAGGCTGCATTTCAACAAGACAAGGCAAGAGGCAATCTTTACTGCTTCATGATTGCAGTGGATTTTCATTATACTCAGCAGGCATAAGAGTGTGGCTCTAATATTAAGCTGTAAATAGGTGAAACCAATAAATGCATACACCACAACATACATAATCATAGGACAGACGTGTATGAATGGACAGATGCTTTTCATCAATCATCAGAAAATTACAGAATTGATTTTAATTCCCTGAAAGCCAGTCGTCCATTTATCAGACCGGAGGTGGGATATGACACATTCATTGATATATAGCCTGACTTTACTAATTAGCTGGCTATAAATTGGCATAACTATTTTTAACTTTACTTGCATGTGAACACCTTGCTTACATGTATTCCACAGGCTATTTGTGAGTTGTGACCAAACATATTTTTCCCGTAAGACAATAGAATAAAAACTGCAGCTCCAAAGCCAAAGCCAGCTATTTTATTTATTTATTTTTTACTGTGGTTAAGCTTAAGACAAAGGTATGGTGGATTTCATTGGAGGTGATCTCTCTTGGAGGCTCCACTTGGCCACACTCTAAAGAGTATTTGAATCTGACTCACTGACCTTACCGTCTTTTCTTTAGCATCCTCTGCTCTGCTTCTGTGAAGGTTTCATGAAGCAGATATAATCAATAAAATCAAACTACTGAGAAATGCTATTTCAGTCAGGCCCACTTTAGATAGTCTTGTTTAAAACTGGAAAAGCCTAATTATATGTGACAGTATGCTTCTGTTTTTCCTTCCACGTGCAAGCGTGGAAAGCCTAAGGCGTTGAAAGCTCTTCTTTCCATGTACATAAATGGAAAACCCAAGGCGGGAAGAGCATGTGGAATACTCTCCACTACGGTAAGAAACAGAGCAGGATTTAAGGATAACAAATATCACACTGATAAGTCAGACACAAAATTAAATTGAGGAGCTGGGGTGGAGGTGGATAGCAAAGCGTCTTTTAGACAAAGCAGCAACAAAATTCAGGCAAGAGCAGCTTAAGCAGTTTAATCTGAGCCAGCATATTCTGTGATTGACAGAGCTTGACTTTTCGTCTTGCATGAATTATTGTTGTGCTCATTTTCCTATTTCATTTTGTTCTGTGCTACCTACAAAAGCCAAAAATCACCTTCCTCATTATGATACAGTGCGACTTGATTGTGTCATATCAGGATATGTTTCACACCAAATGATAAAAATTTCCATGAAGAAACTAAATAATATGCGTATGTGTCATGAAAGAGCAGTAATTAATGGTCCCCGTCCACAGACGCTGTAAAAACACTATACACAGTGAATATGAAAGGCGTTTCTATCAGTGGCATCGATTAATGCACAGTCAGGGAAACAATGTCTTGATGGTCATGATGAGAAACGTAATGACACATGGTTGACTCTTTTAAGGGAAAAATAAAGAGTTTATTGACTCTATCTTGTTTACCTTTTATGTCAATAATATTTAAGTTAAATTTTTTTTAATGTTAATGGGGTATGATTTTTTTTAACTTCTGAAGTCAAACATGGTAGAAAATGTCTGACAACTGCTGAGTTAGTAAAATAAACAAAATCATTTATTTCGAGCACTGAGGATATTCATGTTAACACTGCTTCAGCTAGATCAATCTTCCATTACATTCCATTATACAAAGAAATGTATAATATCAGGTAAAAACTGCCGTAGCTTGTGGGCGTTATTGAATACATAGTCCTTGAATTGCTTACAGTGTACAATGTAGTAATTGCCTAGGCTGCTTCATTTTTCAATAGAGAAGAGATTTGAGTTTACATGGGGGAAGGTCAGAAATTTTCCATCTTTCTGTGGTGAAATATGATCGATTATGAAGTTTAACAACTGTAACCCAGTAACAGAAGCAACTCAGAGCTCGTTTCTTTCAGTGCAGATTCAAAGTAGACTGAATGCCTTATTGAAACGATGCAGATTCAAAAACAAATGAGAAGCTTTACATTCATTTCAAATGTAAACGAATTTAATACAAACCATTTCTAGAGTTCATATAGACTGTATACAAAAGAAGGACATGAGACAATAGTGCTTTACTAAATCAGATTCTATTGAGTTCATTATTAATTCAATAAACAATTCCTTTCAAGAATAATCATTGAGAGGATCCCCAGCCTTTTTTGCCCCACAGACCGGTTTAATATCAGACAATATTTTCACGGACTGGCCTTTAAGGTGTCACAGATAAATACAACAAAATAAAATGATATGACCAAGACAAAAACTGTGGTACTTTGTAAATATAATAATAAACACGAATTCACTGTGTAATTGTATAGCTTTATTAGCAGCGCCCTCCTGAAATGCGCCAACAACATTGAGAGTAACGTCCTCCTCTCTGCCACTTAATGATCTCTGGTCACTGTGGTAACGCGTAAATATTTTTTTCAAAATAAGGCACACAACTACAACACGGGAAAAGACCCAGGGAAACCAAGTTAACGATAAAAACCCTGAAAACCATAAATTTCACACCCGAGCCTCAACTCTCATGGACCGGTAGTGGTCTTTGGCCCGGGTGTTGGGGGCCGCTGCTGTAAGAGATGAATGTAGCTTCTGGGTCCAAAAAATAAAACCATAATGGGAGTATCTCAAACCTGCATTCTTTTTTATTGCCAGCAGGAGTTGGGACAAAGTCTTTGAAAAATGTCTTTCAGACAGCCCCTGTAAAACCTTCCAGCTGAGTTTACAGTCTTTTAATTTCATATTAATACATATATTTGTGTTCTTTATTGTGTTTTTAAGTAATTCTTCATGTGTATTACATGTTCCATTGACTTCCTGTGCATGACCTGTTTTGGAACAGTCTCCTGTGTTTGTCATCTCCCCTGTAAAACTTAGAAACAGGACCACAGAAACAAATGGATGACCATCTTTAATATGCAATATAAATAACATTTTATATTATTAAATATGCATCATGAATGCACAACACAAATGTTTGCTTACATTTAATTTCATTATGAGTATGTTTTTTCAAAAGTTATGACCCTTAAAAAATTAAATTTAGGTTTTAAATGACTTGGAGATAATTTCATTCGGGTCTATTTACTTTTTAAAAATTTGTTTGTGCTCTTAAGGTAAAACTGAATAGATCTGTCATCATGGGTAATGTGAAGACTGAAACTGTAAAACGAAGCTGACAGATTTTCATATCATACTTTAAGTCGAATAATATCAGATGCCAATCATTATTACTCAACTATTTATATAACTTCACACAAATTAATGAATCTTCAGGGACATTAGGGAGAGCGATGCAGTGCATCATCTGCATCACATCCTTCTCTGCCCTTCCTGCTCTGTTTGACTATATTTAGGATTTCAAGAGGTTCTGCAAATGCACATATGCGCATTTGCAAATGTATTTAAGTTTACACCCCGACTTATACAAATACTACCATATAAGGATTGTACTCATTTGTCTTAACAAAGCTACGGCATTAAACAAGATAAATAAGACAACCCAAAATCATTAAAAATAAAAAGAAAAGAGTTGCTGAGTCCATCATCAATGTCGCCCAATAAATCCTTATTTATGAACAGCACATAATTTCACTCAAAGCTAACAAAAATAATTAAACTCCAAGTAAACAACGAAGCAATGATAATAAAGAACAATAAAATTTTTCTATTTATAAGAGGAGCTTAAATAAACAATATTCATGTAAAACAAACACGGAAAAGAGTTTTCAGTGAGCACACACTGAGCTAAAATGACTACCACGAGCTGTGTAGACATGGACTTGGGTGAAAGCTGACCTTGCAGGCAATGATTTCAATGTGGCAACCACATCACAAGACCAGAAACTGGACAATTTCTAAAAGAAATACTTAATACAATGATTTCCTTAGTTGGAAACCATAGAGACCAAGCAGACTGTATATCTGCTTGACACAACGCATTAAATATTTACGTATTTACAGAAGCTAGACACAATGCATAATCATGTATGCTATTTCTATGAACCACAGTAGTTTGCACTCTTGCATTTGGAAGTTAAAGCATGAATTAGGCCAGAGTGACATGGATAATCCATACAGATTCAGAATAATTGTGTGGATCGAATTCAACTTTTTATTCTAACTGCACCAGTGCTTTCACAGTGGCTACATGAAATGCACTTTGAGTACCCGGATGGTCACAAAGCCTAGCCTTTGATGGCCACCATTTTGGCTAAGCAGCAAAAAGGGAGGAACCGTCAGCCAATTCTTTAGTCGGCAGGAGGAGGATCTGTCATCAGGATATGTTGAGCCAGTGGTAGCAATCTAATAGATGCAGATTTTATTGCTATTGGGCTATTGGACTTTATCTTTCAAGCAGACCATCAGATGCTTCAGTCTGGCAATGACTTCAGGGTTATTAATCATGTGAAGGGATTGTCAAATTCTCAGAAGCTGGTTGCAATGCACTCATCCTAATGGCTTTGCACACCTTCAGTAGCATTAAAATTTTATTCACCTGGAATAAAAGAGAAGAAGAGAAGGGTAAGAGCGGTACAAATAACAGAGAAAGAGGGAAAACAAACAAATGAAAAATTAAGCAGCGTAAAAATGGCAGTGTGATTGTGAGGTGGAGGATAATGCAGGGTTTTGTCTCGGATAGGAAATGATTTGATAATTTATTGATGCCTTGATTATTTCCTTGGCGATACGCCAGCTCTAATTAACAGCTTGGCAGAAGTTAAAGTGTGTGCGTGGTGACCTGGCCTGATTTAGTGATTAATGCTGGGGGGAGGCTTGATTGGCGTATGTTGAGTTAATGTAATTTCACAGAGGTTCAAATGAGCTTCAAAGCTCTCTAAGCATGGGCCATTTAGTAGCATTTGTGGATAGAGACAGTGTTTGAATAAAGCCAGTGAAGTCTGAAGGCTCTAAAGGCTTTTGGGTGGGAGGGAGTGGAGGTCCTTCTTTTTATTCCCTTGATATTCACATGTGAGGAGAAGGACAAGCTGAAGGTCAGAGAACCAGTCAGCTGTTTTAAATAAGAAATGAGATAAACGTGAATGAAGAAGGCCGAGAATGGGAGGAGCATATGAACTGAAGCTCACATAAAAGATGTGAAAACATTAAAATAGGCAAATTGAAGGGCTTGGAGCAATTCCAGTGTGAAGTGTGAAGTGCACAGCTGTCAAAGACTGCACAGGGAGGTGAAACAAGTATGTACAGATTTCTGATGCAACCATGAATAGCATACAAAGTCATGCAAAGACATAATAACTCAAGTCAATGATTTTACTGAAATGAAATCATCTGGATACAAATGGGTACTGTCTATTGTAACAGCTGCTTGAATCTGTTGCAGAGATGAAAACATAACATGAATTACTACCAGGAACGAAAGTTTTCAGAAAGTTTTGGAGGCTGAGTTGAAATATAACAACATGATGTTGGCAAGATCTGACTTTACAAATAGTTAAACTGGTTTGAATTCAAAATTATGAGCAAAGCACAGAAAAATAAATTGTTAGCAATTAAAAACGAATTAAAAACGAATATTGCCTGCTGTTCAATATGAACTGGCACTGAGAGCACTGGAGCAAAACCTGCACTCAAAGCTTAAACAGTAGGTATATAAATGTGCATGCGGAACAAGGCTAAAAAAGTAATACACACAGCACTGATTTGAACTGAGTCGACAGAAGGTAACTGTACAGTCTCATTGCACGAGGCTTGAGCCGTAATCATCTGAAGGTTAAAGAGTTATTAGTGAACCTTAGCTACATTATGAGAGGTGGCCATGTAGAGCACGGAGATCATAGTGTATATTCTTTTTATTGTGTGTGTTTTTATTAATCTCTCTCCTTTCTTCCTCACCCCAACTGGTCGCAGCAGATGGCCGCCCTCCCTAAGCCTGGGTCTGCTGGGGCTTTCTTCCTGTTAAAAGGGAGTTTTTCCTTCCCACTGTTGCTAAAGCGCTTGTTCATAGGGGGTCATATGATTGTTGGGGTTTTCTCTGTTCTCTTTGTATCATTGTAGGGTCTTCACGTTACTATATAAAACGCCTTGAGGCAAGTGTTATTTTGATTTTGCGCTATATAAATAAAAGTGAACTGAATTAAGTGGAATTGAATATTAATATTGCATAGAGACATAAATATTATATGTACTGAAAATAAAGTAATTTTTTTCAGTTAATTAGTTAATTGGCAGGTTTTTAAAGGGTATGTGAGATTGGGAGAAACAAAATACAATCTAAAATAAAAGAAACAAAGCCTAAGATGATGGCAGTGATATGCACCATTCAGCTTTTATTTAAATATATGGAGCACCTAGCATTAATATGTCCATAAATTATCCTCAATGCTTCTGGTAATGCTACGGCTTTAGTTACATTATTAAAAAAAGCATTTCTTTCCTTAGTTTCGTTCATTAGCCCCATGCTGAATGGTTACGTCACAAGGTACAGGTGTTTCACAGTTTACTCTGACAACATCCATATTCGACTTTGGAGATGTTTCTCCAGAGCCATAAGCATGACATTTAAAGGTAATACATTGCTATCTAACTTTGTTCACAGCATGCAACTTCTGCAGGAGGCATTATTAGGGCAATATTTTAAAGAAGTTGGTTTTAATAATTAACTTCATCTCACACGTAAGTCTTTATCACTAGAAGCTTCTCAGGTGTAATCTCTTTTTTCAGTAAATTATTGTTAAAGGTATCATCCTGTTTCCCATTCCATATTTGATGATGGTGAATTCATTTGTAGTCTATCGTTGCCTTTGGAAACATGTACCTTTAAGCCGTATTGTATCTCAAAACGTGTAAGCTGCTTCTTTGGCCATAAAAGGTCACACAGGAATACACACATATACACAATGCTTGCCTGAAGGATCTGAAAAAGGATGGTCAGCATAGAGTCCTTCAACTTTTAAAGATCTGGTCTGATAAACGTGCGGTTTTTCCCAGCTTTCGGCTCGCCATCCCAAAAGAAGACGAGACGGAGGGTTTGCACTGAATTGCAATCCCCATAATCCTGTATCTTTTTTTAAGATGTTGTGAATGACATGAAATGAGAAATGCTGGATATGGGAATACCAAACTCAGCACATTTCATAGCCTCTTTGCTTTTTCTTGACACTTTCAGATTCAAAATGACTTAAGGCACTCTTACAGAGAAAACAAGCAAGATGTGGTCTGACCACTGATGCATTAGAGTTACTTGGAAGAGCTCTGCTGTATGCTGTATAATATAAAAATCTTGAGGTTTAACATAGTGCGAGATTCATAATTATCTGTCTTCCTGGAAAGGCACTAATGCATTCAAGGTACTCTTCAGAAATTGCTGCACTGCTGAGATATATTCCCACCTTTTACTAGCCTACTGGATATTCCAATATGCACTGCTCAGCCAATTCAAACATCGTATATAAAGCAGTAATTTAGCAGGAATTTAACTGACCCTGGTTATTAGAAATGAGGTACTGACCGCCTATGAGCCAAATGGTGCATGCACCACCTGTCCTTGGTTTAACTACACAGCTTAAGAAAAAAAATCAAACAATTAATGCTAAACTTTATAAACCTAACTACATTTTTACAGGAAAATGTTGGCAGTGCTGCCATGTACATCTCGCATCACAGTGGGTGGTGGGGGACAACACGATAGGCAACCCCAGGATGTCTCGTCAAGCTCAGCAGCACAATTATCGCTCATCCATCTTTAATATCTCGACGTCTTCTCCATTTCCGCCAACAGAGACAAACTCACCTTGTAATTATTATCACAGCTGGCATCCAAATTGGATGAATCATATTTTTGCTCTTTCAAAAAGAAAAGACAGATGTGGACAAAAAAAAAAAAACACGGACAGAGACAGCTGAGGCGTTCGCAGGTGTGAAAATAAACACATTTTGTGAAGTTGTCACCATTTAATTCTCTAATCTTATTTTCAATGGCAGCTTCATCTGTCTGTGATAGCTGAATGTGGAAGTTACTACGAGCATGCTATGTTCCTTGACCGCATTCAGCCCTCGCTCATCTCATCTGGTTTCAAAACTCAAAGATGCTCAGCTCCAGGTTTCAGCAAGGGACCGTCGCTACATCCAACTTTTACAGTATATACAGTCTGTGCATGTTTTTTTTTCATTAGGTTGTCATGGAGACTGCAGGGTACTTTCTGTCACGGATACTCCTGGAGATGTATCAGGGCTGAAGACACTATAGCGATATCATGTATAGACCCCATAGACTGACTCTTCAGCACAGCCTGATTATAATTTTTCCCTTTCCTTCTCTGATGCAAATTGTTGCAATACTGTTGATAGTAAAGACAACATGGAACAAATGTGAAGAGAGACTGGATTTATCCTTTCCTTTTCAGCAGTGGTATGGTAGTCACCTAATATTTTAGGGTTATAACAAATGTATTTTCACTCTAGACTTTGTCCTTGATGCGACTGGGTTTTTCCCCCATCACAGCTTGATTGTTTAATGCACATAATGAATGCATGGCACAGTCTGTGTGACACACACTTTAGTTCTTGCGTCATAGTGGGGCTAAGTAACAATCAACAAGTGAGCCACTACGCTAAGCTATAAATTTAATTGTGAAATGGAAGCTTCTTGGTTGGGAACACCTTGATGAAGACTCATAAATCTGACTCGAGGTACATTTATGAGGAAGCACTTATCGCTAGGAGCAACAAAGACACCCAGAGTCTCGCATTCATTTTTGGTTTTGGTTTAGATCTTCTTGTACATAAATATTATTACTCACAATATCCCCAAAATAACGATTTGAAATATCATTTGAAATTCTGCTTCCATCTCCTTTTGGTAGAAAGACAGGATAAAACAGCTGGCCCCTCTATTTGGACATCATTAAAAAAAAAACTTCCATTAAATTAAAAGTCCCACTGGATAAGAGCCTGAAGGCATGATTGCCCAGGACTCATCAAATGAATTAGGAGGCATATGTCAAGACCAAGGGCTTTGGCTACACAGCACTCTGATCAAATGAAAAGTAACTTTACATGATTAAAAACAGACTGATTGGCCAAAACCTAATTGTCAATTGCGTTAAAAATAAGTCGAAAATTGTTGCAAGCATGTGTCATGTGGTCATTCGTTACTACTTGATGTTTCTGTGTCTAAGGGGAGCAAAACCTAGCACTTATCTACTGAGAACATGCTGAGGTATTGATGAGAGCCCACTCCCACCGGACCTCAGATGGTAACCTTAACATCAGGGGAACAGCATTAGTCACTCAGGCTGCACTTAAGCATTCCCCATTTAATTAAAGCTATCAGCATGGGGTGCTCTTTAAACTGGGCAATCTGTAGGCATTACTGAAAGACACAACAATGGGCACATGAATATTGAAATTAACAAGGCGGCGCAGCATAGAAGTTAAAATAGGTGGTGCTATTTTAACTTGTAGGGGCTACTATTTTTTTGTAGTTGTAGTTTTTTGCTGTTTGCAAAGATATTGTGTGATATATGTTGCCTTTCAGATGTTTAACAATGTTTCATTCAAAGTGAAGATAATCCCTGATTATACACTTTGCACAGAGCTTCAAGAGTATCTTTGAAGTATAGCAAATAGCCAGTGTCTTTGTAATAACTTTATTTTGATTTCATTTTTGGAGCTAAGTAAGATGAACTGTGTGACTGATGTTTTTATTTTATCCATCCATTTGCTTCCACTTATACTTTTCAGGGTCGCTGGAGCTTATCCCTGCTGTCATGGGGCAAGAGGCAGGGTACCCCATGGACAGGTAGGAAGCCAGAATACCTGGGGAGAACCCACGCAAACACAGGGAGAACATGCACAGAAAGACCCCGGCCTGATGGTGGAATTGAACCTAGGACCTTCTTGCTGTGCGGCAACAGTGCTAACCACCATGCCAGCATGG
This sequence comes from Astatotilapia calliptera, assembly GCF_964374335.1. NCBI lineage: Eukaryota > Metazoa > Chordata > Actinopteri > Cichliformes > Cichlidae > Astatotilapia > Astatotilapia calliptera. The sequence goes on from NC_137441.1 coordinate 26,886,582, forward strand.
CTTTAATTTCAATTTTAATTTGTTCTCAATGGTTGATTTTTATAGGCAAAAAGATTATAACACAATATTAAAGGGGAAAAAATGTACTGAGAACCATCCAGCAGCATCCTCTGAACTTACCCCTGCTTGGTACCACACGAGGGATTTACCACACCGAGGTCCAATGTGAGGTATGACTTTATTTTCTTTTTTGCTTTGTTCATCTTCCTTGGTCAGTGGTTTCTCAGAACGGGCCGGCTCAGTGTCATTCCAGAGGGATTCATTCTTATAAATAAAAGATCAGTATGAAAAAAAATACTTACACAACTGGACAGTGTCTGCTACATATAAGGTAAAAGAATGTGGAAGGTAACAGCAGAGTCCCAACATTGGAAAGCTTAGTCTCATCATCCACGGGCTGTTTATCCTTGCATGGTTGGGGGGGGAAAGCATCACTTGCAGAGGACAAGAACTCTGTAACTGATAGTATATCTGTAATATTCACTCACAAAACAGACGTCAAATGTGAGACGTTGTGTGTAAGTAATACATAGATGCAGATTATATTCTGTTTATTTTATGATCAAGCCAAAAAGAGCACACTTTTCAAAAAACATTGAGGAACATTTTTGATAAAACATCAGATGTCAATGGAAAAAAAAAAATGCTGAAATGGTCTAAGTAATGTAGTAGAAATTAATAAAACCACGTAGTTTAATAGAAATTATATTTATCAACCTACAGAGGGTTTAATTAAAGGACACCTGAAAATCAAAGTAAAATATAATTTTGAAGAAATTTCCTAATGAGATGGTAGATGGTGTCCTGGGGGGTCTCCTTCCAGACCTGGACCAGGGCCTCAGTGAGCTCCTGGACAGTCTGAGGGGTGAAAAACTAGTGAAAAAAAGTCATAAAAGATCAGGAAGAAAAAAAAATGTTAGTGCCCTCCACCTATAAAAGCATTCCTGTTTGGGATTTGCTGGTGGACAGTCCCTGAAAGCTCCTGTATGAATGACTAGGCAGTGCACTTCTGAAGACCAGTCTGATACCTTCTTTTTTTTTTTTTCTTTTTTTTTTTTTGCCTGTCCCGTTTGGCTCTTTTGCCATCAGAATTGTTGTCTAAAGGCAAAGAAAGATGCCCAACGGATTTACTTTACCAAATTGACCATCCCAGCCTTGCCGTAATGGTCCATTTGATTCACCTTTTATTGTTTATTTTATTTTCACTTACTGAATACGGGACAGACTTGACTGGGGGAAAGAAGGGGAGAAAGAAAGAGTCTGATACCTTCTAATATCTGGAATTTTTTTGCAACTTTCCAGATTCAACAAACATGCTAATTTGTGGGGAAATGGGAAACAAGGCTGTTTATTTTCTTCTTTTTTGAAAACAAAATTGACCATATGTTGAAACTGTCCTTTCCCCTTGCAACAGTTAATTATGACACTTTTAGTGTCTTTGAAGAGAGACCTGGAAATTTGTGCTTACATTCCCCATAATTCCTACTATCACCGCCACAGATAGAAAAACAGCTCAGGACTATTGTATTCTGGTCAGCACAGGCTGCTAGTGGAGCATTTTATTGACTGTCTGTTCCTTTTCTTTCAAATATTGAACACTGCTGTTATAGTTTGGGATAAATATAGTTTCAAGTACAGTTGGGGAATACTGTGGGGCAGGACATCAAGGTTTCATTTCTGTGCAGTGCTGCAATGAAAACATTTTCAAAATGGTGGCGATGACTTAGCTTTGCCCTTCCAGCAGGCGCAGGTGTATATAAATAGTGTGCTCCTCCAGTTTACATTGTTTATGTGTAGAAACAATAACAGACATTTGCTAAAACTTCTTTTTTTTTTTCTTCTTGTTTTGGACACGTCTAACTTTGACCTCGGCTTACTTTCCAGTGCACACTAATGGCACAGAATACACAGTTGCTAATGTGTCCAGCAGTTGTGGGCGTCTATACGTTGTTAAAAATCAGGTCACATATACACACACATACGCACACACACACACTAACATGTGCACACACTCCCCTGATCCTCCTTATAGTGAGGAGATGACAGCAGGTGGATTTGGGGAGACATATTGAGATGGATAGTGACCCAAACAGGGACAACAAGTGAAAGAAACAGCAAGAGAGGGAAGAAAGAAAAGATAAGATAAGATAGAACTTTATTAATCCCTCGGGTGGGTTCCTCTGGGAAATTCGACTTCCAAAAAGCACAGCAACGACCGAAGTTACAGTTACAGAATTGTTATATATATATATATATATATATATATATATATATATATATATATATATATATATATACACACACACACACACACACACACACATATATAAATACAGAAACAAATATAAATAAAATATACAAAGGGGATAAATAGAATAAATAGGAATAAAAAATAAAAATACAAGTGAATTGCACATTTCAAGTATTGAGTCTATTGCACTGTTGACTATTTACAAAAAGTATTGCACAAGGTATTGTACAGTGAGGTGAAGAGGCACTACAGCTTAGTTGTTCCCCCCTCCTTTGTCCTCCTGTTTCCCCTCCCTCTCCCCTCCAGAGAGGAGTTAAACAGTCTGATGGCGTGTGGGACAAAGGAGTTTTTAAGTCTGTTAGTTCTTGTCTTGGGGAGAAGCAACCTGTCACTGAACAGACTCTTCTGATTGTTTATGGCCGTGTGCAGAGGATGCCCAGCATTGTTCATAATGTCCATCAGTTTCTTTAATGTCCTTAAAAGGACAAAAAAAAAAAAAGTTAGTACAACAGTGGGAGGCATAAGGTAGAGAGAGAATGGGAAAGGCAACATGGCTTCACAGTCCTGCTAAGCCAAGCAAACACAATATGTGCAGAGTGTTAGTGTGGCTTTGGCTTTTGGTGTGGAAGCTGTCTCTATGAAAGAGAGACGGAAATATTAGACTCAGAGAGTAGCAGTCAGTCATCTATGCTGAGAACGTTAATGGTCAGCTCAGGTCTTTAGGCCCTTAATACAAACAAAATAAAGAACGTAAAAATGTTCAGTAAGTTTAGCTTTTTAAGAGCAGAAAAATGCTTCAGATAATGAGGAGACTGTAAATACATGGCTGGCTGAACTTGTAGTGGTGTATTCAACTATTGAATAAATTGGATTTGCAGAAAACAAGCCCTGAAGCTGTTGACACCCCCAAAAAGCTGAGCAGCACAAATGACATCCCTGTCAATCTCTGAGGAGTTCTGTGCCTGCAGACTCGTTCTCTCCATTATTAAGACAAGATGAGAGTTACTTTATTGTTTCTGCACCTGCTGTAAACTACATGTATTAGATGCCTGGTATTAAAGACATTTTTTCAATGTTTCAGAAGATCAGGAGATGAGATTTTAGTGGGCCTGCCAAATATGAGCAGTTAATAAACGAAGTGTTAAAGACAAAGGCACGCAAACCTGATGAGCCAAGTTTTCACACTGTATACAAAGCCTCATTCTGTGTGACTTCCTATATCGAAGAGATAAAGAATCCTTCCAGAATTTATTCTACTTGTAGGTTTATATGCAATTATTATTAAAAGAGTGGACCTCTTGATTCTAAATGCAAACGCAGGATTATGAGCAGATGTGCAGACTTACTATCTGAAACTTTGGCTGTTTGATGTGAGAATCCGCCATTGTGACAATATGACAGAAAATAATATTTTTGGACATTCGTGCAGAAAATGTACGCAAACTCAAATGTTCAAACTTTATAAAAATCTAAATATTAAATGAAATTCTTTATACTTGGATAAATACGTCTTTGCTTTTTATTTGTTTTAAGGTTTGTCTGGTGTGTTTTCAGTTACTTCATCTTATTCTTTTTCACCCTTTTCAGTGACAATTTATTGCCAGTGAACTAGACCACTGGCTCCACCACCAGCTGCCTATGATGAGGTGGCTCTCAGTACTCACACAGTTGTAGTGGATGGCAATGAATTGATGGGCTTTATTGGTTTTCTGGAAACCTACAAAGAAAAGGCATCATCAGTTTTATTATTTACCCTTGCTTCTCTTCTGCACTTATACTTACCACAGGCAGAAAGGCTTTTTGGCCGAGGTGAAAACAGAGCTCATTGATACATAATAACAGTAAATGATTTCTTGATACTTGCTAAACAGCACGCAGCCATTGCTTATGGAATAAACTGCATCGTGTCAAAAGGGAAGAATTGTGTTGCCTGTTCAGTCATGTTCAAAGATGTATAGAAAAATATAAATACCTATTCTCCCACCCACCCATCCGCCTACCTACCAACCTACAGTAGGAAGGAAAGAAGGAAAGAAGGAAGGAAGGAAGGAAGGAAGGAAGGAAGGAAGGAAGGAAGGAAGGACATCACTGAAGTGCGACTGCATGAATGTGCCTGCTCTTATAGTTACAAATCTATTGTTTAGTATCTCAGTGTGTTTTACAAGCACACACAGCAAACTCAGTACTGATGTAAATGTTTATAGTTTATGTAGTAATGAAACTGGAATACAATCAGGGGTTCAAGTGCAACGCTGTTACTGCATCTTAAATGAATGAGCACTGCTAAGTGAGCTAAATTTTTGGTCTTGAAGCATTTACTTCTAGTGACAGCATGGAGACACTTGGTCAGTAATAGGAAAATAATGAAAATAATGACATCTCCATTGCTCACCCACATAATTTTTACTTCTCACACAGAAGCAGAATCATAAGCACAAAAAACTGTTCAAAAATCCTGAAAACCACAGGCTAAAAAGAGGAAGATACTCCACTACATAAAGGAGTAATGAACCAATGAAATATTGGAACAAAGCTAACACAAAACAAAAGAAAAAAACAGGCAGGAAGTAAAGATGTAACTAAAGATAAACAAATCAGAAAAGTGGTTTTCAAAATAAAAGAGTAATCAAATAACCAAGAATGTCACTTCTGCATAGGCAGATGGCAAGGAGAGAGGACCCAAAAGCAGACACGAGCTGAGGTGGATGTTAAGAAAAAGCGAGCCTTTTATTTGGCTGGATAAAGGTACAAACAAAAAGCAAAGAACAACAAGAATGGAACTAAGAAACCTGTACGGGAAAACCTAAACACAAAACACTGCATGAAACCTTGAAACACGGAGGGAGAAACTCAGACGAACCAGCAACAGACGAAGGAAGACAGAGGACTAAATACACATGAGGGTAACAAGGGAATGAGGAACAGGAGGGAACACAGCTGTCAGGTTTATATTATTGGATTGTCATTTATGCTTAGAAATATTTACTCATATATGCTTAGAGTTTTATAATCAATTGCATATTGATAGAGGTTTGCCTTCCAGAGTGTTCTGGCATACACACTCACATCCTGGGGTCACGAGAAGAGGTCGCACCTTCTTTTACTGTTTTATGGTATAGCAAACACAAGTATATCTGTTTTAGTCTAAGTGCCTTTTGTTTAGATGAACGGCTGGACTTCCAGACCACCAGGATTAGGGAAGTCATTTATGGGGTCACATCTTGACCACATACACACACACACACACACACACACACACACACACACACACACACACACACACACACACACACACACGGACGGTACTCTTTGTCTACATGTAAACATGTATACCTATGTAAGACTCACATGTTAATGAACCTATGCATATTCATGTAACCTCAATAAAAGAGCAGTGATGAACAGCTGTACAGCTGTTGCCATGCCTAACAGCATTCCCTTAGATACAAGGTCCAGTCACTTTTATTTATAAGGAACATTTAACAACAGCAAGTTGACCTCAAGTGCTTTGACATAAAAGGCAAATGGCAGTGCAATAAGCACCCCAGCATAAAATGCTCCCTCTCTTGTAATGTCATTGATGTCATTGATTGATGTGACCATTTGCAAAAAAAAAAAAAATCATGCATGTGTTACCGAGAAACAGAGGGGCATAAGAAAGGAGTAGATAGAGGCCAACAGTCATCCAGGCACAGTGTGTCACATTCAGTCGTGATGGATGAGGCTGCTTGTTGCTATATGTTAGAGACAACCGGGGACGCTCTGGATCCTGGTGTCACTGCGTGGGATTCTCACTGCGGCCAAGACAAATGAGTCTTAATATGCATTGGAGATTTCCCCTAATTCACTTGACATTTTGGAGATGTCTCACTAATTCCACCCTGTCCACATTTATATGCAACAATCCTGCACTACCAATTCACGCTCAGCCAAAAGATTTGGCATAAATAGGAATACTGTGATTTTCAAGAGAAAAAAGCAAGGACACATGATATGAGGATAATTTTCTAAAGGCAAGCAATCTTGGCAGGCATCAATGGACCAAAGATTCTCAGTAACTACAACTTTTTTGACTAAAGCAAGTTTTTATTCAATATAATGCTTGACAGTTTCAGTTGTTGTGGCGTTCAGACCCTGTTGTACTCTGAATTTAGGTCGAGTATTAAGGCTATATAGCCTCAAATTGATGAGAAAACTCTTTTATATGCCTCCAATTCCAAAACAGCATAAACAAAAACACTATGTAATATTTGGAAATCCCATAAATCCTTATTTTATTAACAATGGTACATAGAAAACTATTGAACACTGAAATAAAAATAATAATTTTAGGGAAAAAATAGGTTATTTTGAATTTGAGGCCAGCAACTTTGTCATTGTTTGTCTGAAAAACCATGACAAAGGGGTCTGTGTATCCACTATATAACATCCCCTTTTCTTTTAAGAACAGTAAATATCTGAGAACTGAGGACACCAATTTCTGGACTTCTGGGAGAGGAATGTTTTCCCATTTTTATCTGATACAGGATTCTAGCTGCTCTGTAGTCCTGGTTCTTTGTCACATTTTTCGCTTCATGACACGCCAAATGTTACCAAGTGGTGAAAAGTCTGGACTACAGGCAGGAAGTTCACCACCCATGATATTGCATGGCTATTACAAAGCCACACAATATCAATACAGTTCAGAGAAGAAAGATTAAACAGGTTTCAGAGAAAAGTGAATTTGTGCCACTGAACTGTTTCCCCGCGGAGCATCCTCAGCTGTTTCTTAACTGACGTTGCTGACACACCAGGGACTTCACACCATACGCCCTCACATACAACACTAACTTCTAAACACATCCTCTAGAAATATCCCATTCTACAGCCATACTATTGATATAATGCACGAAGCAGATACTTATCATAACTTACTTGCTGCACAGACATCATTGCAAGTTGATTTACAGCCACATTAGTAGGTAATGTTAGTTTTTATTACATTATGAGGCAATAAAGAAACATCAGAGAACATACCAAAAATAAACATGAATGCTTCACCCATGCAGTCTTCTCTCCTCTGCTGTTGCTTTTGTAATCATTTCAGTTTTAGTCTTCTTTGAATTAAAGTGGAGCTGGAGGCGAGAGTGTCTATTAGCGCTTGTCATTGTGAGGTTTTTGAATAAGACTTGCTCCAATGAATGACAGCCGTTCTTCCAACTAATGCTTTTTTGCCTTTATAGAAGAAACATACAATCTCTAAACAAAGGCTGCACCTACATGCATCAGTTATTTTCACCAGCAGAGTGTTTGAAAAGAATAGGCCTACATAAATTGCGCTGCACCATTGTTGCTGTTATAGATGGGCTTTATGTGAGCACTCAGAACCTCTCTGATACTGGTGGACCTCATGTAGGTGTCAGTGAAGATCTGCACACACACACACACACACACACACACACACACACACACACACACACACACACACACACACACAGCGACATCACTATCTATACATCCAGATCTATGCAATTCAGGAAAACAGGACTACTGACATAATAGTATTTTTCTCAGAATCTGAAAAAAAGGAGAGTTTAGCTTTAAGTCATATTTACTAGGTGTTCCTTTACCAAGCCGGACGAATGGGCACCTTTGGGAACAATAACAGTGGCACTTTTGCAGCTGCCTCCTATTTCCCATTTGTAATTATTCTGTGCCTCAAGTGATCGCATACTGTGATGCAAACATGTGTCATAAAAAGTAATATTGCATTTGTGACAGATTACCCAGCCTCCAGGGCCATGCTAATACCTGAAATGAAGAGAGAGTGGGAAGAAGGAGGAGCATGAGGAGATGAGTGTCGTAATTAAACTCCATATGAAAAGTTTTGCAGCGCATGTTGCTGAATTAGTTTGTCTTCAAACATAGGCTAGGTTTGTGTTTTAGCTCCGTCCCTTCGTGTGCACATCAGCAGAAATCAATAGCCCAAACTGAACATGGTCGTGAACATAAAATCCTGAGTCAGCAGTGGCAGCAGAGTATTGTAGGGGTTAAATCTTTTGTGTAGAGTAATTAAACTGTAATTGAATTTTGCCTCACCCAGTGTGCATTAGCTGGTTTTACTGTATTAGACTAAACCTCTAGTGGCTATTGAGTTAATCAAGTCGAATATGGATATTATGTAATCTCAACAAAACCACTTAAAGTGTTGCCCCAAGAACAACAAAACAGCAACACGTCTATAATTATGGTTAAATGAAATGACCTGGAAGCATGGCAGGTGCTTCAGTGCCTCTTTTTTTAATCTCCTCTAGCATATGACACAGAGCTAAACATAATGAAACAAGAGGCTGTGGTTACATGACATAAATATTTAATCCATTCATTTTCCTTAATAGCAATCTTATTGGTTTGGCAGGTATTTGTTTAGCTCTGGGAATCTGGATATCCTCTGTCTGTTGAGGGCTGCAATCGCAGTTATTGTGGTGCAATTAAATGTACAGTTACTACATTTTTGTGATTATTTAATAGAAAAAAGGAAGCTGCACTAACAAATATACATAGATTAGTGCATAAATACATCTTCTAACAAACCAATGCATTCTCATAAACCTAGAATTAATCTGGTTTGTGAAAACCACCATCTTTAATACAGTGATGGACATTGCTGTTCCACCTAGTCATGTAGTCATGCTTTATGTATGTTGCTATAGATAAGCAACAAATATATTATGTTTCGTATTTTTAATTTAAAGATCTCACTGACAATGAGGTGGCTAAACAACAACAGCAGCTGGTTAACATTATGCCAGTTAATGTTAGGCCTGAGTTTCCGAAAAGGCACTTTCCCTTTGATAATCAGCAGCTAACAGTGACAGAAAAGTATGTATATGTAGTGTCATTATAATAGAGTGATCTGCAGTACAGTCAGTCTCTTATAATAAAGTAACCTGAAACCTGGTGTAGCCTACAATTTTTGGTTGCAGCAAGAATTAAAGCAACACCATCTGGCCAGTCAACAAAATCTCCACTACATAATCACACTACATAATTAAATATCCTGCCATCAAAAATATTTTTTTGCCATGGTTATATCATCTTAAGTCCTTATGATTCATAATTGATGATTTTTTGAAGCAAAAGGGTTCAATTAAAAGACACGGGTCAGGATTCTTGTGAACTATTAAACATTTGTTCGATAGTCCATTGTTGTGTTTCATTTGCTGTGAAGGAAAACATGCGGCATTCCTGCTCTTTAGATTTCCACCTGGCCTTGTTCAGCACAATAACTGCTGTTTTGTCTCTTCACGATGTTTACATTGCTTATCTTTATGCCCCAGCTTTCATTGCTACTGACTGTAAGTCAGCCTTACTGCACGTGTATTTTGGTCTGTGACTGTTGGTAAAAGCTTTGGAAATCAAATTTATAGCAGTGGCTTAAAACTAATTGCATTTGCACATCGGTATGATGATGCAAAGCTATGCTTATTCTGGTAGTTCAGTTATGCCCATTATTACATTACTGTTGTTTTTGTTTGTTGGTTGTTTTTTTCTGTTTTTACAGAACAAATTCATTGAGTCATTACTTATTTAACTTTTATACCAGAACACAGATGATCCATTGTGTAACTTTCAGTGCCAGTTAGTGATCTCCAGGAGGCCAGCCCTGGAACCAAATTAAAGAAAAACTGCTGGAGAAGTACAGTGTCAGGGCAAAAGAAAATCTTGGAAATAAAAATGTACTTTAAACATGTCGTTCTGGTACAACAGCCCCACTGTTATACACCCGGCTAACGTACCTCAGACTATCAGACAGGCCTGTAAGATAATAGCCTCAGTTCAAACACCGCTGTGTGAGCTGTACATCAGGTCAGTTACCAGGAAGACCAATGTGTCCTGGTTGTTGTACATTTTCTTTAGAGCCAGGTCTGCTGCTTTGTTACAGACAATAAAGTTGTTCAGTTCTATTGTAAAAAAAACAAACAAAAAAAACAAAAAAGAAACAACCCCAAAACAAACAAAAATCATCAAGTGGCAAAAACTGCATCTTCTTGCACTTAAGGCTGCCTCTAAAAGCAAGTCAGCTTCCATTAACTCTCATGAGATTGACATAAATGGTAAAAGATATTTACATCATGGAAAAAAATCGAAACAGATGGGGAATCGTGACATAACAACAAAATCCTGCCAAATGTACTAGGCAAACATAATTAAGTTTAACAATTTCAAAACCCATGCAGTGTGATGCTTTTCTATATTTTAAATGCCAGACAAATGTCTTTGTGAAAGTCTGAATAAGACAAAGGGCACAAATGTAAAGTGTGTTGTAAATGTTAAAAGGCAGCATTAAAAAAGAAATACACTATCTCAAGGTTATTAGTTTCTAGATTTTATTCCGTCTTTCCACGACTGTTGGCAAATGATGGAGATCCTTAGCTTTTATGACTGTGCTGTATCATCAGATAAGAACTACATTTCCTTTTATGGCCCTACAATATGAATCTCTTCTCCTTCGAGCAGTAGTATTTTGAAAAATGTGTAGTCCCAAAATTGACAATGAAAAAGACCATTACATGGAAAGGTGTACTTAGTGTATCATTACTCTTATTGGCAACCATGAATGTCATTATAATGTTCTAATAAGTCAACAGTAAAATGATGATAACTGATCTATTCACAATCAGAGGAATGAAACCAATGACAACTATTGTTTCTGGACATAGCATCATTTGATTTAATGGTGGTTGTGCCTATTGATTTACACTGTAATCAAAATAATATTGATCTCAGACAGCATGGGCAACAAAGAGCGTGATGCCACTGAATCTTCATAAGATAACATCATAGTTAAAAAGCAGCCCCTGCTCTCATTTGAGAGGAAGCATCCATGAGGCCTTTATCACGTAGCTGCACGCTCTGTGCCTGACTCCGTGATATTTTGTGAGGACTGCATGTATCTAGCTAACAGATGTCGTTCACCCCACGGCATTGCAGGTGCCCCATCTTTTTTGGTACGTGTTCATTGGGTATCTCAGTTCACCCCTGGGCTAGTGCAGTTAGGTTCACAGTTGGCATCCAACTGTATCAATATTTGCCTTTGCCAGCAGCATTCAGGATGGCTTGTACATCCATCTACTGCTTCCAATTTGAATCTATGGTAAAAGAAAACTGAACACAAGACAATGCAGCGGGAAAAGCAGCAATACTTTGAGATTTTTAAAGATTTAAAGCTTTCTGTTTATATCCCATAGAGGCACATGTGAAACTCTTTCATTTTAAACAGATATTACAGGGGAAAAGTGCTGTAGGGGGTTTTGTGCAGCCTTTGAAGAGGCAGCAGCCATGACTGACAGGTGATCTTGGCAACCCTAGTAGGCTAGGTGTTTATGCATGCATGGCTTGAATCCCTATGTCTGTGTGGGTTTGTGTGTCTGAAGCTGGATGCATGTCTGTATAACAAAGAACGCTGTGTGAATCACTGAGGCAAAACATGCGCTGTTGGGTGAAAGCTGACCTGGCGATCTCAGATCCAGGGATTGTTTCAGGGAGCTCTCCTCATAGAGACTGACTTCAGCGGGAACACACTTTGTGATCTGATCAAAACTGCAGATACTTCACTCGGTTTGGAAGTCCATTCAAAGTACTTCTAATCTTTAAAGTTTAATGCTCTAATGAACTGTCTGATTAGCATAAACTCTCTATCGTGCCTCACACTGATCTTTTATAAATACATCCTATCTAACATATAGCTGTGGTCAGAGTGACTCTTCAGTCTGATAACTGTTCGTGTACTCATGGCGTCGGAGTTGTAAGTGTTACGTTATTCTGTGCTCAAGTAAAAGGTGCTTTCCTTTTTCTTCTCTCAAGGTCAGAATTGAGTGGTTGCATTTGATGAAGGACTTAGCTTTTAGATTTAATCCTTTTGTTCAGTTTAAACAAAGTCTGCTGTATTTGCCAGGTTAGTTCAGTTCACTTTGGTGGAACTGAAAGCAATCAGTCAAATTGTGGTGAGGTCCAGTCAACTGCATCAAGACTAAGATGAAGCAGTGAAGTAATGCCAGCATTACTACATATGTACAGTACTATGAAAAGGTACCTACCCCTTCCTGATTTCTTATCTTTTTGCATATATGTCACTTAAACATTTCAAATCATCAAACAAATTTAAATATTAGACAAAGATAACCTAAAAAGCTATCCAAACCTACCTGGCTCTATGTGTGAAAAAGAACCCAGAACAACATCTGAAGAACTGCAGGCGTCACTTGCCACAGTTAAAACAAGAGTTTAAGATTCAACAATAAGACAGAGACTGCACAGACGTGGCATCCAGAGAGAAAACTAGTCAAAGTCTGGACTTAAATCTGATTGGGATGCTTGGGTATGACTTTAAACAGGCGACCCATGCTGGGAAAACCTGCAATATAGCAGAATTACAACAATTCTGCAAAGAAGAGTGAGCCAAAATCTTCCACAGTGATGTGAAAAACTCATTGCTAATTAACACAGACGCTTGATTGCAGTTGCCAATGGTGGCACAAACAGTTATTAGTTTGGGGGGAAGTTACTTTCTCACATAGGGTCAGGTAGGTTTGGATCTTTTTTTAATAAGTAGGAACCTTTTTTCCCTTAGTAAATAAAATCATCAGTTCAAAACTTATTATAAATATTTGGAAACATAAAAGTGTTTTTGCATTCAAACAGATTGAGCCATATAAATATAAAGTATTGTACTCATTTAATAAAAGAATGCTCTTCATGTGGAGTTTTTGTACAACAACCATGATCTGTGAGTTGGTGTGCACATTTAATGGCAACAGGCTCACTGAACATGGGAAAAGTGAGACATATTGTTGACACCGTGTTTTATATTCTTAAGAAAATTTCAGGATGTTCATCATCTATTTTGTAAATGCATGGCTCATTAAATATGGAAATGCAAATTTTTTTTTAAATGTAGTTCTTTACAATTCAAGAAATGAGCAGTTTAGAGGGGTCTGTGTTTCATGTGGTTTATTATGGCTTTGTTTTAATGGTTCAGCCAACTTGAAATCAAATTAAGCCGTATGTGGCCCATGAACTAAAATGAGTCTGATACTCCTGGGGTAGAAGGAGATTTCCCAGACTGATGATTGATCAAAAGCTAAAAACAATTTGAAAACTGCAGGGTGCTACAATTGCAGTACTATTTGGTGAACTAAGATAAATCACTTAACAACTTTTGTGCCATCATGCAGAAATGTGCCCAGCACCCATTAAAATGTTTTGGCTCACTTGCATCTGGAGATTAGCATTGAGATCTTTTCTTTAACTGCATATTTTCCCCATCAGGTCAAATTTTTGAAAATCAAATAATACCTCATGTGTGCTGGTGATCCCTCAGCACCAACATAGGGATACCACTTATAAAAACGATGTTTCCTCAGTGAAGATTTTGGTAAAAGCAATGCAATTTGTTTATTGAACGAAATAATAATGTGTGCACAATTAGAATCAGCCACTATTGTCAACAGTGAATAAACTGCATGTTTGATGGCAGACGGTGCTTATTTACCACATATCAGTCAAGTTAGCAAACTTCAATTTAACACCATGAGTGATGCACTGTTTAGCTTGAATCAGCATCAGTAAAGCAACAGATCACATTTCAAGTCATGACATTTAAGCACCAAACTGTGATTTGAGCTTTAAATTATGCAAATTTCATTATGTTCTCTTCACCAAAGTGGCTGAATTATTTATTTTTCTTGGTAGCTCCGGAAAGCTTGGAACAGGATCCAAACAACCATGCTGGAAGGGTCTGTGAACCTCGGTGAGGTACAGTCAGCCTGTTAGTATGTGGCTATACAGTATCATACAGTCCATGCTTCTAATTCACCATGGTTGCATGCTAAATTAGCTCATTTGCATCTAACACAAAATGCAGCTGAGTCTCCAGAGTGTTATTAGTTTTGCATATAGCTGCTTGTAAATCATAGGATTGGACAAATTAAAATGTTGATCTGGTAATTGTGCTAGATGAAAAATCAAGGCGTCACAAAAGCAATCACTCTTCATTATGAGAGGGAAAAGTATCGACTGCTCCAAATTGCATGGCACCCCATTTAATGGTTATCAAAACACATCACTTTAAAGCACAAATGTCAACCTCGTGGTACTGTCGCCAGAGGAAAAGTCCAATGGACAAAGTTTAATATACAGGCTGGCAGACTGACACCGCAACACCCAGATTCCCAACCCTGACATGCGTTGCACATATACAAACCAGCTAGGTTTTATCAAATGCCACATGGTTCAACTTTGGAAGTGACTATTGTTAAGGATAAACATTTGAAATACCTACTGTGCACTGCAGTTAAGATTGCAGCCACTCATCTTCCTGCTTTAAAGGGACGCCACCAGGTCAGCACGTGTGTTTAGTTTGTGACCATCTGGAGCAGAGGTCAAAGTGTTTGTTTGGGGATCAGCAGAGGTGCTGCAATATCAGAACAAGATGAATTATTAAGGAGGTTGCAGGAAGAGGTGACCATACCATATTCTCCTTTACCATTCGCAAAGCAAAAAGCACAGATGGTTCTTTTCATCTGATGAGATGGCCGCGGAGGGAGACTATATGTGTCTGCATGTGGGTGTGAGATAAACTAATATGCGACAGCCACCAGGCAATTGGCCTGTTTGTGCACCGTGCCCTTTTACTGTAAGTGAAATTTCCTCTTCCAGTGCTCCCTGCTGCTACATTGTCCCACTTACAAATTCCTGCCTGACTCCTGTCAGCAATCCAAATAAATAATCAGCTATCAAATCTCTCATGGCAAGAATGTGGATCTGTGCTCGTGGTGGCAAACTGGCGAGAGGAATCTCTTCATCTGTCACGTCACAGTTAGTCATCGCTGGATCAAGAGAACTTCGTCTTTGATTAGAAAAAATCAATGCGTGCTCTGCAGAGGCTCTTCTCTGTGGGCTCACAGAGAAGCATATCTGACAAAGACAACTAAAACAGCAAAATATATCTTTGTTTGCACATCTTTTCTTTCACTCTGTCATATAACACTCAGGAAGAACTGTCAGAAAGTCAAAAGTCAGCTTCTCCTTCACCCATCCTCATGTAATGATGACGCTTACATTTTTTTAAGGCTCTCCAGTTCTCATTCTCAGGTGACATTTTGACATTGCTGGAGAAAAATGAAAAAGATATTCAGCAACAGGAAATACACCTCAAGCAAATGTGACTGTCTCAATAGATGGCTAGCCTTGGCATTGAGCTCTGCTGACGTATAAAAGCTGAAAGCAGACTGGGGGGGAAGTAAGATGCTATAGAGAAAAAGAAGTCTTCATCTGTGTGTGAGACGTCACATGAAAAATTGACAGTGTGTGAGGGTCAGGGGTGTTTAAAAGAAAAAGGAGTGGGGGAGAAAGGGTGGGCGGGGGGAGTGCTCGTGGGAAACAGTGCAGAGGGGAGGTTGAAGAGTATCCAGAGGTCCTGTGACTCACTGGCACTTTTTAACACAGTGGACTTTGACAGGTAGCTGCACATACACTGTAACACAGCTCACATACAAATAACTGGTCAAGAAAACCACACAGCGCTGCTGCTGTATGTACCAGTAATCAAAAAGTCGACATCCACTACCCCATCCTCCTACCAATCCCACCCCACACTCCTTCTCACACTCTCCCTCACACACACACACACACAGAGAAAGAGACTGACAAAAAGTTCTGTTTTCAATGAAAAAAGTGAAGAAGAGAAAACTGGAACAGGGAGAAAAAGAAATATGTAAGTAGGAGGGAAAGATAGAATACAAAGAGAGAAATGAGGTGTGTGAGAGAGAGAGGGGGGAGAGAAAGAGAGAGAGGGAGAGATGAGGTGAGGTGAGGAGGCGGAGAGATGAGAGGCGAGGGAGGGAGTAATGTTGACAGGGAGGGTGGAGAAGAGAAGGATAAGCCAGCCACACTTGGATGAAGGATTCCAGTGGAAGGAGGAGGAGGGACTTTGAAGTGTTGGATGAGAAAAACTACACTATGTGTCTGTGGGTCCTTCATACTGCTATGACTGGACAAAAGAGATTGTGAAAAGATGGAGAGATGGAATCAGGAGGACCGCCGGACCCTGGGTTGACTCAGACTGACGTGACCTCTGCGTCTGGGTGTTTAACCTGATCTGAACCCCTTGACGACCTGCTGTCACAGGGCAGACTTTCCAGGTTTGATCACTTCTGCTATGACTGAAATCCAGCAGAAGTTGGAGGGAGTTCACTGATAGAGTTGGGTACTGCTGGATCACTATGGATTTCTACAAATGTTTGAGCTTACTTTTCTTCACTCTTCCTCCACAAGGTAAATAATTCCACCGTGCTGTCATTAAAGCTGCATCATCTGTCATTTTATTTTTCAACATAGGGGAAACCGATGCGAAGGATGTTTATGCATTTTTCATTTTTGCTGAAGGCAGAAGTATATATTGAAAGAGGAGGGTTTTTTAGCTACTAATCATCTCAAATTAGATTTTTTTTCCACTCCTCTTTTTTCTGTTTAAAATATCACGCTGGTCAAGTTTATCAGCATCA
This sequence comes from Astatotilapia calliptera, assembly GCF_964374335.1. Classification (NCBI taxonomy): domain Eukaryota; kingdom Metazoa; phylum Chordata; class Actinopteri; order Cichliformes; family Cichlidae; genus Astatotilapia; species Astatotilapia calliptera. The sequence continues at coordinate 26,903,379 of NC_137441.1, forward strand.
ACAAAGTTGGCTTACAAAGAAATTTACTGCATGACTCAAAAGAACTGCCTGTATTTGTGCCATTTCAATAGATTTGCCCTAAATAGCAGGGCAATTCAGAGAAACGACTGAAAGGCATCAGATGGCCTTGCTTTTCTATTTAATATAAGCCTCTCTCCTTACCCCAGTCATCTATATTCAGTCCACCCCAGTCTCATTACTTATTAGACAGGCAATGATTTTTGCTGAGGGCTAATTTGGCACAATGAACAATACAACCATAAAAACACACGACCTTTGGGACAAAAAAACTTGTTTTCTGTAGTTTGCTGCTGAAGGGTAGAAACTGCCTGTGTTGCTACGCGAGCTTTGTAGCCTGGTAACAAGCTTCATCTGCCTGGTTGTGTAGTATTCACTTGAGTGAAAACTAATTTGCTTCTGATGCAATACTGTCCTATGAGACAGCATTGATCAGATGAGGACAGATTTGGACCCAGTAGCTCTGACACGTCCAAATAACTCATCAGGCTTTGCTGTAGCTTCAGAAAACTGTAAAATACAGCAATATAAGAAAAACGTCACGATAATGAGTGACAGACACTGGCATCATCACAGTCTGCATGAGTCTTATTCATAGTGTAATGGAGAACACACCATGTAGAAGTAAACTCATCTAACAGTTGCCTACTTTTCCCTGCAAAGATTATTGCTCTAATCTGCATTTTTTACCAAAGTCACAACACCCTGTGAGCTCTCCCATATAAACCCATTAGTCCCAAGGCTGATTTAGAATGTACTTGAGCCTCCGGTTTAGTTTAATATTGGTCGCATTCAACAGATAATGCTAGAATTTGATGCGATAAAACAAACACCACCTTTGACGGCCTCTCTCGTCTGAACGTGTAACAGCATTTCAAGGTTGTTGGGTGTCTGGAAATGTCAAACAGATCCAGGTGAAAACAGGAAGACAAGACATGAAAGAAAAAAGAAACTATATCCATTTAATAAGATATCGATCCCAAGCTTTTAAAAATAGTGGATGCCAGTTTTCAGTCAACTGAAAGACAGCCCATCAACTTTGATTGAGTGGGTAGAAGGACCCAAGAGGAAGGCCAGCAGCATGGCAACAACACCTGTATCGCTATTTTAAGGATACAAGTAAGGGGCGTTTGGAATAATATAGCCTTAGAAAAGTGGAAGTTACTAATGGAAGCCTATAGAAAGGTCCTCTCACGTCCTTTCTATAGGGGCCTGAGCCAAGCAAGTGTGTTTGGCGAATATATTAATGTTGTCCAGAAACCACAAGAATCTAGTTTGGAAGGGTCCTCTTTAGGATTATTTTTTTCATGTGATATTTGACAAAACAAATTAAATCCAAAGAGAAAGAAAGACATTGAACTGTGCGGTACTGCTAGAGATGATAAAATATCAGTGAGGCCAGTTAAATCAATCACTGCCTCTGAAAGATTGCAAACACAATGAATTACCTGCACAGATGCAACAAGGTTTATAATGGAAAAGTGCCCAAGTGAATGTGAAAGGAAAGAACCAAAATACAAAGGACGTCGTCCTGTCGAAGGCACAGGATCATCCCTTTCTCTTTAATTGTCCCCAGACCTCGCCGGGTCCTTCTCAGTGCCGAGGGATCTGATTGAGTTGCTTCATCAGGACGGCTGTTGAAAGGAAGAAAGGGAGAGGGAGAGAGTGGAGGGTGGGTGGAGGAGGGTGGTGAGGGAAACGTCTGGACAGATCGCTCCATCAGCACGTTTGTTCCTTCCTCTTATTCCTTTTATGCAACCCCCCCAAACCCTCCATCCTGATTTGTCCCGTCTCTCAGATCCCGTCTCATGTAACCATAGGCCAGCTGTATAATAGAGGTCACCCTACTTTTAGATTACACTCTGTATTCTTTGGTATCGTAGCATCAGCTCAATCCATTACAGATTAATGTATTGTGAATGGAAGCAAATATTTTCAACATTAATAGTATTCGTATAAAGTTCTGCCCTGTATTTCATGAACAAAAATAGAAACAATTCAAAATGGTTATGAGAATATGCACGAGAGCCCTGCACAAAATCAACTGGTACAAATCACCATGGAGTTAAAAAAAAAAAAAAAAAAAAACGTAGGAAAGAATATCCTATGCATTGCAGTTGCAGTTCTAAGTAAAGATCAATTGGTCTCGTTTAAATTACATAAACAGGACGGCACACGATTAATCTCAGCTTCTTGTTTTGTTGAATTTTTTTCTCATTTCTGGCCTCAGTGTGTTTCCAACTTGGACCCCGTGCCCACGCTGAAGAGAGGCTGCTCCAGAATCTGTTTGCAAATTACAATAAGCTCTCCCGACCTGTGAGGAACACTACAGATACAGTACTAGTCCACTTTGGACTATCTATCGCTCAGCTAATTGATGTGGTAAGTAATAGCTGACATCTTTGTTAAGTTTCCATCAACATCTACGACTGGACATTAAAGTCTAGCTACCACTGTGCCCTTCAAAAATAACACGATCTGTGTGTTTCTTCTTTGAGGAGAAAAGAAACGACTGCGAGACATTTCGATGTTATGGCTCCATAATGGGACTCTGATCATTAAATAGCTTTTTTTAACTACCTGTAATTAAGTTACCATTTATGTAAATATCTAAATACATATATCACTAAAGTTGTAACGATTTAACAAAAAAGCTATCCTTGTAATTACAAACATCCTGGCTTGTTGAATGGGCATGAGACATGTGTTTCATTATTATGAGTGTTATGTTGGGAGGAGATTCTGTCTTATGTGCTGTATATTGGTAATTACTAGCTGAAAGATACACCACGCAAGAGAGATAAATCAGCGGAAATGAAAGCACACCAACAGAAGACAATGCATTATTTTCCCAAATTAAATTCACTTGTCAAGTATGCTAACACAGACAGTAAATATTCAAATCTGTCTCCTGAGCAGCAATCCAGACACAGCTGCTCTAGACAAAAATAACGTCGTTATCCCCTCTCGTCATGTTGGTATCTTTGCATTCCAGACCTCCTGTGGTTTTAAGTGCAAGATTTTAGTATGCATTTTACACAAATGTCACTGAGATTCTGTTGACTAAGGTAAAAATGATTATATAAACACCCGACTGCCATGCAGAGCCATTTAAAAGTTACCCAGTGCAAGACTGTGCTGCAGGGGATGACTTTTCAGGTTTATGACAAACAATTAGTTGACAGTACTTTCTCCACCTGCCTGCCGGTGAGAGTCAACTTTAGCTGAAGTTGTCTTCTCCTGCACAGTGCATTCACTGCCTGCTGTGTCTTAGAAGTTCCCAGGGAAGAGCTGGAGAAAGCAGCTTGCCTGCAAAAAAGTGAAAGTGTTTTTTGTTCTGGTTGATTTGTTCTAGAAATGATTCATGAATGTGTGTGTGTGTGTGTGTGTGTGTGTGTGTGGGGCCTACTACTACTACTACTACTGTACTTGTGGGGACTAACACTCACTTATGGGGACAAAATCCCATCCCCATGAGTTTGGGGCAGGACCATAAAAAAGAGAGAAAGAAAAAACTCAATTCTATCTCAGTGGTAATAAAGTGCTGATGGACGTTGAATTCATTGTAATCAGAGTAATCCTCTTTTCTGTTTTCCATAAAAGGATGAGAAGAACCAGATGATGACTACAAATGTCTGGGTTAAGCAAGTAAGAAAAGATGATAGAGAAAAGGCATGTGAAATACAGTCCAGTATAACGCTGCGATGCATAAATATGATTAATGTTTTGCAACAGGAATGGAACGATTACAAACTCCGCTGGAACCCAGAGGATTATGAAAATGTCACCTCCATACGTATCCCCTCAGAGATTATCTGGAGACCCGACATTGTCCTCTACAACAAGTGAGGAAGGAAACACCTTTTTGTGCTATATGAAATTTAGATTCTTTTCAGGCCCACAGTGTGCTTCCTGTGCATTTTAAATGTCAACATTTCAATGTAAAAATGATCATATGGCAAGTAATGCTCAGATTCTGGTGGTTTAATTCCAACAGATGGCATGACTTGAGGGAAAACACGAAGAATCTGCTGTTGTGCCAAACATCTTGTCCTGTGCCAATGTCATAAAGTAATTTAGTTGAAATATATGTGAACAAGGTCACTCCTAATGGATGTGGTTACAAACAAAGCTCAGTATGACAGAAAGTAATATATTTGGCTGGGAATAAGAAGGTGAAATGTAACTGGATGTATTTCAACGATAAAATGCATCTAGTATGAGCACCTCAAGTAAACCTGGATTAATATTTTTTCCAAAAGTCGGCTAATAGGAAAGAAAATTTCATGAAAGAATTTGCTAAATATCCAACTTTTAAGTTATTGAACAAAGATTGTTGTTTTCATGGTGAAATGACTGAACCTTTGTCACTTCTCTCTTTTAATTAGTGAGGCAAAACATGGCGATCTCACTTGTGAAGTGCATTTGTGACACAATATCTCAAAGACTTTTGTAAACAGCATTGATTTAAACAGCAAAATGTTACATTGTGAATAGCCTGCATGTCCATTCAGAGAAAATAAACATCAAAAGGGTTTTCTGATTACATAGGTTCAAGCTATTTCCTCTGTAGACTTGAGCTGAATGGTTTGGAATGAGCTCTGCACCTTGAGATGTAGAACTGAGATTGCTGGTTCACACGATGAGGGTGGATGTAATAACTGGTATCAGGTGTGTAAAAGCAGGACTGTTGTGTACACAAAGGAGATTTCAGATCTGAGACAAAACTGTATCTTCAAGTTCTGTTTTCCTCTGGCTCATGAAGACCTTATTCACGTCTCGAAAATTATATCATGTTAGCACTGAATTGTTCCATAAACGTCTCTAAACAGAAAATCATAAGCTGTGTGGAAAGTGGTAGCTGCATGCGGACCCAAATGCAATGTGCAGCATAAAGCAAGCATTAAGTGGAGGATTGATGAAAGGGAAACAGTCCAAAATAAGAACGGGAAAATGGAATAATGAGGAATAATTACTCCAGGATAGGAAACACTAACAAATACTACAAGACTCAGAGAAACATTAGAGAACACACAGAAATATGGAGCCACTCAACAAAGGACAAGGGAAGACTGAGACAATAAATACAAAAGCTAATGAGGCTTGTGGAAAAAGATGGGGAACACAGCTGGAACAAATCAGGGATAATGAGACACAGGAACTGCAAAAAAAGAAAAGAAAATGACAAGGAACACCAAAATAAAACAGGAAGTAACTCAATGGAGACAGACTCAAACACAAGTAGAGCATGAAGAGATAACAAAAAGGCAACAACAGACTGTGAATGAACTGAATAATGAACAAACTGGACACCAACAGAATGTTAAAGACATGACATCTTGCCCATTTAGAGATGTACACACATAAACATAAGTGTCATTGACATAGATGAAGACATTTTCACTTTTTATTTGATGACTCAGAATACTTAATCTTTTAAATACATTTTAAATTAGTCTCGACCCCTGAATTTCACAGGGTTAGAAACTGTAAAAACGGATAACACCACTTCTTTAACTTTCTCCTGTATCTATTGAGCAAAAAATCTTATTTGTTACTTGAGTTTTCCAATGAAAAAGACTTAGTTACCTCCATGGCAACTGAACATCTACTCTACCTGTGAGCTGCGACTGACCTTGAACATTTTAAAGTAGTGCTTGAAGAAATCACCCAGAATTAAACTTATAAAATTCCTTTATTAAAGAGGGGCTAAAATGTGATGTGAGTCTGATATATGTGTTTCCACCTTTCTCCCCTGGTCTTCATCTGCAGTGCCGACGGTGACTTTGCAGTTACTCACTTCACAAAGGCGCATCTGTTCTACGATGGCCAGATAAAGTGGATGCCACCAGCCATTTATAAGTCTTCATGCAGCATAGATGTCACGTTTTTCCCTTTTGACCAGCAAAGCTGCAAGATGAAGTTCGGCTCTTGGACCTATGACCGTGCCAAGATCGATCTGATCAGCATGGCCGGTGATGTGGACCAGATGGACTACTGGGAGAGCGGGGAGTGGGTGATTGTCAATGCAGTGGGCAAGTACAATACAAAAAAGTATGAGTGCTGCACAGAGATCTATGCAGACATCACTTACTACTTCATCATTCGGAGGCTTCCATTGTTCTACACTATAAACCTTATTATCCCCTGTCTGCTTATCTCCTGCTTGACTGTGCTGGTGTTCTATTTGCCTTCCCAGTGTGGCGAGAAGATTACCTTGTGCATTTCAGTGCTACTGTCCTTAACAGTGTTCCTCCTGCTGATAACAGAGATAATACCATCTACATCTCTGGTCATACCACTGATTGGTGAATACCTGCTGTTCACTATGGTCTTTGTCACGCTCTCCATCATAATTACCGTCTTTGTGTTGAATGTACACCACCGATCCCCACAAACACATGGCATGCCTCACTGGGTCCGCAGAGTATTCCTGGACTTGGTACCTCAGGTCCTCTTCATGAAGCGTCCGCCAGGCACCGCAAAGCAGCACTGCAAGAAGCTTATTGAGATGATGCACCGTCCAACAACGATATCTGCCACAGGCAACTCTCAGGCCTTCTGGACAGGCCTAGAGACTGGGCTAATACAAATGGCCCAGGCTGAAAATATAATCCCAAGGACACAGTCTGACAGCCCAAGCATCCTCGTCTGCTCACCATCTCCACCCTCTTCCCCTCTTGGGAAGCACAATGAAGAAGATCACCCACTGAAGGCCGACATTTTCAGCCGATCCACATCTGGTCAGTATTCAGTTCTCTCAGAGAAGCAACCCCTACGCAGACACAACTCAGCGGCCTCGTCTTCTTCCCAATTGTCATTGCCCCCAACTTTGCCACTGGGTCCACTTCGCAACCTGTCGAGGGAAGAACCAAGTAGACTGGCCCCAAATGGTCGCTCCCACAGCGTAGAGCAAATGTGTGACCAACAGAAGTCGCTTCCTCAGAAAGCCAGACATCTGTGTCGCTCCAGCAGTGTCCAGTACTGCTGTCTGCATGATGATGGGGTCTCTGGAATAATGGGGCAGTTGAAAAAAACTCCTCCTACAGATCAGCTAGCAGAAACCCTAACAGCAGAGTCCACAAAAGATGCAAGTACCCAACAGGATGCTGTGATTCCAACTATTTCTCCAGCTATGAAACGGGCTATAGAGGGAGTGCAGTACATCGCTGATCATCTCAGGGCAGAAGATGCAGACTTTTCAGTGAGTAGACAGAAACGATCAAGCCTTGGTAATAATGTTTCTAAATGTTCTGTTTTAAACACAAGTGAAATCCTTTCAGAAATTAAATAAGGGCTTTTAGCACAATTTTTGATTTATCTATTGCCAAATCCCAACAGCAGTCACCTCAAGGTGCTTTATATTTTAGTGTTAAGACCCTACAATAATTTGAAAAAGAAACCCCAAAACAATCAAATGACCCCCTATGAGCAAGCGCTTGGCAACAGTGGGAAGGAGAAACTCCCTTTTAACAGGAAGAAGCCTCCGGCAGAACCGGGCTCAGGGAGCTATCTGCCACGGCTAGTTGGGAATGAGAGGAGACAGACAGGACAAAAACCACACTGTGTAATTTTGAGCTACCATTTAGAGACTGAAGTAAATGGGAGAATAAAATCCAATACCTGATCTGTCACGATTTGTTCAGTTTCAAAATTAGTCAGATCCCAGCAGGAGAAACATGGTACCTCAGCGGGCACATTTCTAAAAGGTCAGTTTGTTTGTAAAAAAAACCCATAACTACCTCGCATCTTTTGCCTGCAGGCATTTAAGGTGTCAGAGGAACGTTAAATAAAAACAGTAGATTCTGACTGGATCCTACAGGGGTGAAATGTACTTCCATGCAAAAAGCCTACATGTATGTTCCCTGTGCTCACTCCCACCAAGCAGTGCTCCTCCCCTTCTTTCTTTTCTCGTGCAAAAGAGGATGAAAGTAATCCTGAACAAACAAGGAACCCTGTTATTTTGCATGTCAGAGATCCAGCTAAGCTGAACTCAGGCACTGAGTGACAACAACTAAATCGTGTTACAGTTCTCAGATAAATGCGTGCTGCTTTGCAGAATAACTGGAAAAATAGTGTGTTTTAAGCAGTGTGGGCTGTCCTTTGTGTGTTGCATAAAAATAAAAAATGGTTATGTTGTTATCTGCTTTTTATCATCTATGTATGCAGAGCTCCACTGCATGCAGCATTGTTCACATACTGTACTTTTTCCTGTCTATGCTGTGTACTAGGAGGAGGCTTTAAAAATGTTATTGACTAGAAAAAGAACAGGGCCAAATCACCCCTGCCAACACGAATATATTTTTAAACTACTGATTCTGCTCACTGTAAATCATACAAAGTATAATAAGACTTTCAATATCATATTTGTTTCTTTTCAAAACATTTGTTGTTGGCATTTACATACATGTTTATATACTGCTCCCATGGCTTTTGCATATGTTGAGGATGCGCATACCCAAAAACTCAGAAGGGATGCAAGAAAGGAAGAGCACATAAACACATAATGACAATCAAGTATCAGACCCATAAATGACAAGTCAATTTACCATTGCTAATTATTAAAAAGCAAGATAAAAGTGACATGACTGAGTCAGTAATAACAGTAATCGGGATTTTCTGATGATAAAAGAACACTGTCTTATTTAGAAGCTCTTATGGGCAACTCAGTGTGAACAGTCGCACATACAAATGCTTATGCAACCTAATTAAAATTGACCATTAGACAAGTGAATTTTCTTTATTGCTTTCAAACATAACCCTGAAACTGTGCTTGGAACAAGTATTATGTGTCAAATAATTAAAAAAAATTCAGCACATAGTGATAAAATGCTAATTATAAAGTTTCTGAGAGGGGAAAAATACGTTTCTGGAGGATATATGTGAGCAAATGTAATAAAAACCTATTGTATTCACTGACATCAGTCACCGTCGACGCCACAATACACTTTCGAGCTCTAACCAGAATAGGCCTGTCTTTAAAACAATGGGACCTCCGCAATTTGACCTTGAATTTTTCATAAGAGACACAAGCAAGGATTGACTGACATTTAAGAGATAGCAGACTCATAATGAAAAAATCAGCCATTCGTGAGAAATCAATCAAGGGTGAAAACTGACAGGTAGAAAAGGAAGGTGGTGTGGAGTGAAATTTGAAATGTCCCCCTGTGCTGTTTCCCCTCTCTGCTAGGTCAAGGAGGACTGGAAGTATGTGGCCATGGTCATTGACAGGATATTCCTCTGGATGTTTGTGCTGGTGTGTATACTGGGATCTGTGGGACTCTTTCTTCCTCCTTGGCTGGCTGGAATGATCTAGAATCTCTGCATCAAGGGAAAGAGAACACGGACAGACAGAAGGACGTGTTCCCCCATTCTCTTAACAAAAAAAAGGTCTTTTTATTTTCTGTTTTTCAAAAGGACTACTTGTCACATTTCTCGCTCTTAGGCCGGGTCATCGGAAGGTTACTCGCTAAAAGACAAGATGAAATATCAATCATCGATTTCAGTGGGCATATAAATTCTTTATGAGGGCAAAAGGCCAACAGCAAAAATATCCTTCCATGTCACTCCGTTCTGACATTGAGCTGTATGGCTCAATCAGATACTCTTGTAAAAAACGGTGAAAAATTGACTCTAACCCATGAAGAACTATGGATGATGCCACAGACAGACAAAGACTGTAGGCACCGGGAGCTGTTCATAAGACTGTGTAAAGTTGAATATATAGCTAACTTTTAACATTCCTTCAGTAATGTCAGTGTTGCAGTATGTGGACTGTGTGTGAGTGCTTTCGCCAAATACAAAAAAATACATATGTTCATAAAACGATTGTTTCTTTGAAACCTAATTGCCAGAATTCTTGGCTGGGTGCATTCAGGTGTCCTGCTTTGTGCAAGAGTCACTCCACAGGTAAGCAAACATGCAGCTTTGCAACTTTCTAACTCTAGCACATCTATTCAGCCATTCTCTTTGCTTTTACTGCAGATCGTTGTCATTCTTTCCATCTCTTTTGCTTCTTTTGGTTTATCAAGTAGAGCAGAAACCGATATGGATGATGACAATAAATGTGGCGATGCTGGTAATATTATTATTCTACCTTGGCGTTGAAGATTTTGAGATGAATTTGTTACTCATTAGTTCCAACATTTAATTCCAGCGTCCTCTCCGCTTTCATTATGACCTGACTTCTGTCGCTTCCCATAATGGATCTTTTCAGTATCTACAACAGCTATATAAAAAAAGATAATTAAAATTTATTAATGAGTACACCACTATTCTGTGAAAAACTATTTCATGCACAGAGCAAAGGTTAATTGTACTGCAGTGTTTTAAAATAAGTTGGCAGAGGAGGGTTTCACACTTAACTACATTTAGTTTTATTCATTCGCTGCTTCCACAGGAGGACCTGCTTTTTGGATGTTTTTTTTAAAATACGTTACAGAAATTAATCTCACGTGTCCCTCTGTCCTCAAAGAATAGCTAAAGCAGATACTATATTTAGGAGCACTTATAAAATTTGCAAGAAGTAAAGCAATCATTAAATAATTATGGGCCTTAACAGAACTGTACAGCTGACCGGACAGATTTTTTTTGCATTAAATAATTATTTCATTGTTTATTTTAGTTCAAAAGCACATCACTGTACATTTTGCACACACAGTTCTAGTTTAGATGCTTCACTTCAGTTTCAGTTCAAGTCCATGTAGTTCTTTAACACCCTCACACTCTTTGTTGGGTGTATTTTTTGATTTCTTTGCCTTTGTGCCAAATTCACCCTCACCTTTGTCATGCGTGTGGGTTGTGAGATGTTTTTGAAAGCCTTGTTTGATTTCTTTATGTCACATAAAGAGCTATAGGCACATGTCTACTTATATTAATTTCATGTAAAATAAAATAAAGCTAAATGGAAAGCATCTAGATTAGGTATGTGAATCTATGAAAAGGCTTTTTTAATATTTCTATTTTAGAAATTTGAACTGTTGGCCTAAATAACTTAAAGAAGTGGAAATGAAACAAAAACAAAACAAAACTGATGAAACATGAGGAACAGAACAAACGTGTATCACTGAATTGTGTGTGAAAAGAAAAAGTATTCAATTACTCCACTTTAATCCTGTGTTCGTACATCAGCACTCTGCAGCTCCACGTGAATAAAACTCCACATCCGATTAGCTTTAAAAGCATGTAATGTTACACCTGAATACCCAAAGTAATGACCTCAATTTTGACCTCAACAAACAAACTATTGCATTTCCACTTGCTCAGCAGACGACTAACCACTGATCATTATGTAAATTCACAGACAAGAGAAAACAGCAATTTAGCACAATATGGAAACACTGCACTTTGAACAAGGTGAAATAGCTGCCGTGCTCCCTGTTTATTCGTACGTTTCAGCACAAACTCTGGAGAAAAAAAGGTGGCGATAGCCTGAAATACAAATGAGTGCTCTGGCTTTGTTGCAACATCAAAAATGTAGCATATGACAAACATGAGTTTAAATCTTTTGTCTGCATTCAAAGATTTATATATGAACGGATATTAATTTCCATTTATCCCACCAGTTTTCCAAGGATACACAATACCACAGCATATTGTTATTATAATTCTAAAATGAAATGAGCGTGGTCTTTATGAAACCACAAACTAATTTTCATTAAATGATAAGCCATGCCTTTTCAGCACAGATCTCATGCATAATTTCAGCATTAAATACTTGTAGAAAAGCAAATGGCAAAACTCCATAAAGGTCCTTTGTGTTGGCTTCCTCAAGGAAGCAATGCCAAATGCCATGTAAGTACACAGTGTTATTAATTACAGCTAAATGTCATGCTATTGAATTTACCTTTATGAAAAATTGACCTTCAGTGCTAATTTCAATTAAGTGATTGTCTTCTGAGATACATATGCCCCTGCTCGGATAATTAATGTAGACATTTTGATTTCAAAATGTTGGTTATTTCCTGCAAAGAAGATGAACTTAATGATAGCTGCTTCCTTACTAATACTAACCTATATATAATGGGTATGGCATGGTGTGGGGACTGTCCTTAAAAAGTCTGTGAAAATTGGATAAGCAAAGGAAAAGAGAAGAACTGTGAGGCCTAAAAGCTATCGATGAAAGTCCTAGGTAAAATCCAGCAAAGACTAGACACAGGAACCGAGAGATGCATCTGGACGGTTGACTGTACGCTGAAGCCTCAGCAGAAATGGTCTCAGCGGAAGAGTGGCTGTCAAGAAGCCATTTTTAAGCAAGGGAAACAGGGAGAAAAGGCTGAGCTATGCCACATTGCACAAGAACTGAACTGAAAATCAATGACAGCGCAAGGGAATCTAGTGGGGTAAATCCAAAATAGAATTTTTCTGCTTCAAATTGCTGTCAATATGCAGGATGTTAGGAGAGACGCACAACAGTGAGTATCTACAGACATTTGCATTGTATGGTGGACGCTCTGTCATGGTCAGGGGCTGCATTTCAGCCAGTGGAGTTGGATTTTGTCAAAATTGAATTGGAATTTAGAATGAAGAAAACATGCAAAAATCATGGAAATCATCTGATTGGTTTCATTTTTCAGCATTACAATCATCCCAAACACACTAGTAGTGTATTAAAAGCATGCCTGGACTGAAAAAAATACAGTGGAATAATATCAGCAACAGATTTGGCCTCCCCAGAGATCACACCTTGACATTACTAAAGTAGTGTGGGATCATCTACACAGAGACATCCAAAGAAAAGCCTTGAATGTCCTTCAAGATACCTGGAGGGCATTCAAGGCTCTTTTCCAGAAGACCGCGAAAAGACATTACAAAAAGTTTACCTAAGAATTCAGACTGTGTCGGACAGTAAAGGTGGTCATACCAAATATTGTCCTTCAAGCTTATTAAAATTGTACAAACTCTGTTTTTGCCTTGTATATTGTATTTCCATTTGTGTTTGCATGTTTGAGTATTTTGCTGTGTCCCATTTTTTCTAGCAAATATATGTAAAAATTAATAATGTCAGTCAGCTTTGCTTTTACCAGGAAATATATTTTCTGATCTGAAACCAAAATTGAACTCTCTGAGCAGAACTCCAGAAGTTTTATGTCTGGTAAACAGCAGGCTCCTTCAATCACCTCATTCAGCCCCACAGTGAAATACTATCCCTGTAGTGAACACAAAGGTGCTTCTCAGTGACAGGGACAAAGAGACGGGTCAGGACTGAAGGTGGTGTGAATGCATTAAAATCCAGAACAGTCCTAGAAGAACAGAGTCTCCAGAGTCCAGCAACCTGAAACTGGGATGAAAGTTCACCTTTCAACATGACACTGAAATGAAGTCCAAGTGTGGTTTCAGCACAATGCTGCCACTTGAGTGGCCCAACCAAAGACCAGACTTAACGTCAGTATGCCACCTGCAGATGGCAGCTCAAGGATGGTTCCCATCCAGACTGACAGAGTTTAAAGGGATGTTTCAGGAGAATGGGACAGAGTCCCCACATCCCATCCAAAGCTAAAATTGATTTAGCAAGAAGACTCAGTTCTGAGACAATATTCAAAATACCTTCGAGTGAGTCATTGATGTGTTATTAAGTGTAAACTGATGGAAAAACATGTCAATTTCATGCATCATGCAAAATTGTAAAAAGAAAACTTGTTAACTGTTAATTGGTAATAAGTGTGCATACAAGGTAGATAGCAAGGCCTTCAATGTATAGAACAGAGTGCTGCATATGTGAAGAGTCATGTTTTCATGATTACAGTGTATTTGTGTCAGATGAGAATATTTTGTATTTAAACAGTATGCATTAAGTGCTTTGGGAGTCACTCGTGCTTCTCTGGGAGCATTAAAAGCATCCTAGAGAGATTTTCACAAAGTCACTTTCATCTCAAGTAAAACTCACGATTCAAAAACTAGTATATTGAGCCAAAATCTTCACAAGGGAATAGCATCTGCATCCAAGATTCAATGCCAACTGGCCAAAGAACAGCCTGCGCCTGTTAGGGAAGCAGTCAGAACATCACTGGCAAACTCAGCCATTAAAGCATTTCTATAATGACTGTAAACCCGAGCAGGAAGAGCTCTACCTTTAAAGTAACCTGAATGAATACAATGCAGGTTTCATGGTCATGTTTAGACGTAAAACTTACAAAGATAAAGTCAGACAGATTACCATAAACACTGCGGTCAGACTTTGGCTTTTATATCAAAGCAGTTTTGACTGTTTACTTAATACTGGAAGTCCTATTTCATTTCCTCCGTGTTAATGAAATAAATCAGCCTCAAGCTGGAGGTTCAGCTGGAGGTGAGATTACAGGTTGGAGGCCAGCTCTGGGGCTTTAAGATCAGCCAGAGCAGGTGCAGGGGTCTCTAGCCCTTGGCAGGATTTTACTTGCACCTTTTCAAAGCCTATTAGCTCAGGAACACCACTAAGTGTAAAAACTGGAATACTGAGACAGTTAGCATGACTTTAATAATCTATTCTGTGAGTTCAGACACGAAATAGTTTGCTAGATAACTGAATCAGTTCACAGTTTTCAGCAATATTCATCACAAAGAAAGTGAGACATTTGTATTCATGCGTGAGGTTCACTGTAAGAGACTGAACCAGATATCTGATAATAACCTTATGCTTTTATAACGTTAGGCTGGTTTTTTTTATCTGTAAGATGTGTGCCAATAAACCTGTCTGTGCTAGAATGACATCCACCTGCACCATATGTCTTTATTTCCTACCCTGTATATGACTGTACATAAGAAAATATTTACAATATTTGTGACAGTGATTGTGAATAGGGCATAAAAACACACACTTTTCTCAGGAGTATTAAACAAAAACATTAGAAAGCTCAGCTGATCTACATGTTCAGAGTAACACTCTTTTAAAAAGTTAAAAGCAAGTAAAAATTAACAGAGTAATGTGTTACCTATATAATATGAACACAAGTAACATACAGTAATAGAAGTAATTTCACCTCACATAATTGTGAGGCACCGAGAAGCGCAGTTAAAAACTGCCCCAGCAAATTCTTATGGCACGAGTGTCTGTGGGAGTGTGTGGTGCACTCATACACCCAACCATGCAGACAGCACGACCACAGTAGGACACGCAGTGAATCTGCCTCTAGCTGGGCACTGACTGGACCCTCATAAATGGGGTAAAGCGTGAAGCACAGACCCTCAAGGGATCCTATTAAATCAACACACATAGTGCATTTAGCCCATGATCAGCGAATTCAGCGTCACCCCTGCAGTATTCAGCAGTCAAAGTGCTGTCACTCAGCAGACCGAGGTGCAAGCGGGGGCTTCCCTCAGGGTACGGAGAGAAGAAGGTTTAGGAGTTCTGCCTCTGTGGCTTTCCCGCCTTCTCCAGTAGACCCCCGTGCACAGGCTTACACTGTATCTCACTGCAGCTGTTACTGCTTTAGCATGATTGTACAATCTGTCTTCCTTCAGGGACGATATGATTGCTCACCAGTTCCTCTAGTTGTCTGTCATGGTCTCCGACTCACACTAAACCTCACTGGACTCATTTGAGATGTTAAATGCAGGTGTTTATAAATTGAAGTAATAGCGTTATTATGCCTCGCCACATCAGTTTTGAAGTCGCTTATAAAAGGACGAAGGCCTGATCTACGGTTGCCCAGCACCACGACTGCAACCTTTTACTTCACGTAGCCACCACCCAACCCCACAGACAATGTGTGTCAGACTTTATGAGCAGGCAGGCTGCTCTCCAAATTCATTATTTAACAGAAAGGTTACGGTTGCAACTTCAAAGATGGTGTGTACGAGCCGTAAGAGGCGTGGGTGTAACTTCAAAACTCTGCAAAGGTCTTCCAACTCCTGAGGATGTAATTTTAAAAGTATGAAAGTTCAAGTATACGGCACCAACCACTGGAGCGGTGCTCGGCCAGAGCGATCGAAACCTCTGCCAAAGAAGCCTAACAATGGGAGCACATTACAAATTCTGTTACACAGTCCATTCAGTTTAAAGTGGAGCTCAGGTGTGCGCGGTTAAGAACAAAGGAAGGCACACAATAGGTTCTCCAAACAAGCTATATATTTTTCTTTTTTCAGTTCGGGTGAAGAAAAATACAGCTAGGAAAACAAAAGTTCATTAAAAATGAAAAATATTTTTGAACATTATTGAGACCTGTGCAGCTGGAAATCAAAAAAACATCAATGCTGAGCGGATAATGCGCCAGCGCTTAAAAATAAATGAAGAGCAGCGGATTCACTCTGCATCAAGAGACGGCAGTGAGAAACGACTGGAAAAAAACAAGTCTTCAAATACAGTGTAGCAAAAAAAAAAAAAAACCTGACATAAGGGCGGGAGCAAAAGTTCATTTCAGGCTCGCGGTGCTTTCCTTTATCCTCCATGTCTTTGAGAGACAGCTGAGCTCAGAACTCAGTCATCTTCTTGTGTGTGTCGGCCTTCTTGTGCTCTCTCTGGATGGACAGCTCCTGGGCTTTCTGCTGGACCAACAGCCGGCGGGCCGCTGACAGTTTCTCCTCCAACTGCTTCACTATGGATGGGTCCCTTTGCACACATAAAAATAAATAAATAAAAACCCAGACAGATTAGGAATTGAGACGAGATGATGAGTCAAACTGAATTTAGCTGCGTTGGCCACAGAACCATGTGTCTAACCTCGCAACTTCACACCTTATTTACATTTTCGCGCAACTCCCACAGTCCTTCTTTGTAAACTCACATTAATTACCACTTTAACTGTCAGGAACATTATAGCAACTCAAGTTCCACATGCTTCATATCTCACAATAGACTGTTGTATTGTGTAAGCAGAGCGATATATGCAATGGTTTCTAATGTGACAGCAGCTGCTGAGGCTCTGTGGGGAAACAATTGGCTAAGGTTGCAGTACAGCTAATGAAGACTGTGCACTGACCCCAGTACTGACCTGCCTTCCTGTCTGCTGAGTGACTCGCTCAGCTTCTGGATCTCCCTCTCGGTCTGGGACACCCTCTCGGCAGCCTGGAACAGCCTCACGTTCAGACTCCTCTTGGTGCTTTTTCCTCCCCGGTAAGCCTCCACCCCGGTTGCCGCTGATGGCGCAACAGCACCCCCCTCGGGAGGATGAGCGGTCTTGCCTCCAAGCTTGTGGTTGAGAAAGTCAAAAACGGTCTGGCCCCCTCTGGTAGCGACCCGAGGCTTTCTGCGCCGCTTTGGGCGGCCGGTTTGTGCGCCGTCCTTTGCAGCCTTGCTCTGGGTGCGTCTCTGGGTGAACTCAGAACACTGATCCAGAGACTTTCCTTTGGGTAGTACCACCGCCATTACTGGCTCCACTCTGCCCTCCTGGAGCTTTCCCAAGCCTGAAAACATAAAAGACAGTGAGTGAAGAAGAACACAGTGTAATGTGCTTCTTACATCTGCATACATAGACTTTTATTAGGATTCACTGTGCAGTGAAAATGCATTTGTATTCATTCTAAATATGTTAACTAAGACACCAGTTCGCCAGTATCTAACTTAATGTTAGTTTAGTAGTTTGACTGTAATTCTCAATCTCAGACCTACACACAAAAAATGATAGAGTGTGACAGTGAAAACCAGAAGATAGATAGATAGATAGATAGATAGATAGATAGATAGATAGATAGATAGATAGATAGATAGATAGATAGATAGATAGATAGATAGATAGATAGATAGATAGATAGATAGATAGATAGATAGATAGATGTGCTACACACACACACACTACCATTATAAATATTATAATTAAATTATTTATAATTTTATATAGGTTATTTCTCCTCCTTTCAACAACTGAATATTAGACTGGAAGAACCAAAAGATACTGGGAACATTTTTTGTTTTTTGTCTTTCATTCCTTTAATAATAATTAATCAATGTTATTTAATTAGTTATCTCTATTTTTGGTACTTGCTCTCCCTCTTTTGTATGACAAAAGTAGGAAGAAAATCATGGAAGAGGCTGTTTGTAATATCTAAGCTTTTTCCTAATAAACAACCCACCCCTCCCACACAAACCAAAAAACAAAGTAGGTCTGATTGGAAATCTTCAACTCAAACTTGAAGACCGATCTATGTCTTTTAAATGTGCTATACAAAAACATCTGACTTGACTTGATTTTATTTTGGATAGACATTTGTTTGGGTTGAATATACCACAAACCACTTTAAGTTAATATGAAAACTTGTTTCGTTTACGTGGCAAACATACAATCATGTACAGAGCAAAGTGAAAATAAAACTGGACAAAGCACAAATTTAAGCATAGACATTTGTGTGTCTATTGTTAGATGACACACTTTTGAGCTGTGATGCATTGTATATGATTTTAAAGTGCACCTTACTGCCCTCTCGCGTCTTGTTAAAGAAAATAACTGCTTCACCCAAACACCACTGTCTTACACTAACCACACACCATCACAACCTCTCCTAATCTTGGTGCTACTTTTTCTTGTTTCTAAAAGTGTCTTAAATGTATGTTTTGTCCTATTTTTAAAACTCAAGAATTAAAAATAAAACAAAATGACTGCAAAGAGTTAGGTTAGCTGATTTTTAAACAGCATGCCAGGGGTGGACATTGTGACTTCTGAGCCTCAGCGCTGTGTTGTGCACTGTTTGCACTCACCTTTTCCATATTCGTAGCCCATTTTGAGCATGAGCTTGGATCCAATGCCTCTGGTATGCGCCTCCCAGCCACCAAAATTAGCACTGCTTGATGTTTCAGTGGGTTCCACAGCAAAGTCTATAACTGTTGCACAACAAGTAAAAGACACAGTCAGTTCTTTTTTCAAGTCAAGAAAACCCTTCTTCATATTAATAACTGGCCCAATGTGTAGCTATGACAGATACATTTTTACTAACATCGTTCTCTATGATGTCCTGACATGAAACTTTTTTTAACATAAGCTACTTTCAGCTGTTTGTTTGTCAGGAGTTTTACTGACAAAACCCCAAAGGTGAATCGAGCAGGTGATCGTTCACTTGCCAAGAGAAATCACGACACCATGCAGCCTCTTCATTTTCTTTTTTTTCTTTTTTTAAGTGAGTGCCTCTGAACCCCATTGCCTTTTTTATTGGCAGGCAGACTTAAAGATTATATTTTCTGATGTTGTGGCTGATTTGTTTTTTCTTACAAAATGTAAACACACCTTTTGCATATCCCATAGCATCATCTCCATCACCGATGTCATCCGAGTCGGACTCTGATGACAGCGGGTCATCTTCCCTTAAAGGTGGGATAACGCCGTCGGCCTCGACCACGGCATCTTTCAGCAGCAGCGAGTCGAACTTCACAGTGTAGAAACCGCTGTCAATTTCTAAAGTGAGAGGAAGGCTTTGAGTTATTTCTTTATACCTCTTCATACTTTTTTTGTGTTTACATTACGACCACTCTGTGAACAGAATACCTTTTATTTTGCCTGGGTGCCAGATACCGTCCTCATGACGAGCCAAGCAAGATGAACCTTCTTCCAGATTACTTAGATCAGAGTCTAGGAACTCTCTGAGCTCCGACACATAGACCACCTCACCGTGAGAAAACCTTTGATAGTGAAAAAACACCAAATATAACTCTCTGTGTGTACAGATCTGAGATCCAAGTAGATGATACAATAATCTTGTAAGGGACTGAACTGACAGAAGCCCCGAATTTAAATCACGCTGTCAGTAATTTATGGTCACCTCAGTGAAAGTGATAATTTACCTGCAGTTATCCTGAAAGCGACATTTATCCTCCAAGTAGAACGGGCAGGGTTTCATAGACTTCTGGGTGGGGTAGATGTAGAGCACTCGCACTTGTGCCTCATCTCCATCTGGCGGTTCTGCCCCCACTACCATGGCATTGTGATACTCCAATGTTCCCCATGTTGTCCGATAGGGCGCTCTTACTTTGGTACCACTTAGTGCATCTTCTTCTTCCTTGTCCTCTTCTTCTTCCTCTTCATAATCCACCTCCCCCCCTCCCCCGTCCTTAGTTCTCTCTTTGGAATCTGAGCTATTACCCGAAGACTCCCCAAGTTCAGAGTAGAAAGCAGCAAACTCAGCATCAAGTCCACCGTTTGCATCAGTAGCTGCTTCTGATGCATTCACTTGCAGTCCGCTACTTTCCTCGAGGCTTGCAAGCAGCTGACTTTTTCTGACAGACACCAGGCTGGCCTCAGTGAGCTCTATCAGCTGACGGAGATCTTCTTTCAGTTTGAGCAGGTCTGAGTGCTGGGTGGGGTCCAGGCCGGCAGACAGGGCTGTCTCCACCTGCTGCAACTGGGCACTATAGGCAGCGATGGCTGCCTCAAGGGATTCTTCATCCATGCTGACCCTAGGTACGAGCCAGGGCAGGAACCGGCAGCTTATCCCCTTGCGGAAAAAAAACAAGATGCAAAAGATAAAAGGGGAATCTAGATATAAGAAGAAAGATCATTTCGAAAGTCACACTTTATGGGCCACTTATTTATAGCAAGAGAAGAAATTTCCAGATATTTGAGTGACAACAGGACAAAGAGGAAGCATAGCTTCGTGAATGTTGGTAAATCTGAGGTAGACAACAGAACCACATCTAAAAGATGTGATTTCATTGTAATAAGAGCATCGACTGTGTGTTTTGGTGTGTTACGAGGTACCATAACATTTGTCAAGGATTTAACGTAGCAAAATAATCATGTCTGTAACATCATCACAGACTGTTTTAGCTGTTAGCCGTCTTTAAGCTAACTTTTACAACACTTGTATTACCTTTGTAATTAGGGTAGCTGTCTCATATCCACCACGGCGACGGAAAATGACAGCCCCAACAAAATCTTCTTTATTCAAAATATGTTTAGTTCAAATAACTAAATACAGATACTAGGATTGTGCAGCACCGGCAAACATGCCTATATGTATGAGTCTGACGTCCGATCAGTAGTCAAGCTCGCTTAAATGAATGGACTTCCTTTGGGAATACTCTACTTTCAAAATAAAGCTAACATCGTTAAGCGTCAAACCGTTTCGAGAGCTAAAAATTGTCAGAACAAGCTTAAAAATGGGGATTTCTCTGTAGCAAACGTCTTTCTCATAAAAAATTCTATAAATTCCCCGATGTTTTTATTACACATTTTATAGGGTTTCTATCATAGGAAGAAAATTCTGTTTTATTTTGAAGGCAAAGACCCAAAGTCGGAAGCCTTAGTTTACGTTAAACATGTGCGTCGTTGGCGCAGACTCGTGATGCTGGTTATCGGCACAGCTTCATCTGTTTGTAAAAATCTAATTTTTCATTGTAAAGGCAAGCATTTCCAGTCGCTTTCACGGAAGGGGGGCTCCACTTAAACCTAACAATGTGAAGGTAGGCCGTGTTGATACTGACGCTGGTACCGCAGTGGTGCTTTAGAAGCTGGATGCTGTCAGCATGCTGTAGTTCAGCTACATGGTAGACTCGTCTTCTTAGACATGCTCTTGTTAAGTTTGTATTCCGTATCCTAAGATCTACATGAAGCAAACAAGTCTTCCAAAAGTGTTATAGTTGTACTAACGGATACAAGGGACCAACGCTAGTGTTTGGCAACACAAAACATCATAACTATCAGTGAAGCTGGTGCATGCAAATTCGGATGGATTCTTTTATTGACAGTAAGATGTAAAGCATTGTAATGCCATTTATATACAAAGGCTGTACCTGTGATCATACTGTAGAAGTAGGTTTTTATGTAATTAACCTGTAAATATAGGCCTTCAAAGTTACCAGCTGACCAAATCATATTCAATCACAAAGACAAAGTAGCAAAAATAAATCAATAAACTTATATCTTCTTGAGCAGCACAGACAGCTTCCCGGCTGCTTACAGCACTTACTCTCGTGTTCTGCATTTCTAGCCATTCTCCGTCACCTAAGCGCCCCTGCAGTGATGCCTCCAGCCATGTCTCAAATAAGCGATCCAAAGATTGCTTTTGCCTACTTGCGCCCAGCCTGTGTCCTGCTCACCCGAGAGCCCACAGTGGTTAATGTGGAAACACTCAAAGGCCAGTTAAAAGAAGTCAACGATGCCACGTTGCAGCAGCTTCAGGAGTACGTCCTCTTCCCTCTTCGATTTGTCCTTAAAGTCCCCGGGGCTAAGAAGGAGCAGCTGGTGCAGTCTGTGACCGAGGCAGTAAGCTATGTTTTGGAGAACACTTGCATCCACAGCTGGGAAACCCTCCACAACCTCTTTTCCGAGCTTTGCCTGTGCCTGTCCTCTTCAGCTGATCCCGGGAAGCCTGCAGATACGTCAGAGGAGCTAAAATCAGCTGTTCTGAGGTGCCTGGATGCCCTGCTTCATGCTGCTTATGGTGATATAGTGTTCAAACTCTTTGAACCGATTATGCTGCCTGGGCTGGGTGCTGCCGTTTCACTGCTGCTGGCTTTGGGAGAGAAGGAGAAATCTCGAGATATACAGACAGCAGCCTTGACGTGCCTCCAGGCTTTGACTCTGCAGTGTGACTGCACCCAGGAACACGTAGTCCCATCATCAGAGGAGCGATGCTTTGTAGGCAGCGCCATGGCATCATTTTTACCTGGAATCACCATGGCTACGGCCAGGATCATTACAGGAGATTTGAGGCAAGGCCATGCAGTCACAGTCCGGGCCATCAAGGTACCACATGTTTGTTAATCAGATTTACAACAACAGCACAATAATGGCTTAACACTTTATTAGACGATAGTCATCATATGTAATCGATGATCTCATGCAATTTCATAGTTCGCAAGTGAACATTTACCTTGTTAACTGACTTGAACATTTAATAAACCGTATATTAAAAAATTTATTATGTGATTGTTTGATTTGTTGAATAATTCAGTTGACCTAAACCTTTCATTTACAGAGCATAAAGAGGGCTTGTATAGTTTTTCCAGAACTAAAGGAAAATTTGACAATAGCATAATACAAATGCACTGCAGTGATCTGATTATGTGATCACCTGTTGTCAGGTTTGGTCCAGGACTGTGGAGCTTGTCATGGAGGATGTCCAGCTCCAGTCCACTGAGTCCTATAAGACTCCCTCTGCAGACCTGGGGAGGATCGGACAGCTCATAGTCCTTCGGACACCGGAGTGGGTGAAGAACACGGCAGGGAAGCTGTCTGTCCTGCTCAAGAAGATAATCTCATGCACTTCAGCGCACCAGCACTGGAGGGTTAGAGTGGCAATGGTGGAGTTGGCCGATCACCTGCTGGCCAAATGCAGTCACTCACTGACTGATTGTGTAGGATCACTACTAGAAGCACTGGTGGGGGCAATCAATGATGTGGAACCTAGAGTCAGAGAGAGGTTTGATTTGATTGATATTTTTATAAAGAAAAGGAAGAAATGAATCGTAATTAATGGATACAAGATGTTTACTGATACTGCTATTTTCTCCTCTAGGTGTGAAGTTGCTCTCAGAGAGGTATCCCAGAGAAATCAGAGGTGCAGCGGCAGCAGTGGCACTCAGACCTTCACTGACATCTTATCTGAGAATCTCCATTCTTTGGCCACCTCCCTACCCAGACTGATGAGGACCTCTGATGACCAGAAGAAGCTCTTTGTTCTCAACGTGTTTTTGGGCTACTTAAAAATCTTAGGACCGCTTGTCTCTGTGGTGCTGAACTCGGCTGCACATCTGGAGAGGATTTCCAAAGCCTTAATGCAGGTAATGTAACAATAAGGTTACACTGCTTTTGATGTTATTATGCAACAACAGCCATGGATTTAAATAAAAAGTACACTTTTATCATATATATATATATATATATATATATAGATTTAGAGATCTGTACAGCAATTTGTGTGTCTTGTTGAGCATGCACCAACACACACACAAAAACAATGAACACACATAAGCTTTTTTGCAAATGTTTCTATAAAAACCAGAGTAGTGTTCATTTGTGGATATATATGCTCACTTTTGATGATGATGTGATAAGGTGTTATCTCATCTATACATAAAAGTACTTCAAACCCCACATGCACATGTAATGTGATCTGTGTGTGTCGGACAGCTCAGACATGTGTGTCTGACGATCTGTAAATGAGCATAGTAGACATAAAAAAGTAAAGTGAGAGAAATCGAGTTGCCACAAATATCTCTATATCTAAATAATCCACGCAATTTATATAGTCGAAAAAGAGTAGAAAGAAGTTTACACTTATTTGATCCCATCTCCCTTAATACTCTTTAATATTTAAACATTTCATTCGTCAAATTCTAACAAATGTGCTGTTGTAGCTACTCACAGTGAGTTTTTCTTTTACATTTTTTCCCATCTACCAAAGAGCAATGATATCAGGGAGGTGTCTGCACAGCCCAGAGGACACTAAAAGGCAATTCCCATCTCAGCCAGTCTGTTCACCATGCTGCCATCTGGCAAGCAATACAGAAATATAAAACATTAACAGTTTCCTTCTTTCCTCATTTTCTCTACTTCTTCAGGCTGTCAGTTTACTGAATGATCCTCAACACTTTACCACGAAGAACAGCTATTTTTTTTCCTATTTTTAAGTGATAAAAAGTTTTGTTATACAACCATTTATTTAATAACAATAATAATAAGGATTATTCTTGACTCTTTAATACAATTTCAATTTCAATTCAATATAAGAACGAAGACATGTGCAAATATAGTGTAATTTAGATGTGTTCAGTAACTATGTGAATGAGTGTGCAAATAAGGTCTACTTTGTAGTGGATTTGTGGAAGTTTTTGTTGTTTTTGAGTCTTTTGGTGAGTATTGTAAGGTGTTTGTGTATGTCAGTTCTTTGGTTGTATTGAGTTGAGGACTCTGACTGCTTGGGGAAAAAGCTCTTGCAGTGTCTGGTGGTTACGGTTTTGATGCAGCGAAACTGTCTGCCAGATGGAATCAGGGAGAATAGAGTATATGAGGGGTGGAACGTGTCCTTCACCATGCTGTTTGCACGTCGGATGATGTGTGTGTTGTAGAGTTGGTAGATGGGTGGGAGAGGGCCTCCAATGATCGTCTCTGCTGTCCTCACTATCCGCTGCAGAGACGTCTTTTCAGCAAAAGTTCAGTTCCCATACCAGATAGCGATGTAGCAGCAGACGACACTTTCAGTGGTTCCCTGGTAGAATGATGTGAGGATGGGAGGAGGGAGACTGGCCTTCTTCAGTTTGGTGTTCAGGTTCCAAGAGAGGTCATCATATGTGCACTCCCAGGAACCTGAACACTGTTGACCATCTCAACAGCAGATCCGTTGATTTTCAGTGGGGTGTGGGTCGTTGAGCTCTTCCTGAAGTTAACAACCATCTCTTTAGTCTTCTTAACATTCAGAGACAGGTTGTTACTCTGACACCAGTCCACCAGGTGTTGTACCTCCTTTCTGTATTCAGACTCATCGTTGTTGGTGACCTGGTTATTAATGCAAAAAATAATATTTTTAAATGTAGTCTCTTCAGGACTGCAGCCCAAAATATAGTATTTGACTTGTCAATGTTCATGTACAAAACCAAAATGATATATGTCTTATTTTGTGTAGAAATACAGGGCACCTTGGCATTAGTATTTTGTAGTCTGTAGTGCGGCTGCTTTAAGGTCCAATCTTGAATGTTTTTAGATTTCCTAACCCCGTTAAATTTCCTAAAGCTTCTGCGTGCTTTACAGGTGCTGGAACTCGATGTGATGGATGTTCGCATTGTGGAGGAGAGGAGTTACGCTGCTGCCGTGGAGACGAGCACCGGCTCCCATGATTCCTACACCACTCACACACAGAGGAAGCATTTTCTCTACTTCACAGATGAGAAAATCTTCTCTGTGCTCATGGAGATCTGTCGCACATTAGGTATAATTGCTCTTTGACTTGGACTCAGTTAGCCACTCCTGTTTTTTATCATCATTGTGCCTTTTCCATTGTAATTTCAAATGAATTTAAAGCAGTTATCTTCTAAAAACAACGACAGCTGGTATAAATACTCGTGGGTTGTAGCTGGCTCATTTCTTTAGCTCTCACAGATAACGTTTTTTTGTCTTTAGGTTATTATGGCAACATCTACCTGCTGACCGATCATCTGCTGGACTTGTACTGCCAGTCTTCAGTGTACAGAAAGCAGGCTGCCATGGTGTTAAATGAGACAGTTAGAGGTGCAGCAGGTATCGCTGTGGCAGACCAGAGTCAGGGTTTGGAGACCAAAGTTCGTGAAAGCCCTGCCACCCAGGAAGATATTAAAGCAGCAGCTGTTTCTATCATTGAGGAATACACCAGCCTGAACAACTGGCATTTGATTACAGTCAGCAAGGAGATGGATAGAGACCAACAGGATCAGCAGGTGAGGATATTTCAGTCCTGGGGCATCATTCATCAAGCATTTCCACACATAATATATCATTTGTTAACTTCATCTTGCCTCTAAGTGGAGTTCCTGACAAGTAGTATACTGACTCATCTCCTGTAGAGATGATTACAAAGAAATGTGCAAAATGCACATCCAGTCTAAACAGCAGAGCTGTTTGTACATAGATGCTACAAAATAAATCTAAGCAGTAAAACCTGGTTTAGACTAATTTAACTGAAGACTGAAAACATAAACAACACTCCTCATATCTTTTTAGAAATAATGCAAACATAGGCAAGGAATAGAGGGCACATTTTTGGGTGTTGCAAGGGCTTTATTGTACAGAGTGAGGAGCGATCAGCGGATATTCGGATCAGCGGATATATACTTGGCCAGTTCTGGTTGCAGCAGCCTGTTACCATGTTTTGCTGTTCTACATGCACAAAAACACTTTACAACTCCAAAGACACAAAGAAGTGAAATGATGTCGTTGTGATGGTCTGGCTTCACACGTCTGGGAGTGTCAAGGACTCTTCATTTACTTCTGCACAAACTTGTTTAAAATCACGTGGGCTCTGGGCTTTACCAGCTCACGTATCCACGCCTCTTTTCACACTGATTTCTCAGCAGACTGAGCAGAAGTCAAAGCTGCTGCGAGATTTGAAGTAGCTACTCTGAAGTATCAAGGCTGGATTTTTGGAGCACGAGAAAATATCTGCAAAACTCCACCGAACAGAGGCCATAAACCTCTGGCAGCTTTCTGTTAGTTAGTAGATAAACTTGCAGTTTCACTCTGTCAGCTAAAAAGTACAAACATCCTGCCGGCATTGCCAAATAAAAGAATCGAAGAACACAGATACACGTTTGTCAGGAGGAATTTTTGACTCCTATAGAGGCGCTTTCTGTTTCTGCACTCAAGTCAAACTGGGTCATAAATGGAGTGCAGTATGAACCTAGTTTTCTTACTAAAACACATGGTAAGATGTTGAATGCTTTTTCATCCTTATAAAAAAAATTTTACACAAAGAAACAGAATGACTCTGTTTGAGACGAACAAGCTGCCTGCATAGACGGGCTCAGTAAAAGATGTCGATAGTTCGATTGGAGAGATCATACATGCCACTTCCTCTATAGCTGAAAATTCACAGGACATTTATAAACAACAGTGATTCCCAAAGTGTGGGCTGGGGCCCCCTTGTGGGCTACAGAGGTACTGCAGCTGGGCTGTAATACTTCTATTAGAGCTCAAAGCTATATACTTACAGTATTAGCTTATATTTATTTATTATCTATTAATTGATGTATTTATATAAAATTTGATTTAAAACTGGTACTAGGAAATTATTAGCTTATGATTTTACTCATTACTCTGACCTAAATAGAAAAAGAGAACACATTAGACTGGTTTTGTTCTCTTTACTCTGGCTTCCATTACGTTTTAGAATTGATTTCATTTCACTGACTTTTAACGCTGTGAGTCGTGACGCTCCTGCCTACATGTCTGATATTTTTGAACCCCACGCTCCCTCTTGCAGCCTGAGATCATCTAATCAAAGGCTGTTGGTGGTCCCACAAACACGTTTTAAGCCTGGAGGAGAGTGCTGCATTCAGTCATTGTAATGATAATAATTATCATTATTATTATTAAGTTTACTGCTCTTTTATTCAAGATTGTCTCTTAGTGTCAGGTGGGCCACACATTGATTTTAACACTTTACATATGAGTGCGTAGGATGAGCATTTTATAACAGCCTGTGTGGTTTTTGTTTTTGCAGGAAGGCTAAAAGCTGTTTAATGTCTGATCTAACTGTGTCAGACATTTGCGTTCTCACGCGCATGGATAATATCTAGAAAACCTCAGGTCTGCAGTACATGTGTAAAAGTGGTTAGAAAGCAGTGCATTAACATGTGTTTTTGTCTCCTTGCGTAGCTGCTCAGTCCATCCAGACTCCTCTCCATATCCAACAGTGATGCCGGCAACTCAAATACAAGCTCTCTCCAAGTGATTCCTTCATCATCAACATCTGCATCCACGATCCACCAGCTCAACAGCAACATCTGGCAGCTGTGCATCCAACTCGAGGGCATCGCCTGCTGTGCTCAGGCGCTGGGCCGCGATTTCCGTCCCTTGTTGATGACCTCGCTGTATCCTGTGCTGGAGAAAGCTGGTGAGGAGACGCTGCTGGTCAGCCAGGCGGGACTGAGCTCCATGTGGGACATCAGTAAGGCCTGTGGATACGCTTCCCTCAAGGAACTGATCAATGAGAACTCTGACTACCTGCTTAATGACATTTCACTCAACCTTCAGAGAATCAGCCAGCATCCACAGGTAGTTATGTTTTTAACCCAAAATGGACACAGAAATGACTGCTGGAGGGTTTACCTGATTTCCTCCTTTGTCTGCTTTGTGCTGCCCTGAGCTTGTACTGTATTTCATTATAATCCTGTCTTGTTGCCCAGGCTCCACGGGTGTTGACAGTTATGTTGACTCACTCTGACTGCAGCCTGCTGCCGCTGGTCGGGGACATCGTTCAGGATGTGCTGACGGCTCTGGATCTCAGCTACGAGCGCACAGCTGCTCTTTTCTGCTCCGTGCTGCACGCGCTCATGAAGGCACTGGGTAAGATTTCAACAGTGATGTCAGCTTGAGTCTCACATATGCTGGGAGTCAAAGAGGACAAGGAAGAAAATGCAGTGTCTTTAAAACTTTCTGTCAAGGAGTACACTTCAGGATAAATAACTTTGCTCGTTATCAAATTATCAGTATCTTTGGAAACATTTAATACATCGTGATGGTTTAAATGCTCAGTCGTTTTCTGCTACATATTCATAATGATATTTATACAGCGGCACTATAGGTGTTTGCAGTTTTACAAGCCCTCACAATAAAAATGTGTAAATTAAATGTCACTAATGGCTCTTTCCAAAAAACATCAGTGTCTGTGTCACACTGATTTGATCAGCTGACTTATTTTATTGTAACCAAACCTATGCTCATATTGTTGTCTTGTTTTTCCTTTAGCGAGGTGGTTTCCTTCCACTTGTAGCAGGACCAGTAAGTCTACCAGCTACAGGCAACGCTCCAGTGACCAGGAAGACCTCAGCATTCGCCAATTCCTGCTGAATTACCGCAAACAGAAAGAACTGGCAGAGGGCATTGGAATAGAGGATGATGACACTGAAGACCAAGGTAATAGGTCTGTCTAAGGGCCAGTGGAATATAAGCTATAGGTTGTAGTGGTGATTATTTTAGATTCAGAGTGTAGAGGAGATGGATCATTGTAATTAAGAGTCATAGAAATCTGAACCTCACTGCTAAACTGGCGGTCTAACTGTACATGTGCTCCATTGCAGAAGTCCCTCCCACTGAGTGTGAGGATGTTGAAGATACTGGTAGTCCTGATGTGAAAGCAGAGCTTCCCTCCCACCTCAGCATCACTAAGGATGTTATGGAGCGCTGCATTCATCTGCTGTCTGATCCCAGCCTCAGGCTCCGACTCAAGGTACTGTATCAGTAGTTTTACGTAGAGTCAACTGTTGGACTAATAACAAAAATAATCATTCTTGTGAAGGTAGGACCGCCAGCGTTGGTACAATTCATCCTGTTAGAACTGTGTGGATGACTGTTCAGTGGTGTAATGCTCATCAAGGAAAAACATTCAGTCTGGTCCAGGAGTGAAACAGAAATAAGTCTGCGCTGAAGTCGTGCCTGCTCAGGAGTTTGGGCTCTCAATGAAGACCTCAGTAATTAGTTTCAGCTCACATATAATCAGGATCAAAACAGAGATAATTGTTAGGTGTGTTGTGTTTCTTTGTCTTTAGGTACTGGACGTGCTGGAGTTGTGCGTTCAGGTGCTGAGTGAGAGGGAAAATGAACTGCTGCCTATGGCTCATCGCTGCTGGCCAGCACTCCTGCAGAGACTCACAACTGATGACCCATTAGCAGTCCTCAGAGCCTTCAGGGTAAGTAAAACAAACCTCTCTTTTCATTATGTGAGTCAAAATTATTCAAGTCGTCTTTAGTTTTAAACTCTTAGTAGTGAAAGAATGAAAGATGGTGCCCAACAACAGGCTTATTTCATTCAGAAATAGTTCTATTATTTACTTTTTTGGGTTGTAATGTGAAGACTCTTTAAATTAACATTTCTTCTATCGGCACAGAAAAATCAGTGTGGATGCCTTCTTAGAGGCTGCTTGTCGGTGTAAATTGGGCTACTCGTCAGCTCCTGTCATCAGCTGGACTATTTTTGAATTTGTTATTCATGTTTTCATTGATGAACTGACAAATTCAAACACATTAAGTCTGTAAACAGTCATTTATTCACTCAGAGCTGCTGCTGGGAAATTGTTTCATCAGCTTTGGGATATATACGAGTTTTGTAAATGCTATAATTCATCCAGGAGTATACAACGGGAAGGTTTTATTGAATTTTGACAGCTTGCTGCTTTTGTACATTACATTTTTGTACATTTCATTCCAGGTGCTGTGCGTGCTGGGTGAAACATGTGGGGACTTTCTGAGGAGGAGGGTTTCTAAAGAGGTTCTGCCCAAGCTGAGCGCCTCTCTGGCACGGCAGGCTCCGATCAGCGCCAAGGCTGGGCCTGTCTACACACACACCCTGGCCTACAAACTGCAGCTGGCTGTATTGCAGGGGCTGGGCTCACTGTGCCAGAGACTGGATCTGGGTAAGAGAATAGAGACACAGTGCTCACAAACAGCACAGTTTCACCAAGACACAACATAGTGCATCATCCTGTAGAACTGTACCTGGGCTCTGGCAATGATCAAAGCAGCCACAACATGGACAAATCAGAGCAAGACAACTATTCTTAGTATGACGCCTCACTTTATGGAGATTGGTGCAACATGAAGCCCATTTATGTAAAAATACATTGAAGACAGATGACCTCTTATCTTATCTTTATCTAACCTCTTTTCAGCTGTAATATTTAACTGAACACAACAAGAGCAAAGAGCTACCAGGATTTTTTTGGCCTACTGTTAAATGCCCCCTGTTCAATACTTTACTTTTTCTCTGTGCTGTTTTGATCCCATATTTATTTTGGGTAAATACATGTTATCTATCTTATTGAAGCCTATTTGATCACAGGGCTGTAACTTTCTTGTAGGAATCAACTTTATGATTTATAAATGAATGAGTTATAGTCAGCTTTCTTCCTGTGAGTGAGACAACAGCAATACAAGTTTGTGTCTGTACTTTAGTACAGAGATGAAGATGTCTCTATACTGAGGTTAACAAATTAGGTTGTTAGCCTGATTTGACATTAAAGCTGTGTGTGGGGAGATGCGTCGTCAGAAAAAGCCAAAGAATTTATTGAAGCTCCTTCACCACCAGGTGGCAGTCTCGTATAACAATGAAAATCAACCATTGGTATCACAGCATAAATCAGGGCATCTCTGCTTTATTATACAAACCTTAAACAGTTTGACATCCTAAACGCATGACAGTGATGTTGTTCCTAAAAATGCCTCTTCACTGTGGCAGCTCTGTCATTCAACATATGTTAACCATGACTTTGATGATACAGACCACAGCCAGCTGTGCCAGCAGGATGCTGCTCAAGTCCAAACTGCACACACAGCTACGACTGCAAGCAGCTCTTCTTATACCCAACTGAGAAACGTGATTGTTCAATCAGCGAATCATGAGGTGACAGCGAAGGAGGCCGTTTAATTGATAAGATCAGAGAAGTTGTTGTTTTTGTTTACTTTGTGCTCAACATACTTCCATTAGCATGTTGAAAATATTCAAGGCCTGCAGGCTTCTGCCATTGCATTCCCAATTATGCAATTATGAGCTGCTTGTGTGATTTTTGGTCACCTGCGCAGTGTGGAGGTGAACTGAGTGACAGAGTGAACATCACAAATGTCACACCCTCCCACTGAGGTTCATCGCTGACAGAGGAAAAGAGTCACAAAGGTGACAGAGCTGTCTGCAGCCTTTCCAGAGCCAGCGTTACATCTAACAGTGACAAGGACTGCAGTGTAAAGACAATTGTAAGATATCAGGTTGTTTGTGAAACTGTTCCTTTAAAATAGCTTACAGCACTTTTTGTACTGCAAACTCTCATACAGTGTAGTGTGCAGATAAACAGGCACGATACACGTTGTGTGTTTGAGATGCTCTTTGTGATTATTCTTTGAAGTCGGTTTCAGTATGGTCTTCAGGTCACAGGGGGTGGGACAAAGATGGTTTTAAAAAGGAGATTAACCAGCAGTGGTGAGGGAGACGTGGTATGTAGTGGGAGGGGGCAATTTCAAGAATAAATGCTCACCTGGACAGGCAGAATTATTGTTGGTAAGCTTTAACGTTCTGACCTCTCAAAACTGCTGTGAAATCCTCCCCGAACCACCTCAGCAGTTTTACTGAGCTCATTAGTTATCAGAGGTAAAGTCCAGGCTTGGCCTACTTTTTATACTCCACAACAGTACCCATGTATGTAGTGAAGCCTGGAGCTGCACATGTAACGTGCCCCACTTACCTCACATCCTACTGCACCACTGCCTGCTGTTTCAGCCCATCCACCACCCCAGCATCCACCTGTGTGCTCCTGGAGGTTCATGAGTAACATATTTGCAGGGAGTGATCCACCCGAAGACCAGGCACCGAGCTCAAACTGTATTCTGCTGCTGTGATTAATCAATGAAATTAACTTGGCTTTGATCCATTTCATTCTTTTTTATTTTCTTTTACAAGTCGATTTCTGTTGAAATTTCTGGATAAAATATAAAAGTATTACAATTGTTATATGAATAAAATATAGTAAAAATGTCCTGTGTTTGGTTTTCTCAGCTGAAGCAGACCTAGATGTGGTTTGTGAAGCCTGTCTACCCTACCTGAGCTCCAGACAACCCATCAGACTGCAAGAAGCCTGTTTAAAGTAAGTCTTTATTAAGGACCGCTGTAGTCTTGGGACCTGAGAATGGAATACCTCAGGAATAATCAGGTTCCTGCATGTTCTGGGTAAAGACACCAGTATTTGTGACTTTAAAGTATATTACCTGTAATATAAGACTTTTAACCCTTTGCTGCAAACTTTAGTAAATCAGTTTGTGGGCCTGATTTAAATATCACCCTCACTCATTTTGTCCCTTGAGAAAGAAGTTCCAGAAATACGCAGATGTAGTTCTGCAGTTGTGGCTAAAACCAATAGGAGCGGCTAAGCTAACTTCAGGTTGGCACACAACAGTGCTAACTTACAATAGCTAGCAATCCCAACTTGGCAAAAGTGTTCCTAGCCAGGTAAAGAGGATAAAAAGTGAGAATGACTGTGATGAGTTTATATGTGGCATATCATCACAGGTCAGTTGCTGTACAGGCGTGAATAGAAGTGTCTTCAGGACACGTAGGGCCGTGATCTCCCAATACTGTGTGTACGAATCTGAAAGGGAACTCGTTTCACCTTTACACTGGCATCTGATGCAAAAAGTGTGCACTGTGAGACCTACAGTAATGTAAAGGACAGATGGAAGTTGTGAATAAAAAAAAGCAAATAAATAAATAAATAGCTCAGAATGCAGTATGCAAGCAACCTTTAATAACTCACATCATTCTGAATTATTGATCTAAGTGTTTGGGTAGCAACATAGCAGCCACAAGTAAAAACACACGCTTTAATATACTTAAGTGTTTTCCTGCTTGGAGGTGATTTAAAAAACAAAGCTGAAGAGAAAAGCAGTGTTGAGTTAATGAGCTTATAGTTAAACTGTTGGTTTGCATGTTAAAGCCAGCAAAACTCGTTCAGTCTGTCACTTTGGATTATAGGAAGGTGTTTTCCATACAATAGATATTACGTACAAAGTGAACACACAGCTCAGAGCTAATCCTGTTCCCATGTTTTTTCCCTTTCCTGCACAGTGTGTTCCGACACTTAATCCAGGTGGATCCGGACACCTTCTGGTTTACTCTAAATGAGCTGCACTGCCCGTCCTCTTACATCCCACACCACCCCGACCTCCTGCCGGTGCAGCTGAACGGCACGGGCAGGCCGAGAGACGAGTTCTCGGACAACGTGTTCAAACTGCTCAAGGAGGAGTTTGGCTCCGTTACTGAGACAGTTAACCAGCCAGTCAGCTAATGAGCTGCTGCTTGATGAAATTGACTCTTCTCACAAATGGACAACTTATTGAACCACGACTTCAACAGGTCAATTAACTGAAAGAAATCTGTCAGCTGTGCCAAATAGTTGATCACCTAGCTCTGTGGAATTAAGAGCTACTCTGTAATTTACAAAATGTTACTTAGTCATCACCTTCATTATCTAACCTCCTAGCTTCTGCTAGCCCACAATTAGTACTTGCTGTACATTAACATTAGATGAAAATGGAGCTCTACTGAGTTATGTTTGATTAAAAAGAGAAAACAAAAACGAAAGTATCTGACATTTGTCTCTTTCCTTATTTTCCTGAGGAGGGAATCTCAGCAGATGAATTCACACACATTTTTACATCATATGATTTGATATACCTTTATTAGTCCCACAAGGGGAAATTTCATAAGGCTGCCGACCTATTGCACGCAATGGCGGCACCATCTTACCCTCCGACCATACATACATTACACAAAACATCACATGGGGAAGACAGGTCAGAGAGGTATAACAATGGAAAATGCACCACATGAGGAAAGATAAGGAGAAAAAAATAACTCCCCCCAGACTGAGCTCCAACAGGGAGATCAGTTTGAGAACAGAAAAAAAACACCTCTGCACATAGCACATGAAAAAACTCTTAATACACCAAAGAGAAACATGACAAGCAACAGGGGTGGGCAAAGGGTGAGAGACAGCCGATTTAGACAGTACATCCGGGCCTGCAGCCTGTGCGCTGGTCTCCTTGATCCACCGTCAGCATCGGAAGGGAATAAGCGTTGAAGGCGTTTGGAAAGGGAGGGGGGATGAGTGTGTGTGTGTCCAGTTCAGCTGAGACAGTCCTTCGCCCTGCTAGGCTAAGTAAACAGTCTTCCAGCCAACCCAGGTGGCCTTGCATGGAATGGGAAGGAACAGTCTAAACACAGACGTTATCAGGGTGTTGTTGTTCGGCTCCAGCCTTGCTACCGCAGCTGGCGCCGAGAGGGTATCCGCATGAGGTGATGGTGCTTTTTACTTTAGTGCGAACAGCTCATATGAATTTCAAAGCAGTTCTACAGTCCAACACTGATCTCTCAATCTCCCGTTGGAGAGCCGCGAGCTTCGCCATACTTGCGTTCTGTGATGTTGTCATTCTTGTGCTCAAGGAGCCGATTCTGAGAACTCACGACAGTGTGCCTCCCCGAGATGTCATCCAATTTGCGCTCAGAGATGTTATTCCGAGCTAGCCCTTCCGAGATGTAATCCAGTCTGCACTCAGAGATCTTATTCTGAGTATTCACAGCAGCCGTTGCCTTTCCAAGATCTTATCCGTGCTGCACTCAATGAGCCCATTTTGAGAAACTCACGCCTCTTCCCATCGTTCCAATCCCGGCGGGCAGCCTTGTGGGGGTTTGAACAGCCGATTCCGCTTTCTTAATTCTTCGATAAGTCAGGGCCAAGCCAGCTCCGATCAGCCAGAACCCTGTTACCATGGTTCCGAATAGGTAGATATCTTCAACACTCAGGCTCACCCAAGCCCAAACTTCTCATTGAGAAAGGGGTGTCAATTGCATTCAGGGACCAGTTGATCCAATTCATAATTCCTTTTTTAGGTTTTAGAGAACAGACTGTGAGAGAGTGTTCCAGGGAAAAGTAATACAAAAAACACGAGACTAGACAAGGACATAAGAGGCTAAGCAGTGAAACTAAGGGAGAGGAGGAGAGGAGAAAAGTGCAACCGCCTTCGTCAAGAGCAGTGTGACCTTCTTGGCCAGGCTTGGGACCAGCAGTAACAGTATACTAGCTTTGGAAGCCCTAAGGATGGGTGTCTCCTCCACCAAGGAGCCACTAAGAAAATACATGAAAATTGTATAAATATGGTATGTTGATTGGGATTTACAGGAGTACAGTACAGGAGCCGGCATTGCCACATAAAAGATTTCATTTTTGCTGCTTGATGCAATGATGATGATGCAGTGTACATAAAGTTAAAAGATTACAGCTAATAAATCAAATTTCATTTCATTCAATTTTATATGTGTGCATGAGCTAACTTGTAAAGCCCTTTGGTCAGCTGTGTCGCCTTTAAACGTGCTATAGAAATGGCACTGGACAATGGAGAAAGGATAAACTGAACCCATTCATAACCATTCATGGCCAGCTTGATCCAAGCGGTCCTCGGTAGCCATGACAACGAAGACGTCCCACAAATCCCGCTGGGCAAAACCAATGATGCACACCCTGCAACTAAATATAATCATCTAAGGGTGTTTACTCACTTTATTTCACTTCCACGATGTTATTTCTCTCTCCTACAGTTTACATAATCTGACGAATTCTGCAAATTAGTCGATGACGTCATTTAGCCACTTTTAATGACTTTTCGGAAAGTCAATACCGATTTTCCTTACTGAGAAGCTGGTAGCAGACACACATTGCCAGGGTTGTGGTTGGCACGGCTGACTGGGTAACACCTTATGACCAGCTAGTGTCACTAGCTGGTGACAATGAGAGCCTTTGGCGATCCCAAAGGCTGCTCCAGAAACGATTAAAGTATATTTAAAATATTTGTTCAGTACTTTTCCAAACCCCAGCAGCTGTCTGTTCTAAGTTTTGAGTCTCTACTAAAATAAAAATAAAAGCATTGTAACCTGTTTGTTTTTATTTAATAAGCAGCGTAGCTGTACACTATTATTATTAAGAGAGATTAAGCTTGTGTTTCTGTCATGCAGTGATTGTGCTTAACTGTATGAAGCTTATTAAACATTGTGAAATATATCACATGTAAAAGCCAATTCTGCCAAAGTGCTTAAAATACGTGTTTAAATTATCTTTTTTTCTTAAAGAAATCTACTTCATCATGTGTAATATTTTATATCATGTGTAAGTTCCATCACAACCTGCTGTGGTTTTATTTTGAAATGTTTTTATTGTTGCATGCTGCACCCAGTGTGAATGTAGAGATTTGTGAATTTCATCAGTAATAAATGTTTTTGGACCCTTTAAGGCTGAAAGCGTTTGTCACACTCATATCACAGACGTCTAACGTCATCTTGTTGGCAACACTAACTAAAGAACAAACAAACAAACAGCCCACCTGTAGCATTTCTACACATTGACCTCCACAGAAAAGTGTCAGTGTTAAAGGACCTACATGACATAAAGCAGATCATTGTAATGTTGTTGCACACTGTTGCAGTAATGAATGTCCTAATGTGTATATTGTCAATAATAATGTGGATACTCAAATTGCAACTCAGTCTGAAGAATCTAAAAACGGTGAGTCGAGATTTTTTACCTATTTTTTTGGAGAAATCATGGGTAACAATAAACAGGCAGTTGCTATGCTTCTACGTTTAATGATGATTACTTAACCTGACCTACATCATTTTACACTCAGTGGTCACATCACATCTCACTGCTGTCAAAGAGTTCATTAAGTTGGCACAGGTCAGCAGTCCTCCTCCACCCCTCTCTGTCCCTTCAGCAGGTCGATGCCAGCACTTCAAGCTCTTTCAGTCAGAAACCTTTGCTGACCAGCCAGTCCTTCAGCTCATATCGAAGTGACCTTTGACCTTCACGGTCATGGTGATCACATTGACCTGTGTAAGCAGCTCTTTCCCCCATCACCTCCTTCAGGTACTGCCTCACGTCCTTCTCTAGAGCCCGAATGTCACCCTCCATTTTCCATATCAGCGTTAATTTCTGGTTGCTATTGGTTACATCAGTGTAAATCAGGATGTCGTGTCGGGAGCTGCAGATCATGTAGGGCAGAGACGAATTCGGGCAGAGACGAATTCGGGCAGATCCCGCAGTAGGCATCCAGCCTGATGGGGTAGGACCAGTGTGTTTAGGCAGAGTGGGGATCCGTGATGGTGGGATGAGCCGCTCAACAGCTGAACTCTTCACTCTTGGTAAGATGTTGAAACTGTTTTGGGTTCTAATCGTAGGAATAGACAGTTTTTAGGTTATATAAAAAACTTTAAATTGGTCTGAATTGATCATAATGGGAACAAATTGTTGAAAAATCCTTCCTGAATATGCATCTGAACAGACCCAACAGAGCACCTCAGTAAAGGACTTTAAATTCTTATCACTACAAAATTTAATAACTGGGCAAAGGACAGACGCAACAATACTGATGATTACAACCTCACAAAGAAAACAGAATGTATGTTGTATCACTCAACACTAGAGGATATATTAGCTGTGTCAGTTGTTAGACTTGAAACAACAGCTTTATTGTCCACATTTTGACTTTAGTCTGTACAGTTTGTTCACTGACCTTCTGTCCCTCACTGACTCAAGTGCCTCCAGATTTGAACAGTGTTGGTCAAGTTACTTGAAAAAAGTAATCAGTAACTAATTACTGATTACTTCCCCCAAAAAGTAATCCCGTTACTTTACTGATTACTTATTTTCAAAAGTAATTAATTACTTAGTTACTTAGTTACTTTTTAAAAGCACGATTTACAACCTGAAGCGGTGATAAAGTGATAGATCTTTCAGCCCAATTCTACTTTTTCTGCATAATCCATCATACAAAATGTAATCAAATGGAAAGGTCTCTTTTTAAAACTTGTTTTATTAGTTTTAATCTTTTAACTTTATGCATCAAGCAAAAATTTAATTATATGCAACATTCTCTGACTTGAATAAATTAGTTTAACATTTAAACCTATTTTCTGCACATTCCAGCACATAAAATAAAATATTTTTTGTGTTTACACTCACTCTTTCAAATAGATGCAAGTAAAACACAGAGTCAAAGCATGACATCTCTCATGATCAGGGCTGGACTGGGACAAAAAAATCAGCCCGGGCATTTTGACTAGAGACCGGCCCACCAGGTATTATAGGAAAAACCATAAAGCCTTTGAATGAAAACAAACGTCGTTGTGACAGTGATGTACACTGTCTTGTTGGTACATATGTATCAATCTAATAAACTTAAACCTACACCATCCTCCCTATTCTGGTATTCTAAACAGTACTTCCTACAAAACTGCTCAAAGAAGTCCTGCCATTAATTAATTCTTCGATCTTAAATATGACCAACCTATCTCTAATGATCGGCTATGTACCACAGGCCTTCAAGCTAGCTGTAGTTAAACCTTTACTCAAAAAGCCATCTCTAGACCCAGCAGTCTTAGCTAATTATAGGCCAATCTCCAACCTTCCTTTCATATCAAAAATCCTTGAAAGAGTAGTTGTCAAACAGCTAACAGATCATCTGCAGAGGAATGGTTTATTTGAAGAGTTTCAGTCAGGTTTCAGAGCTCATCACAGCACAGAAACAGCTTTAGTGAAGGTTACAAATGATCTTCTTATGGCCTCTGACAGTGGACTCATCTCTGTGCTTGTCCTGCTAGACCTTAGCGCAGCATTCGATACTGTTGACCATAATATCCTATTAGAGCGATTAGAACATGCTGTAGGTATTACAGGTACTGCACTGCAGTGGTTTGTATCATATCTATCTAATAGACTCCAATTTGTTCATGTAAATGGAGAGTCCTCTTCACACACTGAGGTTAATTATGGAGTTCCACAGGGTTCAGTGCTAGGACCAATTCTGTTTACATTATACATGCTTCCCTTAGGCAGCATCATTAGAAGTGTCACGGTTTGCGGGGCAAGCCGTGTGGATTTGTAGTAGGACCAAAAGGACGGCAGTTCTGGTGCAGGTGGGTGTTTATTTATGATAGTGGGTCAATACAAACAGCAAGGGTGGCAAAACATGAAACTAGAAACCTAAACTGGGTAAACTAATAAGACAAACCAGAAACGAAGATGCAGGGAGGTCCGGGGAAATACATACGGGGAGACGCAGGGAGACCGAGGGGAAACAACACAGACGAACCAGCGATTACTAAGACAGAAAATACAACTTAAATACACTCAGAACACAGGGAGATTACACACAGGTGGGAGACACAGCTGGGAGTGATTAACATGACGAGACCAGGGAGGCAAACTGAAAACACTCACATAAGACGCAGACCTTCACAATAAAACAGGAACACACGGGGGGGGGAACAGGGTAAACACCAATTAGAGAACAGAACCAAAATCGCGAAGAGAAAACACAAAACGCTGGGTCAAAAGGACCCAGGATCATGACAAGAAGACATAGCATACATTTTCACTGCTATGCAGATGACACCCAGCTCTATCTGTCCATGAAGCCAGATAACACACACCAATTAGTTAAACTGCAGGAATGTCTTAAAGACATAAAGACCTGGATGGCCGCTAACTTTCTGCTTCTTAATTCAGATAAAACTGAGGTTATTGTACTCGGCCCTGAAAAGCCTAGAAATATGGTATCTAACCAGATTCTTACTCTGGATGGCATTACCTTGGCCTCCAGTAACACTGTGAGGAACCTTGGAGTCATTTTTGACCAGGACATGTCCTTCAATGCACATATTAAACAAATATGTAAGACTGCGTTCTTCCATTTGCGCAACATCTCTAAAATTAGAAATATCCTGTCTCAGAGTGACGCTGAAAAACTAGTTCATGCATTTATTACTTTCAGGCTGGACGACTGTAATTCATTATTATCAGGATGTTCAAAAAGCCTTCAGCTAATCCAAAATGCTGCAGCAAGAGTCCTGACAGGGACTAGAAAGAGAGAGCATATTTCTCCTGTTTTGGCTTCCCTTCATTGGCTTCCTGTTAAATCCAGAATTGAATTCAAAATCCTGCTCCTCACATACAAGGTCTTAAATAATCAGGCCCCATCTTATCTTAATGACCTTGTAGTACCATATCACCCTATTAGAGCACTTCGCTCTCGCTCTGCAGGCCTACTTGTTGTTCCTAGAGTATTTAAAAGTAGAATGGGAGGGAGAGCCTTCAGTTTTCAGGCCCCTCTTCTGTGGAACCAGCTTCCAGTTTGGATTCAGGAGACAGACACTATCTCTACTTTCAAGATTAGGCTTAAAACTTTCCTTTTTGCTAAAGCATATAGTTAGGGCTGGACCAGGTGACCCTGAATCCTCCCTTAGTTATGCTGCAATAGACATAGGCTGCCGGGGGATTCCCATGATGCATTGAGTTTTTCCTTTCCAGTCACCTTTCTCACTCACTATGTATTAACAGACCTCTCTGCATTGAATCATATCTGTTATTAACCTCTGTCTCTCTTCCACAGCATGTCTTTTATCCTGTCTTCCTTCTCTCACCCCAACCGGTCGCAGCAAATGGCCGCCCCTCCCTGAGCCTGGTTCTGCCGGAGGTTTCTTCCTGTTAAAAGGGAGTTTTTCCTTCCCACTGTTGCCAAAGTGCTTGCTCATAGGGGGTCATATGATTGTTGGGTTTTTCTCTGTATCTATGAAGCGCCTTGAGGCGACTTATGTTGTGATTTGGCGCTATATAAATAAAATTGAATTGAATTGAATTACTTAGCCGAAACCCAAAGACTGCTTGGTTGAGTTAACTTCCTGAACTATCTACACCAAAAGAACAAATCCTTTAAAAATATGATCCTGGTTCCAAAAATATGGGGTAAAGATAAGAAGGGAGGAGGGAAAGAAGAGGAACTAGGAAAAAGATGAAAGAGTATAAAAAGTAGACCAAGCCTGGACTTAACCTCTGCTAACTCCTAATGAGCTCAGTAAAACTGCTGAGGTGGTTCAGGGAGGATTTCACAGCAGGCTGTTTGCACATCCCTGGATTTCAGACATCCACTCTTCCACTATTTATGGGCCTGACTATGTGCAGCGCTTCAGCTGCTGAACTGCGCGGTTTGATTGCAATTCTCTGTGAGGTTGTGTGACGAGAAAGAGCCCGTTCTTCTTAAATATTCCACGTGGCCAGTTTTTAATCGTAAATTAGGATCATGTGCTGTGGCTTTAACAGCTTCACGTGTGGAATTTTAAAGACACTCTGAGACAATATCTGTAGATCATGTTGTTGTGTTACAAGTCAATATAGAATCAGAGCAATGTTTTAACTTCTTTTGCTGAAATAATCTACCAGTGTTAAAAAGTGACATGCCAGTTGCTCTGATGTCCGCTGATCAAACAGTGTATAAAAAGTATAAAAAGTAGACGTGTGTTTTGACAGGTTAGAACGTTAAAGCTTACCAACACTAATTGTGCCAGTCCAGTAAATAATAGAACTATTTCTGAATGAAATAAGCCTGTTGTTGGGCAGCATCTTTCATTCTTTCACTATTAAGAGTTTAAAACTAAAGACGACTTGAATAATTTTGACTCACATAATGAAAAGAGAGGTTTGTTTTACTTACCCTGAAGGCTCTGAGGACTGCTAATGGGTCATCAGTTGTGAGTCTCTGCAGGAGTGCTGGCCAGCAGCGACGAGCCATAGGCAGCAGTTCATTTTCCCTCTCACTCAGCACCTGAACGCACAACTCCAGCACGTCTAGTACCTAAAGACAAAGACGCACAACACACCTAACAATTATCTCTGTTTTGATCCTGATTATATGTGAGCTGAAACTAATTACTGAGGTCTTCATTGAGAGCCCAAACTCCTGAGCAGGCACGACTTCAGCACAGACTTATTTCTGTTTCACTCCTGGACCAGACTGAATGTTTTTCCTTGATGAGCATTACACCACTGAACAGTCATCCGCACAGTTCTGACAGGATGAATTGTACCAACGCTGGCGGTCCTACCTTCACAAGAATGATTATTTTTGTTATTAGTCCAACAGTTGACTCTACGTAAAACTACTGATACAGTACCTTGAGTCGGAGCCTGAGGTTGGGATCAGACAGCAGATGAATGCAGCGCTCCATAACATCCTTAGTGATGCTGAGGTGGGAGGGAAGCTCTGCTTTCACATCAGGACTACCAGTATCTTCAACATCCTCACACTCAGTGGGAGGGACTTCTGCAATGGAGCACATGTACAGTTAGACTGCCAGTTTAGCAGTGAGGTTCAGATTTCTATGACTCTTAATTACAATGATCCATCTCCTCTACACTCTGAATCTAAAATAATCACCACTACAACCTATAGCTTATATTCCACTGGCCCTTAGACAGACCTATTACCTTGGTCTTCAGTGTTATAATCATCCTCTATTCCAATGCCCTCTGCCAGTTCTTTCTGTTTGCGGTAATTCAGCAGGAATTGGCGAATGCTGAGGTCTTCCTGGTCACTGGAGCTCTACCTGGAGCTGACAGACATACTGGTCCTGCAACAATTGGAAGGAAACCACCTCGCTAAAGGAAAAAAAAGACAACAATATCAAAATAGGTTTGATTACAATAAAATAAGTCAGTTAATCAAAATCAGTGTGACAGAGATGCTGATGTTTTTGAAAAGAGCCCATTAGTGACATTTAATTCCATATTTTTACCGTGACGGCTTGTAAAACTGCAAAAACTGCAAACACCTATAGTGCCGCTGTCTAAATATTATTATGAATATGAATTCTATAACAGAAAACGACTGAACATTTAAACCATCACGATGTATTAAATGTTTCCAAAGATACTGATAATTTGATAACAAGAAAAGTTAGTTCTCCTCAAAATGCGCCTGACTAAAAGTGGGATCAACCAGTACATATAATATTCATCCTGCTACATTTAGAAAGTGGCAACAACAGTAAACATGAGTAACTCCACCATGTGTCTATCCGGTCTTTAAGTGATGACGTGATCAATCCTACTTCTGGGCCCAAACTACTCTGCGTTTAATAAGGCTGTTGTGTTTTTAACATGTTTTAATGCTTTGTAACTTGTTCTATTTAATCTCAACAAGCCCCTTACAAAAAGTAAGCGATCACTGTCGGCCTCTCTCAGTTTTTATTACAACTATTCATTTTAAAGCTCAGTTTTTAAAACCTTACCATGTAACTACAGCCCAGGCAATGCAGCAGCACATTAATGACTAACCTGTATGTGGATGGATTATCTCAGTTGTTCTCTTGACTGAAGTTTGGTCCGTTTACAGCATCCTGCCATGCCACTGCATTTGTCCCTAACCATCGGGAACCCTCACCTTAATTCTTATCCAGTGGAAAAAAGTTCCCCTTCATCACTGTGTTAATGTTATGCTAA
This sequence comes from Astatotilapia calliptera, assembly GCF_964374335.1. Classification (NCBI taxonomy): domain Eukaryota; kingdom Metazoa; phylum Chordata; class Actinopteri; order Cichliformes; family Cichlidae; genus Astatotilapia; species Astatotilapia calliptera. The sequence continues at coordinate 26,947,792 of NC_137441.1, forward strand.
CATAGCTGTTTCGCTAGTCACATAGCACATCACTATATACCAGCTAGCCAAACTTCAGTAACCCTACAAACATCACTGCTGCTTACTTTCCTGTCTTCATGTATGTCAGAAGTGATAGCAGAGCTGTGCCTTTTAATTTGTTTTAGAAATCCCTCAGTCAGAACCTGGTATATTATATTTAGACGGAAACTAGTGAGCTAACTCTCTGCTAACTTCTAACTTCAGACAGATTTTTAACTCTCAGTGATCATTTGACTTTGGGACCTGCAGTGTAGTTTGGGTCCAGACACGCTAATGACCAGACTTAAAGACCAAATTTCGGGTCACACTTTTGCTGGTCCCAAGCCCCAATAAAGAAGCTAGCTTGAAGCTTGACATAAAAAACAATAATTGCTAAGAAAAGTGTAATTTGTAGTTCTAAATATATTCTAAATGCATTTAGATCGTTTTTACTCACTTTATGTCTCTTCCACGATGTTACGTCTCTCTCCTATGTTGGTTACAATTACATAAGCACTTAGCAGGACAGTGGAAAAACCCAGGGCCACAGTGATACTGAGAATTCCACGGTGTTCACTGTCTTCAGCAACCTTACGAGGGCCGGTTGAACGGCTACAGTCTTATCATACACGTGCAGTGTTCCTACAAGCCATAAGGTTACCTTGAGTGAGGAAGATGATGATTGAATGTCCGTCTGAGTCCATAGGTTGAGGTGCAAGCACATTTCTCCCATTCTCCACAGAGGGCAGTGGCGCATAGGTGTGACGTCACTAACACTTAAGTTGCCTTAGAGTGATAGCAGAAAATTGTGAGCGTTACACTTGTATGCGGCTTGACGTAGGCACACATTAGCAGGGATGTGGTTGGAACGGCTGACTAGATAAGGCCTGGTGTCCAGCTAATGAAAAAGAGCCGAAAATTGGGGTGCGGCTGCGCAGGTGTGCACTTTAAATATAGCACTTTTGCCCTGTCATTCCGGGCCGTCCAAGTGGCTCATGGGAACGTGACAGGCCCTATGGCAGAGATTGAGGACAGAGGGCAGTGGTTCGAATCCCATGCGGACCATATGTTGGGGACACAAAAAAAAAAAAAAAAAAAAAAAAAAAAAATCCCTGGCTCTGAAATTCACTTGCTACGCTTGCTAGAAGCCTACAGGCGAGCCTACAGAATGGGCTCTCTCTGCCTTTTTTTTTTTTTTTTTTACCCCTGTCTCAAAATCTCTTCCATCAATCAATATTGGTTGTTATGGTTGCTATGGACGCCAAACACACCATGCATTGTCGCTTTCTCAATCTCTTCTTCATGTCCGAACAAACGCTCAATTTTGCCTTCATTAACACAAATTATACATCAAAATGTAGGTATTTTTCTTGCCTTTAACAAAATGGCACTGTCATTATTGTAGGAGTTGCCGTTTTCTCGCAAATGGCCTCGAAGCAACACAGTTAAAAAATGTCCACATTCAAAGTCTATGGAGACTTGAGTGAAAATGACAGCTGAAATTCTGTAACAGAGGCGTTTTCAACTCCTCATATCTCCTAGATGTATTTTTCTTTAGAGACCTGAAAACCGCCTTGATTTTTTTTTTCCTTTTTTATTAAAGCCTGCTGATTGTTACAGTGAAAGAATGATGTCGACAGTCCGTGTACTTTTGGAGTTACAGAACATTTTGTAAGACGAAGAAACGGCAGTTTTCACCTCTCAGTTGTGGTAAACGCTTGAAATATATTATAGGGCAGGCCGCGGCGTAGAGAACGCGCTTTGGGAGCGAGAGACCCAGGTTGAAATCTAGCCAGTGGCAGTATCTAATATCGTTCCCTAATTCACTTTATAATTACAAATTCTCAACACTTGAACATTCCCACGTGTGTTCTGATCAAAACAGTGCAAGAATGAGCTCTTTAGCTTTTGATTTACAACTTATCCACATTTCTTTGCGGACACTCCTGCATGTCACAAATACATTGCACAAAGCGCATCTGTGGCTGTGTACCATTCGTGGTGCGTTGGCTCCCTCTACTGGTACGCGCCTCATTCAAATGTCGCCACACATTTAAAATTGCAGGGTGTCTTTACACTGTCATAGCTCCTAGATAGATTTCTTCAGAGCTGAAAATCGCTGTGATTATTCACCATAGCCTGCTTTGTCTTACAGTGAAAGAACGATGTCAACGTATAGCATCGTTGGTTACTTTAATTATGTTTGTTTTTTTAAATCAAATCCTACAAAACAGGACCATTGTGACACAAAACCTCTCACACACTAACACAAACTCTTTATACAGATACAGAGCTTTACATGTATAAATAAGGCAGACAAAAATGCATAAAACACAAGCTATCCACAGACTGTCGGTGGACGCCATGTCACTTTATTTTGTTTTTATCTTGTTTCTTTTTGGTGTAGCCTCATTAAACAAAATGTTTATAAAAATGACCACTTTTATTATGAATTATTAGGAAATTAATAATTCATTATTAATTATTTATTATGAACACACCTGCCACCCTCAAGTAGAGGTGGCAGAGAGGAGGCACTTGGAGTTTCGGTCGAGAAAGTGTCCGTGTGACTGAGTCCTGTCCCAGCTCTGCTTCAAGGTCTGTCGGTCCAGCTTGTTGAGGGTCTGAGAGCAAAGACGGATATCCTGGACCAGCTCTGACAAACTGTCCAGGTCTTGACTCTCCCAGGGGCCAGAGACCTGACAACCTGCAGGTTAAGCAACAAAGAATCATTTTATTTCATATCCATAATTTCCATTTTCCCCCCTATAAATATTTGACATCCAAATGTAGCCTGTTAGCTAGCGTTCAGCAATGTTTTCTGCTCCATAAAATGGAAAATTAATTCACAGCTAATCTTTTTTTTTTTAAATCTTTAAACCACACTTCTATATTGTAATGTCTGTGTGTGTAATCATCATGTAACACCTCTGTGCATACATACTAAATGTTCAAACTTAGAAATGCGTCAAAAGGAAACGCACTGATAGCAAGAAAGAAACTGTTGCCAAGTACAACTTTGCACAGGTGATAAAAACATCAAAGAAATCCAAATTGTGAATTAGTGTGAAACGGTGAATCTAAGAATAGCTTTAGAAAAAAAAAGGAACTCCATGGAGTATCTCCAAGTTCAGACATACCTTCGAGGTTTAGAAGTGTCAGTGGTCGACGGGCCTCTCTGACAGACGCCAGGATGTTGTGAAGTCCCACTGATGTAACAGACGGATTTCCTGACAGATTCAGACTCACCAGTGTGGGACACGACGAGAGGCACCTGTGAAATAATAAGAAAAAGTCCAACAGGCCAGTAAAGAGTGACAATTTAAACAAAGGCAAAGCCCCACTAACATGAGTAATAACTGAGCCGTAGAAATGACGCCCTCACACACACACACACACACACCTCGCCAAGGTAGCTACACTGCTGTCTGTCAGCCCATTTGCAGCCAGGCTGAGGTGGGTCAGAGAGCACTCGTCCTGCAAAAACACAAAAGTCTTAACCTGATTGCACAATTATATCTTTCGACAATAAATGACATTGCATGATTTTTGCGTGCACACCTGTGACAGGACTTTGGCGAGGTGTTCCAGTGCCGGGTAATCAGCAGGCCCTCTGCAGACAGCTGACAGGTCCACGTGTGGGAGGCAGTGGAGGGGCAGAGTCTTTAACACCAGCTCAAAGTCGGTGGAGCCCAGGGGATTGAGGGACAGGCACACTGCTTTCAAATGGCCTGTGCCTGAACGTTCAGAAGATGTAAAGTTAGTTGCAGTTTTGCTTATGGGTGGGAGTTCAGTGAAGCTTAAGGCTTCAGTCAGCTGCTTGTTAGAGAGTCACCTGTGAGCGCGCTGGCTAGCAGCAGTCGATGCTGCTGAAGGAAATGAGCAGTGAGACCTGCAGAGACCGCTTGGCTAGCACAGGGCAGCAGGACAGCAGACAGGACAGAGACTCAGACACGCCGTCCCCCAGTGGGTTCATACTGAGGTCCAGCTCCTCCAGGCACTTTGAGTGGAAACGAGCAGAAAAAGCAAATGATCACGAGAGCCAATTCTCTCTGACAGATATCATTGATATGAATCAGGTTAGCTTGTTATTAAGATCTAAGGTAGTTATTAAGACCAGAGGTACTTAAATACAGGTTAGATGGTAAACCTGGAGCTGCCACTATTGGCTAGCTGAGGCCCTTACCGGGAATGCAGGTGCACTCTGTCCCTTTAAAGCATTTACAGCCTTCTCCAGGCCGTCCCCTGTAATGCAGTTGGCAGAAATGTCCAGCAGCTGCAGACGAGGCATGGTGAGCGTTGTGGCAATCAGCTCAGGGAGAAGGTCGTCAGACATACGGTTTCCAGAAATTCGCAGCTCCGTGAGGCTGGCCTGAAGTTTTAGGGCACGGAGGAGCGGGCTGAGGGAAGAGGCGGCCAAACCGAGACATTTGGAGTCCTGACACGGAGGAACCCCGGTCCCGAACCTCACATAGCCGGGAGACACGCTTGTTCTCATCTACAGGTAGAAAGAGATGGTACTTCATAACAGAATACAAGAATGCACATGTGTCCGTTTTATAATGCATTTCCTCTGTGTTGCTCACCCACTGCCAGACTTTGACAGGCCTTCTTGTATCGCTCAGGGAGAGGAGGGAGATCCCCACGAGCAAACGTCAGCCAGAACCCACAACACAAACCCATCAGTTATCCTGCACTGGTGCGGGAAAGTGAAGCCAAGGATTCAATCCCAAAAACTGTGATTCCTTCAGTGTCTTCTGGAAGCTGGCTCCAAAAGCAAGTCAGCATCCAGTCTGGTAATAGAAATGGTTCTAATCTTTACAGTTTCTCAGATTGTAGTTTCTCAGGCAGCTTGTTAACATAATCAGCCCTTCACCTTCTTACCAGAATCATACAGTCTAAAACCTGCACGCCTCATCTGGGTAAGAAAGATGAAGTCATTGTGGAAGGACCTAGAACCTCCATTCCTTCTATCAGTGATTTAATGAAAAGACCTCTGTGTCTATGAGAAAGTCTATTTTATGAATTTGGGCCATACTTTGCCTAAGAAAAGGAGTATGCTCACTGGCTGACATGCAAGCTGTTTCACAGTCATAGCCGTCCTCTTGTCACTGTGGGTTGTTTTGTTTTTTTTAAATCCAAGATAGCAACGGTGACAACATTTGTCTTAAACACTCGTGATCAGACTTCATCAACCAATCATGGTAGTCTTCAGCATCTTTTAAATTGTCTGTGGTCCAAGTATGGTCACTTCTGGCTCTCCTCAGTGTCACCTCACCTCTTCATTTGTGTGCAGGACGGCCAGTAGCTGGTCCTGCGGGGAGAGCAGAGCGCCTTCTTTCTGCAGAGAGAGACGAGGCAGGAGGCCACATTTCTGGTAGTAACGCTGAGCTGCCTGCTCACACAGCCACGACACAGAGCAGGAGTTGGCCTCACTGGGATGCAGAGCAATGACCGGCGATTAAACAGAAATTAAAAACAAAACAACAACAACAACAACAAAACACTATACCAATCAGATTGGGATTTATTTTTATGTACTGCTCAAACTTAAAACTTTTCACCGACCTTTGTGGAACTGGGATCAGGAAGACGTCTTCCTGAACCCGGACCCTCATTCTGATTGGTGGAGGAAGTGACGTGGGCATAGGAGCAACCAAAGTTTGAGTTGGAGGCTAGATTAAACAAAATAAAACATTCAAGCACTGTTAAAACATCTGTATTTAATGTCGTCAACTCTTTGTAGAAAGACAAAGCAGAGTCTGTGGAGGGATCAGAAAGTCTAAACATCAGGAAAGTAAAAGTTTGTCAGGTGATGCTACAAAACACCAAGGTATAACTATATATAAGATCCGAAATGGGCGATGTCATCTTTTACTCCTGGACAAAGCCCACGGCATCCAGGCTGCAGAAATATGTAAAAACAGCTCGCCCGTTTTGATCAGCTCGCGCTCATTTACTTCCACATTCATCACTGTTCAAAATGAATCAGAAATGAAGACACATCATCTTCAAGTTATATCCCCTAGTGACACTGAATTATAGTTATTCTCTCACTGAGTGTGCATTTCCTGAATAATTCATGTGTAGTCTCACTCTGACTATCACCTTTTCACACTTGGAGTGACTTATTCACAATCACTGTGTTGTGTGTATTTCCTTAGTTAGTGTTACTCCATCCGTAACTAACAAACAGCAAAAGAGCATTCCACTTCTGACCTAAGCATGGATAAGGAGAGGTGGGGGCGGTGTGTCTGATCTCCAATCGTCATCATCTGCATCCCCAAGCTGTTCTTTCTCTGAGAGAGGCCTCTACTGGACAGGGAGGAAACTGCAGATCCTGAAAGAAAAAGGGCACAACAAGCTAGAAAAGTGGGAAAAGCACGAAAAAGAAAAACCAAACAAACCCAGTCTAATCTGCAGGCCGTGTCCGAGTTCAAATACTTGTTTTGAATTCCAGCTGCAGAAGATAAGGCAGTTTCCTCTACTCTTGGCCCAGATGAGTGTGGTAAAAAGCAAACTTACAAATCAGATGTCCTTGCAGAGCCTTAACTCCATCCTGTACATCCGATATGGACTGAAGCTGTCTGGTGAGGCTTGCTATGAACACCAGCTGCCTGATAATGTTGATGACCCACTCTTTCTGTGAGCCAGCACAGCCTGTGTGTGTGGAGGGATGTCGGGAAAAAAACAAAACAAAAAAACAATTAGCCTGAATTAGGACTAGTTGTCATCATTTTTTTTCACATAGCCACGGTTTTTTCTATGGTCTGTTTTTGGGCCATTAATGTAGTTTGGTAACAGCATTATGCTTAAAAATGTTCATCTTTTACTGTTACCTGTTGTGGATCACAAAGTTTAAAACTACTTAAAAACACACACAAACACAACAAAGTAACTCCACCATGTGTCTATCCGGTCTTTAAGTGATGACGTGATCAATCCTACTTCTGGGCCCAAACTACTCTGCGTTTAATAAGGCTGTTGTGTTTTTAACATGTTTTAATGCTTTGTAACTTGTTCTATTTAATCTCAACAAGCCCCTTACAAAAAGTAAGTGATCACTGTCGGCCTCTCTCAGTTTTTATTACAACTATTCATTTTAAAGCTCAGTTTTTAAAACCTTACCATGTAACTACAGCCCAGGCAATGCAGCAGCACATTAATGACTAACCTGTATGTGGATGGATTATCTCAGTTGTTCTCTTGACTGAAGTTTGGTCCGTTTACAGCATCCTGCCATGCCACTGCATTTGTCCCTAACCATCGGGAACCCTCACCTTAATTCTTATCCAGTGGAAAAAAGTTCCCCTTCATCACTGTGTTAATGTTATGCTAACATAGCTGTTTCGCTAGTCACATAGCACATCACTATATACCAGCTAGCCAAACTTCAGTAACCCTACAAACATCACTGCTGCTTACTTTCCTGTCTTCATGTATGTCAGAAGTGATAGCAGAGCTGTGCCTTTTAATTTGTTTTAGAAATCCCTCAGTCAGAACCTGGTATATTATATTTAGACGGAAACTAGTGAGCTAACTCTCTGCTAACTTCTAACTTCAGACAGATTTTTAACTCTCAGTGATCATTTGACTTTGGGACCTGCAGTGTAGTTTGGGTCCAGACACGCTAATGACCAGACTTAAAGACCAAATTTCGGGTCACTTTTGCTGGTCCCAAGCCCCAATAAAGAAGCTAGCTTGAAGCTTGACATAAAAAACAATAATTGCTAAGAAAAGTGTAATTTGTAGTTCTAAATATATTCTAAATGCATTTAGATCGTTTTTACTCACTTTATGTCTCTTCCACGATGTTACGTCTCTCTCCTATGTTGGTTACAATTACATAAGCACTTAGCAGGACAGTGGAAAAACCCAGGGCCACAGTGATACTGAGAATTCCACGGTGTTCACTGTCTTCAGCAACCTTACGAGGGCCGGTTGAACGGCTACAGTCTTATCATACACGTGCAGTGTTCCTACAAGCCATAAGGTTACCTTGAGTGAGGAAGATGATGATTGAATGTCCGTCTGAGTCCATAGGTTGAGGTGCAAGCACATTTCTCCCATTCTCCACAGAGGGCAGTGGCGCATAGGTGTGACGTCACTAACACTTAAGTTGCCTTAGAGTGATAGCAGAAAATTGTGAGCGTTACACTTGTATGCGGCTTGACGTAGGCACACATTGGCAGGGATGTGGTTGGAACGGCTGACTAGATAAGGCCTGGTGTCCAGCTAATGAAAAAGAGCCGAAAATTGGGGTGCGGCTGCGCAGGCGTGCACTTTAAATATAGCACTTTTGCCCTGTCATTCCGGGCCGTCCGAGTGGCTCATGGGAACGTGACAGGCCCTATGGCAGAGATTGAGGACAGAGGGCAGTGGTTCGAATCCCATGCGGACCATATGTTGGGGACACAAAAAAAAAAAAAAAAAAAAAAAAAAAATCCCTGGCTCTGAAATTCACTTGCTACGCTTGCTAGAAGCCTACAGGCGAGCCTACAGAATGGGCTCTCTCTGCCTTTTTTTTTTTTTTTTTTACCCCTGTCTCAAAATCTCTTCCATCAATCAATATTGGTTGTTATGGTTGCTATGGACGCCAAACACACCATGCATTGTCGCTTTCTCAATCTCTTCTTCATGTCCGAACAAACGCTCAATTTTGCCTTCATTAACACAAATTATACATCAAAATGTAGGTATTTTTCTTGCCTTTAACAAAATGGCACTGTCATTATTGTAGGAGTTGCCGTTTTCTCGCAAATGGCCTCGAAACAACACAGTTAAAAAATGTCCACATTCAAAGTCTATGGAGACTTGAGTGAAAATGACAGCTGAAATTCTGTAACAGAGGCGTTTTCAACTCCTCATATCTCCTAGATGTATTTTTCTTTAGAGACCTGAAAACCGCCTTGATTTTTTTTTCCTTTTTTATTAAAGCCTGCTGATTGTTACAGTGAAAGAATGATGTCGACAGTCCGTGTACTTTTGGAGTTACAGAACATTTTGTAAGACGAAGAAACGGCAGTTTTCACCTCTCAGTTGTGGTAAACGCTTGAAATATATTATAGGGCAGGCCGCGGCGTAGAGAACGCGCTTTGGGAGCGAGAGACCCAGGTTGAAATCTAGCCAGTGGCAGTATCTAATATCGTTCCCTAATTCACTTTATAATTACAAATTCTCAACACTTGAACATTCCCACGTGTGTTCTGATCAAAACAGTGCAAGAATGAGCTCTTTAGCTTTTGATTTACAACTTATCCACATTTCTTTGCGGACACTCCTGCATGTCACAAATACATTGCACAAAGCGCATCTGTGGCTGTGTACCATTCGTGGTGCGTTGGCTCCCTCTACTGGTACGCGCCTCATTCAAATGTCGCCACACATTTAAAATTGCAGGGTGTCTTTACACTGTCATAGCTCCTAGATAGATTTCTTCAGAGCTGAAAATCGCTGTGATTATTCACCATAGCCTGCTTTGTCTTACAGTGAAAGAACGATGTCAACGTATAGCATCGTTGGTTACTTTAATTATGTTTGTTTTTTTAAATCAAATCCTACAAAACAGGACCATTGTGACACAAAACCTCTCACACACTAACACAAACTCTTTATACAGATACAGAGCTTTACATGTATAAATAAGGCAGACAAAAATGCATAAAACACAAGCTATCCACAGACTGTCGGTGGACGCCATGTCACTTTATTTTGTTTTTATCTTGTTTCTTTTTGGTGTAGCCTCATTAAACAAAATGTTTATAAAAATGACCACTTTTATTATGAATTATTAGGAAATTAATAATTCATTATTAATTATTTATTATGAACACACCTGCCACCCTCAAGTAGAGGTGGCAGAGAGGAGGCACTTGGAGTTTCGGTCGAGAAAGTGTCCGTGTGACTGAGTCCTGTCCCAGCTCTGCTTCAAGGTCTGTCGGTCCAGCTTGTTGAGGGTCTGAGAGCAAAGACGGATATCCTGGACCAGCTCTGACAAACTGTCCAGGTCTTGACTCTCCCAGGGGCCAGAGACCTGACAACATGCAGGTTAAGCAACAAAGAATCATTTTATTTCATATCCATAATTTCCATTTTCCCCCCTATAAATATTTGACATCCAAATGTAGCCTGTTAGCTAGCGTTCAGCAATGTTTTCTGCTCCATAAAATGGAAAATTAATTCACAGCTAATCTTTTTTTTTAAATCTTTAAACCACACTTCTATATTGTAATGTCTGTGTGTGTAATCATCATGTAACACCTCTGTGCATACATACTAAATGTTCAAACTTAGAAATGCGTCAAAAGGAAACGCACTGATAGCAAGAAAGAAACTGTTGCCAAGTACAACTTTGCACAGGTGATAAAAACATCAAAGAAATCCAAATTGTGAATTAGTGTGAAACGGTGAATCTAAGAATAGCTTTAGAAAAAATAAGGAACTCCATGGAGTATCTCCAAGTTCAGACATACCTTCGAGGTTTAGAAGTGTCAGTGGTCGACGGGCCTCTCTGACAGACGCCAGGATGTTGTGAAGTCCCACTGATGTAACAGACGGATTTCCTGACAGATTCAGACTCACCAGTGTGGGACACGACGAGAGGCACCTGTGAAATAATAAGAAAAAGTCCAACAGGCCAGTAAAGAGTGACAATTTAAACAAAGGCAAAGCCCCACTAACATGAGTAATAACTGAGCTGTAGAAATGACGCCCTCACACACACACACACACACACACACACACCTCGCCAAGGTAGCTACACTGCTGTCTGTCAGCCCATTTGCAGCCAGGCTGAGGTGGGTCAGAGAGCACTCGTCCTGCAAAAACACAAAAGTCTTAACCTGATTGCACAATTATATCTTTCGACAATAAATGACATTGCATGATTTTTGCGTGCACACCTGTGACAGGACTTTGGCGAGGTGTTCCAGTGCCGGGTAATCAGCAGGCCCTCTGCAGACAGCTGACAGGTCCACGTGTGGGAGGCAGTGGAGGGGCAGAGTCTTTAACACCAGCTCAAAGCCGGTGGAGCCCAGGGGATTGAGGGACAGGCACACTGCTTTCAAATGGCCTGTGCCTGAACGTTCAGAAGATGTAAAGTTAGTTGCAGTTTTGCTTATGGGTGGGAGTTCAGTGAAGCTTAAGGCTTCAGTCAGCTGCTTGTTAGAGAGTCACCTGTGAGCGCGCTGGCTAGCAGCAGTCGATGCTGCTGAAGGAAATGAGCAGTGAGACCTGCAGAGACCGCTTGGCTAGCACAGGGCAGCAGGACAGCAGACAGGACAGAGACTCAGACACGCCGTCCCCCAGTGGGTTCATACTGAGGTCCAGCTCCTCCAGGCACTTTGAGTGGAAACGAGCAGAAAAAGCAAATGATCACGAGAGCCAATTCTCTCTGACAGATATCATTGATATGAATCAGGTTAGCTTGTTATTAAGATCTAAGGTAGTTATTAAGACCAGAGGTACTTAAATACAGGTTAGATGGTAAACCTGGAGCTGCCACTATTGGCTAGCTGAGGCCCTTACCGGGAATGCAGGTGCACTCTGTCCCTTTAAAGCATTTACAGCCTTCTCCAGGCCGTCCCCTGTAATGCAGTTGGCAGAAATGTCCAGCAGCTGCAGACGAGGCATGGTGAGCGTTGTGGCAATCAGCTCAGGGAGAAGGTCGTCAGACATACGGTTTCCAGAAATTCGCAGCTCCGTGAGGCTGGCCTGAAGTTTTAGGGCACGGAGGAGCGGGCTGAGGGAAGAGGCGGCCAAACCGAGACATTTGGAGTCCTGACACGGAGGAACCCCGGTCCCGAACCTCACATAGCCGGGAGACACGCTTGTTCTCATCTACAGGTAGAAAGAGATGGTACTTCATAACAGAATACAAGAATGCACATGTGTCCGTTTTATAATGCATTTCCTCTGTGTTGCTCACCCACTGCTAGACTTTGACAGGCCTTCTTGTATCGCTCAGGGAGAGGAGGGAGATCCCCACGAGCAAACGTCAGCCAGAACCCACAACACAAACCCATCAGTTATCCTGCACTGGTGCGGGAAAGTGAAGCCAAGGATTCAATCCCAAAAACTGTGATTCCTTCAGTGTCTTCTGGAAGCTGGCTCCAAAAGCAAGTCAGCATCCAGTCTGGTAATAGAAATGGTTCTAATCTTTACAGTTTCTCAGATTGTAGTTTCTCAGGCAGCTTGTTAACATAATCAGCCCTTCACCTTCTTACCAGAATCATACAGTCTAAAACCTGCACGCCTCATCTGGGTAAGAAAGATGAAGTCATTGTGGAAGGACCTAGAACCTCCATTCCTTCTATCAGTGATTTAATGAAAAGACCTCTGTGTCTATGAGAAAGTCTATTTTATGAATTTGGGCCATACTTTGCCTAAGAAAAGGAGTATGCTCACTGGCTGACATGCAAGCTGTTTCACAGTCATAGCCGTCCTCTTGTCACTGTGGGTTGTTTTGTTTTTTTTAAATCCAAGATAGCAACGGTGACAACATTTGTCTTAAACACTCGTGATCAGACTTCATCAACCAATCATGGTAGTCTTCAGCATCTTTTAAATTGTCTGTGGTCCAAGTATGGTCACTTCTGGCTCTCCTCAGTGTCACCTCACCTCTTCATTTGTGTGCAGGACGGCCAGTAGCTGGTCCTGCGGGGAGAGCAGAGCGCCTTCTTTCTGCAGAGAGAGACGAGGCAGGAGGCCACATTTCTGGTAGTAACGCTGAGCTGCCTGCTCACACAGCCACGACACAGAGCAGGAGTTGGCCTCACTGGGATGCAGAGCAATGACCGGCGATTAAACAGAAATTAAAAACAAAACAACAACAACAACAAAAAAACACTATACCAATCAGATTGGGATTTATTTTTATGTACTGCTCAAACTTAAAACTTTTCACCGACCTTTGTGGAACTGGGATCAGGAAGACGTCTTCCTGAACCCGGACCCTCATTCTGATTGGTGGAGGAAGTGACGTGGGCATAGGAGCAACCAAAGTTTGAGTTGGAGGCTAGATTAAACAAAATAAAACATTCAAGCACTGTTAAAACATCTGTATTTAATGTCGTCAACTCTTTGTAGAAAGACAAAGCAGAGTCTGTGGAGGGATCAGAAAGTCTAAACATCAGGAAAGTAAAAGTTTGTCAGGTGATGCTACAAAACACCAAGGTATAACTATATATAAGATCCGAAATGGGCGATGTCATCTTTTACTCCTGGACAAAGCCCACGGCATCCAGGCTGCAGAAATATGTAAAAACAGCTCGCCCGTTTTGATCAGCTCGCGCTCATTTACTTCCACATTCATCACTGTTCAAAATGAATCAGAAATGAAGACACATCATCTTCAAGTTATATCCCCTAGTGACACTGAATTATAGTTATTCTCTCACTGAGTGTGCATTTCCTGAATAATTCATGTGTAGTCTCACTCTGACTATCACCTTTTCACACTTGGAGTGACTTATTCACAATCACTGTGTTGTGTGTATTTCCTTAGTTAGTGTTACTCCATCCGTAACTAACAAACAGCAAAAGAGCATTCCACTTCTGACCTAAGCATGGATAAGGAGAGGTGGGGGCGGTGTGTCTGATCTCCAATCGTCATCATCTGCATCCCCAAGCTGTTCTTTCTCTGAGAGAGGCCTCTACTGGACAGGGAGGAAACTGCAGATCCTGAAAGAAAAAGGGCACAACAAGCTAGAAAAGTGGGAAAAGCACGAAAAAGAAAAACCAAACAAACCCAGTCTAATCTGCAGGCCGTATCCGAGTTCAAATACTTGTTTTGAATTCCAGCTGCAGAAGATAAGGCAGTTTCCTCTACTCTTGGCCCAGATGAGTGTGGTAAAAAGCAAACTTACAAATCAGATGTCCTTGCAGAGCCTTAACTCCATCCTGTACATCCGATATGGACTGAAGCTGTCTGGTGAGGCTTGCTATGAACACCAGCTGCCTGATAATGTTGATGACCCACTCTTTCTGTGAGCCAGCACAGCCTGTGTGTGTGGAGGGATGTCGGGAAAAAAACAAAACAAAAAAACAATTAGCCTGAATTAGGACTAGTTGTCATCATTTTTTTTCACATAGCCACGGTTTTTTCTATGGTCTGTTTTTGGGCCATTAATGTAGTTTGGTAACAGCATTATGCTTAAAAATGTTCATCTTTTACTGTTACCTGTTGTGGATCACAAAGTTTAAAACTACTTAAAAACACACACAAACACAACAAAGTAACTCCACCATGTGTCTATCCGGTCTTTAAGTGATGACGTGATCAATCCTACTTCTGGGCCCAAACTACTCTGCGTTTAATAAGGCTGTTGTGTTTTTAACATGTTTTAATGCTTTGTAACTTGTTCTATTTAATCTCAACAAGCCCCTTACAAAAAGTAAGTGATCACTGTCGGCCTCTCTCAGTTTTTATTACAACTATTCATTTTAAAGCTCAGTTTTTAAAACCTTACCATGTAACTACAGCCCAGGCAATGCAGCAGCACATTAATGACTAACCTGTATGTGGATGGATTATCTCAGTTGTTCTCTTGACTGAAGTTTGGTCCGTTTACAGCATCCTGCCATGCCACTGCATTTTTCCCTAACCATCGGGAAGCTACGGTGGCCCTGAGAGGCCAAACGGACTGCAACTTCAGAAAACACTTGCAAAACATTAACAGTGCAGTGAATCCTGCTTGTTCCGTAATATTCAGGACTGCAAACCGAGCAGCATCACTGACTTTCAGCCTGTTGTGTTTGTGGATATATGACTGACTTTAATTATCCACAAAATCATCAGATTCTCTGTAAGATTAAGGTCGACTATCTGGCGTATAAAGTAAAGGCTTTAAAACAAAGTAAATGCTGAAAGTACAAACATCGCTAATGTCACATAACTTTGCCGGCATGTGGCCAACAGTAATGTTCTAATGTTCCTCATTATTAAACATTAGCACATAAATAAGTGACATATTATTCAGAACTTACTTTTGAAAGTTTACTCTTTGGCCACTCCACTTCTTTGAAGTGTCTCCCAGTCCCAGTGCACTTGTTAGCATGTTTTGGTTCGTGCAACTGGTGCGTCCGGTTATTGTCTCCCCAGAAACATTTCTGTTGTATTTTTTTCCTATTTCCGTTGTGTTGTGTGTGCTTTTGCAGCGTTTTTCTTTTTGCAGCATTTTTCTTTTTGCAAGTGTTTTTCTTTTTGCAGCATTTTTCTTTTTGCAAGTGTTTTTCTTTTTGCAGCATTTTTTCTTTTGCAAGTGTTTTCTGAAGTTGCAGTCCGTTTGGCCTCTCAGGGCCACCGTACCTTTGTTTGGCCTGCTAGAATGGTGCCCGGAGGCCACGCCCCCTCCCGTGACATCACGTTCCAAAGCCCTATAGACAATAACACCAAATTTAAAAGAAAGAAGAAGAAAAAAGAATGTTACTGTTACATTTTGTTATGACATCATTATGATGTCATAGTAGTGAATCTATAAGTAGGGGTAAGAATCCCAAACTTTCAGTCAGTTTATTTGCAACACTCAAGATTGCAGCATTCAAAGGTAAACCTGAGAAACATTTTAAAACAGTTGAACCTTTAACACAGTCACTTCATCAACACTCTAACATGTCTCAGAGTAAACACGGCAAAAGTCAACAAGCTTACGCTGGCTTTACTACAATGGACCACCAAAATCCAGAGCCAAATTCTGAAGAAACACATTTCCAGCTTCCACTCAAGAGGAAGCGAGGCCCGCATTATGCTGCACAGAATTGCAGAAGTCCCGACAGCTGCTCTCCACCAAGGAAAAAGAGACGAATCTGTGAAGAAAAAACTGTGTTGAAAAGACGATACAGTCAGATTTCAAAAGGCAGCAAAAACAACTCTGAGAGCTACTCTCCAGAGAGAAAGAGGATGAGAATAGACACTGAGAAAAAAGAAACAGCAGTGACTCCGAGCATCCAAAAAGGTTCTTCTTCAAGGACTATCCAACTCCAAGTTCAGAAAAAGAACAATATGAACTTGAGTGATACCAAAACCTCTCAAAACACACCAAAAGACAACAAGAGTCCAGAACAAGCAGCAGTGACACAGAGCATCCAGAAAAGTTATGCGCCAAGGACTTTCCAACAACTAGTTGAGAAAATGGACGTTACGACCTCGAGTGATACCATAACCTCTGAAAACACTCCAAAATACAACAAGAGGCCAGAACAAGCAGCAGTGACACAGAGCATCCAGAAAAGTTCTTCGTCAAGGACTATCCAACACGTAGTTGAGAAAATGGACGTTACGACCTCGAGTGATACCATAACCTCTGAAAACACTCCAAAATACAACAAGAGGCCAGAACAAGCAGCAGTGACACAGAGCATCCAGAAAAGTTCTTTGTCAAGGAATATCCGACACGTAGTTGAGAAAATTAACGTTACGACCTCGAGTGATACCATAACCTCTGAAAACACTCCAAAATACAACAAGAGGCCAGAACAAGCAGCAGTGACACAGAGCATCCAGAAAAGTTATGCGCCAAGGACTTTCCAACAACTAGTTGAGAAAATGGACGTTACGACCTCGAGTGATACCATAACCTCTGAAAACACTCCAAAATACAACAAGAGGCCAGAACAAGCAGCAGTGACACAGAGCATCCAGAAAAGTTATGCGCCAAGGACTTTCCAACAACTAGTTGAGAAAATGGACGTTACGACCTCGAGTGATACCATAACCTCTGAAAACACTCCAAAATACAACAAGAGGCCAGAACAAGCAGCAGTGACACAGAGCATCCAGAAAAGTTCTTCGTCAAGGACTTTCCAACAACTAGTTGAGAAAATGGACAATATGACCTTGAGTGATACCAAAACCTCTGAAAACACACTGAAAGACAACAAGAGGCCAGAACAAGCAGCAGTGACACAGAGCATCCGAAAAAGTTTTCCGCCAAAGAATATCCAACACCTAGTTAAAACAATGAACGATATGACCTTGGGTGATACCAAAACATCTGAAAACACACTGAAAGACAACAAGAGGCCAGAACAATCAGTAGTGACACAGAGCATCCAAAAAAGTCCCTGGTCCAGGACTATCCGACTCCCAGGTCAGAAAACAAACGATACGGCCTTGAGCGATACCAACACCTGTGAAAACACACCGAAAAAGAAAGAGAGCCCAGAAGACCAGAGAGAAACAAACGTGTGGATCATTGGGTCCAGTTACATTAGACGAGCCAAGGGTGAAGCAAAAGAGATTTTCGGAGAAAATTTCGGACTTAATACCAAAGTCCAGTGGTTTGGCAAACGAGGAATGCGCTGGGGGGGAGTCCTTCCTTGTTTTTATAAGGAGCTATCCACACAGAGCCCACCTGACATACTGGTAATCCATGCTGGGGGCAATGATTTGGGACTCTTTTCTGCTTATGAACTTTCTTCTGTCATTGAGAAGGAATTGATGCAATTGCACACAGAGTTCCCCTCAATGACAATTGCATATTCATCCATCAATGAGCGTCAAGTGTGGATATATGGAAATCCAGGCGAAATCAATAAGGACAGGAAGACTGTGAATGCCAGCATTAGAAAGGCTGTCGACCGCTTCGATGGAGTGATTATTGAGCATCCGCACATCAGGTTTTTTGACAACTCCATTTTTTTACACAACGGAGTTCGTTTCTCCAAGAAAGGAAATGAACTGTTTCTGACAAGCATCCGCACGGCCATCCAGAAAAGTCTTCAGTCACGTCACTGAAAACTGACTTGAGACATTTCTTTCACAGTCCAGAAAACCATACGTTGTTCATTTTAGGCAATGTGAGCAACATATAGCTAACGTGTGCTCTCTTTTTTCTTTTCCTCTGCCTCTCACCCCCCAACCAGTCATGACAGATGGCTGCCCCTTTCTTAGCCTGGTTCTGTCAAAGGTTTCTCCCTTTTTATAAGGGAGTTTTTCCTTTCCACCGTTGCCCAGCGCTTGCTATTAAAGGAGATCATTCGATTGTTGGGGTTGATAGTTTAGAATCTAAACTAAACTAATAAACATAAAACATCAGGTGAGGGGTTCACATAGCATGGAGCACTACAAAAATTACAAATAAAAACATGTAATTGGTGGCAAATCAAAAATAAAATAAAAAAAATTGAAAAATATCTCTTACTGCTCTGTTTATTTCCTTAAATGAACACTTGTACTTTTTGTCATAGAAGAATAAGAATATTAATATAAATATGAACACCAAGGCGTTCCCAGGCCAGCCGAGAGATATAATCTCTCCAGCCTGTCTTGGGTCTGCCCCGGGGCCAAATGCCTGGTGGCACCCTTGCCTCCATGGGCACCTTAACTCATCACTTTTGGCGCAGAGAATGTATTTTATGAACTAATATTAGTAGGCTGAAGCCTTTTATTTGAGCTGTGATTGTTTTTGTTATTAAGATACATATTAATATGTTTTTTTAAGGATCAAGATGTGGGTTTGTTTTTCCAGCTTTGTTAACAGTTGTTTTTTCAGAGATCAGATGTCCTCACAGGACAACATATACAAAAATATGATTTTACAGAATATGATGCATTGGTGTGGATTAAACAGTGTAATAGTTTTGATATTTACCTTAAAGAGCAGTAACCTTAATCAATATTGCACAGATAGAGAAAATCAGCAAAGTTATTGGCTTTAGTTTTGATATTTTGCCAGTAAAACAGTTTTATGTCTCCTGAGGTCTTTTCATTGTTTTATTGTTTCTTTTGCTAAAGAAAAATATCCCTGCCATTCCTCATTGTTAGCTAATCATGAATCCATCACTGGATCACACCCAATTGCTAGCACAATAATCATGTTTAAGGTTGTGAGCTGGTGTCTGATTTGTGTTTTCGTTAAATTAAGGCATCATCTGCACAAATGAACCACTTCATCAGAAAACAGAAAACTAAGTGTCTGTCATGGTCCTGAGTCTGTGTTGCCTTATGCTTTTGTTCATTCCGAGTATGTATTCTGCTGTGATTTTGCCATTTGTTAGGTTTCTGTTCTTTACCTGCCTGCTCCCACTTCTGTGTTCCCTCTGTCTGTCCTCGGTGTTATTGTGTCTACTTATGAGTCCGCCTGTCAAGTTCAGTGCCCTGTCTGGTTCTCTGTCCTGTTTTATTCTGAAAGTTCATGTTTCATGTCAGTGTGTTCAGTTTTACCACTCCCCTGTCTCGTTAGCCTAATTTCTCCCAGCTGTGTCTCCCTCCTGTGGCCCATTCCCTGATTACTCCCCGTGTATTTAAGCCCTGTGTTTTCCTGTGCTCTCTGTTGCGTCGTCTGTTTAACTCCATGTCCGTCTGCATAATTCTGTGTAACCTGGTGTTCAGTCTGCGTCTCTCCGCCATCTTTCTTTGTGCATTTTGTTCCTCCTCCCGTGCGTGTTTGGTAGTGATGGGCAGATGAAGCTTCATGAAGCACTGAAGCTTTTCATCCAATTGGTTCACTCCAGTGCAAAGCTTCTTGAAGCTTCATTTGCTCTATTAGGACACCTACTGGACGTAAAAATATTAGTTGGCATGAATTTGAAGAGTGTGGCCTTTTGCACACAGCCTGTAAATGTCAACAACAAAAGGAGTGTGTAAAACATCTATATTGTATTGATGGCAGCATACTGTGTATATTTATACTGGCAGTATGGAAAATGATCATTTGGAAATGCTTAAAATGGAAATGATCATTTACTGTGAGGTGAGGTGTGGTTGGGGGTGTGGACAGTGGTTGTGCTTTTGTAACGTTGAGGTATGGACAGCTACACACTGAGGCTTTGAGCCTCAGTCCTGCCCACGTTTTATTCTGTAAAAACTAAATTTTCACTGCTTTTATGACCTTTTAGTGGGGAGAACATAGCTAGGATTTAATGATTTCACAAATCTTTTGAATCCTTTGTCCTCCACAATGCTAAATGGCTGGGAGTCCTCAATCACCATGCTAACCAGGTCTTCATCTATTGGAGATTGTTCTCCTGAGGAAAGACAATAAAGACAAAGCACAAATATAAATATCACACACGGAACGTATTACAGTTGTATAATATTGTTATATCATTTAGTAACATTACTGCATCCTATATTATCATTGCATTTGATGGCTCACCTGGTCTTGCTCCACAATTGGTGTTCCCCTTATTCTCATGCAAAGCTCTGTAGTGCCTAAGCATGGATGAGGTGTTGTTGTTATATCCCAGCTCCCTGGCACATAGCAAACACTTCACCTTGTACAAAAGTAAAGCCGCTTAACATAAATTGTATTGCACCATCATTATTATGAAAATACTTCTGTAGAAATTTACATACCTTGTTGGGAGGAATAAAATCAAAATGTTCCCACACAGGGGAGGACATCCTCCTCTTCTTAGCTGGCTCCATTCTCTCCTGACTTTCTCTCCTCACTCTCATAAACCTCCAAACTGTCTCCAAACTCTCACTAACCGCAACTCTCCATCAAACACCTACATTTTGAATGAAGTCTGAGGGGTTTATATCGCTGTCATATCTCGCGACAAAGTTCGAACCACTTCATGAACCAGTCACGTGGTACAGCCGGGCAGCGAGGCTTCGGACGTCATCATTTTCAGCTCTTCCCATAAATGAAGCAAGCCTCGATACGCGCATCGCGGAAACGCCCCCTCAATTACTCGACACAAGCTTCGAAGCCTCGATACAGAACGTAACATCACTAGTGTTTGGTTTAAGTTGAGTTCTTTAGGTTTCCCCAGTTTAGGTTTGTTTGCTCCCCGCTCTGCTCCTCCTGTTTTTGTCACCTTATCACCTCTGTAAATAAACATTCACTCGCACCCCAGCCAGTGCCTGCATTTTGGATCCTTTTCTCAATTCACCACACGACTGCTGCGCAGCCGTGAAAGTGTCTGATGCTAAAATACCACATATGTTCCCTCCTATTGTAACGGAGCGGAAAGGCTGATTTTATTCCCACAGTGTCGTTTTTTAAAGGAAGGAAACCTTCCTCCAAACGGACAGAGCAGTGGAGCCGCCAAGGGAAAGCACACGATTAAAAAACTGTAGAATTAAAATATAATTTATTATATTTAAATAATTAAAAATGTAAGATAAATTAAAACAACCTTGGCCAAGGGATAACACAATAAAAATCAATAAAACACAACATTAAAAGTCCAGTGGGATCCACCACAGCATAAAAGTCCCAGGGAGTTAAGAAATCCAGCGGAGTCCTCTCTTTCCTTTCCGCATTCGCGTCTTGATATGCTAGAGAAAGGGAGGAGCGGCAGTCACTATTCTTCCGGCAGTTTTTATTCAATAAAAGGGGATAAGTCGAAGACTTACCCCGGGTGGGCAGAGCTCTCAACTCCGCCCGCCGCTTCTTTAAAACTGCAAGGCCACACAGCCGTCCCGTGCCTTCCGCTGGTGCTGTCTCCGCTCTCCCCGCTGGTACTGTCACTCTCTGCACTGGTGCCCTGTGCGCTGGTCCTCCGTGCGCTGGTGCTGTCCGTCCTCAGCGCGCTGGTGCCTCTGCGCGCTGGTCCTCCATTAGCCAACTCTAGCCACCTTATATGTCACTCTGTAAATTATCTTAAAGCCTCACGTCAGGCCTCTCAGGCCCCATCTCTTAAGCCTCCGTGTCACTCCAGGCTCTCGTCGGTTCCCGTGACACTCATGGGTGCCTTCATGCTTCAGTCCTCTCTTGCCTCTCGGTCGAACCCCTTCCTTTGGTCTGCCAGGCCCTCTTATTGGCCTCTCTGGGATCTCTCGCAGGTGTGATCAGTTTATCAGGTAGGGGCGGAGTCTTTCCAGGACAAGTCATCAAATAAATACCATTAAAACATGCAGTAAAACTCATAAAAATAAACCAATGTACAATATTAAAATATTAAAAAGGTAAAACGCAGCAAAACATGCATAGTAGAAAAACTTAGATGACTTGTCCCTTTCCACCCCGTGACACTATAACAAAAATTAAAAACTAAGGATTGTTTACAGTATGATATTTTTTATCAGATATGTTCCCATTAGTTTGTGTAGGAATTATTAAACTGCATAGTGACAACCAAAAAACTGGTTCACTCACACCTTAGACCGATGTTGGACAACATGCCTTCCTCTAATGTTAAGTCAGTCTTTGCATTTTTTCCAGGTAACTCCCACAGGCATGACATGATGATTAAAGCTTGGATGTGTAATCTGTCGTGTGTATTATGTGCTCTCCAGCAAGATAAATTCATGTTTTTTATATAGTTTAACAAAACTGTTTGCAACATAGGGTACAGAGGCCTGTTGATTCAAACAGGTTTGTTTAGATGCACCTTTTTTGAGTGCATGTTTTGTATGATAAGTTTTAATCTAAATAAACACTTTAATTAGTAGCTTTAAATAACAGTCATCATACCCTGCAGAATTAGAGACGGAGCAGCCGGGCTATGTAAAAAGCATCCAAAATGCCGAAAAAGATAAAAAGATTGCATACCTGGAAAGTAAGGTCGCTGACCTGGAACAATACTCCAGGATAAACGACGTCATCATCACTGGGCTCCATATTAAACCCCGGTCATACGCTCAGGCGGTGACCGCTGACAGCAACGAGGAACCTGGAGAGCTTGACATTAGCTCCACGGAACAACAGGTGGCTGCTTTCCTGCGGTCCAAAGGGATTGCCCTGGACTGTAACTCTGTCGAAGCATGCCACCCTCTTCCCAGGAGGAACGGCAACATACCGGCTATTATATTAAGGTTTGTAAATCGAAAGCACAAGATTACGCTGCTGAAACAAGGAAGAAAATTAAAAGGATCTAATGTCTTTATCAATGAACATCTAACCAAACACAACGCTGAAATAGCCAAAAAAGCGCGACACCTTAAGAAGCTGGGAAAAATCCAAGGCACTTGGACGACGAACTGCAAAATATTCATTAAACTAAACGGATCACCAGAGGAAGCCAAAGTTCTGACCATTAAAAATATGGCGGATCTCGAAAAATATCAGTGAGCAACACGATCTGGACGGCAAACAAGGTAACAGACAACCACACACTCACTTATGACACACACTGGAAGGAAGAACTCAGATACATCTGGAAGAATCAGCTGCATCAGTCAGACAGTTGCAGAATATGATCAATTGGAACTGAAAACATTTAACTATATGGATCACAATACACACGACTTGGAATATGAAATAGATCCAGACAACAACTTTTTCTCATCTAACAATAACAATTGCTGCTACTATACAAATAAAGACTACAATCAGAGGATTAAAACTGAGAATAAATTATCAATTATCCACTTTAACTGTAGAAGTCTCTATGCTAATTTTAGTCATATCAAAGAATATCTTAACCAGTTTTCACATCCATTTAGTGTCATTGCCTTATCAGAAACTTGGATCAATATGGAAAAAGGAACAGACTTTGAACTGGAGGGTTATGAATTCACATTTATAACTAGGCGAAACAAAGGAGGAG
Source organism: Astatotilapia calliptera (assembly GCF_964374335.1). Classification (NCBI taxonomy): domain Eukaryota; kingdom Metazoa; phylum Chordata; class Actinopteri; order Cichliformes; family Cichlidae; genus Astatotilapia; species Astatotilapia calliptera. Next base: position 26,971,231 of record NC_137441.1, read on the forward strand.
GAGGAGTGGCCTTGTATGTGGACAAATCCTTGAAATTTAATGTGGTGGAAAAGATGACGATGGTGATTGATAATGTACTAGAATGTATTACAGTTGAAATTTGTAAAGAAAAAAGTAAAAATGTAATCATTAGCTGTATATACAGAGCTCCAGGTAGTAGTATTGAGACATTTAAAGACTGGATAGAAGAAACATTTATTGAAATAGCTCGCAAAAAAGTTTTCATTTGTGGAGACTTCAATATTGATTTGCTAAACCCAAATAAACATAAAACCACTGAGGAATTTATAAACACAATGCACTGTATGAATCTATTCCCTAAAATTACTAGACCTACCAGGATTACATCACATTGTGCAACTCTCATAGACAACATTTTTGCAAATGACATTGAAAATAAGACTGTAAGTGGACTCCTGATTAACGACATAAGTGACCATCTTCCAATTTTTACAATCTATGATAGGAATTACAAGATCAATAAAATGGACAGTAAAAAAGAGTACAGACGAGTAAGAACAGAAGAAAGAATGAATGCATTTAAAAAAGATTTATTGAAGGAAAACTGGGGTGAAGTATATCAGGAACAGGACGTTAATAGTGCTTATAATAAATTCCTTAGAATATTTACATTACTGTACAATACCAACTGTCCAATAAAGCAATATAGTAGGAAACAGAAATATATGGACTGTCCATGGATAACAAAAGGTCTGCAAAATGCATGTATAAAGAAAAATGCTCTATACAGAGAGTTCTTAAGAACGAGAACTAAAGATGCTGAAATCAGATACAAAAGATATAAAAATAGGTTAACTAATATACTTAGATTTAGTAAAAAGGAATACTATAAGAAGCAATTAGATATAAATAGAAATAATAATAAAAGATTATGGGAAATCCTGAACAGTGTTATAAAATGTGGGACTGGACAAAAGAACTATCCCAAGTATTTCATTTGTAATGACCATGAAGAATACAATATGGATGTTGTGGCAAATAGTCTCAATGAATTCTTTGTAACTGCTGGACCAAATTTAGCAAGAACAATCACTCATCCTGGGAAAGCACAGGAAAAACCCGTTACACTGATTGACAGAAATCCATATTCTATGTTTCTCACAGCCGTTGATTGACGAGAGGCACCTGTGAAATAATAAGAAAAAGTCCAACAGGCCAGTAAAGAGTGACAATTTAAACAAAGGCAAAGCCCCACTAACATGAGTAATAACTGAGCCGTAGAAATGACGCCCTCACACACACACACACACCTCGCCAAGGTAGCTACACTGCTGTCTGTCAGCCCATTTGCAGCCAGGCTGAGGTGGGTCAGAGAGCACTCGTCCTGCAAAAACACAAAAGTCTTAACCTGATTGCACAATTATATCTTTCGACAATAAATGACATTGCATGATTTTTGCGTGCACACCTGTGACAGGACTTTGGCGAGGTGTTCCAGTGCCGGGTAATCAGCAGGCCCTCTGCAGACAGCTGACAGGTCCACGTGTGGGAGGCAGTGGAGGGGCAGAGTCTTTAACACCAGCTCAAAGCCGGTGGAGCCCAGGGGATTGAGGGACAGGCACACTGCTTTCAAATGGCCTGTGCCTGAACGTTCAGAAGATGTAAAGTTAGTTGCAGTTTTGCTTATGGGTGGGAGTTCAGTGAAGCTTAAGGCTTCAGTCAGCTGCTTGTTAGAGAGTCACCTGTGAGCGCGCTGGCTAGCAGCAGTCGATGCTGCTGAAGGAAATGAGCAGTGAGACCTGCAGAGACCGCTTGGCTAGCACAGGGCAGCAGGACAGCAGACAGGACAGAGACTCAGACACGCCGTCCCCCAGTGGGTTCATACTGAGGTCCAGCTCCTCCAGGCACTTTGAGTGGAAACGAGCAGAAAAAGCAAATGATCACGAGAGCCAATTCTCTCTGACAGATATCATTGATATGAATCAGGTTAGCTTGTTATTAAGATCTAAGGTAGTTATTAAGACCAGAGGTACTTAAATACAGGTTAGATGGTAAACCTGGAGCTGCCACTATTGGCTAGCTGAGGCCCTTACCGGGAATGCAGGTGCACTCTGTCCCTTTAAAGCATTTACAGCCTTCTCCAGGCCGTCCCCTGTAATGCAGTTGGCAGAAATGTCCAGCAGCTGCAGACGAGGCATGGTGAGCGTTGTGGCAATCAGCTCAGGGAGAAGGTCGTCAGACATACGGTTTCCAGAAATTCGCAGCTCCGTGAGGCTGGCCTGAAGTTTTAGGGCACGGAGGAGCGGGCTGAGGGAAGAGGCGGCCAAACCGAGACATTTGGAGTCCTGACACGGAGGAACCCCGGTCCCGAACCTCACATAGCCGGGAGACACGCTTGTTCTCATCTACAGGTAGAAAGAGATGGTACTTCATAACAGAATACAAGAATGCACATGTGTCCGTTTTATAATGCATTTCCTCTGTGTTGCTCACCCACTGCTAGACTTTGACAGGCCTTCTTGTATCGCTCAGGGAGAGGAGGGAGATCCCCACGAGCAAACGTCAGCCAGAACCCACAACACAAACCCATCAGTTATCCTGCACTGGTGCGGGAAAGTGAAGCCAAGGATTCAATCCCAAAAACTGTGATTCCTTCAGTGTCTTCTGGAAGCTGGCTCCAAAAGCAAGTCAGCATCCAGTCTGGTAATAGAAATGGTTCTAATCTTTACAGTTTCTCAGATTGTAGTTTCTCAGGCAGCTTGTTAACATAATCAGCCCTTCACCTTCTTACCAGAATCATACAGTCTAAAACCTGCACGCCTCATCTGGGTAAGAAAGATGAAGTCATTGTGGAAGGACCTAGAACCTCCATTCCTTCTATCAGTGATTTAATGAAAAGACCTCTGTGTCTATGAGAAAGTCTATTTTATGAATTTGGGCCATACTTTGCCTAAGAAAAGGAGTATGCTCACTGGCTGACATGCAAGCTGTTTCACAGTCATAGCCGTCCTCTTGTCACTGTGGGTTGTTTTGTTTTTTTTAAATCCAAGATAGCAACGGTGACAACATTTGTCTTAAACACTCGTGATCAGACTTCATCAACCAATCATGGTAGTCTTCAGCATCTTTTAAATTGTCTGTGGTCCAAGTATGGTCACTTCTGGCTCTCCTCAGTGTCACCTCACCTCTTCATTTGTGTGCAGGACGGCCAGTAGCTGGTCCTGCGGGGAGAGCAGAGCGCCTTCTTTCTGCAGAGAGAGACGAGGCAGGAGGCCACATTTCTGGTAGTAACGCTGAGCTGCCTGCTCACACAGCCACGACACAGAGCAGGAGTTGGCCTCACTGGGATGCAGAGCAATGACCGGCGATTAAACAGAAATTAAAAACAAAACAACAACAACAACAAAAAAACACTATACCAATCAGATTGGGATTTATTTTTATGTACTGCTCAAACTTAAAACTTTTCACCGACCTTTGTGGAACTGGGATCAGGAAGACGTCTTCCTGAACCCGGACCCTCATTCTGATTGGTGGAGGAAGTGACGTGGGCATAGGAGCAACCAAAGTTTGAGTTGGAGGCTAGAGTAAACAAAATAAAACATTCAAGCACTGTTAAAACATCTGTATTTAATGTCGTCAACTCTTTGTAGAAAGACAAAGCAGAGTCTGTGGAGGGATCAGAAAGTCTAAACATCAGGAAAGTAAAAGTTTGTCAGGTGATGCTACAAAACACCAAGGTATAACTATATATAAGATCCGAAATGGGCGATGTCATCTTTTACTCGTGGACAAAGCCCACGGCATCCAGGCTGCAGAAATATGTAAAAACAGCTCGCCCGTTTTGATCAGCTCGCGCTCATTTACTTCCACATTCATCACTGTTCAAAATGAATCAGAAATGAAGACACATCATCTTCAAGTTATATCCCCTAGTGACACTGAATTATAGTTATTCTCTCACTGAGTGTGCATTTCCTGAATAATTCATGTGTAGTCTCACTCTGACTGTCACCTTTTCACACTTGGAGTGACTTATTCACAATCACTGTGTTGTGTGTATTTCCTTAGTTAGTGTTACTCCATCCGTAACTAACAAACAGCAAAAGAGCATTCCACTTCTGACCTAAGCATGGATAAGGAGAGGTGGGGGCGGTGTGTCTGATCTCCAATCGTCATCATCTGCATCCCCAAGCTGTTCTTTCTCTGAGAGAGGCCTCTACTGGACAGGGAGGAAACTGCAGATCCTGAAAGAAAAAGGGCACAACAAGCTAGAAAAGTGGGAAAAGCACGAAAAAGAAAAACCAAACAAACCCAGTCTAATCTGCAGGCCGTATCCGAGTTCAAATACTTGTTTTGAATTCCAGCTGCAGAAGATAAGGCAGTTTCCTCTACTCTTGGCCCAGATGAGTGTGGTAAAAAGCAAACTTACAAATCAGATGTCCTTGCAGAGCCTTAACTCCATCCTGTACATCCGATATGGACTGAAGCTGTCTGGTGAGGCTTGCTATGAACACCAGCTGCCTGATAATGTTGATGACCCACTCTTTCTGTGAGCCAGCACAGCCTGTGTGTGTGGAGGGATGTCGGGAAAAAAACAAAACAAAAAAACAAAAAAACAATTAGCCTGAATTAGGACTAGTTGTCATCATTTTTTTTCACATAGCCACGGTTTTTTCTATGGTCTGTTTTTGGGCCATTAATGTAGTTTGGTAACAGCATTATGCTTAAAAATGTTCATCTTTTACTGTTACCTGTTGTGGATCACAAAGTTTAAAACTACTTAAAAACACACACAAACACAACAAAGTAACTCCACCATGTGTCTATCCGGTCTTTAAGTGATGACGTGATCAATCCTACTTCTGGGCCCAAACTACTCTGCGTTTAATAAGGCTGTTGTGTTTTTAACATGTTTTAATGCTTTGTAACTTGTTCTATTTAATCTCAACAAGCCCCTTACAAAAAGTAAGTGATCACTGTCGGCCTCTCTCAGTTTTTATTACAACTATTCATTTTAAAGCTCAGTTTTTAAAACCTTACCATGTAACTACAGCCCAGGCAATGCAGCAGCACATTAATGACTAACCTGTATGTGGATGGATTATCTCAGTTGTTCTCTTGACTGAAGTTTGGTCCGTTTACAGCATCCTGCCATGCCACTGCATTTGTCCCTAACCATCGGGAACCCTCACCTTAATTCTTATCCAGTGGAAAAAAGTTCCCCTTCATCACTGTGTTAATGTTATGCTAACATAGCTGTTTCGCTAGTCACATAGCACATCACTATATACCAGCTAGCCAAACTTCAGTAACCCTACAAACATCACTGCTGCTTACTTTCCTGTCTTCATGTATGTCAGAAGTGATAGCAGAGCTGTGCCTTTTAATTTGTTTTAGAAATCCCTCAGTCAGAACCTGGTATATTATATTTAGACGGAAACTAGTGAGCTAACTCTCTGCTAACTTCTAACTTCAGACAGATTTTTAACTCTCAGTGATCATTTGACTTTGGGACCTGCAGTGTAGTTTGGGTCCAGACACGCTAATGACCAGACTTAAAGACCAAATTTCGGGTCACTTTTGCTGGTCCCAAGCCCCAATAAAGAAGCTAGCTTGAAGCTTGACATAAAAAACAATAATTGCTAAGAAAAGTGTAATTTGTAGTTCTAAATATATTCTAAATGCATTTAGATCGTTTTTACTCACTTTATGTCTCTTCCACGATGTTACGTCTCTCTCCTATGTTGGTTACAATTACATAAGCACTTAGCAGGACAGTGGAAAAACCCAGGACCACAGTGATACTGAGAATTCCACGGTGTTCACTGTCTTCAGCAACCTTACGAGGGCCGGTTGAACGGCTACAGTCTTATCATACACGTGCAGTGTTCCTACAAGCCATAAGGTTACCTTGAGTGAGGAAGATGATGATTGAATGTCCGTCTGAGTCCATAGGTTGAGGTGCAAGCACATTTCTCCCATTCTCCACAGAGGGCAGTGGCGCATAGGTGTGACGTCACTAACACTTAAGTTGCCTTAGAGTGATAGCAGAAAATTGTGAGCGTTACACTTGTATGCGGCTTGACGTAGGCACACATTGGCAGGGATGTGGTTGGAACGGCTGACTAGATAAGGCCTGGTGTCCAGCTAATGAAAAAGAGCCGAAAATTGGGGTGCGGCTGCGCAGGTGCGCACTTTAAATATAGCACTTTTGCCCTGTCATTCCGGGCGCCGAGTGGCTCATGGGAACGTGACAGGCCCTATGGCAGAGATTGAGGACAGAGGGCAGTGGTTCGAATCCCATGCGGACCATATGTTGGGGACACAAAAAAAAAAAAAAAAAAAAAAAAATCCCTGGCTCTGAAATTCACTTGCTACGCTTGCTAGAAGCCTACAGGCGAGCCTACAGAATGGGCTCTCTCTGCCTTTTTTTTTTTTTTTACCCCTGTCTCAAAATCTCTTCCATCAATCAATATTGGTTGTTATGGTTGCTATGGACGCCAAACACACCATGCATTGTCGCTTTCTCAATCTCTTCTTCATGTCCGAACAAACGCTCAATTTTGCCTTCATTAACACAAATTATACATCAAAATGTAGGTATTTTTCTTGCCTTTCACAAAATGGCACTGTCATTATTGTAGGAGTTGCCGTTTTCTCGCAAATGGCCTCGAAACAACACAGTTAAAAAATGTCCACATTCAAAGTCTATGGAGACTTGAATGAAAATGACAGCTGAAATTCTGTAACAGAGGCGTTTTCAACTCCTCATATCTCCTAGATGTATTTTTCTTTAGAGACCTGAAAACCGCCTTGATTTTTTTTTCCTTTTTTATTAAAGCCTGCTGATTGTTACAGTGAAAGAATGATGTCGACAGTCCGTGTACTTTTGGAGTTACAGAACATTTTGTAAGACGAAGAAACGGCAGTTTTCACCTCTCAGTTGTGGTAAACGCTTGAAATATATTATAGGGCAGGCCGCGGCGTAGAGAACGCGCTTTGGGAGCGAGAGACCCAGGTTGAAATCTAGCCAGTGGCAGTATCTAATATCGTTCCCTAATTCACTTTATAATTACAAATTCTCAACACTTGAACATTCCCACGTGTGTTCTGATCAAAACAGTGCAAGAATGAGCTCTTTAGCTTTTGATTTACAACTTATTCACATTTCTTTGCGGACACTCCTGCATGTCACAAATACATTGCACAAAGCGCATCTGTGGCTGTGTACCATTCGTGGTGCGTTGGCTCCCTCTACTGGTACGCGCCTCATTCAAATGTCGCCACACATTTAAAATTGCAGGGTGTCTTTACACTGTCATAGCTCCTAGATAGATTTCTTCAGAGCTGAAAATCGCTGTGATTATTCACCATAGCCTGCTTTGTCTTACAGTGAAAGAACGATGTCAACGTATAGCATCGTTGGTTACTTTAATTATGTTTGTTTTTTTAAATCAAATCCTACAAAACAGGACCATTGTGACACAAAACCTCTCACACACTAACACAAACTCTTTATACAGATACAGAGCTTTACATGTATAAATAAGGCAGACAAAAATGCATAAAACACAAGCTATCCACAGACTGTCGGTGGACGCCATGTCACTTTATTTTGTTTTTATCTTGTTTCTTTTTGGTGTAGCCTCATTAAACAAAATGTTTATAAAAATGACCACTTTTATTATGAATTATTAGGAAATTAATAATTCATTATTAATTATTTATTATGAACACACCTGCCACCCTCAAGTAGAGGTGGCAGAGAGGAGGCACTTGGAGTTTCGGTCGAGAAAGTGTCCGTGTGACTGAGTCCTGTCCCAGCTCTGCTTCAAGGTCTGTCGGTCCAGCTTGTTGAGGGTCTGAGAGCAAAGACGGATATCCTGGACCAGCTCTGACAAACTGTCCAGGTCTTGACTCTCCCAGGGGCCAGAGACCTGACAACCTGCAGGTTAAGCAACAAAGAATCATTTTATTTCATATCCATAATTTCCATTTTCCCCCCTATAAATATTTGACATCCAAATGTAGCCTGTTAGCTAGCATTCAGCAATGTTTTCTGCTCCATAAAATGGAAAATTAATTCACAGCTAATCTTTTTTTTAAATCTTTAAACCACACTTCTATATTGTAATGTCTGTGTGTGTAATCATCATGTAACACCTCTGTGCATACATACTAAATGTTCAAACTTAGAAATGCGTCAAAAGGAAACGCACTGATAGCAAGAAAGAAACTGTTGCCAAGTACAACTTTGCACAGGTGATAAAAACATCAAAGAAATCCAAATTGTGAATTAGTGTGAAACGGTGAATCTAAGAATAGCTTTAGAAAAATAAAGGAACTCCATGGAGTATCTCCAAGTTCAGACATACCTTCGAGGTTTAGAAGTGTCAGTGGTCGACGGGCCTCTCTGACAGACGCCAGGATGTTGTGAAGTCCCACTGATGTAACAGACGGATTTCCTGACAGATTCAGACTCACCAGTGTGGGACACGACGAGAGGCACCTGTGAAATAATAAGAAAAAGTCCAACAGGCCAGTAAAGAGTGACAATTTAAACAAAGGCAAAGCCCCACTAACATGAGTAATAACTGAGCCGTAGAAATGACGCCCTCACACACACACACACACACACACACCTCGCCAAGGTAGCTACACTGCTGTCTGTCAGCCCATTTGCAGCCAGGCTGAGGTGGGTCAGAGAGCACTCGTCCTGCAAAAACACAAAAGTCTTAACCTGATTGCACAATTATATCTTTCGACAATAAATGACATTGCATGATTTTTGCGTGCACACCTGTGACAGGACTTTGGCGAGGTGTTCCAGTGCCGGGTAATCAGCAGGCCCTCTGCAGACAGCTGACAGGTCCACGTGTGGGAGGCAGTGGAGGGGCAGAGTCTTTAACACCAGCTCAAAGCCGGTGGAGCCCAGGGGATTGAGGGACAGGCACACTGCTTTCAAATGGCCTGTGCCTGAACGTTCAGAAGATGTAAAGTTAGTTGCAGTTTTGCTTATGGGTGGGAGTTCAGTGAAGCTTAAGGCTTCAGTCAGCTGCTTGTTAGAGAGTCACCTGTGAGCGCGCTGGCTAGCAGCAGTCGATGCTGCTGAAGGAAATGAGCAGTGAGACCTGCAGAGACCGCTTGGCTAGCACAGGGCAGCAGGACAGCAGACAGGACAGAGACTCAGACACGCCGTCCCCCAGTGGGTTCATACTGAGGTCCAGCTCCTCCAGGCACTTTGAGTGGAAACGAGCAGAAAAAGCAAATGATCACGAGAGCCAATTCTCTCTGACAGATATCATTGATATGAATCAGGTTAGCTTGTTATTAAGATCTAAGGTAGTTATTAAGACCAGAGGTACTTAAATACAGGTTAGATGGTAAACCTGGAGCTGCCACTATTGGCTAGCTGAGGCCCTTACCGGGAATGCAGGTGCACTCTGTCCCTTTAAAGCATTTACAGCCTTCTCCAGGCCGTCCCCTGTAATGCAGTTGGCAGAAATGTCCAGCAGCTGCAGACGAGGCATGGTGAGCGTTGTGGCAATCAGCTCAGGGAGAAGGTCGTCAGACATACGGTTTCCAGAAATTCGCAGCTCCGTGAGGCTGGCCTGAAGTTTTAGGGCACGGAGGAGCGGGCTGAGGGAAGAGGCGGCCAAACCGAGACATTTGGAGTCCTGACACGGAGGAACCCCGGTCCCGAACCTCACATAGCCGGGAGACACGCTTGTTCTCATCTACAGGTAGAAAGAGATGGTACTTCATAACAGAATACAAGAATGCACATGTGTCCGTTTTATAATGCATTTCCTCTGTGTTGCTCACCCACTGCTAGACTTTGACAGGCCTTCTTGTATCGCTCAGGGAGAGGAGGGAGATCCCCACGAGCAAACGTCAGCCAGAACCCACAACACAAACCCATCAGTTATCCTGCACTGGTGCGGGAAAGTGAAGCCAAGGATTCAATCCCAAAAACTGTGATTCCTTCAGCGTCTTCTGGAAGCTGGCTCCAAAAGCAAGTCAGCATCCAGTCTGGTAATAGAAATGGTTCTAATCTTTACAGTTTCTCAGATTGTAGTTTCTCAGGCAGCTTGTTAACATAATCAGCCCTTCACCTTCTTACCAGAATCATACAGTCTAAAACCTGCACGCCTCATCTGGGTAAGAAAGATGAAGTCATTGTGGAAGGACCTAGAACCTCCATTCCTTCTATCAGTGATTTAATGAAAAGACCTCTGTGTCTATGAGAAAGTCTATTTTATGAATTTGGGCCATACTTTGCCTAAGAAAAGGAGTATGCTCACTGGCTGACATGCAAGCTGTTTCACAGTCATAGCCGTCCTCTTGTCACTGTGGGTTGTTTTGTTTTTTTTAAATCCAAGATAGCAACGGTGACAACATTTGTCTTAAACACTCGTGATCAGACTTCATCAACCAATCATGGTAGTCTTCAGCATCTTTTAAATTGTCTGTGGTCCAAGTATGGTCACTTCTGGCTCTCCTCAGTGTCACCTCACCTCTTCATTTGTGTGCAGGACGGCCAGTAGCTGGTCCTGCGGGGAGAGCAGAGCGCCTTCTTTCTGCAGAGAGAGACGAGGCAGGAGGCCACATTTCTGGTAGTAACGCTGAGCTGCCTGCTCACACAGCCACGACACAGAGCAGGAGTTGGCCTCACTGGGATGCAGAGCAATGACCGGCGATTAAACAGAAATTAAAAACAACAACAACAACAACAACAAAAAAACACTATACCAATCAGATTGGGATTTATTTTTATGTACTGCTCAAACTTAAAACTTTTCACCGACCTTTGTGGAACTGGGATCAGGAAGACGTCTTCCTGAACCCGGACCCTCATTCTGATTGGTGGAGGAAGTGACGTGGGCATAGGAGCAACCAAAGTTTGAGTTGGAGGCTAGAGTAAACAAAATAAAACATTCAAGCACTGTTAAAACATCTGTATTTAATGTCGTCAACTCTTTGTAGAAAGACAAAACAGAGTCTGTGGAGGGATCAGAAAGTCTAAACATCAGGAAAGTAAAAGTTTGTCAGGTGATGCTACAAAACACCAAGGTATAACTATATATAAGATCCGAAATGGGCGATGTCATCTTTTACTCCTGGACAAAGCCCACGGCATCCAGGCTGCAGAAATATGTAAAAACAGCTCGCCCGTTTTGATCAGCTCGCGCTCATTTACTTCCACATTCATCACTGTTCAAAATGAATCAGAAATGAAGACACATCATCTTCAAGTTATATCCCCTAGTGACACTGAATTATAGTTATTCTCTCACTGAGTGTGCATTTCCTGAATAATTCATGTGTAGTCTCACTCTGACTATCACCTTTTCACACTTGGAGTGACTTATTCACAATCACTGTGTTGTGTGTATTTCCTTAGTTAGTGTTACTCCATCCGTAACTAACAAACAGCAAAAGAGCATTCCACTTCTGACCTAAGCATGGATAAGGAGAGGTGGGGGCGGTGTGTCTGATCTCCAATCGTCATCATCTGCATCCCCAAGCTGTTCTTTCTCTGAGAGAGGCCTCTACTGGACAGGGAGGAAACTGCAGATCCTGAAAGAAAAAGGGCACAACAAGCTAGAAAAGTGGGAAAAGCACGAAAAAGAAAAACCAAACAAACCCAGTCTAATCTGCAGGCCGTATCCGAGTTCAAATACTTGTTTTAAATTCCAGCTGCAGAAGATAAGGCAGTTTCCTCTACTCTTGGCCCAGATGAGTGTGGTAAAAAGCAAACTTACAAATCAGATGTCCTTGCAGAGCCTTAACTCCATCCTGTACATCCGATATGGACTGAAGCTGTCTGGTGAGGCTTGCTATGAACACCAGCTGCCTGATAATGTTGATGACCCACTCTTTCTGTGAGCCAGCACAGCCTGTGTGTGTGGAGGGATGTCGGGAAAAAAACAAAACAAAAAAACAATTAGCCTGAATTAGGACTAGTTGTCATCATTTTTTTTCACATAGCCACGGTTTTTTCTATGGTCTGTTTTTGGGCCATTAATGTAGTTTGGTAACAGCATTATGCTTAAAAATGTTCATCTTTTACTGTTACCTGTTGTGGATCACAAAGTTTAAAACTACTTAAAAACACACACAAACACAACAAAGTAACTCCACCATGTGTCTATCCGGTCTTTAAGTGATGACGTGATCAATCCTACTTCTGGGCCCAAACTACTCTGCGTTTAATAAGGCTGTTGTGTTTTTAACATGTTTTAATGCTTTGTAACTTGTTCTATTTAATCTCAACAAGCCCCTTACAAAAAGTAAGTGATCACTGTCGGCCTCTCTCAGTTTTTATTACAACTATTCATTTTAAAGCTCAGTTTTTAAAACCTTACCATGTAACTACAGCCCAGGCAATGCAGCAGCACATTAATGACTAACCTGTATGTGGATGGATTATCTCAGTTGTTCTCTTGACTGAAGTTTGGTCCGTTTACAGCATCCTGCCATGCCACTGCATTTGTCCCTAACCATCGGGAACCCTCACCTTAATTCTTATCCAGTGGAAAAAAGTTCCCCTTCATCACTGTGTTAATGTTATGCTAACATAGCTGTTTCGCTAGTCACATAGCACATCACTATATACCAGCTAGCCAAACTTCAGTAACCCTACAAACATCACTGCTGCTTACTTTCCTGTCTTCATGTATGTCAGAAGTGATAGCAGAGCTGTGCCTTTTAATTTGTTTTAGAAATCCCTCAGTCAGAACCTGGTATATTATATTTAGACGGAAACTAGTGAGCTAACTCTCTGCTAACTTCTAACTTCAGACAGATTTTTAACTCTCAGTGATCATTTGACTTTGGGACCTGCAGTGTAGTTTGGGTCCAGACACGCTAATGACCAGACTTAAAGACCAAATTTCGGGTCACTTTTGCTGGTCCCAAGCCCCAATAAAGAAGCTAGCTTGAAGCTTGACATAAAAAACAATAATTGCTAAGAAAAGTGTAATTTGTAGTTCTAAATATATTCTAAATGCATTTAGATCGTTTTTACTCACTTTATGTCTCTTCCACGATGTTACGTCTCTCTCCTATGTTGGTTACAATTACATAAGCACTTAGCAGGACAGTGGAAAAACCCAGGACCACAGTGATACTGAGAATTCCACGGTGTTCACTGTCTTCAGCAACCTTACGAGGGCCGGTTGAACGGCTACAGTCTTATCATACACGTGCAGTGTTCCTACAAGCCATAAGGTTACCTTGAGTGAGGAAGATGATGATTGAATGTCCGTCTGAGTCTATAGGTTGAGGTGCAAGCACATTTCTCCCATTCTCCACAGAGGGCAGTGGCGCATAGGTGTGACGTCACTAACACTTAAGTTGCCTTAGAGTGATAGCAGAAAATTGTGAGCGTTACACTTGTATGCGGCTTGACGTAGGCACACATTGGCAGGGATGTGGTTGGAACGGCTGACTAGATAAGGCCTGGTGTCCAGCTAATGAAAAAGAGCCGAAAATTGGGGTGCGGCTGCGCAGGTGTGCACTTTAAATATAGCACTTTTGCCCTGTCATTCCGGGCTGTCCGAGTGGCTCATGGGAACGTGACAGGCCCTATGGCAGAGATTGAGGACAGAGGGCAGTGGTTCGAATCCCATGCGGACCATATGTTGGGGACACAAAAAAAAAAAAAAAAAAAAAAAAATCCCTGGCTCTGAAATTCACTTGCTACGCTTGCTAGAAGCCTACAGGCGAGCCTACAGAATGGGCTCTCTCTGCCTTTTTTTTTTACCCCTGTCTCAAAATCTCTTCCATCAATCAATATTGGTTGTTATGGTTGCTATGGACGCCAAACACACCATGCATTGTCGCTTTCTCAATCTCTTCTTCATGTCCGAACAAACGCTCAATTTTGCCTTCATTAACACAAATTATACATCAAAATGTAGGTATTTTTCTTGCCTTTCACAAAATGGCACTGTCATTATTGTAGGAGTTGCCGTTTTCTCGCAAATGGCCTTGAAGCAACACAGTTAAAAAATGTCCACATTCAAAGTCTATGGAGACTTGAATGAAAATGACAGCTGAAATTCTGTAACAGAGGCGTTTTCAACTCCTCATATCTCCTAGATGTATTTTTCTTTAGAGACCTGAAAACCGCCTTGATTTTTTTTTCCTTTTTTATTAAAGCCTGCTGATTGTTACAGTGAAAGAATGATGTCGACAGTCCGTGTACTTTTGGAGTTACAGAACATTTTGTAAGACGAAGAAACGGCAGTTTTCACCTCTCAGTTGTGGTAAACGCTTGAAATATATTATAGGGCAGGCCGCGGCGTAGAGAACGCGCTTTGGGAGCGAGAGACCCAGGTTGAAATCTAGCCAGTGGCAGTATCTAATATCGTTCCCTAATTCACTTTATAATTACAAATTCTCAACACTTGAACATTCCCACGTGTGTTCTGATCAAAACAGTGCAAGAATGAGCTCTTTAGCTTTTGATTTACAACTTATCCACATTTCTTTGCGGACACTCCTGCATGTCACAAATACATTGCACAAAGCGCATCTGTGGCTGTGTACCATTCGTGGTGCGTTGGCTCCCTCTACTGGTACGCGCCTCATTCAAATGTCGCCACACATTTAAAATTGCAGGGTGTCTTTACACTGTCATAGCTCCTAGATAGATTTCTTCAGAGCTGAAAATCGCTGTGATTATTCACCATAGCCTGCTTTGTCTTACAGTGAAAGAACGATGTCAACGTATAGCATCGTTGGTTACTTTAATTATGTTTGTTTTTTTAAATCAAATCCTACAAAACAGGACCATTGTGACACAAAACCTCTCACACACTAACACAAACTCTTTATACAGATACAGAGCTTTACATGTATAAATAAGGCAGACAAAAATGCATAAAACACAAGCTATCCACAGACTGTCGGTGGACGCCATGTCACTTTATTTTGTTTTTATCTTGTTTCTTTTTGGTGTAGCCTCATTAAACAAAATGTTTATAAAAATGACCACTTTTATTATGAATTATTAGGAAATTAATAATTCATTATTAATTATTTATTATGAACACACCTGCCACCCTCAAGTAGAGGTGGCAGAGAGGAGGCACTTGGAGTTTCGGTCGAGAAAGTGTCCGTGTGACTGAGTCCTGTCCCAGCTCTGCTTCAAGGTCTGTCGGTCCAGCTTGTTGAGGGTCTGAGAGCAAAGACGGATATCCTGGACCAGCTCTGACAAACTGTCCAGGTCTTGACTCTCCCAGGGGCCAGAGACCTGACAACATGCAGGTTAAGCAACAAAGAATCATTTTATTTCATATCCATAATTTCCATTTTCCCCCCTATAAATATTTGACATCCAAATGTAGCCTGTTAGCTAGCATTCAGCAATGTTTTCTGCTCCATAAAATGGAAAATTAATTCACAGCTAATCTTTTTTTTTAAATCTTTAAACCACACTTCTATATTGTAATGTCTGTGTGTGTAATCATCATGTAACACCTCTGTGCATACATACTAAATGTTCAAACTTAGAAATGCGTCAAAAGGAAACGCACTGATAGCAAGAAAGAAACTGTTGCCAAGTACAACTTTGCACAGGTGATAAAAACATCAAAGAAATCCAAATTGTGAAACGGTGAATCTAAGAATAGCTTTAGAAAAAATAAGGAACTCCATGGAGTATCTCCAAGTTCAGACATACCTTCGAGGTTTAGAAGTGTCAGTGGTCGACGGGCCTCTCTGACAGACGCCAGGATGTTGTGAAGTCCCACTGATGTAACAGACGGATTTCCTGACAGATTCAGACTCACCAGTGTGGGACACGACGAGAGGCACCTGTGAAATAATAAGAAAAAGTCCAACAGGCCAGTAAAGAGTGACAATTTAAACAAAGGCAAAGCCCCACTAACATGAGTAATAACTGAGCTGTAGAAATGACGCCCTCACACACACACACACACACACACCTCGCCAAGGTAGCTACACTGCTGTCTGTCAGCCCATTTGCAGCCAGGCTGAGGTGGGTCAGAGAGCACTCGTCCTGCAAAAACACAAAAGTCTTAACCTGATTGCACAATTATATCTTTCGACAATAAATGACATTGCATGATTTTTGCGTGCACACCTGTGACAGGACTTTGGCGAGGTGTTCCAGTGCCGGGTAATCAGCAGGCCCTCTGCAGACAGCTGACAGGTCCACGTGTGGGAGGCAGTGGAGGGGCAGAGTCTTTAACACCAGCTCAAAGCCGGTGGAGCCCAGGGGATTGAGGGACAGGCACACTGCTTTCAAATGGCCTGTGCCTGAACGTTCAGAAGATGTAAAGTTAGTTGCAGTTTTGCTTATGGGTGGGAGTTCAGTGAAGCTTAAGGCTTCAGTCAGCTGCTTGTTAGAGAGTCACCTGTGAGCGCGCTGGCTAGCAGCAGTCGATGCTGCTGAAGGAAATGAGCAGTGAGACCTGCAGAGACCGCCTGGCTAGCACAGGGCAGCAGGACAGCAGACAGGACAGAGACTCAGACACGCCGTCCCCCAGTGGGTTCATACTGAGGTCCAGCTCCTCCAGGCACTTTGAGTGGAAACGAGCAGAAAAAGCAAATGATCACGAGAGCCAATTCTCTCTGACAGATATCATTGATATGAATCAGGTTAGCTTGTTATTAAGATCTAAGGTAGTTATTAAGACCAGAGGTACTTAAATACAGGTTAGATGGTAAACCTGGAGCTGCCACTATTGGCTAGCTGAGGCCCTTACCGGGAATGCAGGTGCACTCTGTCCCTTTAAAGCATTTACAGCCTTCTCCAGGCCGTCCCCTGTAATGCAGTTGGCAGAAATGTCCAGCAGCTGCAGACGAGGCATGGTGAGCGTTGTGGCAATCAGCTCAGGGAGAAGGTCGTCAGACATACGGTTTCCAGAAATTCGCAGCTCCGTGAGGCTGGCCTGAAGTTTTAGGGCACGGAGGAGCGGGCTGAGGGAAGAGGCGGCCAAACCGAGACATTTGGAGTCCTGACACGGAGGAACCCCGGTCCCGAACCTCACATAGCCGGGAGACACGCTTGTTCTCATCTACAGGTAGAAAGAGATGGTACTTCATAACAGAATACAAGAATGCACATGTGTCCGTTTTATAATGCATTTCCTCTGTGTTGCTCACCCACTGCTAGACTTTGACAGGCCTTCTTGTATCGCTCAGGGAGAGGAGGGAGATCCCCACGAGCAAACGTCAGCCAGAACCCACAACACAAACCCATCAGTTATCCTGCACTGGTGCGGGAAAGTGAAGCCAAGGATTCAATCCCAAAAACTGTGATTCCTTCAGTGTCTTCTGGAAGCTGGCTCCAAAAGCAAGTCAGCATCCAGTCTGGTAATAGAAATGGTTCTAATCTTTACAGTTTCTCAGATTGTAGTTTCTCAGGCAGCTTGTTAACATAATCAGCCCTTCACCTTCTTACCAGAATCATACAGTCTAAAACCTGCACGCCTCATCTGGGTAAGAAAGATGAAGTCATTGTGGAAGGACCTAGAACCTCCATTCCTTCTATCAGTGATTTAATGAAAAGACCTCTGTGTCTATGAGAAAGTCTATTTTATGAATTTGGGCCATACTTTGCCTAAGAAAAGGAGTATGCTCACTGGCTGACATGCAAGCTGTTTCACAGTCATAGCCGTCCTCTTGTCACTGTGGGTTGTTTTGTTTTTTTTAAATCCAAGATAGCAACGGTGACAACATTTGTCTTAAACACTCGTGATCAGACTTCATCAACCAATCATGGTAGTCTTCAGCATCTTTTAAATTGTCTGTGGTCCAAGTATGGTCACTTCTGGCTCTCCTCAGTGTCACCTCACCTCTTCATTTGTGTGCAGGACGGCCAGTAGCTGGTCCTGCGGGGAGAGCAGAGCGCCTTCTTTCTGCAGAGAGAGACGAGGCAGGAGGCCACATTTCTGGTAGTAACGCTGAGCTGCCTGCTCACACAGCCACGACACAGAGCAGGAGTTGGCCTCACTGGGATGCAGAGCAATGACCGGCGATTAAACAGAAATTAAAAACAAAACAACAACAACAACAACAACAAAAAAACACTATACCAATCAGATTGGGATTTATTTTTATGTACTGCTCAAACTTAAAACTTTTCACCGACCTTTGTGGAACTGGGATCAGGAAGACGTCTTCCTGAACCCGGACCCTCATTCTGATTGGTGGAGGAAGTGACGTGGGCATAGGAGCAACCAAAGTTTGAGTTGGAGGCTAGATTAAACAAAATAAAACATTCAAGCACTGTTAAAACATCTGTATTTAATGTCGTCAACTCTTTGTAGAAAGACAAAGCAGAGTCTGTGGAGGGATCAGAAAGTCTAAACATCAGGAAAGTAAAAGTTTGTCAGGTGATGCTACAAAACACCAAGGTATAACTATATATAAGATCCGAAATGGGCGATGTCATCTTTTACTCGTGGACAAAGCCCATGGCATCCAGGCTGCAGAAATATGTAAAAACAGCTCGCCCGTTTTGATCAGCTCGCGCTCATTTACTTCCACATTCATCACTGTTCAAAATGAATCAGAAATGAAGACACATCATCTTCAAGTTATATCCCCTAGTGACACTGAATTATAGTTATTCTCTCACTGAGTGTGCATTTCCTGAATAATTCATGTGTAGTCTCACTCTGACTATCACCTTTTCACACTTGGAGTGACTTATTCACAATCACTGTGTTGTGTGTATTTCCTTAGTTAGTGTTACTCCATCCGTAACTAACAAACAGCAAAAGAGCATTCCACTTCTGACCTAAGCATGGATAAGGAGAGGTGGGGGCGGTGTGTCTGATCTCCAATCGTCATCATCTGCATCCCCAAGCTGTTCTTTCTCTGAGAGAGGCCTCTACTGGACAGGGAGGAAACTGCAGATCCTGAAAGAAAAAGGGCACAACAAGCTAGAAAAGTGGGAAAAGCACAAAAAAGAAAAACCAAACAAACCCAGTCTAATCTGCAGGCCGTGTCCGAGTTCAAATACTTGTTTTGAATTCCAGCTGCAGAAGATAAGGCAGTTTCCTCTACTCTTGGCCCAGATGAGTGTGGTAAAAAGCAAACTTACAAATCAGATGTCCTTGCAGAGCCTTAACTCCATCCTGTACATCCGATATGGACTGAAGCTGTCTGGTGAGGCTTGCTATGAACACCAGCTGCCTGATAATGTTGATGACCCACTCTTTCTGTGAGCCAGCACAGCCTGTGTGTGTGGAGGGATGTCGGGAAAAAAACAAAACAAAAAAACAAAAAAACAATTAGCCTGAATTAGGACTAGTTGTCATCATTTTTTTTCACATAGCCACGGTTTTTTCTATGGTCTGTTTTTGGGCCATTAATGTAGTTTGGTAACAGCATTATGCTTAAAAATGTTCATCTTTTACTGTTACCTGTTGTGGATCACAAAGTTTAAAACTACTTAAAAACACACACAAACACAACAAAGTAACTCCACCATGTGTCTATCCGGTCTTTAAGTGATGACGTGATCAATCCTACTTCTGGGCCCAAACTACTCTGCGTTTAATAAGGCTGTTGTGTTTTTAACATGTTTTAATGCTTTGTAACTTGTTCTATTTAATCTCAACAAGCCCCTTACAAAAAGTAAGTGATCACTGTCGGCCTCTCTCAGTTTTTATTACAACTATTCATTTTAAAGCTCAGTTTTTAAAACCTTACCATGTAACTACAGCCCAGGCAATGCAGCAGCACATTAATGACTAACCTGTATGTGGATGGATTATCTCAGTTGTTCTCTTGACTGAAGTTTGGTCCGTTTACAGCATCCTGCCATGCCACTGCATTTGTCCCTAACCATCGGGAACCCTCACCTTAATTCTTATCCAGTGGAAAAAAGTTCCCCTTCATCACTGTGTTAATGTTATGCTAACATAGCTGTTTCGCTAGTCACATAGCACATCACTATATACCAGCTAGCCAAACTTCAGTAACCCTACAAACATCACTGCTGCTTACTTTCCTGTCTTCATGTATGTCAGAAGTGATAGCAGAGCTGTGCCTTTTAATTTGTTTTAGAAATCCCTCAGTCAGAACCTGGTATATTATATTTAGACGGAAACTAGTGAGCTAACTCTCTGCTAACTTCTAACTTCAGACAGATTTTTAACTCTCAGTGATCATTTGACTTTGGGACCTGCAGTGTAGTTTGGGTCCAGACACGCTAATGACCAGACTTAAAGACCAAATTTCGGGTCACTTTTGCTGGTCCCAAGCCCCAATAAAGAAGCTAGCTTGAAGCTTGACATAAAAAACAATAATTGCTAAGAAAAGTGTAATTTGTAGTTCTAAATATATTCTAAATGCATTTAGATCGTTTTTACTCACTTTATGTCTCTTCCACGATGTTACGTCTCTCTCCTATGTTGGTTACAATTACATAAGCACTTAGCAGGACAGTGGAAAAACCCAGGACCACAGTGATACTGAGAATTCCACGGTGTTCACTGTCTTCAGCAACCTTACGAGGGCCGGTTGAACGGCTACAGTCTTATCATACACGTGCAGTGTTCCTACAAGCCATAAGGTTACCTTGAGTGAGGAAGATGATGATTGAATGTCCGTCTGAGTCCATAGGTTGAGGTGCAAGCACATTTCTCCCATTCTCCACAGAGGGCAGTGGCGCATAGGTGTGACGTCACTAACACTTAAGTTGCCTTAGAGTGATAGCAGAAAATTGTGAGCGTTACACTTGTATGCGGCTTGACGTAGGCACACATTGGCAGGGATGTGGTTGGAACGGCTGACTAGATAAGGCCTGGTGTCCAGCTAATGAAAAAGAGCCGAAAATTGGGGTGCGGCTGCGCAGGTGCGCACTTTAAATATAGCACTTTTGCCCTGTCATTCCGGGCGCCGAGTGGCTCATGGGAACGTGACAGGCCCTATGGCAGAGATTGAGGACAGAGGGCAGTGGTTCGAATCCCATGCGGACCATATGTTGGGGACACAAAAAAAAAAAAAAAAAAAAAAAATCCCTGGCTCTGAAATTCACTTGCTACGCTTGCTAGAAGCCTACAGGCGAGCCTACAGAATGGGCTCTCTCTGCCTTTTTTTTTTTTTTTACCCCTGTCTCAAAATCTCTTCCATCAATCAATATTGGTTGTTATGGTTGCTATGGACGCCAAACACACCATGCATTGTCGCTTTCTCAATCTCTTCTTCATGTCCGAACAAACGCTCAATTTTGCCTTCATTAACACAAATTATACATCAAAATGTAGGTATTTTTCTTGCCTTTCACAAAATGGCACTGTCATTATTGTAGGAGTTGCCGTTTTCTCGCAAATGGCCTCGAAACAACACAGTTAAAAAATGTCCACATTCAAAGTCTATGGAGACTTGAATGAAAATGACAGCTGAAATTCTGTAACAGAGGCGTTTTCAACTCCTCATATCTCCTAGATGTATTTTTCTTTAGAGACCTGAAAACCGCCTTGATTTTTTTTTCCTTTTTTATTAAAGCCTGCTGATTGTTACAGTGAAAGAATGATGTCGACAGTCCGTGTACTTTTGGAGTTACAGAACATTTTGTAAGACGAAGAAACGGCAGTTTTCACCTCTCAGTTGTGGTAAACGCTTGAAATATATTATAGGGCAGGCCGCGGCGTAGAGAACGCGCTTTGGGAGCGAGAGACCCAGGTTGAAATCTAGCCAGTGGCAGTATCTAATATCGTTCCCTAATTCACTTTATAATTACAAATTCTCAACACTTGAACATTCCCACGTGTGTTCTGATCAAAACAGTGCAAGAATGAGCTCTTTAGCTTTTGATTTACAACTTATTCACATTTCTTTGCGGACACTCCTGCATGTCACAAATACATTGCACAAAGCGCATCTGTGGCTGTGTACCATTCGTGGTGCGTTGGCTCCCTCTACTGGTACGCGCCTCATTCAAATGTCGCCACACATTTAAAATTGCAGGGTGTCTTTACACTGTCATAGCTCCTAGATAGATTTCTTCAGAGCTGAAAATCGCTGTGATTATTCACCATAGCCTGCTTTGTCTTACAGTGAAAGAACGATGTCAACGTATAGCATCGTTGGTTACTTTAATTATGTTTGTTTTTTTAAATCAAATCCTACAAAACAGGACCATTGTGACACAAAACCTCTCACACACTAACACAAACTCTTTATACAGATACAGAGCTTTACATGTATAAATAAGGCAGACAAAAATGCATAAAACACAAGCTATCCACAGACTGTCGGTGGACGCCATGTCACTTTATTTTGTTTTTATCTTGTTTCTTTTTGGTGTAGCCTCATTAAACAAAATGTTTATAAAAATGACCACTTTTATTATGAATTATTAGGAAATTAATAATTCATTATTAATTATTTATTATGAACACACCTGCCACCCTCAAGTAGAGGTGGCAGAGAGGAGGCACTTGGAGTTTCGGTCGAGAAAGTGTCCGTGTGACTGAGTCCTGTCCCAGCTCTGCTTCAAGGTCTGTCGGTCCAGCTTGTTGAGGGTCTGAGAGCAAAGACGGATATCCTGGACCAGCTCTGACAAACTGTCCAGGTCTTGACTCTCCCAGGGGCCAGAGACCTGACAACCTGCAGGTTAAGCAACAAAGAATCATTTTATTTCATATCCATAATTTCCATTTTCCCCCCTATAAATATTTGACATCCAAATGTAGCCTGTTAGCTAGCATTCAGCAATGTTTTCTGCTCCATAAAATGGAAAATTAATTCACAGCTAATCTTTTTTTTAAATCTTTAAACCACACTTCTATATTGTAATGTCTGTGTGTGTAATCATCATGTAACACCTCTGTGCATACATACTAAATGTTCAAACTTAGAAATGCGTCAAAAGGAAACGCACTGATAGCAAGAAAGAAACTGTTGCCAAGTACAACTTTGCACAGGTGATAAAAACATCAAAGAAATCCAAATTGTGAATTAGTGTGAAACGGTGAATCTAAGAATAGCTTTAGAAAAATAAAGGAACTCCATGGAGTATCTCCAAGTTCAGACATACCTTCGAGGTTTAGAAGTGTCAGTGGTCGACGGGCCTCTCTGACAGACGCCAGGATGTTGTGAAGTCCCACTGATGTAACAGACGGATTTCCTGACAGATTCAGACTCACCAGTGTGGGACACGACGAGAGGCACCTGTGAAATAATAAGAAAAAGTCCAACAGGCCAGTAAAGAGTGACAATTTAAACAAAGGCAAAGCCCCACTAACATGAGTAATAACTGAGCCGTAGAAATGACGCCCTCACACACACACACACACACACACACCTCGCCAAGGTAGCTACACTGCTGTCTGTCAGCCCATTTGCAGCCAGGCTGAGGTGGGTCAGAGAGCACTCGTCCTGCAAAAACACAAAAGTCTTAACCTGATTGCACAATTATATCTTTCGACAATAAATGACATTGCATGATTTTTGCGTGCACACCTGTGACAGGACTTTGGCGAGGTGTTCCAGTGCCGGGTAATCAGCAGGCCCTCTGCAGACAGCTGACAGGTCCACGTGTGGGAGGCAGTGGAGGGGCAGAGTCTTTAACACCAGCTCAAAGCCGGTGGAGCCCAGGGGATTGAGGGACAGGCACACTGCTTTCAAATGGCCTGTGCCTGAACGTTCAGAAGATGTAAAGTTAGTTGCAGTTTTGCTTATGGGTGGGAGTTCAGTGAAGCTTAAGGCTTCAGTCAGCTGCTTGTTAGAGAGTCACCTGTGAGCGCGCTGGCTAGCAGCAGTCGATGCTGCTGAAGGAAATGAGCAGTGAGACCTGCAGAGACCGCTTGGCTAGCACAGGGCAGCAGGACAGCAGACAGGACAGAGACTCAGACACGCCGTCCCCCAGTGGGTTCATACTGAGGTCCAGCTCCTCCAGGCACTTTGAGTGGAAACGAGCAGAAAAAGCAAATGATCACGAGAGCCAATTCTCTCTGACAGATATCATTGATATGAATCAGGTTAGCTTGTTATTAAGATCTAAGGTAGTTATTAAGACCAGAGGTACTTAAATACAGGTTAGATGGTAAACCTGGAGCTGCCACTATTGGCTAGCTGAGGCCCTTACCGGGAATGCAGGTGCACTCTGTCCCTTTAAAGCATTTACAGCCTTCTCCAGGCCGTCCCCTGTAATGCAGTTGGCAGAAATGTCCAGCAGCTGCAGACGAGGCATGGTGAGCGTTGTGGCAATCAGCTCAGGGAGAAGGTCGTCAGACATACGGTTTCCAGAAATTCGCAGCTCCGTGAGGCTGGCCTGAAGTTTTAGGGCACGGAGGAGCGGGCTGAGGGAAGAGGCGGCCAAACCGAGACATTTGGAGTCCTGACACGGAGGAACCCCGGTCCCGAACCTCACATAGCCGGGAGACACGCTTGTTCTCATCTACAGGTAGAAAGAGATGGTACTTCATAACAGAATACAAGAATGCACATGTGTCCGTTTTATAATGCATTTCCTCTGTGTTGCTCACCCACTGCTAGACTTTGACAGGCCTTCTTGTATCGCTCAGGGAGAGGAGGGAGATCCCCACGAGCAAACGTCAGCCAGAACCCACAACACAAACCCATCAGTTATCCTGCACTGGTGCGGGAAAGTGAAGCCAAGGATTCAATCCCAAAAACTGTGATTCCTTCAGCGTCTTCTGGAAGCTGGCTCCAAAAGCAAGTCAGCATCCAGTCTGGTAATAGAAATGGTTCTAATCTTTACAGTTTCTCAGATTGTAGTTTCTCAGGCAGCTTGTTAACATAATCAGCCCTTCACCTTCTTACCAGAATCATACAGTCTAAAACCTGCACGCCTCATCTGGGTAAGAAAGATGAAGTCATTGTGGAAGGACAATTTATTTATTTATTTAATGTCGTCAACTCTTTGTAGAAAGACAAAACAGAGTCTGTGGAGGGATCAGAAAGTCTAAACATCAGGAAAGTAAAAGTTTGTCAGGTGATGCTACAAAACACCAAGGTATAACTATATATAAGATCCGAAATGGGCGATGTCATCTTTTACTCGTGGACAAAGCCCATGGCATCCAGGCTGCAGAAATATGTAAAAACAGCTCGCCCGTTTTGATCAGCTCGCGCTCATTTACTTCCACATTCATCACTGTTCAAAATGAATCAGAAATGAAGACACATCATCTTCAAGTTATATCCCCTAGTGACACTGAATTATAGTTATTCTCTCACTGAGTGTGCATTTCCTGAATAATTCATGTGTAGTCTCACTCTGACTATCACCTTTTCACACTTGGAGTGACTTATTCACAATCACTGTGTTGTGTGTATTTCCTTAGTTAGTGTTACTCCATCCGTAACTAACAAACAGCAAAAGAGCATTCCACTTCTGACCTAAGCATGGATAAGGAGAGGTGGGGGCGGTGTGTCTGATCTCCAATCGTCATCATCTGCATCCCCAAGCTGTTCTTTCTCTGAGAGAGGCCTCTACTGGACAGGGAGGAAACTGCAGATCCTGAAAGAAAAAGGGCACAACAAGCTAGAAAAGTGGGAAAAGCACGAAAAAGAAAAACCAAACAAACCCAGTCTAATCTGCAGGCCGTGTCCGAGTTCAAATACTTGTTTTGAATTCCAGCTGCAGAAGATAAGGCAGTTTCCTCTACTCTTGGCCCAGATGAGTGTGGTAAAAAGCAAACTTACAAATCAGATGTCCTTGCAGAGCCTTAACTCCATCCTGTACATCCGATATGGACTGAAGCTGTCTGGTGAGGCTTGCTATGAACACCAGCTGCCTGATAATGTTGATGACCCACTCTTTCTGTGAGCCAGCACAGCCTGTGTGTGTGGAGGGATGTCGGGAAAAAAACAAAACAAAAAAACAAAAAAACAATTAGCCTGAATTAGGACTAGTTGTCATCATTTTTTTTCACATAGCCACGGTTTTTTCTATGGTCTGTTTTTGGGCCATTAATGTAGTTTGGTAACAGCATTATGCTTAAAAATGTTCATCTTTTACTGTTACCTGTTGTGGATCACAAAGTTTAAAACTACTTAAAAACACACACAAACACAACAAAGTAACTCCACCATGTGTCTATCCGGTCTTTAAGTGATGACGTGATCAATCCTACTTCTGGGCCCAAACTACTCTGCGTTTAATAAGGCTGTTGTGTTTTTAACATGTTTTAATGCTTTGTAACTTGTTCTATTTAATCTCAACAAGCCCCTTACAAAAAGTAAGTGATCACTGTCGGCCTCTCTCAGTGTTTATTACAACTATTCATTTTAAAGCTCAGTTTTTAAAACCTTACCATGTAACTACAGCCCAGGCAATGCAGCAGCACATTAATGACTAACCTGTATGTGGATGGATTATCTCAGTTGTTCTCTTGACTGAAGTTTGGTCCGTTTACAGCATCCTGCCATGCCACTGCATTTTTCCCTAACCATCGGGAAGCTACGGTGGCCCTGAGAGGCCAAACGGACTGCAACTTCAGAAAACACTTGCAAAACATTAACAGTGCAGTGAATCCTGCTTGTTCCGTAATATTCAGGACTGCAAACCGAGCAGCATCACTGACTTTCAGCCTGTTGTGTTTGTGGATATATGACTGACTTTAATTATCCACAAAATCATCAGATTCTCTGTAAGATTAAGGTCGACTATCTGGCGTATAAAGTAAAGGCTTTAAAACAAAGTAAATGCTGAAAGTACAAACATCGCTAATGTCACATAACTTTGCCGGCATGTGGCCAACAGTAATGTTCTAATGTTCCTCATTATTAAACATTAGCACATAAATAAGTGACATATTATTCAGAACTTACTTTTGAAAGTTTACTCTTTGGCCACTCCACTTCTTTGAAGTGTCTCCCAGTCCCAGTGCACTTGTTAGCATGTTTTGGTTCGTGCAACTGGTCCGTCCGGTTATTGTCTCCCCAGAAACATTTCTGTTGTATTTTTTTTCCTATTTCCGTTGTGTTGTGTGTGCTTTTGCAGCGTTTTTCTTTTTGCAGCATTTTTCTTTTTGCAAGTGTTTTTCTTTTTGCAGCATTTTTCTTTTTGCAAGTGTTTTTCTTTTTGCAGCATTTTTCTTTTTGCAAGTGTTTTCTGAAGTTGCAGTCCGTTTGGCCTCTCAGGGCCACCGTACCTTTGTTTGGCCTGCTAGAATGGTGCCCGGAGGCCACGCCCCCTCCCGTGACATCACGTTCCAAAGCCCTATAGACAATAACACCAAATTTAAAAGAAAGAAGAAGAAAAAAAGAATGTTACTGTTACATTTTGTTATGACATCATTATGATGTCATAGTAGTGAATCTATAAGTAGGGGTAAGAATCCCAAACTTTCAGTCAGTTTATTTGCAACACTCAAGATTGCAGCATTCAAAGGTAAACCTGAGAAACATTTTAAAACAGTTGAACCTTTAACACAGTCGCTTCATCAACACTCTAACATGTCTCAGAGTAAACACGGCAAAAGTCAACAAGCTTACGCTGGCTTTACTACAATGGACCACCAAAATCCAGAGCCAAATTCTGAAGAAACACATTTCCAGCTTCCACTCAAGAGGAAGCGAGGCCCGGATTATGCTGCACAGAATTGCAGAAGTCCCGACAGCTGCTCTCCACCAAGGAAAAAGAGACGAATCTGTGAAGAAAAAACTGTGTTGAAAAGACGATACAGTCAGATTTCAAAAGGCAGCAAAAACAACTCTGAGAGCTACTCTCCAGAGAGAAAGAGGATGAGAATAGACACTGAGAAAAAAGAAACAGCAGTGACTCCGAGCATCCAAAAAGGTTCTTCTTCAAGGACTATCCAACTCCAAGTTCAGAAAAAGAACAATATGAACTTGAGTGATACCAAAACCTCTCAAAACACACCAAAAGACAACAAGAGTCCAGAACAAGCAGCAGTGACACAGAGCATCCAGAAAAGTTATGCGCCAAGGACTTTCCAACAACTAGTTGAGAAAATGGACGTTACGACCTCGAGTGATACCATAACCTCTGAAAACACTCCAAAATACAACAAGAGGCCAGAACAAGCAGCAGTGACACAGAGCATCCAGAAAAGTTCTTTGTCAAGGAATATCCGACACGTAGTTGAGAAAATTAACGTTACGACCTCGAGTGATACCATAACCTCTGAAAACACTCCAAAATACAACAAGAGGCCAGAACAAGCAGCAGTGACACAGAGCATCCAGAAAAGTTATGCGCCAAGGACTTTCCAACAACTAGTTGAGAAAATGGACGTTACGACCTCGAGTGATACCATAACCTCTGAAAACACTCCAAAATACAACAAGAGGCCAGAACAAGCAGCAGTGACACAGAGCATCCAGAAAAGTTATGCGCCAAGGACTTTCCAACAACTAGTTGAGAAAATGGACGTTACGACCTCGAGTGATACCATAACCTCTGAAAACACTCCAAAATACAACAAGAGGCCAGAACAAGCAGCAGTGACACAGAGCATCCAGAAAAGTTCTTCGTCAAGGACTATCCAACACGTAGTTGAGAAAATGGACAATATGACCTTGAGTGATACCAAAACCTCTGAAAACACACTGAAAGACAACAAGAGGCCAGAACAAGCAGCAGTGACACAGAGCATCCAGAAAAGTTCTTCGTCAAGGACTATCCAACAACTAGTTGAGAAAATGGACAATATGACCTTGAGTGATACCAAAACCTCTGAAAACACACTGAAAGACAACAAGAGGCCAGAACAAGCAGCAGTGACACAGAGCATCCGAAAAAGTTTTCCGCCAAAGAATATCCAACACCTAGTTAAAACAATGAACGATATGACCTTGAGTGATACCAAAACATCTGAAAACACACTGAAAGACAACAAGAGGCCAGAACAATCAGTAGTGACACAGAGCATCCAAAAAAGTCCCTGGTCCAGGACTATCCGACTCCCAGGTCAGAAAA
Source organism: Astatotilapia calliptera (assembly GCF_964374335.1). NCBI lineage: Eukaryota > Metazoa > Chordata > Actinopteri > Cichliformes > Cichlidae > Astatotilapia > Astatotilapia calliptera. Next base: position 27,000,098 of record NC_137441.1, read on the forward strand.
CAAACGATACGGCCTTGAGCGATACCAACACCTGTGAAAACACACCGAAAAAGAAAGAGAGCCCAGAAGACCAGAGAGAAACAAACGTGTGGATCATTGGGTCCAGTTACATTAGACGAGCCAAGGGTGAAGCAAAAGAGATTTTCGGAGAAAATTTCGGACTTAATACCAAAGTCCAGTGGTTTGGCAAACGAGGAATGCGCTGGGGGGGAGTCCTTCCTTGTTTTTATAAGGAGCTATCCACACAGAGCCCACCTGACATACTGGTAATCCATGCTGGGGGCAATGATTTGGGACTCTTTTCTGCTTATGAACTTTCTTCTGTCATTGAGAAGGAATTGATGCAATTGCACACAGAGTTCCCCTCAATGACAATTGCATATTCATCCATCAATGAGCGTCAAGTGTGGATATATGGAAATCCAGGCGAAATCAATAAGGACAGGAAGACTGTGAATGCCAGCATTAGAAAGGCTGTCGACCGCTTCGATGGAGTGATTATTGAGCATCCGCACATCAGGTTTTTTGACAACTCCATTTTTTTACACAACGGAGTTCGTTTCTCCAAGAAAGGAAATGAACTGTTTCTGACAAGCATCCGCACGGCCATCCAGAAAAGTCTTCAGTCACGTCACTGAAAACTGACTTGAGACATTTCTTTCACAGTCCAGAAAACCATACGTTGTTCATTTTAGGCAATGTGAGCAACATATAGCTAACGTGTGCTCTCTTTTTTCTTTTCCTCTGCCTCTCACCCCCCAACCAGTCATGACAGATGGCTGCCCCTTTCTTAGCCTGGTTCTGTCAAAGGTTTCTCCCTTTTTATAAGGGAGTTTTTCCTTTCCACCGTTGCCCAGCGCTTGCTATTAAAGGAGATCATTCGATTGTTGGGGTTGATAGTTTAGAATCTAAACTAAACTAATAAACATAAAACATCAGGTGAGGGGTTCACATAGCATGGAGCACTACAAAAATTACAAATAAAAACATGTAATTGGTGGCAAATCAAAAATAAAATAAAAAAAATTGAAAAATATCTCTTACTGCTCTGTTTATTTCCTTAAATGAACACTTGTACTTTTTGTCATAGAAGAATAAGAATATTAATATAAATATGAACACCAAGGCGTTCCCAGGCCAGCCGAGAGATATAATCTCTCCAGCCTGTCTTGGGTCTGCCCCGGGGCCAAATGCCTGGTGGCACCCTTGCCTCCATGGGCACCTTAACTCATCACTTTTGGCGCAGAGAATGTATTTTATGAACTAATATTAGTAGGCTGAAGCCTTTTATTTGAGCTGTGATTGTTTTTGTTATTAAGATACATATTAATATGTTTTTTTAAGGATCAAGATGTGGGTTTGTTTTTCCAGCTTTGTTAACAGTTGTTTTTTCAGAGATCAGATGTCCTCACAGGACAACATATACAAAAATATGATTTTACAGAATATGATGCATTGGTGTGGATTAAACAGTGTAATAGTTTTGATATTTACCTTAAAGAGCAGTAACCTTAATCAATATTGCACAGATAGAGAAAATCAGCAAAGTTATTGGCTTTAGTTTTGATATTTTGCCAGTAAAACAGTTTTATGTCTCCTGAGGTCTTTTCATTGTTTTATTGTTTCTTTTGCTAAAGAAAAATATCCCTGCCATTCCTCATTGTTAGCTAATCATGAATCCATCACTGGATCACACCCAATTGCTAGCACAATAATCATGTTTAAGGTTGTGAGCTGGTGTCTGATTTGTGTTTTCGTTAAATTAAGGCATCATCTGCACAAATGAACCACTTCATCAGAAAACAGAAAACTAAGTGTCTGTCATGGTCCTGAGTCTGTGTTGCCTTATGCTTTTGTTCATTCCGAGTATGTATTCTGCTGTGATTTTGCCATTTGTTAGGTTTCTGTTCTTTACCTGCCTGCTCCCACTTCTGTGTTCCCTCTGTCTGTCCTCGGTGTTATTGTGTCTACTTATGAGTCCGCCTGTCAAGTTCAGTGCCCTGTCTGGTTCTCTGTCCTGTTTTATTCTGAAAGTTCATGTTTCATGTCAGTGTGTTCAGTTTTACCACTCCCCTGTCTCGTTAGCCTAATTTCTCCCAGCTGTGTCTCCCTCCTGTGGCCCATTCCCTGATTACTCCCCGTGTATTTAAGCCCTGTGTTTTCCTGCGCTCTCTGTTGCGTCGTCTGTTTAACTCCATGTCCGTCTGCATAATTCTGTGTAACCTGGTGTTCAGTCTGCGTCTCTCCGCCATCTTTCTTTGTGCATTTTGTTCCTCCTCCCGTGCGTGTTTGGTAGTGATGGGCAGATGAAGCTTCATGAAGCACTGAAGCTTTTCATCCAATTGGTTCACTCCAGTGCAAAGCTTCTTGAAGCTTCATTTGCTCTATTAGGACACCTACTAGACGTAAAAATATTAGTTGGCATGAATTTGAAGAGTGTGGCCTTTTGCACACAGCCTGTAAATGTCAACAACAAAAGGAGTGTGTAAAACATCTATATTGTATTGATGGCAGCATACTGTGTATATTTATACTGGCAGTATGGAAAATGATCATTTGGAAATGCTTAAAATGGAAATGATCATTTACTGTGAGGTGAGGTGTGGTTGGGGGTGTGGACAGTGGTTGTGCTTTTGTAACGTTGAGGTATGGACAGCTACACACTGAGGCTTTGAGCCTCAGTCCTGCCCACGTTTTATTCTGTAAAAACTAAATTTTCACTGCTTTTATGACCTTTTAGTGGGGAGAACATAGCTAGGATTTAATGATTTCACAAATCTTTTGAATCCTTTGTCCTCCACAATGCTAAATGGCTGGGAGTCCTCAATCACCATGCTAACCAGGTCTTCATCTATTGGAGATTGTTCTCCTGAGGAAAGACAATAAAGACAAAGCACAAATATAAATATCACACACGGAACGTATTACAGTTGTATAATATTGTTATATCATTTAGTAACATTACTGCATCCTATATTATCATTGCATTTGATGGCTCACCTGGTCTTGCTCCACAATTGGTGTTCCCCTTATTCTCATGCAAAGCTCTGTAGTGCCTAAGCATGGATGAGGTGTTGTTGTTATATCCCAGCTCCCTGGCACATAGCAAACACTTCACCTTGTACAAAAGTAAAGCCGCTTAACATAAATTGTATTGCACCATCATTATTATGAAAATACATCTTCTGTAGAAATTTACATACCTTGTTGAGAGGAATAAAATCAAAATGTTCCCACACAGGGGAGGACATCCTCCTCTTCTTAGCTGGCTCCATTCTCTCCTGACTTTCTCTCCTCACTCTCATAAACCTCCAAACTGTCTCCAAACTCTCACTAACCGCAACTCTCCATCAAACACCTACATTTTGAATGAAGTCTGAGGGGTTTATATCGCTGTCATATCTCGCGACAAAGTTCGAACCACTTCATGAACCAGTCACGTGGTACAGCCGGGCAGCGAGGCTTCGGACGTCATCATTTTCAGCTCTTCCCATAAATGAAGCAAGCCTCGATACGCGCATCGCGGAAACGCCCCCTCAATTACTCGACACAAGCTTCGAAGCCTCGATACAGAACGTCACATCACTAGTGTTTGGTTTAAGTTGAGTTCTTTAAGTTTCCCCAGTTTAGGTTTGTTTGCTCCCCGCTCTGCTCCTCCTGTTTTTGTCACCTTATCACCTCTGTAAATAAACATTCACTCGCACCCCAGCCAGTGCCTGCATTTTGGATCCTTTTCTCAATTCACCACACGACTGCTGCGCAGCCGTGAAAGTGTCTGATGCTAAAATACCACATATGTTCCCTCCTATAACAAAAATTAAAAACTAAGGATTGTTTACAGTATGATATTTTTTATCAGATATGTTCCCATTAGTTTGTGTAGGAATTATTAAACTGCATAGTGACAACCAAAAAACTGGTTCACTCACACCTTAGACCGATGTTGGACAACATGCCTTCCTCTAATGTTAAGTCAGTCTTTGCATTTTTTCCAGGTAACTCCCACAGGCATGACATGATGATTAAAGCTTGGATGTGTAATCTGTCGTGTGTATTATGTGCTCTCCAGCAAGATAAATTCATGTTTTTTATATAGTTTAACAAAACTGTTTGCAACATAGGGTACAGAGGCCTGTTGATTCAAACAGGTTTGTTTAGATGCACCTTTTTTGAGTGCATGTTTTGTATGATAAGTTTTAATCTAAATAAACACTTTAATTAGTAGCTTTAAATAACAGTCATCATACCCTGCAGAATTAGAGACGGAGCAGCCGGGCTATGTAAAAAGCATCCAAAATGCCGAAAAAGATAAAAAGATTGCATACCTGGAAAGTAAGGTCGCTGACCTGGAACAATACTCCAGGATAAACGACGTCATCATCACTGGGCTCCATATTAAACCCCGGTCATACGCTCAGGCGGTGACCGCTGACAGCAACGAGGAACCTGGAGAGCTTGACATTAGCTCCACGGAACAACAGGTGGCTGCTTTCCTGCGGTCCAAAGGGATTGCCCTGGACTGTAACTCTGTCGAAGCATGCCACCCTCTTCCCAGGAGGAACGGCAACATACCGGCTATTATATTAAGGTTTGTAAATCGAAAGCACAAGATTACGCTGCTGAAACAAGGAAGAAAATTAAAAGGATCTAATGTCTTTATCAATGAACATCTAACCAAACACAACGCTGAAATAGCCAAAAAAGCGCGACACCTTAAGAAGCTGGGAAAAATCCAAGGCACTTGGACGACGAACTGCAAAATATTCATTAAACTAAACGGATCACCAGAGGAAGCCAAAGTTCTGACCATTAAAAATATGGCGGATCTCGAAAAATATCAGTGAGCAACACGATCTGGACGGCAAACAAGGTAACAGACAACCACACACTCACTTATGACACACACTGGAAGGAAGAACTCAGATACATCTGGAAGAATCAGCTGCATCAGTCAGACAGTTGCAGAATATGATCAATTGGAACTGAAAACATTTAACTATATGGATCACAATACACACGACTTGGAATATGAAATAGATCCAGACAACAACTTTTTCTCATCTAACAATAACAATTGCTGCTACTATACAAATAAAGACTACAATCAGAGGATTAAAACTGAGAATAAATTATCAATTATCCACTTTAACTGTAGAAGTCTCTATGCTAATTTTAGTCATATCAAAGAATATCTTAACCAGTTTTCACATCCATTTAGTGTCATTGCCTTATCAGAAACTTGGATCAATATGGAAAAAGGAACAGACTTTGAACTGGAGGGTTATGAATTCACATTTATAACTAGGCGAAACAAAGGAGGAGGAGGAGTGGCCTTGTATGTGGACAAATCCTTGAAATTTAATGTGGTGGAAAAGATGACGATGGTGATTGATAATGTACTAGAATGTATTACAGTTGAAATTTGTAAAGAAAAAAGTAAAAATGTAATCATTAGCTGTATATACAGAGCTCCAGGTAGTAGTATTGAGACATTTAAAGACTGGATAGAAGAAACATTTATTGAAATAGCTCGCAAAAAAGTTTTCATTTGTGGAGACTTCAATATTGATTTGCTAAACCCAAATAAACATAAAACCACTGAGGAATTTATAAACACAATGCACTGTATGAATCTATTCCCTAAAATTACTAGACCTACCAGGATTACATCACATTGTGCAACTCTCATAGACAACATTTTTGCAAATGACATTGAAAATAAGACTGTAAGTAGACTCCTGATTAACGACATAAGTGACCATCTTCCAATTTTTACAATCTATGATAGGAATTACAAGATCAATAAAATGGACAGTAAAAAAGAGTACAGACGAGTAAGAACAGAAGAAAGAATGAATGCATTTAAAAAAGATTTATTGAAGGAAAACTGGGGTGAAGTATATCAGGAACAGGACGTTAATAGTGCTTATAATAAATTCCTTAGAATATTTACATTACTGTACAATACCAACTGTCCAATAAAGCAATATAGTAGGAAACAGAAATATATGGACTGTCCATGGATAACAAAAGGTCTGCAAAATGCATGTATAAAGAAAAATGCTCTATACAGAGAGTTCTTAAGAACGAGAACTAAAGATGCTGAAATCAGATACAAAAGATATAAAAATAGGTTAACTAATATACTTAGATTTAGTAAAAAGGAATACTATAAGAAGCAATTAGATATAAATAGAAATAATAATAAAAGATTATGGGAAATCCTGAACAGTGTTATAAAATGTGGGACTGGACAAAAGAACTATCCCAAGTATTTCATTTGTAATGACCATGAAGAATACAATATGGATGTTGTGGCAAATAGTCTCAATGAATTCTTTGTAACTGCTGGACCAAATTTAGCAAGAACAATCACTCATCCTGGGAAAGCACAGGAAAAACCCGTTACACTGATTGACAGAAATCCATATTCTATGTTTCTCACAGCCGTTGATTGACGAGAGGCACCTGTGAAATAATAAGAAAAAGTCCAACAGGCCAGTAAAGAGTGACAATTTAAACAAAGGCAAAGCCCCACTAACATGAGTAATAACTGAGCCGTAGAAATGACGCCCTCACACACACACACACACACACACACACACACCTCGCCAAGGTAGCTACACTGCTGTCTGTCAGCCCATTTGCAGCCAGGCTGAGGTGGGTCAGAGAGCACTCGTCCTGCAAAAACACAAAAGTCTTAACCTGATTGCACAATTATATCTTTCGACAATAAATGACATTGCATGATTTTTGCGTGCACACCTGTGACAGGACTTTGGCGAGGTGTTCCAGTGCCGGGTAATCAGCAGGCCCTCTGCAGACAGCTGACAGGTCCACGTGTGTGAGGCAGTGGAGGGGCAGAGTCTTTAACACCAGCTCAAAGCCGGTGGAGCCCAGGGGATTGAGGGACAGGCACACTGCTTTCAAATGGCCTGTGCCTGAACGTTCAGAAGATGTAAAGTTAGTTGCAGTTTTGCTTATGGGTGGGAGTTCAGTGAAGCTTAAGGCTTCAGTCAGCTGCTTGTTAGAGAGTCACCTGTGAGCGCGCTGGCTAGCAGCAGTCGATGCTGCTGAAGGAAATGAGCAGTGAGACCTGCAGAGACCGCTTGGCTAGCACAGGGCAGCAGGACAGCAGACAGGACAGAGACTCAGACACGCCGTCCCCCAGTGGGTTCATACTGAGGTCCAGCTCCTCCAGGCACTTTGAGTGGAAACGAGCAGAAAAAGCAAATGATCACGAGAGCCAATTCTCTCTGACAGATATCATTGATATGAATCAGGTTAGCTTGTTATTAAGATCTAAGGTAGTTATTAAGACCAGAGGTACTTAAATACAGGTTAGATGGTAAACCTGGAGCTGCCACTATTGGCTAGCTGAGGCCCTTACCGGGAATGCAGGTGCACTCTGTCCCTTTAAAGCATTTACAGCCTTCTCCAGGCCGTCCCCTGTAATGCAGTTGGCAGAAATGTCCAGCAGCTGCAGACGAGGCATGGTGAGCGTTGTGGCAATCAGCTCAGGGAGAAGGTCGTCAGACATACGGTTTCCAGAAATTCGCAGCTCCGTGAGGCTGGCCTGAAGTTTTAGGGCACGGAGGAGCGGGCTGAGGGAAGAGGCGGCCAAACCGAGACATTTGGAGTCCTGACACGGAGGAACCCCGGTCCCGAACCTCACATAGCCGGGAGACACGCTTGTTCTCATCTACAGGTAGAAAGAGATGGTACTTCATAACAGAATACAAGAATGCACATGTGTCCGTTTTATAATGCATTTCCTCTGTGTTGCTCACCCACTGCTAGACTTTGACAGGCCTTCTTGTATCGCTCAGGGAGAGGAGGGAGATCCCCACGAGCAAACGTCAGCCAGAACCCACAACACAAACCCATCAGTTATCCTGCACTGGTGCGGGAAAGTGAAGCCAAGGATTCAATCCCAAAAACTGTGATTCCTTCAGTGTCTTCTGGAAGCTGGCTCCAAAAGCAAGTCAGCATCCAGTCTGGTAATAGAAATGGTTCTAATCTTTACAGTTTCTCAGATTGTAGTTTCTCAGGCAGCTTGTTAACATAATCAGCCCTTCACCTTCTTACCAGAATCATACAGTCTAAAACCTGCACGCCTCATCTGGGTAAGAAAGATGAAGTCATTGTGGAAGGACCTAGAACCTCCATTCCTTCTATCAGTGATTTAATGAAAAGACCTCTGTGTCTATGAGAAAGTCTATTTTATGAATTTGGGCCATACTTTGCCTAAGAAAAGGAGTATGCTCACTGGCTGACATGCAAGCTGTTTCACAGTCATAGCCGTCCTCTTGTCACTGTGGGTTGTTTTGTTTTTTTTAAATCCAAGATAGCAACGGTGACAACATTTGTCTTAAACACTCGTGATCAGACTTCATCAACCAATCATGGTAGTCTTCAGCATCTTTTAAATTGTCTGTGGTCCAAGTATGGTCACTTCTGGCTCTCCTCAGTGTCACCTCACCTCTTCATTTGTGTGCAGGACGGCCAGTAGCTGGTCCTGCGGGGAGAGCAGAGCGCCTTCTTTCTGCAGAGAGAGACGAGGCAGGAGGCCACATTTCTGGTAGTAACGCTGAGCTGCCTGCTCACACAGCCACGACACAGAGCAGGAGTTGGCCTCACTGGGATGCAGAGCAATGACCGGCGATTAAACAGAAATTAAAAACAACAACAACAACAACAACAAAAAAACACTATACCAATCAGATTGGGATTTATTTTTATGTACTGCTCAAACTTAAAACTTTTCACCGACCTTTGTGGAACTGGGATCAGGAAGACGTCTTCCTGAACCCGGACCCTCATTCTGATTGGTGGAGGAAGTGACGTGGGCATAGGAGCAACCAAAGTTTGAGTTGGAGGCTAGAGTAAACAAAATAAAACATTCAAGCACTGTTAAAACATCTGTATTTAATGTCGTCAACTCTTTGTAGAAAGACAAAGCAGAGTCTGTGGAGGGATCAGAAAGTCTAAACATCAGGAAAGTAAAAGTTTGTCAGGTGATGCTACAAAACACCAAGGTATAACTATATATAAGATCCGAAATGGGCGATGTCATCTTTTACTCCTGGACAAAGCCCACGGCATCCAGGCTGCAGAAATATGTAAAAACAGCTCGCCCGTTTTGATCAGCTCGCGCTCATTTACTTCCACATTCATCACTGTTCAAAATGAATCAGAAATGAAGACACATCATCTTCAAGTTATATCCCCTAGTGACACTGAATTATAGTTATTCTCTCACTGAGTGTGCATTTCCTGAATAATTCATGTGTAGTCTCACTCTGACTATCACCTTTTCACACTTGGAGTGACTTATTCACAATCACTGTGTTGTGTGTATTTCCTTAGTTAGTGTTACTCCATCCGTAACTAACAAACAGCAAAAGAGCATTCCACTTCTGACCTAAGCATGGATAAGGAGAGGTGGGGGCGGTGTGTCTGATCTCCAATCGTCATCATCTGCATCCCCAAGCTGTTCTTTCTCTGAGAGAGGCCTCTACTGGACAGGGAGGAAACTGCAGATCCTGAAAGAAAAAGGGCACAACAAGCTAGAAAAGTGGGAAAAGCACAAAAAAGAAAAACCAAACAAACCCAGTCTAATCTGCAGGCCGTGTCCGAGTTCAAATACTTGTTTTGAATTCCAGCTGCAGAAGATAAGGCAGTTTCCTCTACTCTTGGCCCAGATGAGTGTGGTAAAAAGCAAACTTACAAATCAGATGTCCTTGCAGAGCCTTAACTCCATCCTGTACATCCGATATGGACTGAAGCTGTCTGGTGAGGCTTGCTATGAACACCAGCTGCCTGATAATGTTGATGACCCACTCTTTCTGTGAGCCAGCACAGCCTGTGTGTGTGGAGGGATGTCGGGAAAAAAACAAAACAAAAAAACAAAAAAACAATTAGCCTGAATTAGGACTAGTTGTCATCATTTTTTTTCACATAGCCACGGTTTTTTCTATGGTCTGTTTTTGGGCCATTAATGTAGTTTGGTAACAGCATTATGCTTAAAAATGTTCATCTTTTACTGTTACCTGTTGTGGATCACAAAGTTTAAAACTACTTAAAAACACACACAAACACAACAAAGTAACTCCACCATGTGTCTATCCGGTCTTTAAGTGATGACGTGATCAATCCTACTTCTGGGCCCAAACTACTCTGCGTTTAATAAGGCTGTTGTGTTTTTAACATGTTTTAATGCTTTGTAACTTGTTCTATTTAATCTCAACAAGCCCCTTACAAAAAGTAAGTGATCACTGTCGGCCTCTCTCAGTTTTTATTACAACTATTCATTTTAAAGCTCAGTTTTTAAAACCTTACCATGTAACTACAGCCCAGGCAATGCAGCAGCACATTAATGACTAACCTGTATGTGGATGGATTATCTCAGTTGTTCTCTTGACTGAAGTTTGGTCCGTTTACAGCATCCTGCCATGCCACTGCATTTGTCCCTAACCATCGGGAACCCTCACCTTAATTCTTATCCAGTGGAAAAAAGTTCCCCTTCATCACTGTGTTAATGTTATGCTAACATAGCTGTTTCGCTAGTCACATAGCACATCACTATATACCAGCTAGCCAAACTTCAGTAACCCTACAAACATCACTGCTGCTTACTTTCCTGTCTTCATGTATGTCAGAAGTGATAGCAGAGCTGTGCCTTTTAATTTGTTTTAGAAATCCCTCAGTCAGAACCTGGTATATTATATTTAGACGGAAACTAGTGAGCTAACTCTCTGCTAACTTCTAACTTCAGACAGATTTTTAACTCTCAGTGATCATTTGACTTTGGGACCTGCAGTGTAGTTTGGGTCCAGACACGCTAATGACCAGACTTAAAGACCAAATTTCGGGTCACTTTTGCTGGTCCCAAGCCCCAATAAAGAAGCTAGCTTGAAGCTTGACATAAAAAACAATAATTGCTAAGAAAAGTGTAATTTGTAGTTCTAAATATATTCTAAATGCATTTAGATCGTTTTTACTCACTTTATGTCTCTTCCACGATGTTACGTCTCTCTCCTATGTTGGTTACAATTACATAAGCACTTAGCAGGACAGTGGAAAAACCCAGGGCCACAGTGATACTGAGAATTCCACGGTGTTCACTGTCTTCAGCAACCTTACGAGGGCCGGTTGAACGGCTACAGTCTTATCATACACGTGCAGTGTTCCTACAAGCCATAAGGTTACCTTGAGTGAGGAAGATGATGATTGAATGTCCGTCTGAGTCCATAGGTTGAGGTGCAAGCACATTTCTCCCATTCTCCACAGAGGGCAGTGGCGCATAGGTGTGACGTCACTAACACTTAAGTTGCCTTAGAGTGATAGCAGAAAATTGTGAGCGTTACACTTGTATGCGGCTTGACGTAGGCACACATTGGCAGGGATGTGGTTGGAACGGCTGACTAGATAAGGCCTGGTGTCCAGCTAATGAAAAAGAGCCGAAAATTGGGGTGCGGCTGCGCAGGTGTGCACTTTAAATATAGCACTTTTGCCCTGTCATTCCGGGCCGCCGAGTGGCTCATGGGAACGTGACAGGCCCTATGGCAGAGATTGAGGACAGAGGGCAGTGGTTCGAATCCCATGCGGACCATATGTTGGGGAAACAAAAAAAAAAAAAAAAAATAAAAATAAAAAAAATCCCTGGCTCTGAAATTCACTTGCTACGCTTGCTAGAAGCCTACAGGCGAGCCTACAGAATGGGCTCTCTCTGCCTTTTTTTTTTTTTTTTTACCCCTGTCTCAAAATCTCTTCCATCAATCAATATTGGTTGTTATGGTTGCTATGGACGCCAAACACACCATGCATTGTCGCTTTCTCAATCTCTTCTTCATGTCCGAACAAACGCTCAATTTTGCCTTCATTAACACAAATTATACATCAAAATGTAGGTATTTTTCTTGCCTTTAACAAAATGGCACTGTCATTATTGTAGGAGTTGCCGTTTTCTCGCAAATGGCCTCGAAGCAACACAGTTAAAAAATGTCCACATTCAAAGTCTATGGAGACTTGAGTGAAAATGACAGCTGAAATTCTGTAACAGAGGCGTTTTCAACTCCTCATATCTCCTAGATGTATTTTTCTTTAGAGACCTGAAAACCGCCTTGATTTTTTTTCTTCCTTTTTTATTAAAGCCTGCTGATTGTTACAGTGAAAGAATGATGTCGACAGTCCGTGTACTTTTGGAGTTACAGAACATTTTGTAAGACGAAGAAACGGCAGTTTTCACCTCTCAGTTGTGGTAAACGCTTGAAATATATTATAGGGCAGGCCACGGCGTAGAGAACGCGCTTTGGGAGCGAGAGATCCAGGTTGAAATCTAGCCAGTGGCAGTATCTAATATCGTTCCCTAATTCACTTTATAATTACAAATTCTCAACACTTGAACATTCCCACGTGTGTTCTGATCAAAACAGTGCAAGAATGAGCTCTTTAGCTTTTGATTTACAACTTATCCACATTTCTTTGCGGACACTCCTGCATGTCACAAATACATTGCACAAAGCGCATCTGTGGCTGTGTACCATTCGTGGTGCGTTGGCTCCCTCTACTGGTACGCGCCTCATTCAAATGTCGCCACACATTTAAAATTGCAGGGTGTCTTTACACTGTCATAGCTCCTAGATAGATTTCTTCAGAGCTGAAAATCGCTGTGATTATTCACCATAGCCTGCTTTGTCTTACAGTGAAAGAACGATGTCAACGTATAGCATCGTTGGTTACTTTAATTATGTTTGTTTTTTTAAATCAAATCCTACAAAACAGGACCATTGTGACACAAAACCTCTCACACACTAACACAAACTCTTTATACAGATACAGAGCTTTACATGTATAAATAAGGCAGACAAAAATGCATAAAACACAAGCTATCCACAGACTGTCGGTGGACGCCATGTCACTTTATTTTGTTTTTATCTTGTTTCTTTTTGGTGTAGCCTCATTAAACAAAATGTTTATAAAAATGACCACTTTTATTATGAATTATTAGGAAATTAATAATTCATTATTAATTATTTATTATGAACACACCTGCCACCCTCAAGTAGAGGTGGCAGAGAGGAGGCACTTGGAGTTTCGGTCGAGAAAGTGTCCGTGTGACTGAGTCCTGTCCCAGCTCTGCTTCAAGGTCTGTCGGTCCAGCTTGTTGAGGGTCTGAGAGCAAAGACGGATATCCTGGACCAGCTCTGACAAACTGTCCAGGTCTTGACTCTCCCAGGGGCCAGAGACCTGACAACCTGCAGGTTAAGCAACAAAGAATCATTTTATTTCATATCCATAATTTCCATTTTCCCCCCTATAAATATGCTTGTTAGAGAGTCACCTGTGAGCGCGCTGGCTAGCAGCAGTCGATGCTGCTGAAGGAAATGAGCAGTGAGACCTGCAGAGACCGCTTGGCTAGCACAGGGCAGCAGGACAGCAGACAGGACAGAGACTCAGACACGCCGTCCCCCAGTGGGTTCATACTGAGGTCCAGCTCCTCCAGGCACTTTGAGTGGAAACGAGCAGAAAAAGCAAATGATCACGAGAGCCAATTCTCTCTGACAGATATCATTGATATGAATCAGGTTAGCTTGTTATTAAGATCTAAGGTAGTTATTAAGACCAGAGGTACTTAAATACAGGTTAGATGGTAAACCTGGAGCTGCCACTATTGGCTAGCTGAGGCCCTTACCGGGAATGCAGGTGCACTCTGTCCCTTTAAAGCATTTACAGCCTTCTCCAGGCCGTCCCCTGTAATGCAGTTGGCAGAAATGTCCAGCAGCTGCAGACGAGGCATGGTGAGCGTTGTGGCAATCAGCTCAGGGAGAAGGTCGTCAGACATACGGTTTCCAGAAATTCGCAGCTCCGTGAGGCTGGCCTGAAGTTTTAGGGCACGGAGGAGCGGGCTGAGGGAAGAGGCGGCCAAACCGAGACATTTGGAGTCCTGACACGGAGGAACCCCGGTCCCGAACCTCACATAGCCGGGAGACACGCTTGTTCTCATCTACAGGTAGAAAGAGATGGTACTTCATAACAGAATACAAGAATGCACATGTGTCCGTTTTATAATGCATTTCCTCTGTGTTGCTCACCCACTGCTAGACTTTGACAGGCCTTCTTGTATCGCTCAGGGAGAGGAGGGAGATCCCCACGAGCAAACGTCAGCCAGAACCCACAACACAAACCCATCAGTTATCCTGCACTGGTGCGGGAAAGTGAAGCCAAGGATTCAATCCCAAAAACTGTGATTCCTTCAGTGTCTTCTGGAAGCTGGCTCCAAAAGCAAGTCAGCATCCAGTCTGGTAATAGAAATGGTTCTAATCTTTACAGTTTCTCAGATTGTAGTTTCTCAGGCAGCTTGTTAACATAATCAGCCCTTCACCTTCTTACCAGAATCATACAGTCTAAAACCTGCACGCCTCATCTGGGTAAGAAAGATGAAGTCATTGTGGAAGGACCTAGAACCTCCATTCCTTCTATCAGTGATTTAATGAAAAGACCTCTGTGTCTATGAGAAAGTCTATTTTATGAATTTGGGCCATACTTTGCCTAAGAAAAGGAGTATGCTCACTGGCTGACATGCAAGCTGTTTCACAGTCATAGCCGTCCTCTTGTCACTGTGGGTTGTTTTGTTTTTTTTAAATCCAAGATAGCAACGGTGACAACATTTGTCTTAAACACTCGTGATCAGACTTCATCAACCAATCATGGTAGTCTTCAGCATCTTTTAAATTGTCTGTGGTCCAAGTATGGTCACTTCTGGCTCTCCTCAGTGTCACCTCACCTCTTCATTTGTGTGCAGGACGGCCAGTAGCTGGTCCTGCGGGGAGAGCAGAGCGCCTTCTTTCTGCAGAGAGAGACGAGGCAGGAGGCCACATTTCTGGTAGTAACGCTGAGCTGCCTGCTCACACAGCCACGACACAGAGCAGGAGTTGGCCTCACTGGGATGCAGAGCAATGACCGGCGATTAAACAGAAATTAAAAACAACAACAACAACAACAAAAAAAAAACACTATACCAATCAGATTGAGCAGTACATAAAAATAAATCCCAAACTTAAAACTTTTCACCGACCTTTGTGGAACTGGGATCAGGAAGACGTCTTCCTGAACCCGGACCCTCATTCTGATTGGTGGAGGAAGTGACGTGGGCATAGGAGCAACCAAAGTTTGAGTTGGAGGCTAGAGTAAACAAAATAAAACATTCAAGCACTGTTAAAACATCTGTATTTAATGTCGTCAACTCTTTGTAGAAAGACAAAGCAGAGTCTGTGGAGGGATCAGAAAGTCTAAACATCAGGAAAGTAAAAGTTTGTCAGGTGATGCTACAAAACACCAAGGTATAACTATATATAAGATCCGAAATGGGCGATGTCATCTTTTACTCCTGGACAAAGCCCACGGCATCCAGGCTGCAGAAATATGTAAAAACAGCTCGCCCGTTTTGATCAGCTCGCGCTCATTTACTTCCACATTCATCACTGTTCAAAATGAATCAGAAATGAAGACACATCATCTTCAAGTTATATCCCCTAGTGACACTGAATTATAGTTATTCTCTCACTGAGTGTGCATTTCCTGAATAATTCATGTGTAGTCTCACTCTGACTATCACCTTTTCACACTTGGAGTGACTTATTCACAATCACTGTGTTGTGTGTATTTCCTTAGTTAGTGTTACTCCATCCGTAACTAACAAACAGCAAAAGAGCATTCCACTTCTGACCTAAGCATGGATAAGGAGAGGTGGGGGCGGTGTGTCTGATCTCCAATCGTCATCATCTGCATCCCCAAGCTGTTCTTTCTCTGAGAGAGGCCTCTACTGGACAGGGAGGAAACTGCAGATCCTGAAAGAAAAAGGGCACAACAAGCTAGAAAAGTGGGAAAAGCACAAAAAAGAAAAACCAAACAAACCCAGTCTAATCTGCAGGCCGTATCCGAGTTCAAATACTTGTTTTGAATTCCAGCTGCAGAAGATAAGGCAGTTTCCTCTACGCTTGGCCCAGATGAGTGTGGTAAAAAGCAAACTTACAAATCAGATGTCCTTGCAGAGCCTTAACTCCATCCTGTACATCCGATATGGACTGAAGCTGTCTGGTGAGGCTTGCTATGAACACCAGCTGCCTGATAATGTTGATGACCCACTCTTTCTGTGAGCCAGCACAGCCTGTGTGTGTGGAGGGATGTCGGGAAAAAAACAAAACAAAAAAACAATTAGCCTGAATTAGGACTAGTTGTCATCATTTTTTTTCACATAGCCACGGTTTTTTCTATGGTCTGTTTTTGGGCCATTAATGTAGTTTGGTAACAGCATTATGCTTAAAAATGTTCATCTTTTACTGTTACCTGTTGTGGATCACAAAGTTTAAAACTACTTAAAAACACACACAAACACAACAAAGTAACTCCACCATGTGTCTATCCGGTCTTTAAGTGATGACGTGATCAATCCTACTTCTGGGCCCAAACTACTCTGCGTTTAATAAGGCTGTTGTGTTTTTAACATGTTTTAATGCTTTGTAACTTGTTCTATTTAATCTCAACAAGCCCCTTACAAAAAGTAAGTGATCACTGTCGGCCTCTCTCAGTTTTTATTACAACTATTCATTTTAAAGCTCAGTTTTTAAAACCTTACCATGTAACTACAGCCCAGGCAATGCAGCAGCACATTAATGACTAACCTGTATGTGGATGGATTATCTCAGTTGTTCTCTTGACTGAAATTTGGTCCGTTTACAGCATCCTGCCATGCCACTGCATTTTTCCCTAACCATCGGGAAGCTACGGTGGCCCTGAGAGGCCAAACGGACTGCAACTTCAGAAAACACTTGCAAAACATTAACAGTGCAGTGAATCCTGCTTGTTCCGTAATATTCAGGACTGCAAACCGAGCAGCATCACTGACTTTCAGCCTGTTGTGTTTGTGGATATATGACTGACTTTAATTATCCACAAAATCATCAGATTCTCTGTAAGATTAAGGTCGACTATCTGGCGTATAAAGTAAAGGCTTTAAAACAAAGTAAATGCTGAAAGTACAAACATCGCTAATGTCACATAACTTTGCCGGCATGTGGCCAACAGTAATGTTCTAATGTTCCTCATTATTAAACATTAGCACATAAATAAGTGACATATTATTCAGAACTTACTTTTGAAAGTTTACTCTTTGGCCACTCCACTTCTTTGAAGTGTCTCCCAGTCCCAGTGCACTTGTTAGCATGTTTTGGTTCGTGCAACTGGTCCGTCCGGTTATTGTCTCCCCAGAAACATTTCTGTTGTATTTTTTTCCTATTTCCGTTGTGTTGTGTGTGCTTTTGCAGCGTTTTTCTTTTTGCAGCATTTTTCTTTTTGCAAGTGTTTTTCTTTTTGCAGCATTTTTCTTTTTGCAAGTGTTTTTCTTTTTGCAGCATTTTTCTTTTTGCAAGTGTTTTTCTTTTTGCAGCATTTTTCTTTTTGCAAGTGTTTTTCTTTTTGCAAGCATTTTTCTTTTTGCAAGTGTTTTTCTTTTTGCAGCATTTTTCTTTTTGCAAGTGTTTTTCTTTTTGCAGCATTTTTCTTTTTGCAAGTGTTTTTCTTTTTGCAGCATTTTTCTTTTTGCAAGTGTTTTTCTTTTTGCAGCATTTTTCTTTTTGCAAGTGTTTTTCTTTTTGCAGCATTTTTCTTTTTGCAGCGTTTTTCTTTTTGCAGCGTTTTTCTTTTTGCAGCATTTTTCTTTTTGCAAGTGTTTTTCTTTTTGCAGCATTTTTCTTTTTGCAAGTGTTTTTCTTTTTGCAGCATTTTTCTTTTTGCAAGTGTTTTCTGAAGTTGCAGTCTGTTTGGCCTCTCAGGGCCACCGTACCTTTGTTTGGCCTGCTAGAATGGTGCCCGGAGGCCACGCCCCCTCCCGTGACATCACGTTCCAAAGCCCTATAGACAATAACACCAAATTTAAAAGAAAGAAGAAGAAAAAAGAATGTTACTGTTACATTTTGTTATGACATCATTATGATGTCATAGTAGTGAATCTATAAGTAGGGGTAAGAATCCCAAACTTTCAGTCAGTTTATTTGCAACACTCAAGATTGCAGCATTCAAAGGTAAACCTGAGAAACATTTTAAAACAGTTGAACCTTTAACACAGTCACTTCATCAACACTCTAACATGTCTCAGAGTAAACACGGCAAAAGTCAACAAGCTTACGCTGGCTTTACTACAATGGACCACCAAAATCCAGAGCCAAATTCTGAAGAAACACATTTCCAGCTTCCACTCAAGAGGAAGCGAGGCCCGCATTATGCTGCACAGAATTGCAGAAGTCCCGACAGCTGCTCTCCACCAAGGAAAAAGAGACGAATCTGTGAAGAAAAAACTGTGTTGAAAAGACGATACAGTCAGATTTCAAAAGGCAGCAAAAACAACTCTGAGAGCTACTCTCCAGAGAGAAAGAGGATGAGAATAGACACTGAGAAAAAAGAAACAGCAGTGACTCCGAGCATCCAAAAAGGTTCTTCTTCAAGGACTATCCAACTCCAAGTTCAGAAAAAGAACAATATGAACTTGAGTGATACCAAAACCTCTCAAAACACACCAAAAGACAACAAGAGTCCAGAACAAGCAGCAGTGACACAGAGCATCCAGAAAAGTTATGCGCCAAGGACTTTCCAACAACTAGTTGAGAAAATGGACGTTACGACCTCGAGTGATACCATAACCTCTGAAAACACTCCAAAATACAACAAGAGGCCAGAACAAGCAGCAGTGACACAGAGCATCCAGAAAAGTTCTTCGTCAAGGACTATCCAACACGTAGTTGAGAAAATGGACGTTACGACCTCGAGTGATACCATAACCTCTGAAAACACTCCAAAATACAACAAGAGGCCAGAACAAGCAGCAGTGACACAGAGCATCCAGAAAAGTTCTTTGTCAAGGAATATCCGACACGTAGTTGAGAAAATTAACGTTACGACCTCGAGTGATACCATAACCTCTGAAAACACTCCAAAATACAACAAGAGGCCAGAACAAGCAGCAGTGACACAGAGCATCCAGAAAAGTTATGCGCCAAGGACTTTCCAACAACTAGTTGAGAAAATGGACGTTACGACCTCGAGTGATACCATAACCTCTGAAAACACTCCAAAATACAACAAGAGGCCAGAACAAGCAGCAGTGACACAGAGCATCCAGAAAAGTTCTTCGTCAAGGACTATCCAACACGTAGTTGAGAAAATGGACAATATGACCTTGAGTGATACCAAAACCTCTGAAAACACACTGAAAGACAACAAGAGGCCAGAACAAGCAGCAGTGACACAGAGCATCCAGAAAAGTTCTTCGTCAAGGACTATCCAACAACTAGTTGAGAAAATGGACAATATGACCTTGAGTGATACCAAAACCTCTGAAAACACACTGAAAGACAACAAGAGGCCAGAACAAGCAGCAGTGACACAGAGCATCCGAAAAAGTTTTCCGCCAAAGAATATCCAACACCTAGTTAAAACAATGAACGATATGACCTTGGGTGATACCAAAACATCTGAAAACACACTGAAAGACAACAAGAGGCCAGAACAAGCAGTAGTGACACAGAGCATCCAAAAAAGTCCCTGGTCCAGGACTATCCGACTCCCAGGTCAGAAAACAAACGATACGGCCTTGAGCGATACCAACACCTGTGAAAACACACCGAAAAAGAAAGAGAGCCCAGAAGACCAGAGAGAAACAAACGTGTGGATCATTGGGTCCAGTTACATTAGACGAGCCAAGGGTGAAGCAAAAGAGATTTTCGGAGAAAATTTCGGACTTAATACCAAAGTCCAGTGGTTTGGCAAACGAGGAATGCGCTGGGGGGGAGTCCTTCCTTGTTTTTATAAGGAGCTATCCACACAGAGCCCACCTGACATACTGGTAATCCATGCTGGGGGCAATGATTTGGGACTCTTTTCTGCTTATGAACTTTCTTCTGTCATTGAGAAGGAATTGATGCAATTGCACACAGAGTTCCCCTCAATGACAATTGCATATTCATCCATCAATGAGCGTCAAGTGTGGATATATGGAAATCCAGGCGAAATCAATAAGGACAGGAAGACTGTGAATGCCAGCATTAGAAAGGCTGTCGACCGCTTCGATGGAGTGATTATTGAGCATCCGCACATCAGGTTTTTTGACAACTCCATTTTTTTACACAACGGAGTTCGTTTCTCCAAGAAAGGAAATGAACTGTTTCTGACAAGCATCCGCACGGCCATCCAGAAAAGTCTTCAGTCACGTCACTGAAAACTGACTTGAGACATTTCTTTCACAGTCCAAAAAACCATACGTTGTTCATTTTAGGCAATGTGAGCAACATATAGCTAACGTGTGCTCTCTTTTTTCTTTTCCTCTGCCTCTCACCCCCCAACCAGTCATGACAGATGGCTGCCCCTTTCTTAGCCTGGTTCTGTCAAAGGTTTCTCCCTTTTTATAAGGGAGTTTTTCCTTTCCACCGTTGCCCAGCGCTTGCTATTAAAGGAGATCATTCGATTGTTGGGGTTGATAGTTTAGAATCTAAACTAAACTAATAAACATAAAACATCAGGTGAGGGGTTCACATAGCATGGAGCACTACAAAAATTACAAATAAAAACATGTAATTGGTGGCAAATCAAAAATAAAATAAAAAAAATTGAAAAATATCTCTTACTGCTCTGTTTATTTCCTTAAATGAACACTTGTACTTTTTGTCATAGAAGAATAAGAATATTAATATAAATATGAACACCAAGGCGTTCCCAGGCCAGCCGAGAGATATAATCTCTCCAGCCTGTCTTGGGTCTGCCCCGGGGCCAAATGCCTGGTGGCACCCTTGCCTCCATAGGCACCTTAACTCATCACTTTTGGCGCAGAGAATGTATTTTATGAACTAATATTAGTAGGCTGAAGCCTTTTATTTGAGCTGTGATTGTTTTTGTTATTAAGATACATATTAATATGTTTTTTTAAGGATCAAGATGTGGGTTTGTTTTTCCAGCTTTGTTAACAGTTGTTTTTTCAGAGATCAGATGTCCTCACAGGACAACATATACAAAAATATGATTTTACAGAATATGATGCATTGGTGTGGATTAAACAGTGTAATAGTTTTGATATTTACCTTAAAGAGCAGTAACCTTAATCAATATTGCACAGATAGAGAAAATCAGCAAAGTTATTGGCTTTAGTTTTGATATTTTGCCAGTAAAACAGTTTTATGTCTCCTGAGGTCTTTTCATTGTTTTATTGTTTCTTTTGCTAAAGAAAAATATCCCTGCCATTCCTCATTGTTAGCTAATCATGAATCCATCACTGGATCACACCCAATTGCTAGCACAATAATCATGTTTAAGGTTGTGAGCTGGTGTCTGATTTGTGTTTTCGTTAAATTAAGGCATCATCTGCACAAATGAACCACTTCATCAGAAAACAGAAAACTAAGTGTCTGTCATGGTCCTGAGTCTGTGTTGCCTTATGCTTTTGTTCATTCCGAGTATGTATTCTGCTGTGATTTTGCCATTTGTTAGGTTTCTGTTCTTTACCTGCCTGCTCCCACTTCTGTGTTCCCTCTGTCTGTCCTCGGTGTTATTGTGTCTACTTATGAGTCCGCCTGTCAAGTTCAGTGCCCTGTCTGGTTCTCTGTCCTGTTTTATTCTGAAAGTTCATGTTTCATGTCAGTGTGTTCAGTTTTACCACTCCCCTGTCTCATTAGCCTAATTTCTCCCAGCTGTGTCTCCCTCCTGTGGCCCATTCCCTGATTACTCCCCGTGTATTTAAGCCCTGTGTTTTCCTGTGCTCTCTGTTGCGTCGTCTGTTTAACTCCATGTCCGTCTGCATAATTCTGTGTAACCTGGTGTTCAGTCTGCGTCTCTCCGCCATCTTTCTTTGTGCATTTTGTTCCTCCTCCCGTGCGTGTTTGGTAGTGATGGGCAGATGAAGCTTCATGAAGCACTGAAGCTTTTCATCCAATTGGTTCACTCCAGTGCAAAGCTTCTTGAAGCTTCATTTGCTCTATTAGGACACCTACTGGACGTAAAAATATTAGTTGGCATGAATTTGAAGAGTGTGGCCTTTTGCACACAGCCTGTAAATGTCAACAACAAAAGGAGTGTGTAAAACATCTATATTGTATTGATGGCAGCATACTGTGTATATTTATACTGGCAGTATGGAAAATGATCATTTGGAAATGCTTAAAATGGAAATGATCATTTACTGTGAGGTGAGGTGTGGTTGGGGGTGTGGACAGTGGTTGTGCTTTTGTAACGTTGAGGTATGGACAGCTACACACTGAGGCTTTGAGCCTCAGTCCTGCCCACGTTTTATTCTGTAAAAACTAAATTTTCACTGCTTTTATGACCTTTTAGTGGGGAGAACATAGCTAGGATTTAATGATTTCACAAATCTTTTGAATCCTTTGTCCTCCACAATGCTAAATGGCTGGGAGTCCTCAATCACCATGCTAACCAGGTCTTCATCTATTGGAGATTGTCTTTATTGTCTTTCCTCAGGAGAACAAAGCACAAATATAAATATCACACACGGAACGTATTACAGTTGTATAATATTGTTATATCATTTAGTAACATTACTGCATCCTATATTATCATTGCATTTGATGGCTCACCTGGTCTTGCTCCACAATTGGTGTTCCCCTTATTCTCATGCAAAGCTCTGTAGTGCCTAAGCATGGATGAGGTGTTGTTGTTATATCCCAGCTCCCTGGCACATAGCAAACACTTCACCTTGTACAAAAGTAAAGCCGCTTAACATAAATTGTATTGCACCATCATTATTATGAAAATACATCTTCTGTAGAAATTTACATACCTTGTTGGGAGGAATAAAATCAAAATGTTCCCACACAGGGGAGGACATCCTCCTCTTCTTAGCTGGCTCCATTCTCTCCTGACTTTCTCTCCTCACTCTCATAAACCTCCAAACTGTCTCCAAACTCTCACTAACCGCAACTCTCCATCAAACACCTACATTTTGAATGAAGTCTGAGGGGTTTATATCGCTGTCATATCTCGCGACAAAGTTCGAACCACTTCATGAACCAGTCACGTGGTACAGCCGGGCAGCGAGGCTTCGGACGTCATCATTTTCAGCTCTTCCCATAAATGAAGCAAGCCTCGATACGCGCATCGCGGAAACGCCCCCTCAATTACTCGACACAAGCTTCGAAGCCTCGATACAGAACGTCACATCACTAGTGTTTGGTTTAAGTTGAGTTCTTTAGGTTTCCCCAGTTTAGGTTTGTTTGCTCCCCGCTCTGCTCCTCCTGTTTTTGTCACCTTATCACCTCTGTAAATAAACATTCACTCGCACCCCAGCCAGTGCCTGCATTTTGGATCCTTTTCTCAATTCACCACACGACTGCTGCGCAGCCGTGAAAGTGTCTGATGCTAAAATACCACATATGTTCCCTCCTATTGTAACGGAGCGGAAAGGCTGATTTTATTCCCACAGTGTCGTTTTTTAAAGGAAGGAAACCTTCCTCCAAACGGACAGAGCAGTGGAGCCGCCAAGGGAAAGCACACGATTAAAAAACTGTAGAATTAAAATATAATTTATTATATTTAAATAATTAAAAATGTAAAGATAAATTAAAACAACCTTGGCCAAGGGATAACACAATAAAAATCAATAAAACACAACATTAAAAGTCCAGTGGGATCCACCACAGCATAAAAGTCCCAGGGAGTTAAGAAATCCAGCGGAGTCCTCTCTTTCCTTTCCGCATTCGCGTCTTGATATGCTAGAGAAAGGGAGGAGCGGCAGTCACTATTCTTCCGGCAGTTTTTATTCAATAAAAGGGGATAAGTCGAAGACTTACCCCGGGTGGGCAGAGCTCTCAACTCCGCCCGCCGCTTCTTTAAAACTGCAAGGCCACACAGCCGTCCCGTGCCTTCCGCTGGTGCTGTCTCCGCTCTCCCCGCTGGTACTGTCACTCTCTGCACTGGTGCCCTGTGCGCTGGTCCTCCGTGCGCTGGTGCTGTCCGTCCTCAGCGCGCTGGTGCCTCTGCGCGCTGGTCCTCCATTAGCCAACTCTAGCCACCTTATATGTCACTCTGTAAATTATCTTAAAGCCTCACGTCAGGCCTCTCAGGCCCCATCTCTTAAGCCTCCGTGTCACTCCAGGCTCTCGTCGGTTCCCGTGACACTCATGGGTGCCTTCATGCTTCAGTCCTCTCTTGCCTCTCGGTCGAACCCCTTCCTTTGGTCTGCCAGGCCCTCTTATTGGCCTCTCTGGGATCTCTCACAGGTGTGATCAGTTTATCAGGTAGGGGCGGAGTCTTTCCAGGACAAGTCATCAAATAAATACCATTAAAACATGCAGTAAAACTCATAAAAATAAACCAATGTACAATATTAAAATATTAAAAAGGTAAAACGCAGCAAAACATGCATAGTAGAAAAACTTAGATGACTTGTCCCTTTCCACCCCGTGACACTATAACAAAAATTAAAAACTAAGGATTGTTTACAGTATGATATTTTTTATCAGATATGTTCCCATTAGTTTGTGTAGGAATTATTAAACTGCATAGTGACAACCAAAAAACTGGTTCACTCACACCTTAGACCGATGTTGGACAACATGCCTTCCTCTAATGTTAAGTCAGTCTTTGCATTTTTTCCAGGTAACTCCCACAGGCATGACATGATGATTAAAGCTTGGATGTGTAATCTGTCGTGTGTATTATGTGCTCTCCAGCAAGATAAATTCATGTTTTTTATATAGTTTAACAAAACTGTTTGCAACATAGGGTACAGAGGCCTGTTGATTCAAACAGGTTTGTTTAGATGCACCTTTTTTGAGTGCATGTTTTGTATGATAAGTTTTAATCTAAATAAACACTTTAATTAGTAGCTTTAAATAACAGTCATCATACCCTGCAGAATTAGAGACGGAGCAGCCGGGCTATGTAAAAAGCATCCAAAATGCCGAAAAAGATAAAAAGATTGCATACCTGGAAAGTAAGGTCGCTGACCTGGAACAATACTCCAGGATAAACGACGTCATCATCACTGGGCTCCATATTAAACCCCGGTCATACGCTCAGGCGGTGACCGCTGACAGCAACGAGGAACCTGGAGAGCTTGACATTAGCTCCACGGAACAACAGGTGGCTGCTTTCCTGCGGTCCAAAGGGATTGCCCTGGACTGTAACTCTGTCGAAGCATGCCACCCTCTTCCCAGGAGGAACGGCAACATACCGGCTATTATATTAAGGTTTGTAAATCGAAAGCACAAGATTACGCTGCTGAAACAAGGAAGAAAATTAAAAGGATCTAATGTCTTTATCAATGAACATCTAACCAAACACAACGCTGAAATAGCCAAAAAAGCGCGACACCTTAAGAAGCTGGGAAAAATCCAAGGCACTTGGACGACGAACTGCAAAATATTCATTAAACTAAACGGATCACCAGAGGAAGCCAAAGTTCTGACCATTAAAAATATGGCGGATCTCGAAAAATATCAGTGAGCAACACGATCTGGACGGCAAACAAGGTAACAGACAACCACACACTCACTTATGACACACACTGGAAGGAAGAACTCAGATACATCTGGAAGAATCAGCTGCATCAGTCAGACAGTTGCAGAATATGATCAATTGGAACTGAAAACATTTAACTATATGGATCACAATACACACGACTTGGAATATGAAATAGATCCAGACAACAACTTTTTCTCATCTAACAATAACAATTGCTGCTACTATACAAATAAAGACTACAATCAGAGGATTAAAACTGAGAATAAATTATCAATTATCCACTTTAACTGTAGAAGTCTCTATGCTAATTTTAGTCATATCAAAGAATATCTTAACCAGTTTTCACATCCATTTAGTGTCATTGCCTTATCAGAAACTTGGATCAATATGGAAAAAGGAACAGACTTTGAACTGGAGGGTTATGAATTCACATTTATAACTAGGCGAAACAAAGGAGGAGGAGGAGTGGCCTTGTATGTGGACAAATCCTTGAAATTTAATGTGGTGGAAAAGATGACGATGGTGATTGATAATGTACTAGAATGTATTACAGTTGAAATTTGTAAAGAAAAAAGTAAAAATGTAATCATTAGCTGTATATACAGAGCTCCAGGTAGTAGTATTGAGACATTTAAAGACTGGATAGAAGAAACATTTATTGAAATAGCTCGCAAAAAAGTTTTCATTTGTGGAGACTTCAATATTGATTTGCTAAACCCAAATAAACATAAAACCACTGAGGAATTTATAAACACAATGCACTGTATGAATCTATTCCCTAAAATTACTAGACCTCCCAGGATTACATCACATTGTGCAACTCTCATAGACAACATTTTTGCAAATGACATTGAAAATAAGACTGTAAGTAGACTCCTGATTAACGACATAAGTGACCATCTTCCAATTTTTACAATCTATGATAGGAATTACAAGATCAATAAAATGGACAGTAAAAAAGAGTACAGACGAGTAAGAACAGAAGAAAGAATGAATGCATTTAAAAAAGATTTATTGAAGGAAAACTGGGGTGAAGTATATCAGGAACAGGACGTTAATAGTGCTTATAATAAATTCCTTAGAATATTTACATTACTGTACAATACCAACTGTCCAATAAAGCAATATAGTAGGAAACAGAAATATATGGACTGTCCATGGATAACAAAAGGTCTGCAAAATGCATGTATAAAGAAAAATGCTCTATACAGAGAGTTCTTAAGAACGAGAACTAAAGATGCTGAAATCAGATACAAAAGATATAAAAATAGGTTAACTAATATACTTAGATTTCGTAAAAAGGAATACTATAAGAAGCAATTAGATATAAATAGAAATAATAATAAAAGATTATGGGAAATCCTGAACAGTGTTATAAAATGTGGGACTGGACAAAAGAACTATCCCAAGTATTTCATTTGTAATGACCATGAAGAATACAATATGGATGTTGTGGCAAATAGTCTCAATGAATTCTTTGTAACTGCTGGACCAAATTTAGCAAGAACAATCACTCATCCTGGGAAAGCACAGGAAAAACCCGTTACACTGATTGACAGAAATCCATATTCTATGTTTCTCACAGCCGTTGATTGACGAGAGGCACCTGTGAAATAATAAGAAAAAGTCCAACAGGCCAGTAAAGAGTGACAATTTAAACAAAGGCAAAGCCCCACTAACATGAGTAATAACTGAGCCGTAGAAATGACGCCCTCACACACACACACACACACACACACACACCTCGCCAAGGTAGCTACACTGCTGTCTGTCAGCCCATTTGCAGCCAGGCTGAGGTGGGTCAGAGAGCACTCGTCCTGCAAAAACACAAAAGTCTTAACCTGATTGCACAATTATATCTTTCGACAATAAATGACATTGCATGATTTTTGCGTGCACACCTGTGACAGGACTTTGGCGAGGTGTTCCAGTGCCGGGTAATCAGCAGGCCCTCTGCAGACAGCTGACAGGTCCACGTGTGTGAGGCAGTGGAGGGGCAGAGTCTTTAACACCAGCTCAAAGCCGGTGGAGCCCAGGGGATTGAGGGACAGGCACACTGCTTTCAAATGGCCTGTGCCTGAACGTTCAGAAGATGTAAAGTTAGTTGCAGTTTTGCTTATGGGTGGGAGTTCAGTGAAGCTTAAGGCTTCAGTCAGCTGCTTGTTAGAGAGTCACCTGTGAGCGCGCTGGCTAGCAGCAGTCGATGCTGCTGAAGGAAATGAGCAGTGAGACCTGCAGAGACCGCTTGGCTAGCACAGGGCAGCAGGACAGCAGACAGGACAGAGACTCAGACACGCCGTCCCCCAGTGGGTTCATACTGAGGTCCAGCTCCTCCAGGCACTTTGAGTGGAAACGAGCAGAAAAAGCAAATGATCACGAGAGCCAATTCTCTCTGACAGATATCATTGATATGAATCAGGTTAGCTTGTTATTAAGATCTAAGGTAGTTATTAAGACCAGAGGTACTTAAATACAGGTTAGATGGTAAACCTGGAGCTGCCACTATTGGCTAGCTGAGGCCCTTACCGGGAATGCAGGTGCACTCTGTCCCTTTAAAGCATTTACAGCCTTCTCCAGGCCGTCCCCTGTAATGCAGTTGGCAGAAATGTCCAGCAGCTGCAGACGAGGCATGGTGAGCGTTGTGGCAATCAGCTCAGGGAGAAGGTCGTCAGACATACGGTTTCCAGAAATTCGCAGCTCCGTGAGGCTGGCCTGAAGTTTTAGGGCACGGAGGAGCGGGCTGAGGGAAGAGGCGGCCAAACCGAGACATTTGGAGTCCTGACACGGAGGAACCCCGGTCCCGAACCTCACATAGCCGGGAGACACGCTTGTTCTCATCTACAGGTAGAAAGAGATGGTACTTCATAACAGAATACAAGAATGCACATGTGTCCGTTTTATAATGCATTTCCTCTGTGTTGCTCACCCACTGCTAGACTTTGACAGGCCTTCTTGTATCGCTCAGGGAGAGGAGGGAGATCCCCACGAGCAAACGTCAGCCAGAACCCACAACACAAACCCATCAGTTATCCTGCACTGGTGCGGGAAAGTGAAGCCAAGGATTCAATCCCAAAAACTGTGATTCCTTCAGTGTCTTCTGGAAGCTGGCTCCAAAAGCAAGTCAGCATCCAGTCTGGTAATAGAAATGGTTCTAATCTTTACAGTTTCTCAGATTGTAGTTTCTCAGGCAGCTTGTTAACATAATCAGCCCTTCACCTTCTTACCAGAATCATACAGTCTAAAACCTGCACGCCTCATCTGGGTAAGAAAGATGAAGTCATTGTGGAAGGACCTAGAACCTCCATTCCTTCTATCAGTGATTTAATGAAAAGACCTCTGTGTCTATGAGAAAGTCTATTTTATGAATTTGGGCCATACTTTGCCTAAGAAAAGGAGTATGCTCACTGGCTGACATGCAAGCTGTTTCACAGTCATAGCCGTCCTCTTGTCACTGTGGGTTGTTTTGTTTTTTTTAAATCCAAGATAGCAACGGTGACAACATTTGTCTTAAACACTCGTGATCAGACTTCATCAACCAATCATGGTAGTCTTCAGCATCTTTTAAATTGTCTGTGGTCCAAGTATGGTCACTTCTGGCTCTCCTCAGTGTCACCTCACCTCTTCATTTGTGTGCAGGACGGCCAGTAGCTGGTCCTGCGGGGAGAGCAGAGCGCCTTCTTTCTGCAGAGAGAGACGAGGCAGGAGGCCACATTTCTGGTAGTAACGCTGAGCTGCCTGCTCACACAGCCACGACACAGAGCAGGAGTTGGCCTCACTGGGATGCAGAGCAATGACCGGCGATTAAACAGAAATTAAAAACAAAACAACAACAACAACAACAACAACAAAAAAAACACTATACCAATCAGATTGGGATTTATTTTTATGTACTGCTCAAACTTAAAACTTTTCACCGACCTTTGTGGAACTGGGATCAGGAAGACGTCTTCCTGAACCCGGACCCTCATTCTGATTGGTGGAGGAAGTGACGTGGGCATAGGAGCAACCAAAGTTTGAGTTGGAGGCTAGAGTAAACAAAATAAAACATTCAAGCACTGTTAAAACATCTGTATTTAATGTCGTCAACTCTTTGTAGAAAGACAAAGCAGAGTCTGTGGAGGGATCAGAAAGTCTAAACATCAGGAAAGTAAAAGTTTGTCAGGTGATGCTACAAAACACCAAGGTATAACTATATATAAGATCCGAAATGGGCGATGTCATCTTTTACTCGTGGACAAAGCCCACGGCATCCAGGCTGCAGAAATATGTAAAAACAGCTCGCCCGTTTTGATCAGCTCGCGCTCATTTACTTCCACATTCATCACTGTTCAAAATGAATCAGAAATGAAGACACATCATCTTCAAGTTATATCCCCTAGTGACACTGAATTATAGTTATTCTCTCACTGAGTGTGCATTTCCTGAATAATTCATGTGTAGTCTCACTCTGACTATCACCTTTTCACACTTGGAGTGACTTATTCACAATCACTGTGTTGTGTGTATTTCCTTAGTTAGTGTTACTCCATCCGTAACTAACAAACAGCAAAAGAGCATTCCACTTCTGACCTAAGCATGGATAAGGAGAGGTGGGGGCGGTGTGTCTGATCTCCAATCCTCATCATCTGCATCCCCAAGCTGTTCTTTCTCTGAGAGAGGCCTCTACTGGACAGGGAGGAAACTGCAGATCCTGAAAGAAAAAGGGCACAACAAGCTAGAAAAGTGGGAAAAGCACGAAAAAGAAAAACCAAACAAACCCAGTCTAATCTGCAGGCCGTGTCCGAGTTCAAATACTTGTTTTGAATTCCAGCTGCAGAAGATAAGGCAGTTTCCTCTACTCTTGGCCCAGATGAGTGTGGTAAAAAGCAAACTTACAAATCAGATGTCCTTGCAGAGCCTTAACTCCATCCTGTACATCCGATATGGACTGAAGCTGTCTGGTGAGGCTTGCTATGAACACCAGCTGCCTGATAATGTTGATGACCCACTCTTTCTGTGAGCCAGCACAGCCTGTGTGTGTGGAGGGATGTCGGGAAAAAAACAAAACAAAAAAACAAAAAAACAATTAGCCTGAATTAGGACTAGTTGTCATCATTTTTTTTCACATAGCCACGGTTTTTTCTATGGTCTGTTTTTGGGCCATTAATGTAGTTTGGTAACAGCATTATGCTTAAAAATGTTCATCTTTTACTGTTACCTGTTGTGGATCACAAAGTTTAAAACTACTTAAAAACACACACAAACACAACAAAGTAACTCCACCATGTGTCTATCCGGTCTTTAAGTGATGACGTGATCAATCCTACTTCTGGGCCCAAACTACTCTGCGTTTAATAAGGCTGTTGTGTTTTTAACATGTTTTAATGCTTTGTAACTTGTTCTATTTAATCTCAACAAGCCCCTTACAAAAAGTAAGTGATCACTGTCGGCCTCTCTCAGTTTTTATTACAACTATTCATTTTAAAGCTCAGTTTTTAAAACCTTACCATGTAACTACAGCCCAGGCAATGCAGCAGCACATTAATGACTAACCTGTATGTGGATGGATTATCTCAGTTGTTCTCTTGACTGAAGTTTGGTCCGTTTACAGCATCCTGCCATGCCACTGCATTTTTCCCTAACCATCGGGAAGCTATGGTGGCCCTGAGAGGCCAAACGGACTGCAACTTCAGAAAACACTTGCAAAACATTAACAGTGCAGTGAATCCTGCTTGTTCCGTAATATTCAGGACTGCAAACCGAGCAGCATCACTGACTTTCAGCCTGTTGTGTTTGTGGATATATGACTGACTTTAATTATCCACAAAATCATCAGATTCTCTGTAAGATTAAGGTCGACTATCTGGCGTATAAAGTAAAGGCTTTAAAACAAAGTAAATGCTGAAAGTACAAACATCGCTAATGTCACATAACTTTGCCGGCATGTGGCCAACAGTAATGTTCTAATGTTCCTCATTATTAAACATTAGCACATAAATAAGTGACATATTATTCAGAACTTACTTTTGAAAGTTTACTCTTTGGCCACTCCACTTCTTTGAAGTGTCTCCCAGTCCCAGTGCACTTGTTAGCATGTTTTGGTTCGTGCAACTGGTGCGTCCGGTTATTGTCTCCCCAGAAACATTTCTGTTGTATTTTTTTCCTATTTCCGTTGTGTTGTGTGTGCTTTTGCAGCGTTTTTCTTTTTGCAGCATTTTTCTTTTTGCAAGTGTTTTTCTTTTTGCAGCATTTTTCTTTTTGCAAGTGTTTTTCTTTTTGCAGCATTTTTCCTTTTGCAAGTGTTTTCTGAAGTTGCAGTCCGTTTGGCCTCTCAGGGCCACCGTACCTTTGTTTGGCCTGCTAGAATGGTGCCCGGAGGCCACGCCCCCTCCCGTGACATCACGTTCCAAAGCCCTATAGACAATAACACCAAATTTAAAAGAAAGAAGAAGAAAAAAGAATGTTACTGTTACATTTTGTTATGACATCATTATGATGTCATAGTAGTGAATCTATAAGTAGGGGTAAGAATCCCAAACTTTCAGTCAGTTTATTTGCAACACTCAAGATTGCAGCATTCAAAGGTAAACCTGAGAAACATTTTAAAACAGTTGAACCTTTAACACAGTCACTTCATCAACACTCTAACATGTCTCAGAGTAAACACGGCAAAAGTCAACAAGCTTACGCTGGCTTTACTACAATGGACCACCAAAATCCAGAGCCAAATTCTGAAGAAACACATTTCCAGCTTCCACTCAAGAGGAAGCGAGGCCCGCATTATGCTGCACAGAATTGCAGAAGTCCCGACAGCTGCTCTCCACCAAGGAAAAAGAGACGAATCTGTGAAGAAAAAACTGTGTTGAAAAGACGATACAGTCAGATTTCAAAAGGCAGCAAAAACAACTCTGAGAGCTACTCTCCAGAGAGAAAGAGGATGAGAATAGACACTGAGAAAAAAGAAACAGCAGTGACTCCGAGCATCCAAAAAGGTTCTTCTTCAAGGACTATCCAACTCCAAGTTCAGAAAAAGAACAATATGAACTTGAGTGATACCAAAACCTCTCAAAACACACCAAAAGACAACAAGAGTCCAGAACAAGCAGCAGTGACACAGAGCATCCAGAAAAGTTATGCACCAAGGACTTTCCAACAACTAGTTGAGAAAATGGACGTTACGACCTCGAGTGATACCATAACCTCTGAAAACACTCCAAAATACAACAAGAGGCCAGAACAAGCAGCAGTGACACAGAGCATCCAGAAAAGTTCTTCGTCAAGGACTATCCAACACGTAGTTGAGAAAATGGACGTTACGACCTCGAGTGATACCATAACCTCTGAAAACACTCCAAAATACAACAAGAGGCCAGAACAAGCAGCAGTGACACAGAGCATCCAGAAAAGTTCTTTGTCAAGGACTATCCGACACGTAGTTGAGAAAATTAACGTTACGACCTCGAGTGATACCATAACCTCTGAAAACACTCCAAAATACAACAAGAGGCCAGAACAAGCAGCAGTGACACAGAGCATCCAGAAAAGTTATGCGCCAAGGACTTTCCAACAACTAGTTGAGAAAATGGACGTTACGACCTCGAGTGATACCATAACCTCTGAAAACACTCCAAAATACAACAAGAGGCCAGAACAAGCAGCAGTGACACAGAGCATCCAGAAAAGTTCTTCGTCAAGGACTATCCAACACGTAGTTGAGAAAATGGACAATATGACCTTGAGTGATACCAAAACCTCTGAAAACACACTGAAAGACAACAAGAGGCCAGAACAAGCAGCAGTGACACAGAGCATCCAGAAAAGTTCTTCGTCAAGGACTATCCAACAACTAGTTGAGAAAATGGACAATATGACCTTGAGTGATACCAAAACCTCTGAAAACACACTGAAAGACAACAAGAGGCCAGAACAAGCAGCAGTGACACAGAGCATCCGAAAAAGTTTTCCGCCAAAGAATATCCAACACCTAGTTAAAACAATGAACGATATGACCTTGGGTGATACCAAAACATCTGAAAACACACTGAAAGACAACAAGAGGCCAGAACAATCAGTAGTGACACAGAGCATCCAAAAAAGTCCCTGGTCCAGGACTATCCGACTCCCAGGTCAGAAAACAAACGATACGGCCTTGAGCGATACCAACACCTGTGAAAACACACCGAAAAAGAAAGAGAGCCCAGAAGACCAGAGAGAAACAAACGTGTGGATCATTGGGTCCAGTTACATTAGACGAGCCAAGGGTGAAGCAAAAGAGATTTTCGGAGAAAATTTCGGACTTAATACCAAAGTCCAGTGGTTTGGCAAACGAGGAATGCGCTGGGGGGGAGTCCTTCCTTGTTTTTATAAGGAGCTATCCACACAGAGCCCACCTGACATACTGGTAATCCATGCTGGGGGCAATGATTTGGGACTCTTTTCTGCTTATGAACTTTCTTCTGTCATTGAGAAGGAATTGATGCAATTGCACACAGAGTTCCCCTCAATGACAATTGCATATTCATCCATCAATGAGCGTCAAGTGTGGATATATGGAAATCCAGGCGAAATCAATAAGGACAGGAAGACTGTGAATGCCAGCATTAGAAAGGCTGTCGACCGCTTCGATGGAGTGATTATTGAGCATCCGCACATCAGGTTTTTTGACAACTCCATTTTTTTACACAACGGAGTTCGTTTCTCCAAGAAAGGAAATGAACTGTTTCTGACAAGCATCCGCACGGCCATCCAGAAAAGTCTTCAGTCACGTCACTGAAAACTGACTTGAGACATTTCTTTCACAGTCCAGAAAACCATACGTTGTTCATTTTAGGCAATGTGAGCAACATATAGCTAACGTGTGCTCTCTTTTTTCTTTTCCTCTGCCTCTCACCCCCCAACCAGTCATGACAGATGGCTGCCCCTTTCTTAGCCTGGTTCTGTCAAAGGTTTCTCCCTTTTTATAAGGGAGTTTTTCCTTTCCACCGTTGCCCAGCGCTTGCTATTAAAGGAGATCATTCGATTGTTGGGGTTGATAGTTTAGAATCTAAACTAAACTAATAAACATAAAACATCAGGTGAGGGGTTCACATAGCATGGAGCACTACAAAAATTACAAATAAAAACATGTAATTGGTGGCAAATCAAAAATAAAATAAAAAAAATTGAAAAATATCTCTTACTGCTCTGTTTATTTCCTTAAATGAACACTTGTACTTTTTGTCATAGAAGAATAAGAATATTAATATAAATATGAACACCAAGGCGTTCCCAGGCCAGCCGAGAGATATAATCTCTCCAGCCTGTCTTGGGTCTGCCCCGGGGCCAAATGCCTGGTGGCACCCTTGCCTCCATGGGCACCTTAACTCATCACTTTTGGCGCAGAGAATGTATTTTATGAACTAATATTAGTAGGCTGAAGCCTTTTATTTGAGCTGTGATTGTTTTTGTTATTAAGATACATATTAATATGTTTTTTTAAGGATCAAGATGTGGGTTTGTTTTTCCAGCTTTGTTAACAGTTGTTTTTTCAGAGATCAGATGTCCTCACAGGACAACATATACAAAAATATGATTTTACAGAATATGATGCATTGGTGTGGATTAAACAGTGTAATAGTTTTGATATTTACCTTAAAGAGCAGTAACCTTAATCAATATTGCACAGATAGAGAAAATCAGCAAAGTTATTGGCTTTAGTTTTGATATTTTGCCAGTAAAACAGTTTTATGTCTCCTGAGGTCTTTTCATTGTTTTATTGTTTCTTTTGCTAAAGAAAAATATCCCTGCCATTCCTCATTGTTAGCTAATCATGAATCCATCACTGGATCACACCCAATTGCTAGCACAATAATCATGTTTAAGGTTGTGAGCTGGTGTCTGATTTGTGTTTTCGTTAAATTAAGGCATCATCTGCACAAATGAACCACTTCATCAGAAAACAGAAAACTAAGTGTCTGTCATGGTCCTGAGTCTGTGTTGCCTTATGCTTTTGTTCATTCCGAGTATGTATTCTGCTGTGATTTTGCCATTTGTTAGGTTTCTGTTCTTTACCTGCCTGCTCCCACTTCTGTGTTCCCTCTGTCTGTCCTCGGTGTTATTGTGTCTACTTATGAGTCCGCCTGTCAAGTTCAGTGCCCTGTCTGGTTCTCTGTCCTGTTTTATTCTGAAAGTTCATGTTTCATGTCAGTGTGTTCAGTTTTACCACTCCCCTGTCTCGTTAGCCTAATTTCTCCCAGCTGTGTCTCCCTCCTGTGGCCCATTCCCTGATTACTCCCCGTGTATTTAAGCCCTGTGTTTTCCTGTGCTCTCTGTTGCGTCGTCTGTTTAACTCCATGTCCGTCTGCATAATTCTGTGTAACCTGGTGTTCAGTCTGCGTCTCTCCGCCATCTTTCTTTGTGCATTTTGTTCCTCCTCCCGTGCGTGTTTGGTAGTGATGGGCAGATGAAGCTTCATGAAGCACTGAAGCTTTTCATCCAATTGGTTCACTCCAGTGCAAAGCTTCTTGAAGCTTCATTTGCTCTATTAGGACACCTACTAGACGTAAAAATATTAGTTGGCATGAATTTGAAGAGTGTGGCCTTTTGCACACAGCCTGTAAATGTCAACAACAAAAGGAGTGTGTAAAACATCTATATTGTATTGATGGCAGCATACTGTGTATATTTATACTGGCAGTATGGAAAATGATCATTTGGAAATGCTTAAAATGGAAATGATCATTTACTGTGAGGTGAGGTGTGGTTGGGGGTGTGGACAGTGGTTGTGCTTTTGTAACGTTGAGGTATGGACAGCTACACACTGAGGCTTTGAGCCTCAGTCCTGCCCACGTTTTATTCTGTAAAAACTAAATTTTCACTGCTTTTATGACCTTTTAGTGGGGAGAACATAGCTAGGATTTAATGATTTCACAAATCTTTTGAATCCTTTGTCCTCCACAATGCTAAATGGCTGGGAGTCCTCAATCACCATGCTAACCAGGTCTTCATCTATTGGAGATTGTTCTCCTGAGGAAAGACAATAAAGACAAAGCACAAATATAAATATCACACACGGAACGTATTACAGTTGTATAATATTGTTATATCATTTAGTAACATTACTGCATCCTATATTATCATTGCATTTGATGGCTCACCTGGTCTTGCTCCACAATTGGTGTTCCCCTTATTCTCATGCAAAGCTCTGTAGTGCCTAAGCATGGATGAGGTGTTGTTGTTATATCCCAGCTCCCTGGCACATAGCAAACACTTCACCTTGTACAAAAGTAAAGCCGCTTAACATAAATTGTATTGCACCATCATTATTATGAAAATACATCTTCTGTAGAAATTTACATACCTTGTTGGGAGGAATAAAATCAAAATGTTCCCACACAGGGGAGGACATCCTCCTCTTCTTAGCTGGCTCCATTCTCTCCTGACTTTCTCTCCTCACTCTCATAAACCTCCAAACTGTCTCCAAACTCTCACTAACCGCAACTCTCCATCAAACACCTACATTTTGAATGAAGTCTGAGGGGTTTATATCGCTGTCATATCTCGCGACAAAGTTCGAACCACTTCATGAACCAGTCACGTGGTACAGCCGGGCAGCGAGGCTTCGGACGTCATCATTTTCAGCTCTTCCCATAAATGAAGCAAGCCTCGATACGCGCATCGCGGAAACGCCCCCTCAATTACTCGACACAAGCTTCGAAGCCTCGATACAGAACGTCACATCACTAGTGTTTGGTTTAAGTTGAGTTCTTTAGGTTTCCCCAGTTTAGGTTTGTTTGCTCCCCGCTCTGCTCCTCCTGTTTTTGTCACCTTATCACCTCTGTAAATAAACATTCACTCGCACCCCAGCCAGTGCCTGCATTTTGGATCCTTTTCTCAATTCACCACACGACTGCTGCGCAGCCGTGAAAGTGTCTGATGCTAAAATACCACATATGTTCCCTCCTATAACAAAAATTAAAAACTAAGGATTGTTTACAGTATGATATTTTTTATCAGATATGTTCCCATTAGTTTGTGTAGGAATTATTAAACTGCATAGTGACAACCAAAAAACTGGTTCACTCACACCTTAGACCGATGTTGGACAACATGCCTTCCTCTAATGTTAAGTCAGTCTTTGCATTTTTTCCAGGTAACTCCCACAGGCATGACATGATGATTAAAGCTTGGATGTGTAATCTGTCGTGTGTATTATGTGCTCTCCAGCAAGATAAATTCATGTTTTTTATATAGTTTAACAAAACTGTTTGCAACATAGGGTACAGAGGCCTGTTGATTCAAACAGGTTTGTTTAGATGCACCTTTTTTGAGTGCATGTTTTGTATGATAAGTTTTAATCTAAATAAACACTTTAATTAGTAGCTTTAAATAACAGTCATCATACCCTGCAGAATTAGAGACGGAGCAGCCGGGCTATGTAAAAAGCATCCAAAATGCCGAAAAAGATAAAAAGATTGCATACCTGGAAAGTAAGGTCGCTGACCTGGAACAATACTCCAGGATAAACGACGTCATCATCACTGGGCTCCATATTAAACCCCGGTCATACGCTCAGGCGGTGACCGCTGACAGCAACGAGGAACCTGGAGAGCTTGACATTAGCTCCACGGAACAACAGGTGGCTGCTTTCCTGCGGTCCAAAGGGATTGCCCTGGACTGTAACTCTGTCGAAGCATGCCACCCTCTTCCCAGGAGGAACGGCAACATACCGGCTATTATATTAAGGTTTGTAAATCGAAAGCACAAGATTACGCTGCTGAAACAAGGAAGAAAATTAAAAGGATCTAATGTCTTTATCAATGAACATCTAACCAAACACAACGCTGAAATAGCCAAAAAAGCGCGACACCTTAAGAAGCTGGGAAAAATCCAAGGCACTTGGACGACGAACTGCAAAATATTCATTAAACTAAACGGATCACCAGAGGAAGCCAAAGTTCTGACCATTAAAAATATGGCGGATCTCGAAAAATATCAGTGAGCAACACGATCTGGACGGCAAACAAGGTAACAGACAACCACACACTCACTTATGACACACACTGGAAGGAAGAACTCAGATACATCTGGAAGAATCAGCTGCATCAGTCAGACAGTTGCAGAATATGATCAATTGGAACTGAAAACATTTAACTATATGGATCACAATACACACGACTTGGAATATGAAATAGATCCAGACAACAACTTTTTCTCATCTAACAATAACAATTGCTGCTACTATACAAATAAAGACTACAATCAGAGGATTAAAACTGAGAATAAATGATCAATTATCCACTTTAACTGTAGAAGTCTCTATGCTAATTTTAGTCATATCAAAGAATATCTTAACCAGTTTTCACATCCATTTAGTGTCATTGCCTTATCAGAAACTTCAGAATCATCAGAATCAGAATCAGAATCAGATTCTGATTCTGATTCTGATGATTCTGAAGTTTCTGATAAGTTGTTGTCTGGATCTATTTCATATTCCAAGTCGTGTGTATTGTGATCCATATATTGTGTATTGTATATGTATTGTGATCCAGACAACAACTTTTTCTCATCTAACAATAACAATTGCTGCTACTATACAAATAAAGACTACAATCAGAGGATTAAAACTGAGAATAAATGATCAATTATCCACTTTAACTGTAGAAGTCTCTATGCTAATTTTAGTCATATCAAAGAATATCTTAACCAGTTTTCACATCCATTTAGTGTCATTGCCTTATCAGAAACTTGGATCAATATGGAAAAAGGAACAGACTTTGAACTGGAGGGTTATGAATTCACATTTATAACTAGGCGAAACAAAGGAGGAGGAGGAGTGGCCTTGTATGTGGACAAATCCTTGAAATTTAATGTGGTGGAAAAGATGACGATGGTGATTGATAATGTACTAGAATGTATTACAGTTGAAATTTGTAAAGAAAAAAGTAAAAATGTAATCATTAGCTGTATATACAGAGCTCCAGGTAGTAGTATTGAGACATTTAAAGACTGGATAGAAGAAACATTTATTGAAATAGCTCGCAAAAAAGTTTTCATTTGTGGAGACTTCAATATTGATTTGCTAAACCCAAATAAACATAAAACCACTGAGGAATTTATAAACACAATGCACTGTATGAATCTATTCCCTAAAATTACTAGACCTACCAGGATTACATCACATTGTGCAACTCTCATAGACAACATTTTTGCAAATGACATTGAAAATAAGACTGTAAGTAGACTCCTGATTAACGACATAAGTGACCATCTTCCAATTTTTACAATCTATGATAGGAATTACAAGATCAATAAAATGGACAGTAAAAAAGAGTACAGACGAGTAAGAACAGAAGAAAGAATGAATGCATTTAAAAAAGATTTATTGAAGGAAAACTGGGGTGAAGTATATCAGGAACAGGACGTTAATAGTGCTTATAATAAATTCCTTAGAATATTTACATTACTGTACAATACCAACTGTCCAATAAAGCAATATAGTAGGAAACAGAAATATATGGACTGTCCATGGATAACAAAAGGTCTGCAAAATGCATGTATAAAGAAAAATGCTCTATACAGAGAGTTCTTAAGAACGAGAACTAAAGATGCTGAAATCAGATACAAAAGATATAAAAATAGGTTAACTAATATACTTAGATTTCGTAAAAAGGAATACTATAAGAAGCAATTAGATATAAATAGAAATAATAATAAAAGATTATGGGAAATCCTGAACAGTGTTATAAAATGTGGGACTGGACAAAAGAACTATCCCAAGTATTTCATTTGTAATGACCATGAAGAATACAATATGGATGTTGTGGCAAATAGTCTCAATGAATTCTTTGTAACTGCTGGACCAAATTTAGCAAGAACAATCACTCATCCTGGGAAAGCACAGGAAAAACCCGTTACACTGATTGACAGAAATCCATATTCTATGTTTCTCACAGCTGTTGATGAAAATGAAGTTCTTGAAATTGTCAAAAAATGTAAAAATCACAAATCTTTGGATTGTAATGATATTGATATGATAGTGGTTAAAAGAGTCATTGAGGCTATTATAAAACCATTTACATACATCTGTAATTTATCATTTCAAACTGGTCGATTTCCAGACAGAATGAAAATAGCAAAAGTTATACCTCTATACAAATCTGGAAACAAACACCATTTCACAAACTACAGGCCTGTCTCTTTACTACCTCAATTCTCAAAAGTTCTTGAAAAACTGTTTAAAAACAGACTGGAAAAATTTATAGATAAACATAAACTACTCACTGAGAGTCAGTACGGATTCAGATCAAGCAGATCAACATCATCGGCACTATTAGATTCAATAGAATACATCACAAATTCCATAGACAAAAAGCAATATGTGGCTGGGTTATTCATAGACTTGACAAAGGCATTTGACACTATAGATCATGATATATTAATAAGAAAACTGGAACGTTATGGTGTCAGAGGGGTAGTTTTAGATTGGGTCCGGAGTTATTTAAGTGACAGAAAGCAGTTTGTGAAAATAAATGGTGGTTGCTCCTTATGTATGGACATTGCTTGTGGTGTACCCCAAGGGTCAGTTTTGGGTCCAAAATTCTTCAACTTGTACATTAACGACATCTGTAAAGTGTCCAAAGTATTAAAAATGGTTCCCTTTGCTGACGATACAAACATTTTTTGCTCTGGTGATGATCTGCAGAATTTATTGGAGGATATGACTAATGAAATAAGTAAAGTGAAGTTCTGGCTTGATAAAAACAAATTATCATTAAATTTGAATAAATCTAAACTTATGTTATTTGGAAATAGTAGTTTAAATACAAATGCAAAGATTCAAATAAATGGTGTTGATATTGAAAGAGTCAGTGAAAATAAATTTCTGGGGGTAATAATAGATGAAAAACTTAACTGGAGAGCTCACGTAAGATATATTCATTCCAAAGTATCACGAAGCATTGCAGTACTAAACAAGGCAAAACAGGTATTCGACAGAACATCACTTCATATTCTCTACTGTTCACTGGTTTCACCATACTTAAGCTATTGTGCAGAGGTCTGGGGCAATAACTATAAAACCACATTACATTCACTTTTTACTCTTCAAAAGAAAGCAATTCGAATCATCCACAATGCAGGTTATAGGGAACATACAAACTCACTATTTTTGCAGTCTGAAATATTGAAAATTGACGATATAGTGAAATTCCAAACAGCACAAATTCTATTCAAAGCAAAAAATAAAGAACTGCCAGGTAATATTCAGAGTATGTTTTTTTTGAAAGAAGGAAGTTATAATTTAAGGGGTTTTTGTAACTTCAAAACAATGAAGGTACGTACTACAAGAAAAGGCTTTTGTGTTTCTGTTCAAGGAGTGAAACTATGGAACAAACTGAATATGGAATTAAAGCAATGTCCAAACATAAAACTGTTCAAAAAGAGTTATAAAAATATGATCTTCTCGATCTATAAAGAAAAGGAAAATATTTAAATTAAGTGAATGTCTCTATTTAAAAACAAACAAACAAAAAATTCATGATGTGATATTATAGTATATAGTATATCAGAAATCTGTTCACTATTTTTATTACAAATTATATCAGTAAGGAAGCTGACTAAATATTCACTGATAATTTATGGGACAGGGGTGGGATTAAATAAGTGTATACTTCTTCCCACTCCCTTTCAACATGTAAATTAATCAGAATGTTTTTTTGTATGTAATTTGTATAGTATATTTTTTTTCTCTCATTTCTTTTCTAAATGTACTTGTATATTGTTCACATGTTGAAATAAATTACCAATCAATCAATCAATCAATCAATCAATAAGGGGGCGTGTTCGCAGTCATGTCCAGAGACGCTCCACCACGAGTTACTACTGAGCAGACTCTGGCTCCAAAAGTGGAACATGGCAGCGCCCACAAGCGGGATATTTTGGCTTCATTTTCGCAGAATGGGAGGAAGTGCTGTCAGCATCCAGTCTGGTAATAGAAATGGTTCTAATCTTTACAGTTTCTCAGATTGTAGTTTCTCAGGCAGCTTGTTAACATAATCAGCCCTTCACCTTCTTACCAGAATCATACAGTCTAAAACCTGCACGCCTCATCTGGGTAAGAAAGATGAAGTCATTGTGGAAGGACCTAGAACCTCCATTCCTTCTATCAGTGATTTAATGAAAAGACCTCTGTGTCTATGAGAAAGTCTATTTTATGAATTTGGGCCATACTTTGCCTAAGAAAAGGAGTATGCTCACTGGCTGACATGCAAGCTGTTTCACAGTCATAGCCATCCTCTTGTCACTGTGGGTTGTTTTGTTTTTTTTAAATCCAAGATAGCAACGGTGACAACATTTGTCTTAAACACTCGTGATCAGACTTCATCAACCAATCATGGTAGTCTTCAGCATCTTTTAAATTGTCTGTGGTCCAAGTATGGTCACTTCTGGCTCTCCTCAGTGTCACCTCACCTCTTCATTTGTGTGCAGGACGGCCAGTAGCTGGTCCTGCGGGGAGAGCAGAGCGCCTTCTTTCTGCAGAGAGAGACGAGGCAGGAGGCCACATTTCTGGTAGTAACGCTGAGCTGCCTGCTCACACAGCCACGACACAGAGCAGGAGTTGGCCTCACTGGGATGCAGAGCAATGACCGGCGATTAAACAGAAATTAAAAACAAAACAACAACAACAACAAAAAAACACTATACCAATCAGATTGGGATTTATTTTTATGTACTGCTCAAACTTAAAACTTTTCACCGACCTTTGTGGAACTGGGATCAGGAAGACGTCTTCCTGAACCCGGACCCTCATTCTGATTGGTGGAGGAAGTGACGTGGGCATAGGAGCAACCAAAGTTTGAGTTGGAGGCTAGAGTAAACAAAATAAAACATTCAAGCACTGTTAAAACATCTGTATTTAATGTCGTCAACTCTTTGTAGAAAGACAAAGCAGAGTCTGTGGAGGGATCAGAAAGTCTAAACATCAGGAAAGTAAAAGTTTGTCAGGTGATGCTACAAAACACCAAGGTATAACTATATATAAGATCCGAAATGGGCGATGTCATCTTTTACTCGTGGACAAAGCCCACGGCATCCAGGC
Source organism: Astatotilapia calliptera (assembly GCF_964374335.1). Taxonomy (NCBI): domain Eukaryota; kingdom Metazoa; phylum Chordata; class Actinopteri; order Cichliformes; family Cichlidae; genus Astatotilapia; species Astatotilapia calliptera. Next base: position 27,043,674 of record NC_137441.1, read on the forward strand.
TGCAGAAATATGTAAAAACAGCTCGCCCGTTTTGATCAGCTCGCGCTCATTTACTTCCACATTCATCACTGTTCAAAATGAATCAGAAATGAAGACACATCATCTTCAAGTTATATCCCCTAGTGACACTGAATTATAGTTATTCTCTCACTGAGTGTGCATTTCCTGAATAATTCATGTGTAGTCTCACTCTGACTATCACCTTTTCACACTTGGAGTGACTTATTCACAATCACTGTGTTGTGTGTATTTCCTTAGTTAGTGTTACTCCATCCGTAACTAACAAACAGCAAAAGAGCATTCCACTTCTGACCTAAGCATGGATAAGGAGAGGTGGGGGCGGTGTGTCTGATCTCCAATCGTCATCATCTGCATCCCCAAGCTGTTCTTTCTCTGAGAGAGGCCTCTACTGGACAGGGAGGAAACTGCAGATCCTGAAAGAAAAAGGGCACAACAAGCTAGAAAAGTGGGAAAAGCACGAAAAAGAAAAACCAAACAAACCCAGTCTAATCTGCAGGCCGTATCCGAGTTCAAATACTTGTTTTGAATTCCAGCTGCAGAAGATAAGGCAGTTTCCTCTACTCTTGGCCCAGATGAGTGTGGTAAAAAGCAAACTTACAAATCAGATGTCCTTGCAGAGCCTTAACTCCATCCTGTACATCCGATATGGACTGAAGCTGTCTGGTGAGGCTTGCTATGAACACCAGCTGCCTGATAATGTTGATGACCCACTCTTTCTGTGAGCCAGCACAGCCTGTGTGTGTGGAGGGATGTCGGGAAAAAAACAAAACAAAAAAACAATTAGCCTGAATTAGGACTAGTTGTCATCATTTTTTTTCACATAGCCACGGTTTTTTCTATGGTCTGTTTTTGGGCCATTAATGTAGTTTGGTAACAGCATTATGCTTAAAAATGTTCATCTTTTACTGTTACCTGTTGTGGATCACAAAGTTTAAAACTACTTAAAAACACACACAAACACAACAAAGTAACTCCACCATGTGTCTATCCGGTCTTTAAGTGATGACGTGATCAATCCTACTTCTGGGCCCAAACTACTCTGCGTTTAATAAGGCTGTTGTGTTTTTAACATGTTTTAATGCTTTGTAACTTGTTCTATTTAATCTCAACAAGCCCCTTACAAAAAGTAAGTGATCACTGTCGGCCTCTCTCAGTTTTTATTACAACTATTCATTTTAAAGCTCAGTTTTTAAAACCTTACCATGTAACTACAGCCCAGGCAATGCAGCAGCACATTAATGACTAACCTGTATGTGGATGGATTATCTCAGTTGTTCTCTTGACTGAAGTTTGGTCCGTTTACAGCATCCTGCCATGCCACTGCATTTGTCCCTAACCATCGGGAAGCTACGGTGGCCCTGAGAGGCCAAACGGACTGCAACTTCAGAAAACACTTGCAAAACATTAACAGTGCAGTGAATCCTGCTTGTTCCGTAATATTCAGGACTGCAAACCGAGCAGCATCACTGACTTTCAGCCTGTTGTGTTTGTGGATATATGACTGACTTTAATTATCCACAAAATCATCAGATTCTCTGTAAGATTAAGGTCGACTATCTGGCGTATAAAGTAAAGGCTTTAAAACAAAGTAAATGCTGAAAGTACAAACATCGCTAATGTCACATAACTTTGCCGGCATGTGGCCAACAGTAATGTTCTAATGTTCCTCATTATTAAACATTAGCACATAAATAAGTGACATATTATTCAGAACTTACTTTTGAAAGTTTACTCTTTGGCCACTCCACTTCTTTGAAGTGTCTCCCAGTCCCAGTGCACTTGTTAGCATGTTTTGGTTCGTGCAACTGGTGCGTCCGGTTATTGTCTCCCCAGAAACATTTCTGTTGTATTTTTTTCCTATTTCCGTTGTGTTGTGTGTGCTTTTGCAGCGTTTTTCTTTTTGCAGCATTTTTCTTTTTGCAAGTGTTTTTCTTTTTGCAGCATTTTTCTTTTTGCAAGTGTTTTTCTTTTTGCAGCATTTTTCCTTTTGCAAGTGTTTTCTGAAGTTGCAGTCCGTTTGGCCTCTCAGGGCCACCGTACCTTTGTTTGGCCTGCTAGAATGGTGCCCGGAGGCCACGCCCCCTCCCGTGACATCACGTTCCAAAGCCCTATAGACAATAACACCAAATTTAAAAGAAAGAAGAAGAAAAAAGAATGTTACTGTTACATTTTGTTATGACATCATTATGATGTCATAGTAGTGAATCTATAAGTAGGGGTAAGAATCCCAAACTTTCAGTCAGTTTATTTGCAACACTCAAGATTGCAGCATTCAAAGGTAAACCTGAGAAACATTTTAAAACAGTTGAACCTTTAACACAGTCACTTCATCAACACTCTAACATGTCTCAGAGTAAACACGGCAAAAGTCAACAAGCTTACGCTGGCTTTACTACAATGGACCACCAAAATCCAGAGCCAAATTCTGAAGAAACACATTTCCAGCTTCCACTCAAGAGGAAGCGAGGCCCGCATTATGCTGCACAGAATTGCAGAAGTCCCGACAGCTGCTCTCCACCAAGGAAAAAGAGACGAATCTGTGAAGAAAAAACTGTGTTGAAAAGACGATACAGTCAGATTTCAAAAGGCAGCAAAAACAACTCTGAGAGCTACTCTCCAGAGAGAAAGAGGATGAGAATAGACACTGAGAAAAAAGAAACAGCAGTGACTCCGAGCATCCAAAAAGGTTCTTCTTCAAGGACTATCCAACTCCAAGTTCAGAAAAAGAACAATATGAACTTGAGTGATACCAAAACCTCTCAAAACACACCAAAAGACAACAAGAGTCCAGAACAAGCAGCAGTGACACAGAGCATCCAGAAAAGTTATGCGCCAAGGACTTTCCAACAACTAGTTGAGAAAATGGACGTTACGACCTCGAGTGATACCATAACCTCTGAAAACACTCCAAAATACAACAAGAGGCCAGAACAAGCAGCAGTGACACAGAGCATCCAGAAAAGTTCTTCGTCAAGGACTATCCAACACGTAGTTGAGAAAATGGACGTTACGACCTCGAGTGATACCATAACCTCTGAAAACACTCCAAAATACAACAAGAGGCCAGAACAAGCAGCAGTGACACAGAGCATCCAGAAAAGTTCTTTGTCAAGGAATATCCGACACGTAGTTGAGAAAATTAACGTTACGACCTCGAGTGATACCATAACCTCTGAAAACACTCCAAAATACAACAAGAGGCCAGAACAAGCAGCAGTGACACAGAGCATCCAGAAAAGTTATGCGCCAAGGACTTTCCAACAACTAGTTGAGAAAATGGACGTTACGACCTCGAGTGATACCATAACCTCTGAAAACACTCCAAAATACAACAAGAGGCCAGAACAAGCAGCAGTGACACAGAGCATCCAGAAAAGTTCTTCGTCAAGGACTATCCAACACGTAGTTGAGAAAATGGACAATATGACCTTGAGTGATACCAAAACCTCTGAAAACACACTGAAAGACAACAAGAGGCCAGAACAAGCAGCAGTGACACAGAGCATCCAGAAAAGTTCTTCGTCAAGGACTATCCAACAACTAGTTGAGAAAATGGACAATATGACCTTGAGTGATACCAAAACCTCTGAAAACACACTGAAAGACAACAAGAGGCCAGAACAAGCAGCAGTGACACAGAGCATCCGAAAAAGTTTTCCGCCAAAGAATATCCAACACCTAGTTAAAACAATGAACGATATGACCTTGGGTGATACCAAAACATCTGAAAACACACTGAAAGACAACAAGAGGCCAGAACAAGCAGTAGTGACACAGAGCATCCAAAAAAGTCCCTGGTCCAGGACTATCCGACTCCCAGGTCAGAAAACAAACGATACGGCCTTGAGCGATACCAACACCTGTGAAAACACACTGAAAAAGAAAGAGAGCCCAGAAGACCAGAGAGAAACAAACGTGTGGATCATTGGGTCCAGTTACATTAGACGAGCCAAGGGTGAAGCAAAAGAGATTTTCGGAGAAAATTTCGGACTTAATACCAAAGTCCAGTGGTTTGGCAAACGAGGAATGCGCTGGGGGGGAGTCCTTCCTTGTTTTTATAAGGAGCTATCCACACAGAGCCCACCTGACATACTGGTAATCCATGCTGGGGGCAATGATTTGGGACTCTTTTCTGCTTATGAACTTTCTTCTGTCATTGAGAAGGAATTGATGCAATTGCACACAGAGTTCCCCTCAATGACAATTGCATATTCATCCATCAATGAGCGTCAAGTGTGGATATATGGAAATCCAGGCGAAATCAATAAGGACAGGAAGACTGTGAATGCCAGCATTAGAAAGGCTGTCGACCGCTTCGATGGAGTGATTATTGAGCATCCGCACATCAGGTTTTTTGACAACTCCATTTTTTTACACAACGGAGTTCGTTTCTCCAAGAAAGGAAATGAACTGTTTCTGACAAGCATCCGCACGGCCATCCAGAAAAGTCTTCAGTCACGTCACTGAAAACTGACTTGAGACATTTCTTTCACAGTCCAGAAAACCATACGTTGTTCATTTTAGGCAATGTGAGCAACATATAGCTAACGTGTGCTCTCTTTTTTCTTTTCCTCTGCCTCTCACCCCCCAACCAGTCATGACAGATGGCTGCCCCTTTCTTAGCCTGGTTCTGTCAAAGGTTTCTCCCTTTTTATAAGGGAGTTTTTCCTTTCCACCGTTGCCCAGCGCTTGCTATTAAAGGAGATCATTCGATTGTTGGGGTTGATAGTTTAGAATCTAAACTAAACTAATAAACATAAAACATCAGGTGAGGGGTTCACATAGCATGGAGCACTACAAAAATTACAAATAAAAACATGTAATTGGTGGCAAATCAAAAATAAAATAAAAAAAATTGAAAAATATCTCTTACTGCTCTGTTTATTTCCTTAAATGAACACTTGTACTTTTTGTCATAGAAGAATAAGAATATTAATATAAATATGAACACCAAGGCGTTCCCAGGCCAGCCGAGAGATATAATCTCTCCAGCCTGTCTTGGGTCTGCCCCGGGGCCAAATGCCTGGTGGCACCCTTGCCTCCATGGGCACCTTAACTCATCACTTTTGGCGCAGAGAATGTATTTTATGAACTAATATTAGTAGGCTGAAGCCTTTTATTTGAGCTGTGATTGTTTTTGTTATTAAGATACATATTAATATGTTTTTTTAAGGATCAAGATGTGGGTTTGTTTTTCCAGCTTTGTTAACAGTTGTTTTTTCAGAGATCAGATGTCCTCACAGGACAACATATACAAAAATATGATTTTACAGAATATGATGCATTGGTGTGGATTAAACAGTGTAATAGTTTTGATATTTACCTTAAAGAGCAGTAACCTTAATCAATATTGCACAGATAGAGAAAATCAGCAAAGTTATTGGCTTTAGTTTTGATATTTTGCCAGTAAAACAGTTTTATGTCTCCTGAGGTCTTTTCATTGTTTTATTGTTTCTTTTGCTAAAGAAAAATATCCCTGCCATTCCTCATTGTTAGCTAATCATGAATCCATCACTGGATCACACCCAATTGCTAGCACAATAATCATGTTTAAGGTTGTGAGCTGGTGTCTGATTTGTGTTTTCGTTAAATTAAGGCATCATCTGCACAAATGAACCACTTCATCAGAAAACAGAAAACTAAGTGTCTGTCATGGTCCTGAGTCTGTGTTGCCTTATGCTTTTGTTCATTCCGAGTATGTATTCTGCTGTGATTTTGCCATTTGTTAGGTTTCTGTTCTTTACCTGCCTGCTCCCACTTCTGTGTTCCCTCTGTCTGTCCTCGGTGTTATTGTGTCTACTTATGAGTCCGCCTGTCAAGTTCAGTGCCCTGTCTGGTTCTCTGTCCTGTTTTATTCTGAAAGTTCATGTTTCATGTCAGTGTGTTCAGTTTTACCACTCCCCTGTCTCGTTAGCCTAATTTCTCCCAGCTGTGTCTCCCTCCTGTGGCCCATTCCCTGATTACTCCCCGTGTATTTAAGCCCTGTGTTTTCCTGTGCTCTCTGTTGCGTCGTCTGTTTAACTCCATGTCCGTCTGCATAATTCTGTGTAACCTGGTGTTCAGTCTGCGTCTCTCCGCCATCTTTCTTTGTGCATTTTGTTCCTCCTCCCGTGCGTGTTTGGTAGTGATGGGCAGATGAAGCTTCATGAAGCACTGAAGCTTTTCATCCAATTGGTTCACTCCAGTGCAAAGCTTCTTGAAGCTTCATTTGCTCTATTAGGACACCTACTGGACGTAAAAATATTAGTTGGCATGAATTTGAAGAGTGTGGCCTTTTGCACACAGCCTGTAAATGTCAACAACAAAAGGAGTGTGTAAAACATCTATATTGTATTGATGGCAGCATACTGTGTATATTTATACTGGCAGTATGGAAAATGATCATTTGGAAATGCTTAAAATGGAAATGATCATTTACTGTGAGGTGAGGTGTGGTTGGGGGTGTGGACAGTGGTTGTGCTTTTGTAACGTTGAGGTATGGACAGCTACACACTGAGGCTTTGAGCCTCAGTCCTGCCCACGTTTTATTCTGTAAAAACTAAATTTTCACTGCTTTTATGACCTTTTAGTGGGGAGAACATAGCTAGGATTTAATGATTTCACAAATCTTTTGAATCCTTTGTCCTCCACAATGCTAAATGGCTGGGAGTCCTCAATCACCATGCTAACCAGGTCTTCATCTATTGGAGATTGTTCTCCTGAGGAAAGACAATAAAGACAAAGCACAAATATAAATATCACACACGGAACGTATTACAGTTGTATAATATTGTTATATCATTTAGTAACATTACTGCATCCTATATTATCATTGCATTTGATGGCTCACCTGGTCTTGCTCCACAATTGGTGTTCCCCTTATTCTCATGCAAAGCTCTGTAGTGCCTAAGCATGGATGAGGTGTTGTTGTTATATCCCAGCTCCCTGGCACATAGCAAACACTTCACCTTGTACAAAAGTAAAGCTGCTTAACATAAATTGTATTGCACCATCATTATTATGAAAATACATCTTCTGTAGAAATTTACATACCTTGTTGGGAGGAATAAAATCAAAATGTTCCCACACAGGGGAGGACATCCTCCTCTTCTTAGCTGGCTCCATTCTCTCCTGACTTTCTCTCCTCACTCTCATAAACCTCCAAACTGTCTCCAAACTCTCACTAACCGCAACTCTCCATCAAACACCTACATTTTGAATGAAGTCTGAGGGGTTTATATTGCTGTCATATCTCGCGACAAAGTTCGAACCACTTCATGAACCAGTCACGTGGTACAGCCGGGCAGCGAGGCTTCGGACGTCATCATTTTCAGCTCTTCCCATAAATGAAGCAAGCCTCGATACGCGCATCGCGGAAACGCCCCCTCAATTACTCGACACAAGCTTCGAAGCCTCGATACAGAACGTCACATCACTAGTGTTTGGTTTAAGTTGAGTTCTTTAGGTTTCCCCAGTTTAGGTTTGTTTGCTCCCCGCTCTGCTCCTCCTGTTTTTGTCACCTTATCACCTCTGTAAATAAACATTCACTCGCACCCCAGCCAGTGCCTGCATTTTGGATCCTTTTCTCAATTCACCACACGACTGCTGCGCAGCCGTGAAAGTGTCTGATGCTAAAATACCACATATGTTCCCTCCTATAACAAAAATTAAAAACTAAGGATTGTTTACAGTATGATATTTTTTATCAGATATGTTCCCATTAGTTTGTGTAGGAATTATTAAACTGCATAGTGACAACCAAAAAACTGGTTCACTCACACCTTAGACCGATGTTGGACAACATGCCTTCCTCTAATGTTAAGTCAGTCTTTGCATTTTTTCCAGGTAACTCCCACAGGCATGACATGATGATTAAAGCTTGGATGTGTAATCTGTCGTGTGTATTATGTGCTCTCCAGCAAGATAAATTCATGTTTTTTATATAGTTTAACAAAACTGTTTGCAACATAGGGTACAGAGGCCTGTTGATTCAAACAGGTTTGTTTAGATGCACCTTTTTTGAGTGCATGTTTTGTATGATAAGTTTTAATCTAAATAAACACTTTAATTAGTAGCTTTAAATAACAGTCATCATACCCTGCAGAATTAGAGACGGAGCAGCCGGGCTATGTAAAAAGCATCCAAAATGCCGAAAAAGATAAAAAGATTGCATACCTGGAAAGTAAGGTCGCTGACCTGGAACAATACTCCAGGATAAACGACGTCATCATCACTGGGCTCCATATTAAACCCCGGTCATACGCTCAGGCGGTGACCGCTGACAGCAACGAGGAACCTGGAGAGCTTGACATTAGCTCCACGGAACAACAGGTGGCTGCTTTCCTGCGGTCCAAAGGGATTGCCCTGGACTGTAACTCTGTCGAAGCATGCCACCCTCTTCCCAGGAGGAACGGCAACATACCGGCTATTATATTAAGGTTTGTAAATCGAAAGCACAAGATTACGCTGCTGAAACAAGGAAGAAAATTAAAAGGATCTAATGTCTTTATCAATGAACATCTAACCAAACACAACGCTGAAATAGCCAAAAAAGCGCGACACCTTAAGAAGCTGGGAAAAATCCAAGGCACTTGGACGACGAACTGCAAAATATTCATTAAACTAAACGGATCACCAGAGGAAGCCAAAGTTCTGACCATTAAAAATATGGCGGATCTCGAAAAATATCAGTGAGCAACACGATCTGGACGGCAAACAAGGTAACAGACAACCACACACTCACTTATGACACACACTGGAAGGAAGAACTCAGATACATCTGGAAGAATCAGCTGCATCAGTCAGACAGTTGCAGAATATGATCAATTGGAACTGAAAACATTTAACTATATGGATCACAATACACACGACTTGGAATATGAAATAGATCCAGACAACAACTTTTTCTCATCTAACAATAACAATTGCTGCTACTATACAAATAACGACTACAATCAGAGGATTAAAACTGAGAATAAATTATCAATTATCCACTTTAACTGTAGAAGTCTCTATGCTAATTTTAGTCATATCAAAGAATATCTTAACCAGTTTTCACATCCATTTAGTGTCATTGCCTTATCAGAAACTTGGATCAATATGGAAAAAGGAACAGACTTTGAACTGGAGGGTTATGAATTCACATTTATAACTAGGCGAAACAAAGGAGGAGGAGGAGTGGCCTTGTATGTGGACAAATCCTTGAAATTTAATGTGGTGGAAAAGATGACGATGGTGATTGATAATGTACTAGAATGTATTACAGTTGAAATTTGTAAAGAAAAAAGTAAAAATGTAATCATTAGCTGTATATACAGAGCTCCAGGTAGTAGTATTGAGACATTTAAAGACTGGATAGAAGAAACATTTATTGAAATAGCTCGCAAAAAAGTTTTCATTTGTGGAGACTTCAATATTGATTTGCTAAACCCAAATAAACATAAAACCACTGAGGAATTTATAAACACAATGCACTGTATGAATCTATTCCCTAAAATTACTAGACCTACCAGGATTACATCACATTGTGCAACTCTCATAGACAACATTTTTGCAAATGACATTGAAAATAAGACTGTAAGTGGACTCCTGATTAACGACATAAGTGACCATCTTCCAATTTTTACAATCTATGATAGGAATTACAAGATCAATAAAATGGACAGTAAAAAAGAGTACAGACGAGTAAGAACAGAAGAAAGAATGAATGCATTTAAAAAAGATTTATTGAAGGAAAACTGGGGTGAAGTATATCAGGAACAGGACGTTAATAGTGCTTATAATAAATTCCTTAGAATATTTACATTACTGTACAATACCAACTGTCCAATAAAGCAATATAGTAGGAAACAGAAATATATGGACTGTCCATGGATAACAAAAGGTCTGCAAAATGCATGTATAAAGAAAAATGCTCTATACAGAGAGTTCTTAAGAACGAGAACTAAAGATGCTGAAATCAGATACAAAAGATATAAAAATAGGTTAACTAATATACTTAGATTTCGTAAAAAGGAATACTATAAGAAGCAATTAGATATAAATAGAAATAATAATAAAAGATTATGGGAAATCCTGAACAGTGTTATAAAATGTGGGACTGGACAAAAGAACTATCCCAAGTATTTCATTTGTAATGACCATGAAGAATACAATATGGATGTTGTGGCAAATAGTCTCAATGAATTCTTTGTAACTGCTGGACCAAATTTAGCAAGAACAATCACTCATCCTGGGAAAGCACAGGAAAAACCCGTTACACTGATTGACAGAAATCCATATTCTATGTTTCTCACAGCTGTTGATGAAAATGAAGTTCTTGAAATTGTCAAAAAATGTAAAAATCACAAATCTTTGGATTGTAATGATATTGATATGATAGTGGTTAAAAGAGTCATTGAGGCTATTATAAAACCATTTACATACATCTGTAATTTATCATTTCAAACTGGTCGATTTCCAGACAGAATGAAAATAGCAAAAGTTATACCTCTATACAAATCTGGAAACAAACACCATTTCACAAACTACAGGCCTGTCTCTTTACTACCTCAATTCTCAAAAGTTCTTGAAAAACTGTTTAAAAACAGACTGGAAAAATTTATAGATAAACATAAACTACTCACTGAGAGTCAGTACGGATTCAGATCAAGCAGATCAACATCATCGGCACTATTAGATTCAATAGAATACATCACAAATTCCATAGACAAAAAGCAATATGTGGCTGGGTTATTCATAGACTTGACAAAGGCATTTGACACTATAGATCATGATATATTAATAAGAAAACTGGAACGTTATGGTGTCAGAGGGGTAGTTTTAGATTGGGTCCGGAGTTATTTAAGTGACAGAAAGCAGTTTGTGAAAATAAATGGTGGTTGCTCCTTATGTATGGACATTGCTTGTGGTGTACCCCAAGGGTCAGTTTTGGGTCCAAAATTCTTCAACTTGTACATTAACGACATCTGTAAAGTGTCCAAAGTATTAAAAATGGTTCCCTTTGCTGACGATACAAACATTTTTTGCTCTGGTGATGATCTGCAGAATTTATTGGAGGATATGACTAATGAAATAAGTAAAGTGAAGTTCTGGCTTGATAAAAACAAATTATCATTAAATTTGAATAAATCTAAACTTATGTTATTTGGAAATAGTAGTTTAAATACAAATGCAAAGATTCAAATAAATGGTGTTGATATTGAAAGAGTCAGTGAAAATAAATTTCTGGGGGTAATAATAGATGAAAAACTTAACTGGAGAGCTCACGTAAGATATATTCATTCCAAAGTATCACGAAGCATTGCAGTACTAAACAAGGCAAAACAGGTATTCGACAGAACATCACTTCATATTCTCTACTGTTCACTGGTTTCACCATACTTAAGCTATTGTGCAGAGGTCTGGGGCAATAACTATAAAACCACATTACATTCACTTTTTACTCTTCAAAAGAAAGCAATTCGAATCATCCACAATGCAGGTTATAGGGAACATACAAACTCACTATTTTTGCAGTCTGAAATATTGAAAATTGACGATATAGTGAAATTCCAAACAGCACAAATTCTATTCAAAGCAAAAAATAAAGAACTGCCAGGTAATATTCAGAGTATGTTTTTTTTGAAAGAAGGAAGTTATAATTTAAGGGGTTTTTGTAACTTCAAAACAATGAAGGTACGTACTACAAGAAAAGGCTTTTGTGTTTCTGTTCAAGGAGTGAAACTATGGAACAAACTGAATATGGAATTAAAGCAATGTCCAAACATAAAACTGTTCAAAAAGAGTTATAAAAATATGATCTTCTCGATCTATAAAGAAAAGGAAAATATTTAAATTAAGTGAATGTCTCTATTTAAAAACAAACAAACAAAAAATTCATGATGTGATATTATAGTATATAGTATATCAGAAATCTGTTCACTATTTTTATTACAAATTATATCAGTAAGGAAGCTGACTAAATATTCACTGATAATTTATGGGACAGGGGTGGGATTAAATAAGTGTATACTTCTTCCCACTCCCTTTCAACATGTAAATTAATCAGAATGTTTTTTTGTATGTAATTTGTATAGTATATTTTTTTTCTCTCATTTCTTTTCTAAATGTACTTGTATATTGTTCACATGTTGAAATAAATTACCAATCAATCAATCAATCAATCAATCAATAAGGGGGCGTGTTCGCAGTCATGTCCAGAGACGCTCCACCACGAGTTACTACTGAGCAGACTCTGGCTCCAAAAGTGGAACATGGCAGCGCCCACAAGCGGGATATTTTGGCTTCATTTTCGCAGAATGGGAGGAAGTGCTGTCAGCATCCAGTCTGGTAATAGAAATGGTTCTAATCTTTACAGTTTCTCAGATTGTAGTTTCTCAGGCAGCTTGTTAACATAATCAGCCCTTCACCTTCTTACCAGAATCATACAGTCTAAAACCTGCACGCCTCATCTGGGTAAGAAAGATGAAGTCATTGTGGAAGGACCTAGAACCTCCATTCCTTCTATCAGTGATTTAATGAAAAGACCTCTGTGTCTATGAGAAAGTCTATTTTATGAATTTGGGCCATACTTTGCCTAAGAAAAGGAGTATGCTCACTGGCTGACATGCAAGCTGTTTCACAGTCATAGCCGTCCTCTTGTCACTGTGGGTTGTTTTGTTTTTTTTAAATCCAAGATAGCAACGGTGACAACATTTGTCTTAAACACTCGTGATCAGACTTCATCAACCAATCATGGTAGTCTTCAGCATCTTTTAAATTGTCTGTGGTCCAAGTATGGTCACTTCTGGCTCTCCTCAGTGTCACCTCACCTCTTCATTTGTGTGCAGGACGGCCAGTAGCTGGTCCTGCGGGGAGAGCAGAGCGCCTTCTTTCTGCAGAGAGAGACGAGGCAGGAGGCCACATTTCTGGTAGTAACGCTGAGCTGCCTGCTCACACAGCCACGACACAGAGCAGGAGTTGGCCTCACTGGGATGCAGAGCAATGACCGGCGATTAAACAGAAATTAAAAACAAAACAACAACAACAACAAAAAAACACTATACCAATCAGATTGGGATTTATTTTTATGTACTGCTCAAACTTAAAACTTTTCACCGACCTTTGTGGAACTGGGATCAGGAAGACGTCTTCCTGAACCCGGACCCTCATTCTGATTGGTGGAGGAAGTGACGTGGGCATAGGAGCAACCAAAGTTTGAGTTGGAGGCTAGAGTAAACAAAATAAAACATTCAAGCACTGTTAAAACATCTGTATTTAATGTCGTCAACTCTTTGTAGAAAGACAAAGCAGAGTCTGTGGAGGGATCAGAAAGTCTAAACATCAGGAAAGTAAAAGTTTGTCAGGTGATGCTACAAAACACCAAGGTATAACTATATATAAGATCCGAAATGGGCGATGTCATCTTTTACTCCTGGACAAAGCCCACAGCATCCAGGCTGCAGAAATATGTAAAAACAGCTCGCCCGTTTTGATCAGCTCGCGCTCATTTACTTCCACATTCATCACTGTTCAAAATGAATCAGAAATGAAGACACATCATCTTCAAGTTATATCCCCTAGTGACACTGAATTATAGTTATTCTCTCACTGAGTGTGCATTTCCTGAATAATTCATGTGTAGTCTCACTCTGACTATCACCTTTTCACACTTGGAGTGACTTATTCACAATCACTGTGTTGTGTGTATTTCCTTAGTTAGTGTTACTCCATCCGTAACTAACAAACAGCAAAAGAGCATTCCACTTCTGACCTAAGCATGGATAAGGAGAGGTGGGGGCGGTGTGTCTGATCTCCAATCGTCATCATCTGCATCCCCAAGCTGTTCTTTCTCTGAGAGAGGCCTCTACTGGACAGGGAGGAAACTGCAGATCCTGAAAGAAAAAGGGCACAACAAGCTAGAAAAGTGGGAAAAGCACGAAAAAGAAAAACCAAACAAACCCAGTCTAATCTGCAGGCCGTATCCGAGTTCAAATACTTGTTTTGAATTCCAGCTGCAGAAGATAAGGCAGTTTCCTCTACTCTTGGCCCAGATGAGTGTGGTAAAAAGCAAACTTACAAATCAGATGTCCTTGCAGAGCCTTAACTCCATCCTGTACATCCGATATGGACTGAAGCTGTCTGGTGAGGCTTGCTATGAACACCAGCTGCCTGATAATGTTGATGACCCACTCTTTCTGTGAGCCAGCACAGCCTGTGTGTGTGGAGGGATGTCGGGAAAAAAACAAAACAAAAAAACAAAAAAACAATTAGCCTGAATTAGGACTAGTTGTCATCATTTTTTTTCACATAGCCACGGTTTTTTCTATGGTCTGTTTTTGGGCCATTAATGTAGTTTGGTAACAGCATTATGCTTAAAAATGTTCATCTTTTACTGTTACCTGTTGTGGATCACAAAGTTTAAAACTACTTAAAAACACACACAAACACAACAAAGTAACTCCACCATGTGTCTATCCGGTCTTTAAGTGATGACGTGATCAATCCTACTTCTGGGCCCAAACTACTCTGCGTTTAATAAGGCTGTTGTGTTTTTAACATGTTTTAATGCTTTGTAACTTGTTCTATTTAATCTCAACAAGCCCCTTACAAAAAGTAAGTGATCACTGTCGGCCTCTCTCAGTTTTTATTACAACTATTCATTTTAAAGCTCAGTTTTTAAAACCTTACCATGTAACTACAGCCCAGGCAATGCAGCAGCACATTAATGACTAACCTGTATGTGGATGGATTATCTCAGTTGTTCTCTTGACTGAAGTTTGGTCCGTTTACAGCATCCTGCCATGCCACTGCATTTGTCCCTAACCATCGGGAACCCTCACCTTAATTCTTATCCAGTGGAAAAAAGTTCCCCTTCATCACTGTGTTAATGTTATGCTAACATAGCTGTTTCGCTAGTCACATAGCACATCACTATATACCAGCTAGCCAAACTTCAGTAACCCTACAAACATCACTGCTGCTTACTTTCCTGTCTTCATGTATGTCAGAAGTGATAGCAGAGCTGTGCCTTTTAATTTGTTTTAGAAATCCCTCAGTCAGAACCTGGTATATTATATTTAGACGGAAACTAGTGAGCTAACTCTCTGCTAACTTCTAACTTCAGACAGATTTTTAACTCTCAGTGATCATTTGACTTTGGGACCTGCAGTGTAGTTTGGGTCCAGACACGCTAATGACCAGACTTAAAGACCAAATTTCGGGTCACTTTTGCTGGTCCCAAGCCCCAATAAAGAAGCTAGCTTGAAGCTTGACATAAAAAACAATAATTGCTAAGAAAAGTGTAATTTGTAGTTCTAAATATATTCTAAATGCATTTAGATCGTTTTTACTCACTTTATGTCTCTTCCACGATGTTACGTCTCTCTCCTATGTTGGTTACAATTACATAAGCACTTAGCAGGACAGTGGAAAAACCCAGGGCCACAGTGATACTGAGAATTCCACGGTGTTCACTGTCTTCAGCAACCTTACGAGGGCCGGTTGAACGGCTACAGTCTTATCATACACGTGCAGTGTTCCTACAAGCCATAAGGTTACCTTGAGTGAGGAAGATGATGATTGAATGTCCGTCTGAGTCCATAGGTTGAGGTGCAAGCACATTTCTCCCATTCTCCACAGAGGGCAGTGGCGCATAGGTGTGACGTCACTAGCACTTAAGTTGCCTTAGAGTGATAGCAGAAAATTGTGAGCGTTACACTTGTATGCGGCTTGACGTAGGCACACATTGGCAGGGATGTGGTTGGAACGGCTGACTAGATAAGGCCTGGTGTCCAGCTAATGAAAAAGAGCCGAAAATTGGGGTGCGGCTGCGCAGGTGTGCACTTTAAATATAGCACTTTTGCCCTGTCATTCCGGGCCGCCGAGTGGCTCATGGGAACGTGACAGGCCCTATGGCAGAGATTGAGGACAGAGGGCAGTGGTTCGAATCCCATGCGGACCATATGTTGGGGACACAAAAAAAAAAAAAAAAAAAAAAAAAAAAAAAAAAAAAAAAAAATCCCTGGCTCTGAAATTCACTTGCTACGCTTGCTAGAAGCCTACAGGCGAGCCTACAGAATGGGCTCTCTCTGCCTTTTTTTTTTTTTTTTTTAACCCCTGTCTCAAAATCTCTTCCATCAATCAATATTGGTTGTTATGGTTGCTATGGACGCCAAACACACCATGCATTGTCGCTTTCTCAATCTCTTCTTCATGTCCGAACAAACGCTCAATTTTGCCTTCATTAACACAAATTATACATCAAAATGTAGGTATTTTTCTTGCCTTTAACAAAATGGCACTGTCATTATTGTAGGAGTTGCCGTTTTCTCGCAAATGGCCTCGAAGCAACACAGTTAAAAAATGTCCACATTCAAAGTCTATGGAAACTTGAGTGAAAATGACAGCTGAAATTCTGTAACAGAGGCGTTTTCAACTCCTCATATCTCCTAGATGTATTTTTCTTTAGAGACCTGAAAACCGCCTTGATTTTTTTTTCTTCCTTTTTTATTAAAGCCTGCTGATTGTTACAGTGAAAGAATGATGTCGACAGTCCGTGTACTTTTGGAGTTACAGAACATTTTGTAAGACGAAGAAACGGCAGTTTTCACCTCTCAGTTGTGGTAAACGCTTGAAATATATTATAGGGCAGGCCACGGCGTAGAGAACGCGCTTTGGGAGCGAGAGATCCAGGTTGAAATCTAGCCAGTGGCAGTATCTAATATCGTTCCCTAATTCACTTTATAATTACAAATTCTCAACACTTGAACATTCCCACGTGTGTTCTGATCAAAACAGTGCAAGAATGAGCTCTTTAGCTTTTGATTTACAACTTATCCACATTTCTTTGCGGACACTCCTGCATGTCACAAATACATTGCACAAAGCGCATCTGTGGCATTCGTGGTGCGTTGGCTCCCTCTACTGGTACGCGCCTCATTCAAATGTCGCCACACATTTAAAATTGCAGGGTGTCTTTACACTGTCATAGCTCCTAGATAGATTTCTTCAGAGCTGAAAATCGCTGTGATTATTCACCATAGCCTGCTTTGTCTTACAGTGAAAGAACGATGTCAACGTATAGCATCGTTGGTTACTTTAATTATGTTTGTTTTTTTAAATCAAATCCTACAAAACAGGACCATTGTGACACAAAACCTCTCACACACTAACACAAACTCTTTATACAGATACAGAGCTTTACATGTATAAATAAGGCAGACAAAAATGCATAAAACACAAGCTATCCACAGACTGTCGGTGGACGCCATGTCACTTTATTTTGTTTTTATCTTGTTTCTTTTTGGTGTAGCCTCATTAAACAAAATGTTTATAAAAATGACCACTTTTATTATGAATTATTAGGAAATTAATAATTCATTATTAATTATTTATTATGAACACACCTGCCACCCTCAAGTAGAGGTGGCAGAGAGGAGGCACTTGGAGTTTCGGTCGAGAAAGTGTCCGTGTGACTGAGTCCTGTCCCAGCTCTGCTTCAAGGTCTGTCGGTCCAGCTTGTTGAGGGTCTGAGAGCAAAGACGGATATCCTGGACCAGCTCTGACAAACTGTCCAGGTCTTGACTCTCCCAGGGGCCAGAGACCTGACAACCTGCAGGTTAAGCAACAAAGAATCATTTTATTTCATATCCATAATTTCCATTTTCCCCCCTATAAATATTTGACATCCAAATGTAGCCTGTTAGCTAGCATTCAGCAATGTTTTCTGCTCCATAAAATGGAAAATTAATTCACAGCTAATCTTTTTTTTAAATCTTTAAACCACACTTCTATATTGTAATGTCTGTGTGTGTAATCATCATGTAACACCTCTGTGCATACATACTAAATGTTCAAACTTAGAAATGCGTCAAAAGGAAACGCACTGATAGCAAGAAACAAACTGTTGCCAAGTACAACTTTGCACAGGTGATAAAAACATCAAAGGAATCCAAATTGTGAAACGGTGAATCTAAGAATAGCTTTAGAAAAAAAAAGGAACTCCATGGAGTATCTCCAAGTTCAGACATACCTTCGAGGTTTAGAAGTGTCAGTGGTCGACGGGCCTCTCTGACAGACGCCAGGATGTTGTGAAGTCCCACTGATGTAACAGACGGATTTCCTGACAGATTCAGACTCACCAGTGTGGGACACGACGAGAGGCACCTGTGAAATAATAAGAAAAAGTCCAACAGGCCAGTAAAGAGTGACAATTTAAACAAAGGCAAAGCCCCACTAACATGAGTAATAACTGAGCCGTAGAAATGACGCCCTCACACACACACACACACACACCTCGCCAAGGTAGCTACACTGCTGTCTGTCAGCCCATTTGCAGCCAGGCTGAGGTGGGTCAGAGAGCACTCGTCCTGCAAAAACACAAAAGTCTTAACCTGATTGCACAATTATATCTTTCGACAATAAATGACATTGCATGATTTTTGCGTGCACACCTGTGACAGGACTTTGGCGAGGTGTTCCAGTGCCGGGTAATCAGCAGGCCCTCTGCAGACAGCTGACAGGTCCACGTGTGTGAGGCAGTGGAGGGGCAGAGTCTTTAACACCAGCTCAAAGCCGGTGGAGCCCAGGGGATTGAGGGACAGGCACACTGCTTTCAAATGGCCTGTGCCTGAACGTTCAGAAGATGTAAAGTTAGTTGCAGTTTTGCTTATGGGTGGGAGTTCAGTGAAGCTTAAGGCTTCAGTCAGCTGCTTGTTAGAGAGTCACCTGTGAGCGCGCTGGCTAGCAGCAGTCGATGCTGCTGAAGGAAATGAGCAGTGAGACCTGCAGAGACCGCTTGGCTAGCACAGGGCAGCAGGACAGCAGACAGGACAGAGACTCAGACACGCCGTCCCCCAGTGGGTTCATACTGAGGTCCAGCTCCTCCAGGCACTTTGAGTGGAAACGAGCAGAAAAAGCAAATGATCACGAGAGCCAATTCTCTCTGACAGATATCATTGATATGAATCAGGTTAGCTTGTTATTAAGATCTAAGGTAGTTATTAAGACCAGAGGTACTTAAATACAGGTTAGATGGTAAACCTGGAGCTGCCACTATTGGCTAGCTGAGGCCCTTACCGGGAATGCAGGTGCACTCTGTCCCTTTAAAGCATTTACAGCCTTCTCCAGGCCGTCCCCTGTAATGCAGTTGGCAGAAATGTCCAGCAGCTGCAGACGAGGCATGGTGAGCGTTGTGGCAATCAGCTCAGGGAGAAGGTCGTCAGACATACGGTTTCCAGAAATTCGCAGCTCCGTGAGGCTGGCCTGAAGTTTTAGGGCACGGAGGAGCGGGCTGAGGGAAGAGGCGGCCAAACCGAGACATTTGGAGTCCTGACACGGAGGAACCCCGGTCCCGAACCTCACATAGCCGGGAGACACGCTTGTTCTCATCTACAGGTAGAAAGAGATGGTACTTCATAACAGAATACAAGAATGCACATGTGTCCGTTTTATAATGCATTTCCTCTGTGTTGTTCACCCACTGCCAGACTTTGACAGGCCTTCTTGTATCGCTCAGGGAGAGGAGGGAGATCCCCACGAGCAAACGTCAGCCAGAACCCACAACACAAACCCATCAGTTATCCTGCACTGGTGCGGGAAAGTGAAGCCAAGGATTCAATCCCAAAAACTGTGATTCCTTCAGTGTCTTCTGGAAGCTGGCTCCAAAAGCAAGTCAGCATCCAGTCTGGTAATAGAAATGGTTCTAATCTTTACAGTTTCTCAGATTGTAGTTTCTCAGGCAGCTTGTTAACATAATCAGCCCTTCGCCTTCTTACCAGAATCATACAGTCTAAAACCTGCACGCCTCATCTGGGTAAGAAAGATGAAGTCATTGTGGAAGGACCTAGAACCTCCATTCCTTCTATCAGTGATTTAATGAAAAGACCTCTGTGTCTATGAGAAAGTCTATTTTATGAATTTGGGCCATACTTTGCCTAAGAAAAGGAGTATGCTCACTGGCTGACATGCAAGCTGTTTCACAGTCATAGCCGTCCTCTTGTCACTGTGGGTTGTTTTGTTTTTTTTAAATCCAAGATAGCAACGGTGACAACATTTGTCTTAAACACTCGTGATCAGACTTCATCAACCAATCATGGTAGTCTTCAGCATCTTTTAAATTGTCTGTGGTCCAAGTATGGTCACTTCTGGCTCTCCTCAGTGTCACCTCACCTCTTCATTTGTGTGCAGGACGGCCAGTAGCTGGTCCTGCGGGGAGAGCAGAGCGCCTTCTTTCTGCAGAGAGAGACGAGGCAGGAGGCCACATTTCTGGTAGTAACGCTGAGCTGCCTGCTCACACAGCCACGACACAGAGCAGGAGTTGGCCTCACTGGGATGCAGAGCAATGACCGGCGATTAAACAGAAATTAAAAACAACAACAACAACAACAACAACAACAAAAAAACACTATACCAATCAGATTGGGATTTATTTTTATGTACTGCTCAAACTTAAAACTTTTCACCGACCTTTGTGGAACTGGGATCAGGAAGACGTCTTCCTGAACCCGGACCCTCATTCTGATTGGTGGAGGAAGTGACGTGGGCATAGGAGCAACCAAAGTTTGAGTTGGAGGCTAGAGTAAACAAAATAAAACATTCAAGCACTGTTAAAACATCTGTATTTAATGTCGTCAACTCTTTGTAGAAAGACAAAGCAGAGTCTGTGGAGGGATCAGAAAGTCTAAACATCAGGAAAGTAAAAGTTTGTCAGGTGATGCTACAAAACACCAAGGTATAACTATATATAAGATCCGAAATGGGCGATGTCATCTTTTACTCCTGGACAAAGCCCACGGCATCCAGGCTGCAGAAATATGTAAAAACAGCTCGCCCGTTTTGATCAGCTCGCGCTCATTTACTTCCACATTCATCACTGTTCAAAATGAATCAGAAATGAAGACACATCATCTTCAAGTTATATCCCCTAGTGACACTGAATTATAGTTATTCTCTCACTGAGTGTGCATTTCCTGAATAATTCATGTGTAGTCTCACTCTGACTATCACCTTTTCACACTTGGAGTGACTTATTCACAATCACTGTGTTGTGTGTATTTCCTTAGTTAGTGTTACTCCATCCGTAACTAACAAACAGCAAAAGAGCATTCCACTTCTGACCTAAGCATGGATAAGGAGAGGTGGGGGCGGTGTGTCTGATCTCCAATCGTCATCATCTGCATCCCCAAGCTGTTCTTTCTCTGAGAGAGGCCTCTACTGGACAGGGAGGAAACTGCAGATCCTGAAAGAAAAAGGGCACAACAAGCTAGAAAAGTGGGAAAAGCACGAAAAAGAAAAACCAAACAAACCCAGTCTAATCTGCAGGCCGTATCCGAGTTCAAATACTTGTTTTGAATTCCAGCTGCAGAAGATAAGGCAGTTTCCTCTACTCTTGGCCCAGATGAGTGTGGTAAAAAGCAAACTTACAAATCAGATGTCCTTGCAGAGCCTTAACTCCATCCTGTACATCCGATATGGACTGAAGCTGTCTGGTGAGGCTTGCTATGAACACCAGCTGCCTGATAATGTTGATGACCCACTCTTTCTGTGAGCCAGCACAGCCTGTGTGTGTGGAGGGATGTCGGGAAAAAAACAAAACAAAAAAACAATTAGCCTGAATTAGGACTAGTTGTCATCATTTTTTTTCACATAGCCACGGTTTTTTCTATGGTCTGTTTTTGGGCCATTAATGTAGTTTGGTAACAGCATTATGCTTAAAAATGTTCATCTTTTACTGTTACCTGTTGTGGATCACAAAGTTTAAAACTACTTAAAAACACACACAAACACAACAAAGTAACTCCACCATGTGTCTATCCGGTCTTTAAGTGATGACGTGATCAATCCTACTTCTGGGCCCAAACTACTCTGCGTTTAATAAGGCTGTTGTGTTTTTAACATGTTTTAATGCTTTGTAACTTGTTCTATTTAATCTCAACAAGCCCCTTACAAAAAGTAAGTGATCACTGTCGGCCTCTCTCAGTTTTTATTACAACTATTCATTTTAAAGCTCAGTTTTTAAAACCTTACCATGTAACTACAGCCCAGGCAATGCAGCAGCACATTAATGACTAACCTGTATGTGGATGGATTATCTCAGTTGTTCTCTTGACTGAAGTTTGGTCCGTTTACAGCATCCTGCCATGCCACTGCATTTTTCCCTAACCATCGGGAAGCTACGGTGGCCCTGAGAGGCCAAACGGACTGCAACTTCAGAAAACACTTGCAAAACATTAACAGTGCAGTGAATCCTGCTTGTTCCGTAATATTCAGGACTGCAAACCGAGCAGCATCACTGACTTTCAGCCTGTTGTGTTTGTGGATATATGACTGACTTTAATTATCCACAAAATCATCAGATTCTCTGTAAGATTAAGGTCGACTATCTGGCGTATAAAGTAAAGGCTTTAAAACAAAGTAAATGCTGAAAGTACAAACATCGCTAATGTCACATAACTTTGCCGGCATGTGGCCAACAGTAATGTTCTAATGTTCCTCATTATTAAACATTAGCACATAAATAAGTGACATATTATTCAGAACTTACTTTTGAAAGTTTACTCTTTGGCCACTCCACTTCTTTGAAGTGTCTCCCAGTCCCAGTGCACTTGTTAGCATGTTTTGGTTCGTGCAACTGGTGCGTCCAGTTATTGTCTCCCCAGAAACATTTCTGTTGTATTTTTTTCCTATTTCCGTTGTGTTGTGTGTGCTTTTGCAGCGTTTTTCTTTTTGCAGCATTTTTCTTTTTGCAAGTGTTTTTCTTTTTGCAGCATTTTTCTTTTTGCAAGTGTTTTTCTTTTTGCAGCATTTTTCCTTTTGCAAGTGTTTTCTGAAGTTGCAGTCCGTTTGGCCTCTCAGGGCCACCGTACCTTTGTTTGGCCTGCT
This sequence comes from Astatotilapia calliptera, assembly GCF_964374335.1. Taxonomy (NCBI): domain Eukaryota; kingdom Metazoa; phylum Chordata; class Actinopteri; order Cichliformes; family Cichlidae; genus Astatotilapia; species Astatotilapia calliptera. The sequence goes on from NC_137441.1 coordinate 27,066,537, forward strand.
AGAATGGTGCCCGGAGGCCACGCCCCCTCCCGTGACATCACGTTCCAAAGCCCTATAGACAATAACACCAAATTTAAAAGAAAGAAGAAGAAAAAAGAATGTTACTGTTACATTTTGTTATGACATCATTATGATGTCATAGTAGTGAATCTATAAGTAGGGGTAAGAATCCCAAACTTTCAGTCAGTTTATTTGCAACACTCAAGATTGCAGCATTCAAAGGTAAACCTGAGAAACATTTTAAAACAGTTGAACCTTTAACACAGTCACTTCATCAACACTCTAACATGTCTCAGAGTAAACACGGCAAAAGTCAACAAGCTTACGCTGGCTTTACTACAATGGACCACCAAAATCCAGAGCCAAATTCTGAAGAAACACATTTCCAGCTTCCACTCAAGAGGAAGCGAGGCCCGCATTATGCTGCACAGAATTGCAGAAGTCCCGACAGCTGCTCTCCACCAAGGAAAAAGAGACGAATCTGTGAAGAAAAAACTGTGTTGAAAAGACGATACAGTCAGATTTCAAAAGGCAGCAAAAACAACTCTGAGAGCTACTCTCCAGAGAGAAAGAGGATGAGAATAGACACTGAGAAAAAAGAAACAGCAGTGACTCCGAGCATCCAAAAAGGTTCTTCTTCAAGGACTATCCAACTCCAAGTTCAGAAAAAGAACAATATGAACTTGAGTGATACCAAAACCTCTCAAAACACACCAAAAGACAACAAGAGTCCAGAACAAGCAGCAGTGACACAGAGCATCCAGAAAAGTTATGCGCCAAGGACTTTCCAACAACTAGTTGAGAAAATGGACGTTACGACCTCGAGTGATACCATAACCTCTGAAAACACTCCAAAATACAACAAGAGGCCAGAACAAGCAGCAGTGACACAGAGCATCCAGAAAAGTTCTTCGTCAAGGACTATCCAACACGTAGTTGAGAAAATGGACGTTACGACCTCGAGTGATACCATAACCTCTGAAAACACTCCAAAATACAACAAGAGGCCAGAACAAGCAGCAGTGACACAGAGCATCCAGAAAAGTTATGCGCCAAGGACTTTCCAACAACTAGTTGAGAAAATGGACGTTACGACCTCGAGTGATACCATAACCTCTGAAAACACTCCAAAATACAACAAGAGGCCAGAACAAGCAGCAGTGACACAGAGCATCCAGAAAAGTTCTTCGTCAAGGACTATCCAACACGTAGTTGAGAAAATGGACAATATGACCTTGAGTGATACCAAAACCTCTGAAAACACACTGAAAGACAACAAGAGGCCAGAACAAGCAGCAGTGACACAGAGCATCCAGAAAAGTTCTTCGTCAAGGACTATCCAACAACTAGTTGAGAAAATGGACAATATGACCTTGAGTGATACCAAAACCTCTGAAAACACACTGAAAGACAACAAGAGGCCAGAACAAGCAGCAGTGACACAGAGCATCCGAAAAAGTTTTCCGCCAAAGAATATCCAACACCTAGTTAAAACAATGAACGATATGACCTTGGGTGATACCAAAACATCTGAAAACACACTGAAAGACAACAAGAGGCCAGAACAATCAGTAGTGACACAGAGCATCCAAAAAAGTCCCTGGTCCAGGACTATCCGACTCCCAGGTCAGAAAACAAACGATACGGCCTTGAGCGATACCAACACCTGTGAAAACACACCGAAAAAGAAAGAGAGCCCAGAAGACCAGAGAGAAACAAACGTGTGGATCATTGGGTCCAGTTACATTAGACGAGCCAAGGGTGAAGCAAAAGAGATTTTCGGAGAAAATTTCGGACTTAATACCAAAGTCCAGTGGTTTGGCAAACGAGGAATGCGCTGGGGGGGAGTCCTTCCTTGTTTTTATAAGGAGCTATCCACACAGAGCCCACCTGACATACTGGTAATCCATGCTGGGGGCAATGATTTGGGACTCTTTTCTGCTTATGAACTTTCTTCTGTCATTGAGAAGGAATTGATGCAATTGCACACAGAGTTCCCCTCAATGACAATTGCATATTCATCCATCAATGAGCGTCAAGTGTGGATATATGGAAATCCAGGCGAAATCAATAAGGACAGGAAGACTGTGAATGCCAGCATTAGAAAGGCTGTCGACCGCTTCGATGGAGTGATTATTGAGCATCCGCACATCAGGTTTTTTGACAACTCCATTTTTTTACACAACGGAGTTCGTTTCTCCAAGAAAGGAAATGAACTGTTTCTGACAAGCATCCGCACGGCCATCCAGAAAAGTCTTCAGTCACGTCACTGAAAACTGACTTGAGACATTTCTTTCACAGTCCAGAAAACCATACGTTGTTCATTTTAGGCAATGTGAGCAACATATAGCTAACGTGTGCTCTCTTTTTTCTTTTCCTCTGCCTCTCACCCCCCAACCAGTCATGACAGATGGCTGCCCCTTTCTTAGCCTGGTTCTGTCAAAGGTTTCTCCCTTTTTATAAGGGAGTTTTTCCTTTCCACCGTTGCCCAGCGCTTGCTATTAAAGGAGATCATTCGATTGTTGGGGTTGATAGTTTAGAATCTAAACTAAACTAATAAACATAAAACATCAGGTGAGGGGTTCACATAGCATGGAGCACTACAAAAATTACAAATAAAAACATGTAATTGGTGGCAAATCAAAAATAAAATAAAAAAAATTGAAAAATATCTCTTACTGCTCTGTTTATTTCCTTAAATGAACACTTGTACTTTTTGTCATAGAAGAATAAGAATATTAATATAAATATGAACACCAAGGCGTTCCCAGGCCAGCCGAGAGATATAATCTCTCCAGCCTGTCTTGGGTCTGCCCCGGGGCCAAATGCCTGGTGGCACCCTTGCCTCCATGGGCACCTTAACTCATCACTTTTGGCGCAGAGAATGTATTTTATGAACTAATATTAGTAGGCTGAAGCCTTTTATTTGAGCTGTGATTGTTTTTGTTATTAAGATACATATTAATATGTTTTTTTAAGGATCAAGATGTGGGTTTGTTTTTCCAGCTTTGTTAACAGTTGTTTTTTCAGAGATCAGATGTCCTCACAGGACAACATATACAAAAATATGATTTTACAGAATATGATGCATTGGTGTGGATTAAACAGTGTAATAGTTTTGATATTTACCTTAAAGAGCAGTAACCTTAATCAATATTGCACAGATAGAGAAAATCAGCAAAGTTATTGGCTTTAGTTTTGATATTTTGCCAGTAAAACAGTTTTATGTCTCCTGAGGTCTTTTCATTGTTTTATTGTTTCTTTTGCTAAAGAAAAATATCCCTGCCATTCCTCATTGTTAGCTAATCATGAATCCATCACTGGATCACACCCAATTGCTAGCACAATAATCATGTTTAAGGTTGTGAGCTGGTGTCTGATTTGTGTTTTCGTTAAATTAAGGCATCATCTGCACAAATGAACCACTTCATCAGAAAACAGAAAACTAAGTGTCTGTCATGGTCCTGAGTCTGTGTTGCCTTATGCTTTTGTTCATTCCGAGTATGTATTCTGCTGTGATTTTGCCATTTGTTAGGTTTCTGTTCTTTACCTGCCTGCTCCCACTTCTGTGTTCCCTCTGTCTGTCCTCGGTGTTATTGTGTCTACTTATGAGTCCGCCTGTCAAGTTCAGTGCCCTGTCTGGTTCTCTGTCCTGTTTTATTCTGAAAGTTCATGTTTCATGTCAGTGTGTTCAGTTTTACCACTCCCCTGTCTCGTTAGCCTAATTTCTCCCAGCTGTGTCTCCCTCCTGTGGCCCATTCCCTGATTACTCCCCGTGTATTTAAGCCCTGTGTTTTCCTGCGCTCTCTGTTGCGTCGTCTGTTTAACTCCATGTCCGTCTGCATAATTCTGTGTAACCTGGTGTTCAGTCTGCGTCTCTCCGCCATCTTTCTTTGTGCATTTTGTTCCTCCTCCCGTGCGTGTTTGGTAGTGATGGGCAGATGAAGCTTCATGAAGCACTGAAGCTTTTCATCCAATTGGTTCACTCCAGTGCAAAGCTTCTTGAAGCTTCATTTGCTCTATTAGGACACCTACTGGACGTAAAAATATTAGTTGGCATGAATTTGAAGAGTGTGGCCTTTTGCACACAGCCTGTAAATGTCAACAACAAAAGGAGTGTGTAAAACATCTATATTGTATTGATGGCAGCATACTGTGTATATTTATACTGGCAGTATGGAAAATGATCATTTGGAAATGCTTAAAATGGAAATGATCATTTACTGTGAGGTGAGGTGTGGTTGGGGGTGTGGACAGTGGTTGTGCTTTTGTAACGTTGAGGTATGGACAGCTACACACTGAGGCTTTGAGCCTCAGTCCTGCCCACGTTTTATTCTGTAAAAACTAAATTTTCACTGCTTTTATGACCTTTTAGTGGGGAGAACATAGCTAGGATTTAATGATTTCACAAATCTTTTGAATCCTTTGTCCTCCACAATGCTAAATGGCTGGGAGTCCTCAATCACCATGCTAACCAGGTCTTCATCTATTGGAGATTGTTCTCCTGAGGAAAGACAATAAAGACAAAGCACAAATATAAATATCACACACGGAACGTATTACAGTTGTATAATATTGTTATATCATTTAGTAACATTACTGCATCCTATATTATCATTGCATTTGATGGCTCACCTGGTCTTGCTCCACAATTGGTGTTCCCCTTATTCTCATGCAAAGCTCTGTAGTGCCTAAGCATGGATGAGGTGTTGTTGTTATATCCCAGCTCCCTGGCACATAGCAAACACTTCACCTTGTACAAAAGTAAAGCCGCTTAACATAAATTGTATTGCACCATCATTATTATGAAAATACATCTTCTGTAGAAATTTACATACCTTGTTGGGAGGAATAAAATCAAAATGTTCCCACACAGGGGAGGACATCCTCCTCTTCTTAGCTGGCTCCATTCTCTCCTGACTTTCTCTCCTCACTCTCATAAACCTCCAAACTGTCTCCAAACTCTCACTAACCGCAACTCTCCATCAAACACCTACATTTTGAATGAAGTCTGAGGGGTTTATATTGCTGTCATATCTCGCGACAAAGTTCGAACCACTTCATGAACCAGTCACGTGGTACAGCCGGGCAGCGAGGCTTCGGACGTCATCATTTTCAGCTCTTCCCATAAATGAAGCAAGCCTCGATACGCGCATCGCGGAAACGCCCCCTCAATTACTCGACACAAGCTTCGAAGCCTCGATACAGAACGTCACATCACTAGTGTTTGGTTTAAGTTGAGTTCTTTAGGTTTCCCCAGTTTAGGTTTGTTTGCTCCCCGCTCTGCTCCTCCTGTTTTTGTCACCTTATCACCTCTGTAAATAAACATTCACTCGCACCCCAGCCAGTGCCTGCATTTTGGATCCTTTTCTCAATTCACCACACGACTGCTGCGCAGCCGTGAAAGTGTCTGATGCTAAAATACCACATATGTTCCCTCCTATAACAAAAATTAAAAACTAAGGATTGTTTACAGTATGATATTTTTTATCAGATATGTTCCCATTAGTTTGTGTAGGAATTATTAAACTGCATAGTGACAACCAAAAAACTGGTTCACTCACACCTTAGACCGATGTTGGACAACATGCCTTCCTCTAATGTTAAGTCAGTCTTTGCATTTTTTCCAGGTAACTCCCACAGGCATGACATGATGATTAAAGCTTGGATGTGTAATCTGTCGTGTGTATTATGTGCTCTCCAGCAAGATAAATTCATGTTTTTTATATAGTTTAACAAAACTGTTTGCAACATAGGGTACAGAGGCCTGTTGATTCAAACAGGTTTGTTTAGATGCACCTTTTTTGAGTGCATGTTTTGTATGATAAGTTTTAATCTAAATAAACACTTTAATTAGTAGCTTTAAATAACAGTCATCATACCCTGCAGAATTAGAGACGGAGCAGCCGGGCTATGTAAAAAGCATCCAAAATGCCGAAAAAGATAAAAAGATTGCATACCTGGAAAGTAAGGTCGCTGACCTGGAACAATACTCCAGGATAAACGACGTCATCATCACTGGGCTCCATATTAAACCCCGGTCATACGCTCAGGCGGTGACCGCTGACAGCAACGAGGAACCTGGAGAGCTTGACATTAGCTCCACGGAACAACAGGTGGCTGCTTTCCTGCGGTCCAAAGGGATTGCCCTGGACTGTAACTCTGTCGAAGCATGCCACCCTCTTCCCAGGAGGAACGGCAACATACCGGCTATTATATTAAGGTTTGTAAATCGAAAGCACAAGATTACGCTGCTGAAACAAGGAAGAAAATTAAAAGGATCTAATGTCTTTATCAATGAACATCTAACCAAACACAACGCTGAAATAGCCAAAAAAGCGCGACACCTTAAGAAGCTGGGAAAAATCCAAGGCACTTGGACGACGAACTGCAAAATATTCATTAAACTAAACGGATCACCAGAGGAAGCCAAAGTTCTGACCATTAAAAATATGGCGGATCTCGAAAAATATCAGTGAGCAACACGATCTGGACGGCAAACAAGGTAACAGACAACCACACACTCACTTATGACACACACTGGAAGGAAGAACTCAGATACATCTGGAAGAATCAGCTGCATCAGTCAGACAGTTGCAGAATATGATCAATTGGAACTGAAAACATTTAACTATATGGATCACAATACACACGACTTGGAATATGAAATAGATCCAGACAACAACTTTTTCTCATCTAACAATAACAATTGCTGCTACTATACAAATAAAGACTACAATCAGAGGATTAAAACTGAGAATAAATTATCAATTATCCACTTTAACTGTAGAAGTCTCTATGCTAATTTTAGTCATATCAAAGAATATCTTAACCAGTTTTCACATCCATTTAGTGTCATTGCCTTATCAGAAACTTGGATCAATATGGAAAAAGGAACAGACTTTGAACTGGAGGGTTATGAATTCACATTTATAACTAGGCGAAACAAAGGAGGAGGAGGAGTGGCCTTGTATGTGGACAAATCCTTGAAATTTAATGTGGTGGAAAAGATGACGATGGTGATTGATAATGTACTAGAATGTATTACAGTTGAAATTTGTAAAGAAAAAAGTAAAAATGTAATCATTAGCTGTATATACAGAGCTCCAGGTAGTAGTATTGAGACATTTAAAGACTGGATAGAAGAAACATTTATTGAAATAGCTCGCAAAAAAGTTTTCATTTGTGGAGACTTCAATATTGATTTGCTAAACCCAAATAAACATAAAACCACTGAGGAATTTATAAACACAATGCACTGTATGAATCTATTCCCTAAAATTACTAGACCTACCAGGATTACATCACATTGTGCAACTCTCATAGACAACATTTTTGCAAATGACATTGAAAATAAGACTGTAAGTGGACTCCTGATTAACGACATAAGTGACCATCTTCCAATTTTTACAATCTATGATAGGAATTACAAGATCAATAAAATGGACAGTAAAAAAGAGTACAGACGAGTAAGAACAGAAGAAAGAATGAATGCATTTAAAAAAGATTTATTGAAGGAAAACTGGGGTGAAGTATATCAGGAACAGGACGTTAATAGTGCTTATAATAAATTCCTTAGAATATTTACATTACTGTACAATACCAACTGTCCAATAAAGCAATATAGTAGGAAACAGAAATATATGGACTGTCCATGGATAACAAAAGGTCTGCAAAATGCATGTATAAAGAAAAATGCTCTATACAGAGAGTTCTTAAGAACGAGAACTAAAGATGCTGAAATCAGATACAAAAGATATAAAAATAGGTTAACTAATATACTTAGATTTAGTAAAAAGGAATACTATAAGAAGCAATTAGATATAAATAGAAATAATAATAAAAGATTATGGGAAATCCTGAACAGTGTTATAAAATGTGGGACTGGACAAAAGAACTATCCCAAGTATTTCATTTGTAATGACCATGAAGAATACAATATGGATGTTGTGGCAAATAGTCTCAATGAATTCTTTGTAACTGCTGGACCAAATTTAGCAAGAACAATCACTCATCCTGGGAAAGCACAGGAAAAACCCGTTACACTGATTGACAGAAATCCATATTCTATGTTTCTCACAGCCGTTGATTGACGAGAGGCACCTGTGAAATAATAAGAAAAAGTCCAACAGGCCAGTAAAGAGTGACAATTTAAACAAAGGCAAAGCCCCACTAACATGAGTAATAACTGAGCCGTAGAAATGACGCCCTCACACACACACACACACCTCGCCAAGGTAGCTACACTGCTGTCTGTCAGCCCATTTGCAGCCAGGCTGAGGTGGGTCAGAGAGCACTCGTCCTGCAAAAACACAAAAGTCTTAACCTGATTGCACAATTATATCTTTCGACAATAAATGACATTGCATGATTTTTGCGTGCACACCTGTGACAGGACTTTGGCGAGGTGTTCCAGTGCCGGGTAATCAGCAGGCCCTCTGCAGACAGCTGACAGGTCCACGTGTGTGAGGCAGTGGAGGGGCAGAGTCTTTAACACCAGCTCAAAGCCGGTGGAGCCCAGGGGATTGAGGGACAGGCACACTGCTTTCAAATGGCCTGTGCCTGAACGTTCAGAAGATGTAAAGTTAGTTGCAGTTTTGCTTATGGATGGGAGTTCAGTGAAGCTTAAGGCTTCAGTCAGCTGCTTGTTAGAGAGTCACCTGTGAGCGCGCTGGCTAGCAGCAGTCGATGCTGCTGAAGGAAATGAGCAGTGAGACCTGCAGAGACCGCTTGGCTAGCACAGGGCAGCAGGACAGCAGACAGGACAGAGACTCAGACACGCCGTCCCCCAGTGGGTTCATACTGAGGTCCAGCTCCTCCAGGCACTTTGAGTGGAAACGAGCAGAAAAAGCAAATGATCACGAGAGCCAATTCTCTCTGACAGATATCATTGATATGAATCAGGTTAGCTTGTTATTAAGATCTAAGGTAGTTATTAAGACCAGAGGTACTTAAATACAGGTTAGATGGTAAACCTGGAGCTGCCACTATTGGCTAGCTGAGGCCCTTACCGGGAATGCAGGTGCACTCTGTCCCTTTAAAGCATTTACAGCCTTCTCCAGGCCGTCCCCTGTAATGCAGTTGGCAGAAATGTCCAGCAGCTGCAGACGAGGCATGGTGAGCGTTGTGGCAATCAGCTCAGGGAGAAGGTCGTCAGACATACGGTTTCCAGAAATTCGCAGCTCCGTGAGGCTGGCCTGAAGTTTTAGGGCACGGAGGAGCGGGCTGAGGGAAGAGGCGGCCAAACCGAGACATTTGGAGTCCTGACACGGAGGAACCCCGGTCCCGAACCTCACATAGCCGGGAGACACGCTTGTTCTCATCTACAGGTAGAAAGAGATGGTACTTCATAACAGAATACAAGAATGCACATGTGTCCGTTTTATAATGCATTTCCTCTGTGTTGTTCACCCACTGCTAGACTTTGACAGGCCTTCTTGTATCGCTCAGGGAGAGGAGGGAGATCCCCACGAGCAAACGTCAGCCAGAACCCACAACACAAACCCATCAGTTATCCTGCACTGGTGCGGGAAAGTGAAGCCAAGGATTCAATCCCAAAAACTGTGATTCCTTCAGTGTCTTCTGGAAGCTGGCTCCAAAAGCAAGTCAGCATCCAGTCTGGTAATAGAAATGGTTCTAATCTTTACAGTTTCTCAGATTGTAGTTTCTCAGGCAGCTTGTTAACATAATCAGCCCTTCACCTTCTTACCAGAATCATACAGTCTAAAACCTGCACGCCTCATCTGGGTAAGAAAGATGAAGTCATTGTGGAAGGACCTAGAACCTCCATTCCTTCTATCAGTGATTTAATGAAAAGACCTCTGTGTCTATGAGAAAGTCTATTTTATGAATTTGGGCCATACTTTGCCTAAGAAAAGGAGTATGCTCACTGGCTGACATGCAAGCTGTTTCACAGTCATAGCCGTCCTCTTGTCACTGTGGGTTGTTTTGTTTTTTTTAAATCCAAGATAGCAACGGTGACAACATTTGTCTTAAACACTCGTGATCAGACTTCATCAACCAATCATGGTAGTCTTCAGCATCTTTTAAATTGTCTGTGGTCCAAGTATGGTCACTTCTGGCTCTCCTCAGTGTCACCTCACCTCTTCATTTGTGTGCAGGACGGCCAGTAGCTGGTCCTGCGGGGAGAGCAGAGCGCCTTCTTTCTGCAGAGAGAGACGAGGCAGGAGGCCACATTTCTGGTAGTAACGCTGAGCTGCCTGCTCACACAGCCACGACACAGAGCAGGAGTTGGCCTCACTGGGATGCAGAGCAATGACCGGCGATTAAACAGAAATTAAAAACAACAACAACAACAACAACAAAAAAAAAACACTATACCAATCAGATTGGGATTTATTTTTATGTACTGCTCAAACTTAAAACTTTTCACCGACCTTTGTGGAACTGGGATCAGGAAGACGTCTTCCTGAACCCGGACCCTCATTCTGATTGGTGGAGGAAGTGACGTGGGCATAGGAGCAACCAAAGTTTGAGTTGGAGGCTAGAGTAAACAAAATAAAACATTCAAGCACTGTTAAAACATCTGTATTTAATGTCGTCAACTCTTTGTAGAAAGACAAAGCAGAGTCTGTGGAGGGATCAGAAAGTCTAAACATCAGGAAAGTAAAAGTTTGTCAGGTGATGCTACAAAACACCAAGGTATAACTATATATAAGATCCGAAATGGGCGATGTCATCTTTTACTCCTGGACAAAGCCCACGGCATCCAGGCTGCAGAAATATGTAAAAACAGCTCGCCCGTTTTGATCAGCTCGCGCTCATTTACTTCCACATTCATCACTGTTCAAAATGAATCAGAAATGAAGACACATCATCTTCAAGTTATATCCCCTAGTGACACTGAATTATAGTTATTCTCTCACTGAGTGTGCATTTCCTGAATAATTCATGTGTAGTCTCACTCTGACTATCACCTTTTCACACTTGGAGTGACTTATTCACAATCACTGTGTTGTGTGTATTTCCTTAGTTAGTGTTACTCCATCCGTAACTAACAAACAGCAAAAGAGCATTCCACTTCTGACCTAAGCATGGATAAGGAGAGGTGGGGGCGGTGTGTCTGATCTCCAATCGTCATCATCTGCATCCCCAAGCTGTTCTTTCTCTGAGAGAGGCCTCTACTGGACAGGGAGGAAACTGCAGATCCTGAAAGAAAAAGGGCACAACAAGCTAGAAAAGTGGGAAAAGCACGAAAAAGAAAAACCAAACAAACCCAGTCTAATCTGCAGGCCGTGTCCGAGTTCAAATACTTGTTTTGAATTCCAGCTGCAGAAGATAAGGCAGTTTCCTCTACTCTTGGCCCAGATGAGTGTGGTAAAAAGCAAACTTACAAATCAGATGTCCTTGCAGAGCCTTAACTCCATCCTGTACATCCGATATGGACTGAAGCTGTCTGGTGAGGCTTGCTATGAACACCAGCTGCCTGATAATGTTGATGACCCACTCTTTCTGTGAGCCAGCACAGCCTGTGTGTGTGGAGGGATGTCGGAAAAAAACAAAACAAAAAAACAATTAGCCTGAATTAGGACTAGTTGTCATCATTTTTTTTCACATAGCCACGGTTTTTTCTATGGTCTGTTTTTGGGCCATTAATGTAGTTTGGTAACAGCATTATGCTTAAAAATGTTCATCTTTTACTGTTACCTGTTGTGGATCACAAAGTTTAAAACTACTTAAAAACACACACAAACACAACAAAGTAACTCCACCATGTGTCTATCCGGTCTTTAAGTGATGACGTGATCAATCCTACTTCTGGGCCCAAACTACTCTGCGTTTAATAAGGCTGTTGTGTTTTTAACATGTTTTAATGCTTTGTAACTTGTTCTATTTAATCTCAACAAGCCCCTTACAAAAAGTAAGTGATCACTGTCGGCCTCTCTCAGTTTTTATTACAACTATTCATTTTAAAGCTCAGTTTTTAAAACCTTACCATGTAACTACAGCCCAGGCAATGCAGCAGCACATTAATGACTAACCTGTATGTGGATGGATTATCTCAGTTGTTCTCTTGACTGAAATTTGGTCCGTTTACAGCATCCTGCCATGCCACTGCATTTTTCCCTAACCATCGGGAAGCTACGGTGGCCCTGAGAGGCCAAACGGACTGCAACTTCAGAAAACACTTGCAAAACATTAACAGTGCAGTGAATCCTGCTTGTTCCGTAATATTCAGGACTGCAAACCGAGCAGCATCACTGACTTTCAGCCTGTTGTGTTTGTGGATATATGACTGACTTTAATTATCCACAAAATCATCAGATTCTCTGTAAGATTAAGGTCGACTATCTGGCGTATAAAGTAAAGGCTTTAAAACAAAGTAAATGCTGAAAGTACAAACATCGCTAATGTCACATAACTTTGCCGGCATGTGGCCAACAGTAATGTTCTAATGTTCCTCATTATTAAACATTAGCACATAAATAAGTGACATATTATTCAGAACTTACTTTTGAAAGTTTACTCTTTGGCCACTCCACTTCTTTGAAGTGTCTCCCAGTCCCAGTGCACTTGTTAGCATGTTTTGGTTCGTGCAACTGGTGCGTCCGGTTATTGTCTCCCCAGAAACATTTCTGTTGTATTTTTTTCCTATTTCCGTTGTGTTGTGTGTGCTTTTGCAGCGTTTTTCTTTTTGCAGCATTTTTCTTTTTGCAAGTGTTTTTCTTTTTGCAGCATTTTTCTTTTTGCAAGTGTTTTCTGAAGTTGCAGTCCGTTTGGCCTCTCAGGGCCACCGTACCTTTGTTTGGCCTGCTAGAATGGTGCCCGGAGGCCACGCCCCCTCCCGTGACATCACGTTCCAAAGCCCTATAGACAATAACACCAAATTTAAAAGAAAGAAGAAGAAAAAAGAATGTTACTGTTACATTTTGTTATGACATCATTATGATGTCATAGTAGTGAATCTATAAGTAGGGGTAAGAATCCCAAACTTTCAGTCAGTTTATTTGCAACACTCAAGATTGCAGCATTCAAAGGTAAACCTGAGAAACATTTTAAAACAGTTGAACCTTTAACACAGTCACTTCATCAACACTCTAACATGTCTCAGAGTAAACACGGCAAAAGTCAACAAGCTTACGCTGGCTTTACTACAATGGACCACCAAAATCCAGAGCCAAATTCTGAAGAAACACATTTCCAGCTTCCACTCAAGAGGAAGCGAGGCCCGCATTATGCTGCACAGAATTGCAGAAGTCCCGACAGCTGCTCTCCACCAAGGAAAAAGAGACGAATCTGTGAAGAAAAAACTGTGTTGAAAAGACGATACAGTCAGATTTCAAAAGGCAGCAAAAACAACTCTGAGAGCTACTCTCCAGAGAGAAAGAGGATGAGAATAGACACTGAGAAAAAAGAAACAGCAGTGACTCCGAGCATCCAAAAAGGTTCTTCTTCAAGGACTATCCAACTCCAAGTTCAGAAAAAGAACAATATGAACTTGAGTGATACCAAAACCTCTCAAAACACACCAAAAGACAACAAGAGTCCAGAACAAGCAGCAGTGACACAGAGCATCCAGAAAAGTTATGCGCCAAGGACTTTCCAACAACTAGTTGAGAAAATGGACGTTACGACCTCGAGTGATACCATAACCTCTGAAAACACTCCAAAATACAACAAGAGGCCAGAACAAGCAGCAGTGACACAGAGCATCCAGAAAAGTTCTTCGTCAAGGACTATCCAACACGTAGTTGAGAAAATGGACGTTACGACCTCGAGTGATACCATAACCTCTGAAAACACTCCAAAATACAACAAGAGGCCAGAACAAGCAGCAGTGACACAGAGCATCCAGAAAAGTTATGCGCCAAGGACTTTCCAACAACTAGTTGAGAAAATGGACGTTACGACCTCGAGTGATACCATAACCTCTGAAAACACTCCAAAATACAACAAGAGGCCAGAACAAGCAGCAGTGACACAGAGCATCCAGAAAAGTTATGCGCCAAGGACTTTCCAACAACTAGTTGAGAAAATGGACATTACGACCTCGAGTGATACCATAACCTCTGAAAACACTCCAAAATACAACAAGAGGCCAGAACAAGCAGCAGTGACACAGAGCATCCAGAAAAGTTATGCGCCAAGGACTTTCCAACAACTAGTTGAGAAAATGGACGTTACGACCTCGAGTGATACCATAACCTCTGAAAACACTCCAAAATACAACAAGAGGCCAGAACAAGCAGCAGTGACACAGAGCATCCAGAAAAGTTCTTCGTCAAGGACTATCCAACACGTAGTTGAGAAAATGGACAATATGACCTTGAGTGATACCAAAACCTCTGAAAACACACTGAAAGACAACAAGAGGCCAGAACAAGCAGCAGTGACACAGAGCATCCGAAAAAGTTTTCCGCCAAAGAATATCCAACACCTAGTTAAAACAATGAACGATATGACCTTGGGTGATACCAAAACATCTGAAAACACACTGAAAGACAACAAGAGGCCAGAACAAGCAGTAGTGACACAGAGCATCCAAAAAAGTCCCTGGTCCAGGACTATCCGACTCCCAGGTCAGAAAACAAACGATACGGCCTTGAGCGATACCAACACCTGTGAAAACACACCGAAAAAGAAAGAGAGCCCAGAAGACCAGAGAGAAACAAACGTGTGGATCATTGGGTCCAGTTACATTAGACGAGCCAAGGGTGAAGCAAAAGAGATTTTCGGAGAAAATTTCGGACTTAATACCAAAGTCCAGTGGTTTGGCAAACGAGGAATGCGCTGGGGGGGAGTCCTTCCTTGTTTTTATAAGGAGCTATCCACACAGAGCCCACCTGACATACTGGTAATCCATGCTGGGGGCAATGATTTGGGACTCTTTTCTGCTTATGAACTTTCTTCTGTCATTGAGAAGGAATTGATGCAATTGCACACAGAGTTCCCCTCAATGACAATTGCATATTCATCCATCAATGAGCGTCAAGTGTGGATATATGGAAATCCAGGCGAAATCAATAAGGACAGGAAGACTGTGAATGCCAGCATTAGAAAGGCTGTCGACCGCTTCGATGGAGTGATTATTGAGCATCCGCACATCAGGTTTTTTGACAACTCCATTTTTTTACACAACGGAGTTCGTTTCTCCAAGAAAGGAAATGAACTGTTTCTGACAAGCATCCGCACGGCCATCCAGAAAAGTCTTCAGTCACGTCACTGAAAACTGACTTGAGACATTTCTTTCACAGTCCAGAAAACCATACGTTGTTCATTTTAGGCAATGTGAGCAACATATAGCTAACGTGTGCTCTCTTTTTTCTTTTCCTCTGCCTCTCACCCCCCAACCAGTCATGACAGATGGCTGCCCCTTTCTTAGCCTGGTTCTGTCAAAGGTTTCTCCCTTTTTATAAGGGAGTTTTTCCTTTCCACCGTTGCCCAGCGCTTGCTATTAAAGGAGATCATTCGATTGTTGGGGTTGATAGTTTAGAATCTAAACTAAACTAATAAACATAAAACATCAGGTGAGGGGTTCACATAGCATGGAGCACTACAAAAATTACAAATAAAAACATGTAATTGGTGGCAAATCAAAAATAAAATAAAAAAAATTGAAAAATATCTCTTACTGCTCTGTTTATTTCCTTAAATGAACACTTGTACTTTTTGTCATAGAAGAATAAGAATATTAATATAAATATGAACACCAAGGCGTTCCCAGGCCAGCCGAGAGATATAATCTCTCCAGCCTGTCTTGGGTCTGCCCCGGGGCCAAATGCCTGGTGGCACCCTTGCCTCCATGGGCACCTTAACTCATCACTTTTGGCGCAGAGAATGTATTTTATGAACTAATATTAGTAGGCTGAAGCCTTTTATTTGAGCTGTGATTGTTTTTGTTATTAAGATACATATTAATATGTTTTTTTAAGGATCAAGATGTGGGTTTGTTTTTCCAGCTTTGTTAACAGTTGTTTTTTCAGAGATCAGATGTCCTCACAGGACAACATATACAAAAATATGATTTTACAGAATATGATGCATTGGTGTGGATTAAACAGTGTAATAGTTTTGATATTTACCTTAAAGAGCAGTAACCTTAATCAATATTGCACAGATAGAGAAAATCAGCAAAGTTATTGGCTTTAGTTTTGATATTTTGCCAGTAAAACAGTTTTATGTCTCCTGAGGTCTTTTCATTGTTTTATTGTTTCTTTTGCTAAAGAAAAATATCCCTGCCATTCCTCATTGTTAGCTAATCATGAATCCATCACTGGATCACACCCAATTGCTAGCACAATAATCATGTTTAAGGTTGTGAGCTGGTGTCTGATTTGTGTTTTCGTTAAATTAAGGCATCATCTGCACAAATGAACCACTTCATCAGAAAACAGAAAACTAAGTGTCTGTCATGGTCCTGAGTCTGTGTTGCCTTATGCTTTTGTTCATTCCGAGTATGTATTCTGCTGTGATTTTGCCATTTGTTAGGTTTCTGTTCTTTACCTGCCTGCTCCCACTTCTGTGTTCCCTCTGTCTGTCCTCGGTGTTATTGTGTCTACTTATGAGTCCGCCTGTCAAGTTCAGTGCCCTGTCTGGTTCTCTGTCCTGTTTTATTCTGAAAGTTCATGTTTCATGTCAGTGTGTTCAGTTTTACCACTCCCCTGTCTCGTTAGCCTAATTTCTCCCAGCTGTGTCTCCCTCCTGTGGCCCATTCCCTGATTACTCCCCGTGTATTTAAGCCCTGTGTTTTCCTGTGCTCTCTGTTGCGTCGTCTGTTTAACTCCATGTCCGTCTGCATAATTCTGTGTAACCTGGTGTTCAGTCTGCGTCTCTCCGCCATCTTTCTTTGTGCATTTTGTTCCTCCTCCCGTGCGTGTTTGGTAGTGATGGGCAGATGAAGCTTCATGAAGCACTGAAGCTTTTCATCCAATTGGTTCACTCCAGTGCAAAGCTTCTTGAAGCTTCATTTGCTCTATTAGGACACCTACTGGACGTAAAAATATTAGTTGGCATGAATTTGAAGAGTGTGGCCTTTTGCACACAGCCTGTAAATGTCAACAACAAAAGGAGTGTGTAAAACATCTATATTGTATTGATGGCAGCATACTGTGTATATTTATACTGGCAGTATGGAAAATGATCATTTGGAAATGCTTAAAATGGAAATGATCATTTACTGTGAGGTGAGGTGTGGTTGGGGGTGTGGACAGTGGTTGTGCTTTTGTAACGTTGAGGTATGGACAGCTACACACTGAGGCTTTGAGCCTCAGTCCTGCCCACGTTTTATTCTGTAAAAACTAAATTTTCACTGCTTTTATGACCTTTTAGTGGGGAGAACATAGCTAGGATTTAATGATTTCACAAATCTTTTGAATCCTTTGTCCTCCACAATGCTAAATGGCTGGGAGTCCTCAATCACCATGCTAACCAGGTCTTCATCTATTGGAGATTGTTCTCCTGAGGAAAGACAATAAAGACAAAGCACAAATATAAATATCACACACGGAACGTATTACAGTTGTATAATATTGTTATATCATTTAGTAACATTACTGCATCCTATATTATCATTGCATTTGATGGCTCACCTGGTCTTGCTCCACAATTGGTGTTCCCCTTATTCTCATGCAAAGCTCTGTAGTGCCTAAGCATGGATGAGGTGTTGTTGTTATATCCCAGCTCCCTGGCACATAGCAAACACTTCACCTTGTACAAAAGTAAAGCCGCTTAACATAAATTGTATTGCACCATCATTATTATGAAAATACATCTTCTGTAGAAATTTACATACCTTGTTGGGAGGAATAAAATCAAAATGTTCCCACACAGGGGAGGACATCCTCCTCTTCTTAGCTGGCTCCATTCTCTCCTGACTTTCTCTCCTCACTCTCATAAACCTCCAAACTGTCTCCAAACTCTCACTAACCGCAACTCTCCATCAAACACCTACATTTTGAATGAAGTCTGAGGGGTTTATATCGCTGTCATATCTCGCGACAAAGTTCGAACCACTTCATGAACCAGTCACGTGGTACAGCCGGGCAGCGAGGCTTCGGACGTCATCATTTTCAGCTCTTCCCATAAATGAAGCAAGCCTCGATACGCGCATCGCGGAAACGCCCCCTCAATTACTCGACACAAGCTTCGAAGCCTCGATACAGAACGTCACATCACTAGTGTTTGGTTTAAGTTGAGTTCTTTAGGTTTCCCCAGTTTAGGTTTGTTTGCTCCCCGCTCTGCTCCTCCTGTTTTTGTCACCTTATCACCTCTGTAAATAAACATTCACTCGCACCCCAGCCAGTGCCTGCATTTTGGATCCTTTTCTCAATTCACCACACGACTGCTGCGCAGCCGTGAAAGTGTCTGATGCTAAAATACCACATATGTTCCCTCCTATAACAAAAATTAAAAACTAAGGATTGTTTACAGTATGATATTTTTTATCAGATATGTTCCCATTAGTTTGTGTAGGAATTATTAAACTGCATAGTGACAACCAAAAAACTGGTTCACTCACACCTTAGACCGATGTTGGACAACATGCCTTCCTCTAATGTTAAGTCAGTCTTTGCATTTTTTCCAGGTAACTCCCACAGGCATGACATGATGATTAAAGCTTGGATGTGTAATCTGTCGTGTGTATTATGTGCTCTCCAGCAAGATAAATTCATGTTTTTTATATAGTTTAACAAAACTGTTTGCAACATAGGGTACAGAGGCCTGTTGATTCAAACAGGTTTGTTTAGATGCACCTTTTTTGAGTGCATGTTTTGTATGATAAGTTTTAATCTAAATAAACACTTTAATTAGTAGCTTTAAATAACAGTCATCATACCCTGCAGAATTAGAGACGGAGCAGCCGGGCTATGTAAAAAGCATCCAAAATGCCGAAAAAGATAAAAAGATTGCATACCTGGAAAGTAAGGTCGCTGACCTGGAACAATACTCCAGGATAAACGACGTCATCATCACTGGGCTCCATATTAAACCCCGGTCATACGCTCAGGCGGTGACCGCTGACAGCAACGAGGAACCTGGAGAGCTTGACATTAGCTCCACGGAACAACAGGTGGCTGCTTTCCTGCGGTCCAAAGGGATTGCCCTGGACTGTAACTCTGTCGAAGCATGCCACCCTCTTCCCAGGAGGAACGGCAACATACCGGCTATTATATTAAGGTTTGTAAATCGAAAGCACAAGATTACGCTGCTGAAACAAGGAAGAAAATTAAAAGGATCTAATGTCTTTATCAATGAACATCTAACCAAACACAACGCTGAAATAGCCAAAAAAGCGCGACACCTTAAGAAGCTGGGAAAAATCCAAGGCACTTGGACGACGAACTGCAAAATATTCATTAAACTAAACGGATCACCAGAGGAAGCCAAAGTTCTGACCATTAAAAATATGGCGGATCTCGAAAAATATCAGTGAGCAACACGATCTGGACGGCAAACAAGGTAACAGACAACCACACACTCACTTATGACACACACTGGAAGGAAGAACTCAGATACATCTGGAAGAATCAGCTGCATCAGTCAGACAGTTGCAGAATATGATCAATTGGAACTGAAAACATTTAACTATATGGATCACAATACACACGACTTGGAATATGAAATAGATCCAGACAACAACTTTTTCTCATCTAACAATAACAATTGCTGCTACTATACAAATAAAGACTACAATCAGAGGATTAAAACTGAGAATAAATTATCAATTATCCACTTTAACTGTAGAAGTCTCTATGCTAATTTTAGTCATATCAAAGAATATCTTAACCAGTTTTCACATCCATTTAGTGTCATTGCCTTATCAGAAACTTGGATCAATATGGAAAAAGGAACAGACTTTGAACTGGAGGGTTATGAATTCACATTTATAACTAGGCGAAACAAAGGAGGAGGAGGAGTGGCCTTGTATGTGGACAAATCCTTGAAATTTAATGTGGTGGAAAAGATGACGATGGTGATTGATAATGTACTAGAATGTATTACAGTTGAAATTTGTAAAGAAAAAAGTAAAAATGTAATCATTAGCTGTATATACAGAGCTCCAGGTAGTAGTATTGAGACATTTAAAGACTGGATAGAAGAAACATTTATTGAAATAGCTCGCAAAAAAGTTTTCATTTGTGGAGACTTCAATATTGATTTGCTAAACCCAAATAAACATAAAACCACTGAGGAATTTATAAACACAATGCACTGTATGAATCTATTCCCTAAAATTACTAGACCTCCCAGGATTACATCACATTGTGCAACTCTCATAGACAACATTTTTGCAAATGACATTGAAAATAAGACTGTAAGTAGACTCCTGATTAACGACATAAGTGACCATCTTCCAATTTTTACAATCTATGATAGGAATTACAAGATCAATAAAATGGACAGTAAAAAAGAGTACAGACGAGTAAGAACAGAAGAAAGAATGAATGCATTTAAAAAAGATTTATTGAAGGAAAACTGGGGTGAAGTATATCAGGAACAGGACGTTAATAGTGCTTATAATAAATTCCTTAGAATATTTACATTACTGTACAATACCAACTGTCCAATAAAGCAATATAGTAGGAAACAGAAATATATGGACTGTCCATGGATAACAAAAGGTCTGCAAAATGCATGTATAAAGAAAAATGCTCTATACAGAGAGTTCTTAAGAACGAGAACTAAAGATGCTGAAATCAGATACAAAAGATATAAAAATAGGTTAACTAATATACTTAGATTTCGTAAAAAGGAATACTATAAGAAGCAATTAGATATAAATAGAAATAATAATAAAAGATTATGGGAAATCCTGAACAGTGTTATAAAATGTGGGACTGGACAAAAGAACTATCCCAAGTATTTCATTTGTAATGACCATGAAGAATACAATATGGATGTTGTGGCAAATAGTCTCAATGAATTCTTTGTAACTGCTGGACCAAATTTAGCAAGAACAATCACTCATCCTGGGAAAGCACAGGAAAAACCCGTTACACTGATTGACAGAAATCCATATTCTATGTTTCTCACAGCTGTTGATGAAAATGAAGTTCTTGAAATTGTCAAAAAATGTAAAAATCACAAATCTTTGGATTGTAATGATATTGATATGATAGTGGTTAAAAGAGTCATTGAGGCTATTATAAAACCATTTACATACATCTGTAATTTATCATTTCAAACTGGTCGATTTCCAGACAGAATGAAAATAGCAAAAGTTATACCTCTATACAAATCTGGAAACAAACACCATTTCACAAACTACAGGCCTGTCTCTTTACTACCTCAATTCTCAAAAGTTCTTGAAAAACTGTTTAAAAACAGACTGGAAAAATTTATAGATAAACATAAACTACTCACTGAGAGTCAGTACGGATTCAGATCAAGCAGATCAACATCATCGGCACTATTAGATTCAATAGAATACATCACAAATTCCATAGACAAAAAGCAATATGTGGCTGGGTTATTCATAGACTTGACAAAGGCATTTGACACTATAGATCATGATATATTAATAAGAAAACTGGAACGTTATGGTGTCAGAGGGGTAGTTTTAGATTGGGTCCGGAGTTATTTAAGTGACAGAAAGCAGTTTGTGAAAATAAATGGTGGTTGCTCCTTATGTATGGACATTGCTTGTGGTGTACCCCAAGGGTCAGTTTTGGGTCCAAAATTCTTCAACTTGTACATTAACGACATCTGTAAAGTGTCCAAAGTATTAAAAATGGTTCTCTTTGCTGACGATACAAACATTTTTTGCTCTGGTGATGATCTGCAGAATTTATTGGAGGATATGACTAATGAAATAAGTAAAGTGAAGTTCTGGCTTGATAAAAACAAATTATCATTAAATTTGAATAAATCTAAACTTATGTTATTTGGAAATAGTAGTTTAAATACAAATGCAAAGATTCAAATAAATGGTGTTGATATTGAAAGAGTCAGTGAAAATAAATTTCTGGGGGTAATAATAGATGAAAAACTTAACTGGAGAGCTCACGTAAGATATATTCATTCCAAAGTATCACGAAGCATTGCAGTACTAAACAAGGCAAAACAGGTATTCGACAGAACATCACTTCATATTCTCTACTGTTCACTGGTTTCACCATACTTAAGCTATTGTGCAGAGGTCTGGGGCAATAACTATAAAACCACATTACATTCACTTTTTACTCTTCAAAAGAAAGCAATTCGAATCATCCACAATGCAGGTTATAGGGAACATACAAACTCACTATTTTTGCAGTCTGAAATATTGAAAATTGACGATATAGTGAAATTCCAAACAGCACAAATTCTATTCAAAGCAAAAAATAAAGAACTGCCAGGTAATATTCAGAGTATGTTTTTTTTGAAAGAAGGAAGTTAT
The DNA here is from genome assembly GCF_964374335.1 of Astatotilapia calliptera. Taxonomy (NCBI): domain Eukaryota; kingdom Metazoa; phylum Chordata; class Actinopteri; order Cichliformes; family Cichlidae; genus Astatotilapia; species Astatotilapia calliptera. Next base: position 27,088,876 of record NC_137441.1, read on the forward strand.
AATTTAAGGGGTTTTTGTAACTTCAAAACAATGAAGGTACGTACTACAAGAAAAGGCTTTTGTGTTTCTGTTCAAGGAGTGAAACTATGGAACAAACTGAATATGGAATTAAAGCAATGTCCAAACATAAAACTGTTCAAAAAGAGTTATAAAAATATGATCTTCTCGATCTATAAAGAAAAGGAAAATATTTAAATTAAGTGAATGTCTCTATTTAAAAACAAACAAACAAAAAATTCATGATGTGATATTATAGTATATAGTATATCAGAAATCTGTTCACTATTTTTATTACAAATTATATCAGTAAGGAAGCTGACTAAATATTCACTGATAATTTATGGGACAGGGGTGGGATTAAATAAGTGTATACTTCTTCCCACTCCCTTTCAACATGTAAATTAATCAGAATGTTTTTTTGTATGTAATTTGTATAGTATATTTTTTTTCTCTCATTTCTTTTCTAAATGTACTTGTATATTGTTCACATGTTGAAATAAATTACCAATCAATCAATCAATCAATCAATCAATCAATCAATCAATCAATAAGGGGGCGTGTTCGCAGTCATGTCCAGAGACGCTCCACCACGAGTTACTACTGAGCAGACTCTGGCTCCAAAAGTGGAACATGGCAGCGCCCACAAGCGGGATATTTTGGCTTCATTTTCGCAGAATGGGAGGAAGTGCTGTCAGCATCCAGTCTGGTAATAGAAATGGTTCTAATCTTTACAGTTTCTCAGATTGTAGTTTCTCAGGCAGCTTGTTAACATAATCAGCCCTTCACCTTCTTACCAGAATCATACAGTCTAAAACCTGCACGCCTCATCTGGGTAAGAAAGATGAAGTCATTGTGGAAGGACCTAGAACCTCCATTCCTTCTATCAGTGATTTAATGAAAAGACCTCTGTGTCTATGAGAAAGTCTATTTTATGAATTTGGGCCATACTTTGCCTAAGAAAAGGAGTATGCTCACTGGCTGACATGCAAGCTGTTTCACAGTCATAGCCGTCCTCTTGTCACTGTGGGTTGTTTTTTTTTTTTTAAATCCAAGATAGCAACGGTGACAACATTTGTCTTAAACACTCGTGATCAGACTTCATCAACCAATCATGGTAGTCTTCAGCATCTTTTAAATTGTCTGTGGTCCAAGTATGGTCACTTCTGGCTCTCCTCAGTGTCACCTCACCTCTTCATTTGTGTGCAGGACGGCCAGTAGCTGGTCCTGCGGGGAGAGCAGAGCGCCTTCTTTCTGCAGAGAGAGACGAGGCAGGAGGCCACATTTCTGGTAGTAACGCTGAGCTGCCTGCTCACACAGCCACGACACAGAGCAGGAGTTGGCCTCACTGGGATGCAGAGCAATGACCGGCGATTAAACAGAAATTAAAAACAAAACAACAACAACAACAAAAAAACACTATACCAATCAGATTGGGATTTATTTTTATGTACTGCTCAAACTTAAAACTTTTCACCGACCTTTGTGGAACTGGGATCAGGAAGACGTCTTCCTGAACCCGGACCCTCATTCTGATTGGTGGAGGAAGTGACGTGGGCATAGGAGCAACCAAAGTTTGAGTTGGAGGCTAGAGTAAACAAAATAAAACATTCAAGCACTGTTAAAACATCTGTATTTAATGTCGTCAACTCTTTGTAGAAAGACAAAGCAGAGTCTGTGGAGGGATCAGAAAGTCTAAACATCAGGAAAGTAAAAGTTTGTCAGGTGATGCTACAAAACACCAAGGTATAACTATATATAAGATCCGAAATGGGCGATGTCATCTTTTACTCGTGGACAAAGCCCACGGCATCCAGGCTGCAGAAATATGTAAAAACAGCTCGCCCGTTTTGATCAGCTCGCGCTCATTTACTTCCACATTCATCACTGTTCAAAATGAATCAGAAATGAAGACACATCATCTTCAAGTTATATCCCCTAGTGACACTGAATTATAGTTATTCTCTCACTGAGTGTGCATTTCCTGAATAATTCATGTGTAGTCTCACTCTGACTATCACCTTTTCACACTTGGAGTGACTTATTCACAATCACTGTGTTGTGTGTATTTCCTTAGTTAGTGTTACTCCATCCGTAACTAACAAACAGCAAAAGAGCATTCCACTTCTGACCTAAGCATGGATAAGGAGAGGTGGGGGCGGTGTGTCTGATCTCCAATCGTCATCATCTGCATCCCCAAGCTGTTCTTTCTCTGAGAGAGGCCTCTACTGGACAGGGAGGAAACTGCAGATCCTGAAAGAAAAAGGGCACAACAAGCTAGAAAAGTGGGAAAAGCACGAAAAAGAAAAACCAAACAAACCCAGTCTAATCTGCAGGCCGTATCCGAGTTCAAATACTTGTTTTGAATTCCAGCTGCAGAAGATAAGGCAGTTTCCTCTACTCTTGGCCCAGATGAGTGTGGTAAAAAGCAAACTTACAAATCAGATGTCCTTGCAGAGCCTTAACTCCATCCTGTACATCCGATATGGACTGAAGCTGTCTGGTGAGGCTTGCTATGAACACCAGCTGCCTGATAATGTTGATGACCCACTCTTTCTGTGAGCCAGCACAGCCTGTGTGTGTGGAGGGATGTCGGGAAAAAAACAAAACAAAAAAACAATTAGCCTGAATTAGGACTAGTTGTCATCATTTTTTTTCACATAGCCACGGTTTTTTCTATGGTCTGTTTTTGGGCCATTAATGTAGTTTGGTAACAGCATTATGCTTAAAAATGTTCATCTTTTACTGTTACCTGTTGTGGATCACAAAGTTTAAAACTACTTAAAAACACACACAAACACAACAAAGTAACTCCACCATGTGTCTATCCGGTCTTTAAGTGATGACGTGATCAATCCTACTTCTGGGCCCAAACTACTCTGCGCTTAATAAGGCTGTTGTGTTTTTAACATGTTTTAATGCTTTGTAACTTGTTCTATTTAATCTCAACAAGCCCCTTACAAAAAGTAAGTGATCACTGTCGGCCTCTCTCAGTTTTTATTACAACTATTCATTTTAAAGCTCAGTTTTTAAAACCTTACCATGTAACTACAGCCCAGGCAATGCAGCAGCACATTAATGACTAACCTGTATGTGGATGGATTATCTCAGTTGTTCTCTTGACTGAAGTTTGGTCCGTTTACAGCATCCTGCCATGCCACTGCATTTTTCCCTAACCATCGGGAAGCTACGGTGGCCCTGAGAGGCCAAACGGACTGCAACTTCAGAAAACACTTGCAAAACATTAACAGTGCAGTGAATCCTGCTTGTTCCGTAATATTCAGGACTGCAAACCGAGCAGCATCACTGACTTTCAGCCTGTTGTGTTTGTGGATATATGACTGACTTTAATTATCCACAAAATCATCAGATTCTCTGTAAGATTAAGGTCGACTATCTGGCGTATAAAGTAAAGGCTTTAAAACAAAGTAAATGCTGAAAGTACAAACATCGCTAATGTCACATAACTTTGCCGGCATGTGGCCAACAGTAATGTTCTAATGTTCCTCATTATTAAACATTAGCACATAAATAAGTGACATATTATTCAGAACTTACTTTTGAAAGTTTACTCTTTGGCCACTCCACTTCTTTGAAGTGTCTCCCAGTCCCAGTGCACTTGTTAGCATGTTTTGGTTCGTGCAACTGGTGCGTCCGGTTATTGTCTCCCCAGAAACATTTCTGTTGTATTTTTTTCCTATTTCCGTTGTGTTGTGTGTGCTTTTGCAGCGTTTTTCTTTTTGCAGCATTTTTCTTTTTGCAAGTGTTTTTCTTTTTGCAGCATTTTTCTTTTTGCAAGTGTTTTTCTTTTTGCAGCATTTTTCCTTTTGCAAGTGTTTTCTGAAGTTGCAGTCCGTTTGGCCTCTCAGGGCCACCGTACCTTTGTTTGGCCTGCTAGAATGGTGCCCGGAGGCCACGCCCCCTCCCGTGACATCACGTTCCAAAGCCCTATAGACAATAACACCAAATTTAAAAGAAAGAAGAAGAAAAAAGAATGTTACTGTTACATTTTGTTATGACATCATTATGATGTCATAGTAGTGAATCTATAAGTAGGGGTAAGAATCCCAAACTTTCAGTCAGTTTATTTGCAACACTCAAGATTGCAGCATTCAAAGGTAAACCTGAGAAACATTTTAAAACAGTTGAACCTTTAACACAGTCACTTCATCAACACTCTAACATGTCTCAGAGTAAACACGGCAAAAGTCAACAAGCTTACGCTGGCTTTACTACAATGGACCACCAAAATCCAGAGCCAAATTCTGAAGAAACACATTTCCAGCTTCCACTCAAGAGGAAGCGAGGCCCGCATTATGCTGCACAGAATTGCAGAAGTCCCGACAGCTGCTCTCCACCAAGGAAAAAGAGACGAATCTGTGAAGAAAAAACTGTGTTGAAAAGACGATACAGTCAGATTTCAAAAGGCAGCAAAAACAACTCTGAGAGCTACTCTCCAGAGAGAAAGAGGATGAGAATAGACACTGAGAAAAAAGAAACAGCAGTGACTCCGAGCATCCAAAAAGGTTCTTCTTCAAGGACTATCCAACTCCAAGTTCAGAAAAAGAACAATATGAACTTGAGTGATACCAAAACCTCTCAAAACACACCAAAAGACAACAAGAGTCCAGAACAAGCAGCAGTGACACAGAGCATCCAGAAAAGTTATGCGCCAAGGACTTTCCAACAACTAGTTGAGAAAATGGACGTTACGACCTCGAGTGATACCATAACCTCTGAAAACACTCCAAAATACAACAAGAGGCCAGAACAAGCAGCAGTGACACAGAGCATCCAGAAAAGTTCTTCGTCAAGGACTATCCAACACGTAGTTGAGAAAATGGACGTTACGACCTCGAGTGATACCATAACCTCTGAAAACACTCCAAAATACAACAAGAGGCCAGAACAAGCAGCAGTGACACAGAGCATCCAGAAAAGTTCTTTGTCAAGGAATATCCGACACGTAGTTGAGAAAATTAACGTTACGACCTCGAGTGATACCATAACCTCTGAAAACACTCCAAAATACAACAAGAGGCCAGAACAAGCAGCAGTGACACAGAGCATCCAGAAAAGTTATGCGCCAAGGACTTTCCAACAACTAGTTGAGAAAATGGACGTTACGACCTCGAGTGATACCATAACCTCTGAAAACACTCCAAAATACAACAAGAGGCCAGAACAAGCAGCAGTGACACAGAGCATCCAGAAAAGTTATGCGCCAAGGACTTTCCAACAACTAGTTGAGAAAATGGACGTTACGACCTCGAGTGATACCATAACCTCTGAAAACACTCCAAAATACAACAAGAGGCCAGAACAAGCAGCAGTGACACAGAGCATCCAGAAAAGTTATGCGCCAAGGACTTTCCAACAACTAGTTGAGAAAATGGACGTTACGACCTCGAGTGATACCAAAACCTCTGAAAACACTCCAAAATACAACAAGAGGCCAGAACAAGCAGCAGTGACACAGAGCATCCAGAAAAGTTATGCGCCAAGGACTTTCCAACAACTAGTTGAGAAAATGGACGTTACGACCTCGAGTGATACCATAACCTCTGAAAACACTCCAAAATACAACAAGAGGCCAGAACAAGCAGCAGTGACACAGAGCATCCAGAAAAGTTCTTCGTCAAGGACTATCCAACAACTAGTTGAGAAAATGGACAATATGACCTTGAGTGATACCAAAACCTCTGAAAACACACTGAAAGACAACAAGAGGCCAGAACAAGCAGCAGTGACACAGAGCATCCGAAAAAGTTTTCCGCCAAAGAATATCCAACACCTAGTTAAAACAATGAACGATATGACCTTGGGTGATACCAAAACATCTGAAAACACACTGAAAGACAACAAGAGGCCAGAACAATCAGTAGTGACACAGAGCATCCAAAAAAGTCCCTGGTCCAGGACTATCCGACTCCCAGGTCAGAAAACAAACGATACGGCCTTGAGCGATACCAACACCTGTGAAAACACACTGAAAAAGAAAGAGAGCCCAGAAGACCAGAGAGAAACAAACGTGTGGATCATTGGGTCCAGTTACATTAGACGAGCCAAGGGTGAAGCAAAAGAGATTTTCGGAGAAAATTTCGGACTTAATACCAAAGTCCAGTGGTTTGGCAAACGAGGAATGCGCTGGGGGGGAGTCCTTCCTTGTTTTTATAAGGAGCTATCCACACAGAGCCCACCTGACATACTGGTAATCCATGCTGGGGGCAATGATTTGGGACTCTTTTCTGCTTATGAACTTTCTTCTGTCATTGAGAAGGAATTGATGCAATTGCACACAGAGTTCCCCTCAATGACAATTGCATATTCATCCATCAATGAGCGTCAAGTGTGGATATATGGAAATCCAGGCGAAATCAATAAGGACAGGAAGACTGTGAATGCCAGCATTAGAAAGGCTGTCGACCGCTTCGATGGAGTGATTATTGAGCATCCGCACATCAGGTTTTTTGACAACTCCATTTTTTTACACAACGGAGTTCGTTTCTCCAAGAAAGGAAATGAACTGTTTCTGACAAGCATCCGCACGGCCATCCAGAAAAGTCTTCAGTCACGTCACTGAAAACTGACTTGAGACATTTCTTTCACAGTCCAGAAAACCATACGTTGTTCATTTTAGGCAATGTGAGCAACATATAGCTAACGTGTGCTCTCTTTTTTCTTTTCCTCTGCCTCTCACCCCCCAACCAGTCATGACAGATGGCTGCCCCTTTCTTAGCCTGGTTCTGTCAAAGGTTTCTCCCTTTTTATAAGGGAGTTTTTCCTTTCCACCGTTGCCCAGCGCTTGCTATTAAAGGAGATCATTCGATTGTTGGGGTTGATAGTTTAGAATCTAAACTAAACTAATAAACATAAAACATCAGGTGAGGGGTTCACATAGCATGGAGCACTACAAAAATTACAAATAAAAACATGTAATTGGTGGCAAATCAAAAATAAAAAAAAAAAAATTGAAAAATATCTCTTACTGCTCTGTTTATTTCCTTAAATGAACACTTGTACTTTTTGTCATAGAAGAATAAGAATATTAATATAAATATGAACACCAAGGCGTTCCCAGGCCAGCCGAGAGATATAATCTCTCCAGCCTGTCTTGGGTCTGCCCCGGGGCCAAATGCCTGGTGGCACCCTTGCCTCCATGGGCACCTTAACTCATCACTTTTGGCGCAGAGAATGTATTTTATGAACTAATATTAGTAGGCTGAAGCCTTTTATTTGAGCTGTGATTGTTTTTGTTATTAAGATACATATTAATATGTTTTTTTAAGGATCAAGATGTGGGTTTGTTTTTCCAGCTTTGTTAACAGTTGTTTTTTCAGAGATCAGATGTCCTCACAGGACAACATATACAAAAATATGATTTTACAGAATATGATGCATTGGTGTGGATTAAACAGTGTAATAGTTTTGATATTTACCTTAAAGAGCAGTAACCTTAATCAATATTGCACAGATAGAGAAAATCAGCAAAGTTATTGGCTTTAGTTTTGATATTTTGCCAGTAAAACAGTTTTATGTCTCCTGAGGTCTTTTCATTGTTTTATTGTTTCTTTTGCTAAAGAAAAATATCCCTGCCATTCCTCATTGTTAGCTAATCATGAATCCATCACTGGATCACACCCAATTGCTAGCACAATAATCATGTTTAAGGTTGTGAGCTGGTGTCTGATTTGTGTTTTCGTTAAATTAAGGCATCATCTGCACAAATGAACCACTTCATCAGAAAACAGAAAACTAAGTGTCTGTCATGGTCCTGAGTCTGTGTTGCCTTATGCTTTTGTTCATTCCGAGTATGTATTCTGCTGTGATTTTGCCATTTGTTAGGTTTCTGTTCTTTACCTGCCTGCTCCCACTTCTGTGTTCCCTCTGTCTGTCCTCGGTGTTATTGTGTCTACTTATGAGTCCGCCTGTCAAGTTCAGTGCCCTGTCTGGTTCTCTGTCCTGTTTTATTCTGAAAGTTCATGTTTCATGTCAGTGTGTTCAGTTTTACCACTCCCCTGTCTCGTTAGCCTAATTTCTCCCAGCTGTGTCTCCCTCCTGTGGCCCATTCCCTGATTACTCCCCGTGTATTTAAGCCCTGTGTTTTCCTGCGCTCTCTGTTGCGTCGTCTGTTTAACTCCATGTCCGTCTGCATAATTCTGTGTAACCTGGTGTTCAGTCTGCGTCTCTCCGCCATCTTTCTTTGTGCATTTTGTTCCTCCTCCCGTGCGTGTTTGGTAGTGATGGGCAGATGAAGCTTCATGAAGCACTGAAGCTTTTCATCCAATTGGTTCACTCCAGTGCAAAGCTTCTTGAAGCTTCATTTGCTCTATTAGGACACCTACTGGACGTAAAAATATTAGTTGGCATGAATTTGAAGAGTGTGGCCTTTTGCACACAGCCTGTAAATGTCAACAACAAAAGGAGTGTGTAAAACATCTATATTGTATTGATGGCAGCATACTGTGTATATTTATACTGGCAGTATGGAAAATGATCATTTGGAAATGCTTAAAATGGAAATGATCATTTACTGTGAGGTGAGGTGTGGTTGGGGGTGTGGACAGTGGTTGTGCTTTTGTAACGTTGAGGTATGGACAGCTACACACTGAGGCTTTGAGCCTCAGTCCTGCCCACGTTTTATTCTGTAAAAACTAAATTTTCACTGCTTTTATGACCTTTTAGTGGGGAGAACATAGCTAGGATTTAATGATTTCACAAATCTTTTGAATCCTTTGTCCTCCACAATGCCAAATGGCTGGGAGTCCTCAATCACCATGCTAACCAGGTCTTCATCTATTGGAGATTGTTCTCCTGAGGAAAGACAATAAAGACAAAGCACAAATATAAATATCACACACGGAACGTATTACAGTTGTATAATATTGTTATATCATTTAGTAACATTACTGCATCCTATATTATCATTGCATTTGATGGCTCACCTGGTCTTGCTCCACAATTGGTGTTCCCCTTATTCTCATGCAAAGCTCTGTAGTGCCTAAGCATGGATGAGGTGTTGTTGTTATATCCCAGCTCCCTGGCACATAGCAAACACTTCACCTTGTACAAAAGTAAAGCCGCTTAACATAAATTGTATTGCACCATCATTATTATGAAAATACATCTTCTGTAGAAATTTACATACCTTGTTGGGAGGAATAAAATCAAAATGTTCCCACACAGGGGAGGACATCCTCCTCTTCTTAGCTGGCTCCATTCTCTCCTGACTTTCTCTCCTCACTCTCATAAACCTCCAAACTGTCTCCAAACTCTCACTAACCGCAACTCTCCATCAAACACCTACATTTTGAATGAAGTCTGAGGGGTTTATATCGCTGTCATATCTCGCGACAAAGTTCGAACCACTTCATGAACCAGTCACGTGGTACAGCCGGGCAGCGAGGCTTCGGACGTCATCATTTTCAGCTCTTCCCATAAATGAAGCAAGCCTCGATACGCGCATCGCGGAAACGCCCCCTCAATTACCCGACACAAGCTTCGAAGCCTCGATACAGAACGTCACATCACTAGTGTTTGGTTTAAGTTGAGTTCTTTAAGTTTCCCCAGTTTAGGTTTGTTTGCTCCCCGCTCTGCTCCTCCTGTTTTTGTCACCTTATCACCTCTGTAAATAAACATTCACTCGCACCCCAGCCAGTGCCTGCATTTTGGATCCTTTTCTCAATTCACCACACGACTGCTGCGCAGCCGTGAAAGTGTCTGATGCTAAAATACCACATATGTTCCCTCCTATAACAAAAATTAAAAACTAAGGATTGTTTACAGTATGATATTTTTTATCAGATATGTTCCCATTAGTTTGTGTAGGAATTATTAAACTGCATAGTGACAACCAAAAAACTGGTTCACTCACACCTTAGACCGATGTTGGACAACATGCCTTCCTCTAATGTTAAGTCAGTCTTTGCATTTTTTCCAGGTAACTCCCACAGGCATGACATGATGATTAAAGCTTGGATGTGTAATCTGTCGTGTGTATTATGTGCTCTCCAGCAAGATAAATTCATGTTTTTTATATAGTTTAACAAAACTGTTTGCAACATAGGGTACAGAGGCCTGTTGATTCAAACAGGTTTGTTTAGATGCACCTTTTTTGAGTGCATGTTTTGTATGATAAGTTTTAATCTAAATAAACACTTTAATTAGTAGCTTTAAATAACAGTCATCATACCCTGCAGAATTAGAGACGGAGCAGCCGGGCTATGTAAAAAGCATCCAAAATGCCGAAAAAGATAAAAAGATTGCATACCTGGAAAGTAAGGTCGCTGACCTGGAACAATACTCCAGGATAAACGACGTCATCATCACTGGGCTCCATATTAAACCCCGGTCATACGCTCAGGCGGTGACCGCTGACAGCAACGAGGAACCTGGAGAGCTTGACATTAGCTCCACGGAACAACAGGTGGCTGCTTTCCTGCGGTCCAAAGGGATTGCCCTGGACTGTAACTCTGTCGAAGCATGCCACCCTCTTCCCAGGAGGAACGGCAACATACCGGCTATTATATTAAGGTTTGTAAATCGAAAGCACAAGATTACGCTGCTGAAACAAGGAAGAAAATTAAAAGGATCTAATGTCTTTATCAATGAACATCTAACCAAACACAACGCTGAAATAGCCAAAAAAGCGCGACACCTTAAGAAGCTGGGAAAAATCCAAGGCACTTGGACGACGAACTGCAAAATATTCATTAAACTAAACGGATCACCAGAGGAAGCCAAAGTTCTGACCATTAAAAATATGGCGGATCTCGAAAAATATCAGTGAGCAACACGATCTGGACGGCAAACAAGGTAACAGACAACCACACACTCACTTATGACACACACTGGAAGGAAGAACTCAGATACATCTGGAAGAATCAGCTGCATCAGTCAGACAGTTGCAGAATATGATCAATTGGAACTGAAAACATTTAACTATATGGATCACAATACACACGACTTGGAATATGAAATAGATCCAGACAACAACTTTTTCTCATCTAACAATAACAATTGCTGCTACTATACAAATAAAGACTACAATCAGAGGATTAAAACTGAGAATAAATGATCAATTATCCACTTTAACTGTAGAAGTCTCTATGCTAATTTTAGTCATATCAAAGAATATCTTAACCAGTTTTCACATCCATTTAGTGTCATTGCCTTATCAGAAACTTGGATCAATATGGAAAAAGGAACAGACTTTGAACTGGAGGGTTATGAATTCACATTTATAACTAGGCGAAACAAAGGAGGAGGAGGAGTGGCCTTGTATGTGGACAAATCCTTGAAATTTAATGTGGTGGAAAAGATGACGATGGTGATTGATAATGTACTAGAATGTATTACAGTTGAAATTTGTAAAGAAAAAAGTAAAAATGTAATCATTAGCTGTATATACAGAGCTCCAGGTAGTAGTATTGAGACATTTAAAGACTGGATAGAAGAAACATTTATTGAAATAGCTCGCAAAAAAGTTTTCATTTGTGGAGACTTCAATATTGATTTGCTAAACCCAAATAAACATAAAACCACTGAGGAATTTATAAACACAATGCACTGTATGAATCTATTCCCTAAAATTACTAGACCTACCAGGATTACATCACATTGTGCAACTCTCATAGACAACATTTTTGCAAATGACATTGAAAATAAGACTGTAAGTGGACTCCTGATTAACGACATAAGTGACCATCTTCCAATTTTTACAATCTATGATAGGAATTACAAGATCAATAAAATGGACAGTAAAAAAGAGTACAGACGAGTAAGAACAGAAGAAAGAATGAATGCATTTAAAAAAGATTTATTGAAGGAAAACTGGGGTGAAGTATATCAGGAACAGGACGTTAATAGTGCTTATAATAAATTCCTTAGAATATTTACATTACTGTACAATACCAACTGTCCAATAAAGCAATATAGTAGGAAACAGAAATATATGGACTGTCCATGGATAACAAAAGGTCTGCAAAATGCATGTATAAAGAAAAATGCTCTATACAGAGAGTTCTTAAGAACGAGAACTAAAGATGCTGAAATCAGATACAAAAGATATAAAAATAGGTTAACTAATATACTTAGATTTCGTAAAAAGGAATACTATAAGAAGCAATTAGATATAAATAGAAATAATAATAAAAGATTATGGGAAATCCTGAACAGTGTTATAAAATGTGGGACTGGACAAAAGAACTATCCCAAGTATTTCATTTGTAATGACCATGAAGAATACAATATGGATGTTGTGGCAAATAGTCTCAATGAATTCTTTGTAACTGCTGGACCAAATTTAGCAAGAACAATCACTCATCCTGGGAAAGCACAGGAAAAACCCGTTACACTGATTGACAGAAATCCATATTCTATGTTTCTCACAGCCGTTGATTGACGAGAGGCACCTGTGAAATAATAAGAAAAAGTCCAACAGGCCAGTAAAGAGTGACAATTTAAACAAAGGCAAAGCCCCACTAACATGAGTAATAACTGAGCTGTAGAAATGACGCCCTCACACACACACACACACACACCTCGCCAAGGTAGCTACACTGCTGTCTGTCAGCCCATTTGCAGCCAGGCTGAGGTGGGTCAGAGAGCACTCGTCCTGCAAAAACACAAAAGTCTTAACCTGATTGCACAATTATATCTTTCGACAATAAATGACATTGCATGATTTTTGCGTGCACACCTGTGACAGGACTTTGGCGAGGTGTTCCAGTGCCGGGTAATCAGCAGGCCCTCTGCAGACAGCTGACAGGTCCACGTGTGTGAGGCAGTGGAGGGGCAGAGTCTTTAACACCAGCTCAAAGCCGGTGGAGCCCAGGGGATTGAGGGACAGGCACACTGCTTTCAAATGGCCTGTGCCTGAACGTTCAGAAGATGTAAAGTTAGTTGCAGTTTTGCTTATGGGTGGGAGTTCAGTGAAGCTTAAGGCTTCAGTCAGCTGCTTGTTAGAGAGTCACCTGTGAGCGCGCTGGCTAGCAGCAGTCGATGCTGCTGAAGGAAATGAGCAGTGAGACCTGCAGAGACCGCTTGGCTAGCACAGGGCAGCAGGACAGCAGACAGGACAGAGACTCAGACACGCCGTCCCCCAGTGGGTTCATACTGAGGTCCAGCTCCTCCAGGCACTTTGAGTGGAAACGAGCAGAAAAAGCAAATGATCACGAGAGCCAATTCTCTCTGACAGATATCATTGATATGAATCAGGTTAGCTTGTTATTAAGATCTAAGGTAGTTATTAAGACCAGAGGTACTTAAATACAGGTTAGATGGTAAACCTGGAGCTGCCACTATTGGCTAGCTGAGGCCCTTACCGGGAATGCAGGTGCACTCTGTCCCTTTAAAGCATTTACAGCCTTCTCCAGGCCGTCCCCTGTAATGCAGTTGGCAGAAATGTCCAGCAGCTGCAGACGAGGCATGGTGAGCGTTGTGGCAATCAGCTCAGGGAGAAGGTCGTCAGACATACGGTTTCCAGAAATTCGCAGCTCCGTGAGGCTGGCCTGAAGTTTTAGGGCACGGAGGAGCGGGCTGAGGGAAGAGGCGGCCAAACCGAGACATTTGGAGTCCTGACACGGAGGAACCCCGGTCCCGAACCTCACATAGCCGGGAGACACGCTTGTTCTCATCTACAGGTAGAAAGAGATGGTACTTCATAACAGAATACAAGAATGCACATGTGTCCGTTTTATAATGCATTTCCTCTGTGTTGCTCACCCACTGCTAGACTTTGACAGGCCTTCTTGTATCGCTCAGGGAGAGGAGGGAGATCCCCACGAGCAAACGTCAGCCAGAACCCACAACACAAACCCATCAGTTATCCTGCACTGGTGCGGGAAAGTGAAGCCAAGGATTCAATCCCAAAAACTGTGATTCCTTCAGTGTCTTCTGGAAGCTGGCTCCAAAAGCAAGTCAGCATCCAGTCTGGTAATAGAAATGGTTCTAATCTTTACAGTTTCTCAGATTGTAGTTTCTCAGGCAGCTTGTTAACATAATCAGCCCTTCACCTTCTTACCAGAATCATACAGTCTAAAACCTGCACGCCTCATCTGGGTAAGAAAGATGAAGTCATTGTGGAAGGACCTAGAACCTCCATTCCTTCTATCAGTGATTTAATGAAAAGACCTCTGTGTCTATGAGAAAGTCTATTTTATGAATTTGGGCCATACTTTGCCTAAGAAAAGGAGTATGCTCACTGGCTGACATGCAAGCTGTTTCACAGTCATAGCCGTCCTCTTGTCACTGTGGGTTGTTTTGTTTTTTTTAAATCCAAGATAGCAACGGTGACAACATTTGTCTTAAACACTCGTGATCAGACTTCATCAACCAATCATGGTAGTCTTCAGCATCTTTTAAATTGTCTGTGGTCCAAGTATGGTCACTTCTGGCTCTCCTCAGTGTCACCTCACCTCTTCATTTGTGTGCAGGACGGCCAGTAGCTGGTCCTGCGGGGAGAGCAGAGCGCCTTCTTTCTGCAGAGAGAGACGAGGCAGGAGGCCACATTTCTGGTAGTAACGCTGAGCTGCCTGCTCACACAGCCACGACACAGAGCAGGAGTTGGCCTCACTGGGATGCAGAGCAATGACCGGCGATTAAACAGAAATTAAAAACAACAACAACAACAACAACAACAAAAAAACACTATACCAATCAGATTGGGATTTATTTTTATGTACTGCTCAAACTTAAAACTTTTCACCGACCTTTGTGGAACTGGGATCAGGAAGACGTCTTCCTGAACCCGGACCCTCATTCTGATTGGTGGAGGAAGTGACGTGGGCATAGGAGCAACCAAAGTTTGAGTTGGAGGCTAGAGTAAACAAAATAAAACATTCAAGCACTGTTAAAACATCTGTATTTAATGTCGTCAACTCTTTGTAGAAAGACAAAGCAGAGTCTGTGGAGGGATCAGAAAGTCTAAACATCAGGAAAGTAAAAGTTTGTCAGGTGATGCTACAAAACACCAAGGTATAACTATATATAAGATCCGAAATGGGCGATGTCATCTTTTACTCCTGGACAAAGCCCACGGCATCCAGGCTGCAGAAATATGTAAAAACAGCTCGCCCGTTTTGATCAGCTCGCGCTCATTTACTTCCACATTCATCACTGTTCAAAATGAATCAGAAATGAAGACACATCATCTTCAAGTTATATCCCCTAGTGACACTGAATTATAGTTATTCTCTCACTGAGTGTGCATTTCCTGAATAATTCATGTGTAGTCTCACTCTGACTATCACCTTTTCACACTTGGAGTGACTTATTCACAATCACTGTGTTGTGTGTATTTCCTTAGTTAGTGTTACTCCATCCGTAACTAACAAACAGCAAAAGAGCATTCCACTTCTGACCTAAGCATGGATAAGGAGAGGTGGGGGCGGTGTGTCTGATCTCCAATCGTCATCATCTGCATCCCCAAGCTGTTCTTTCTCTGAGAGAGGCCTCTACTGGACAGGGAGGAAACTGCAGATCCTGAAAGAAAAAGGGCACAACAAGCTAGAAAAGTGGGAAAAGCACAAAAAAGAAAAACCAAACAAACCCAGTCTAATCTGCAGGCCGTATCCGAGTTCAAATACTTGTTTTGAATTCCAGCTGCAGAAGATAAGGCAGTTTCCTCTACTCTTGGCCCAGATGAGTGTGGTAAAAAGCAAACTTACAAATCAGATGTCCTTGCAGAGCCTTAACTCCATCCTGTACATCCGATATGGACTGAAGCTGTCTGGTGAGGCTTGCTATGAACACCAGCTGCCTGATAATGTTGATGACCCACTCTTTCTGTGAGCCAGCACAGCCTGTGTGTGTGGAGGGATGTCGGGAAAAAAACAAAACAAAAAAACAATTAGCCTGAATTAGGACTAGTTGTCATCATTTTTTTTCACATAGCCACGGTTTTTTCTATGGTCTGTTTTTGGGCCATTAATGTAGTTTGGTAACAGCATTATGCTTAAAAATGTTCATCTTTTACTGTTACCTGTTGTGGATCACAAAGTTTAAAACTACTTAAAAACACACACAAACACAACAAAGTAACTCCACCATGTGTCTATCCGGTCTTTAAGTGATGACGTGATCAATCCTACTTCTGGGCCCAAACTACTCTGCGTTTAATAAGGCTGTTGTGTTTTTAACATGTTTTAATGCTTTGTAACTTGTTCTATTTAATCTCAACAAGCCCCTTACAAAAAGTAAGTGATCACTGTCGGCCTCTCTCAGTTTTTATTACAACTATTCATTTTAAAGCTCAGTTTTTAAAACCTTACCATGTAACTACAGCCCAGGCAATGCAGCAGCACATTAATGACTAACCTGTATGTGGATGAATTATCTCAGTTGTTCTCTTGACTGAAGTTTGGTCCGTTTACAGCATCCTGCCATGCCACTGCATTTTTCCCTAACCATCGGGAAGCTACGGTGGCCCTGAGAGGCCAAACGGACTGCAACTTCAGAAAACACTTGCAAAACATTAACAGTGCAGTGAATCCTGCTTGTTCCGTAATATTCAGGACTGCAAACCGAGCAGCATCACTGACTTTCAGCCTGTTGTGTTTGTGGATATATGACTGACTTTAATTATCCACAAAATCATCAGATTCTCTGTAAGATTAAGGTCGACTATCTGGCGTATAAAGTAAAGGCTTTAAAACAAAGTAAATGCTGAAAGTACAAACATCGCTAATGTCACATAACTTTGCCGGCATGTGGCCAACAGTAATGTTCTAATGTTCCTCATTATTAAACATTAGCACATAAATAAGTGACATATTATTCAGAACTTACTTTTGAAAGTTTACTCTTTGGCCACTCCACTTCTTTGAAGTGTCTCCCAGTCCCAGTGCACTTGTTAGCATGTTTTGGTTCGTGCAACTGGTGCGTCCGGTTATTGTCTCCCCAGAAACATTTCTGTTGTATTTTTTTCCTATTTCCGTTGTGTTGTGTGTGCTTTTGCAGCGTTTTTCTTTTTGCAGCATTTTTCTTTTTGCAAGTGTTTTTCTTTTTGCAGCATTTTTCTTTTTGCAAGTGTTTTTCTTTTTGCAGCATTTTTCTTTTTGCAAGTGTTTTTCTTTTTGCAGCATTTTTCTTTTTGCAAGTGTTTTTCTTTTTGCAAGCATTTTTCTTTTTGCAAGTGTTTTTCTTTTTGCAGCATTTTTCTTTTTGCAAGTGTTTTTCTTTTTGCAGCATTTTTCTTTTTGCAAGTGTTTTTCTTTTTGCAGCATTTTTCTTTTTGCAAGTGTTTTTCTTTTTGCAGCATTTTTCTTTTTGCAAGTGTTTTTCTTTTTGCAGCATTTTTCTTTTTGCAAGTGTTTTTCTTTTTGCAGCATTTTTCTTTTTGCAGCGTTTTTCTTTTTGCAGCGTTTTTCTTTTTGCAGCATTTTTCTTTTTGCAAGTGTTTTTCTTTTTGCAGCATTTTTCTTTTTGCAAGTGTTTTCTGAAGTTGCAGTCTGTTTGGCCTCTCAGGGCCACCGTACCTTTGTTTGGCCTGCTAGAATGGTGCCCGGAGGCCACGCCCCCTCCCGTGACATCACGTTCCAAAGCCCTATAGACAATAACACCAAATTTAAAAGAAAGAAGAAGAAAAAAGAATGTTACTGTTACATTTTGTTATGACATCATTATGATGTCATAGTAGTGAATCTATAAGTAGGGGTAAGAATCCCAAACTTTCAGTCAGTTTATTTGCAACACTCAAGATTGCAGCATTCAAAGGTAAACCTGAGAAACATTTTAAAACAGTTGAACCTTTAACACAGTCACTTCATCAACACTCTAACATGTCTCAGAGTAAACACGGCAAAAGTCAACAAGCTTACGCTGGCTTTACTACAATGGACCACCAAAATCCAGAGCCAAATTCTGAAGAAACACATTTCCAGCTTCCACTCAAGAGGAAGCGAGGCCCGCATTATGCTGCACAGAATTGCAGAAGTCCCGACAGCTGCTCTCCACCAAGGAAAAAGAGACGAATCTGTGAAGAAAAAACTGTGTTGAAAAGACGATACAGTCAGATTTCAAAAGGCAGCAAAAACAACTCTGAGAGCTACTCTCCAGAGAGAAAGAGGATGAGAATAGACACTGAGAAAAAAGAAACAGCAGTGACTCCGAGCATCCAAAAAGGTTCTTCTTCAAGGACTATCCAACTCCAAGTTCAGAAAAAGAACAATATGAACTTGAGTGATACCAAAACCTCTCAAAACACACCAAAAGACAACAAGAGTCCAGAACAAGCAGCAGTGACACAGAGCATCCAGAAAAGTTATGCGCCAAGGACTTTCCAACAACTAGTTGAGAAAATGGACGTTACGACCTCGAGTGATACCATAACCTCTGAAAACACTCCAAAATACAACAAGAGGCCAGAACAAGCAGCAGTGACACAGAGCATCCAGAAAAGTTCTTCGTCAAGGACTATCCAACACGTAGTTGAGAAAATGGACGTTACGACCTCGAGTGATACCATAACCTCTGAAAACACTCCAAAATACAACAAGAGGCCAGAACAAGCAGCAGTGACACAGAGCATCCAGAAAAGTTATGCGCCAAGGACTTTCCAACAACTAGTTGAGAAAATGGACGTTACGACCTCGAGTGATACCATAACCTCTGAAAACACTCCAAAATACAACAAGAGGCCAGAACAAGCAGCAGTGACACAGAGCATCCAGAA
Source organism: Astatotilapia calliptera (assembly GCF_964374335.1). Classification (NCBI taxonomy): domain Eukaryota; kingdom Metazoa; phylum Chordata; class Actinopteri; order Cichliformes; family Cichlidae; genus Astatotilapia; species Astatotilapia calliptera. The sequence continues at coordinate 27,107,546 of NC_137441.1, forward strand.
AAGTTATGCGCCAAGGACTTTCCAACAACTAGTTGAGAAAATGGACGTTACGACCTTGAGTGATACCATAACCTCTGAAAACACTCCAAAATACAACAAGAGGCCAGAACAAGCAGCAGTGACACAGAGCATCCAGAAAAGTTCTTCGTCAAGGACTATCCAACACGTAGTTGAGAAAATGGACAATATGACCTTGAGTGATACCAAAACCTCTGAAAACACACTGAAAGACAACAAGAGGCCAGAACAAGCAGCAGTGACACAGAGCATCCAGAAAAGTTCTTCGTCAAGGACTTTCCAACAACTAGTTGAGAAAATGGACAATATGACCTTGAGTGATACCAAAACCTCTGAAAACACACTGAAAGACAACAAGAGGCCAGAACAATCAGTAGTGACACAGAGCATCCAAAAAAGTCCCTGGTCCAGGACTATCCGACTCCCAGGTCAGAAAACAAACGATACGGCCTTGAGCGATACCAACACCTGTGAAAACACACCGAAAAAGAAAGAGAGCCCAGAAGACCAGAGAGAAACAAACGTGTGGATCATTGGGTCCAGTTACATTAGACGAGCCAAGGGTGAAGCAAAAGAGATTTTCGGAGAAAATTTCGGACTTAATACCAAAGTCCAGTGGTTTGGCAAACGAGGAATGCGCTGGGGGGGAGTCCTTCCTTGTTTTTATAAGGAGCTATCCACACAGAGCCCACCTGACATACTGGTAATCCATGCTGGGGGCAATGATTTGGGACTCTTTTCTGCTTATGAACTTTCTTCTGTCATTGAGAAGGAATTGATGCAATTGCACACAGAGTTCCCCTCAATGACAATTGCATATTCATCCATCAATGAGCGTCAAGTGTGGATATATGGAAATCCAGGCGAAATCAATAAGGACAGGAAGACTGTGAATGCCAGCATTAGAAAGGCTGTCGACCGCTTCGATGGAGTGATTATTGAGCATCCGCACATCAGGTTTTTTGACAACTCCATTTTTTTACACAACGGAGTTCGTTTCTCCAAGAAAGGAAATGAACTGTTTCTGACAAGCATCCGCACGGCCATCCAGAAAAGTCTTCAGTCACGTCACTGAAAACTGACTTGAGACATTTCTTTCACAGTCCAGAAAACCATACGTTGTTCATTTTAGGCAATGTGAGCAACATATAGCTAACGTGTGCTCTCTTTTTTCTTTTCCTCTGCCTCTCACCCCCCAACCAGTCATGACAGATGGCTGCCCCTTTCTTAGCCTGGTTCTGTCAAAGGTTTCTCCCTTTTTATAAGGGAGTTTTTCCTTTCCACCGTTGCCCAGCGCTTGCTATTAAAGGAGATCATTCGATTGTTGGGGTTGATAGTTTAGAATCTAAACTAAACTAATAAACATAAAACATCAGGTGAGGGGTTCACATAGCATGGAGCACTACAAAAATTACAAATAAAAACATGTAATTGGTGGCAAATCAAAAATAAAATAAAAAAAATTGAAAAATATCTCTTACTGCTCTGTTTATTTCCTTAAATGAACACTTGTACTTTTTGTCATAGAAGAATAAGAATATTAATATAAATATGAACACCAAGGCGTTCCCAGGCCAGCCGAGAGATATAATCTCTCCAGCCTGTCTTGGGTCTGCCCCGGGGCCAAATGCCTGGTGGCACCCTTGCCTCCATGGGCACCTTAACTCATCACTTTTGGCGCAGAGAATGTATTTTATGAACTAATATTAGTAGGCTGAAGCCTTTTATTTGAGCTGTGATTGTTTTTGTTATTAAGATACATATTAATATGTTTTTTTAAGGATCAAGATGTGGGTTTGTTTTTCCAGCTTTGTTAACAGTTGTTTTTTCAGAGATCAGATGTCCTCACAGGACAACATATACAAAAATATGATTTTACAGAATATGATGCATTGGTGTGGATTAAACAGTGTAATAGTTTTGATATTTACCTTAAAGAGCAGTAACCTTAATCAATATTGCACAGATAGAGAAAATCAGCAAAGTTATTGGCTTTAGTTTTGATATTTTGCCAGTAAAACAGTTTTATGTCTCCTGAGGTCTTTTCATTGTTTTATTGTTTCTTTTGCTAAAGAAAAATATCCCTGCCATTCCTCATTGTTAGCTAATCATGAATCCATCACTGGATCACACCCAATTGCTAGCACAATAATCATGTTTAAGGTTGTGAGCTGGTGTCTGATTTGTGTTTTCGTTAAATTAAGGCATCATCTGCACAAATGAACCACTTCATCAGAAAACAGAAAACTAAGTGTCTGTCATGGTCCTGAGTCTGTGTTGCCTTATGCTTTTGTTCATTCCGAGTATGTATTCTGCTGTGATTTTGCCATTTGTTAGGTTTCTGTTCTTTACCTGCCTGCTCCCACTTCTGTGTTCCCTCTGTCTGTCCTCGGTGTTATTGTGTCTACTTATGAGTCCGCCTGTCAAGTTCAGTGCCCTGTCTGGTTCTCTGTCCTGTTTTATTCTGAAAGTTCATGTTTCATGTCAGTGTGTTCAGTTTTACCACTCCCCTGTCTCGTTAGCCTAATTTCTCCCAGCTGTGTCTCCCTCCTGTGGCCCATTCCCTGATTACTCCCCGTGTATTTAAGCCCTGTGTTTTCCTGCGCTCTCTGTTGCGTCGTCTGTTTAACTCCATGTCCGTCTGCATAATTCTGTGTAACCTGGTGTTCAGTCTGCGCCTCTCCGCCATCTTTCTTTGTGCATTTTGTTCCTCCTCCCATGCGTGTTTGGTAGTGATGGGCAGATGAAGCTTCATGAAGCACTGAAGCTTTTCATCCAATTGGTTCACTCCAGTGCAAAGCTTCTTGAAGCTTCATTTGCTCTATTAGGACACCTACTGGACGTAAAAATATTAGTTGGCATGAATTTGAAGAGTGTGGCCTTTTGCACACAGCCTGTAAATGTCAACAACAAAAGGAGTGTGTAAAACATCTATATTGTATTGATGGCAGCATACTGTGTATATTTATACTGGCAGTATGGAAAATGATCATTTGGAAATGCTTAAAATGGAAATGATCATTTACTGTGAGGTGAGGTGTGGTTGGGGGTGTGGACAGTGGTTGTGCTTTTGTAACGTTGAGGTATGGACAGCTACACACTGAGGCTTTGAGCCTCAGTCCTGCCCACGTTTTATTCTGTAAAAACTAAATTTTCACTGCTTTTATGACCTTTTAGTGGGGAGAACATAGCTAGGATTTAATGATTTCACAAATCTTTTGAATCCTTTGTCCTCCACAATGCTAAATGGCTGGGAGTCCTCAATCACCATGCTAACCAGGTCTTCATCTATTGGAGATTGTTCTCCTGAGGAAAGACAATAAAGACAAAGCACAAATATAAATATCACACACTGAACGTATTACAGTTGTATAATATTGTTATATCATTTAGTAACATTACTGCATCCTATATTATCATTGCATTTGATGGCTCACCTGGTCTTGCTCCACAATTGGTGTTCCCCTTATTCTCATGCAAAGCTCTGTAGTGCCTAAGCATGGATGAGGTGTTGTTGTTATATCCCAGCTCCCTGGCACATAGCAAACACTTCACCTTGTACAAAAGTAAAGCCGCTTAACATAAATTGTATTGCACCATCATTATTATGAAAATACATCTTCTGTAGAAATTTACATACCTTGTTGGGAGGAATAAAATCAAAATGTTCCCACACAGGGGAGGACATCCTCCTCTTCTTAGCTGGCTCCATTCTCTCCTGACTTTCTCTCCTCACTCTCATAAACCTCCAAACTGTCTCCAAACTCTCACTAACCGCAACTCTCCATCAAACACCTACATTTTGAATGAAGTCTGAGGGGTTTATATCGCTGTCATATCTCGCGACAAAGTTCGAACCACTTCATGAACCAGTCACGTGGTACAGCCGGGCAGCGAGGCTTCGGACGTCATCATTTTCAGCTCTTCCCATAAATGAAGCAAGCCTCGATACGCGCATCGCGGAAACGCCCCCTCAATTACTCGACACAAGCTTCGAAGCCTCGATACAGAACGTCACATCACTAGTGTTTGGTTTAAGTTGAGTTCTTTAGGTTTCCCCAGTTTAGGTTTGTTTGCTCCCCGCTCTGCTCCTCCTGTTTTTGTCACCTTATCACCTCTGTAAATAAACATTCACTCGCACCCCAGCCAGTGCCTGCATTTTGGATCCTTTTCTCAATTCACCACACGACTGCTGCGCAGCCGTGAAAGTGTCTGATGCTAAAATACCACATATGTTCCCTCCTATTGTAACGGAGCGGAAAGGCTGATTTTATTCCCACAGTGTCGTTTTTTAAAGGAAGGAAACCTTCCTCCAAACGGACAGAGCAGTGGAGCCGCCAAGGGAAAGCACACGATTAAAAAACTGTAGAATTAAAATATAATTTATTATATTTAAATAATTAAAAATGTAAGATAAATTAAAACAACCTTGGCCAAGGGATAACACAATAAAAATCAATAAAACACAACATTAAAAGTCCAGTGGGATCCACCACAGCATAAAAGTCCCAGGGAGTTAAGAAATCCAGCGGAGTCCTCTCTTTCCTTTCCGCATTCGCGTCTTGATATGCTAGAGAAAGGGAGGAGCGGCAGTCACTATTCTTCCGGCAGTTTTTATTCAATAAAAGGGGATAAGTCGAAGACTTACCCCGGGTGGGCAGAGCTCTCAACTCCGCCCGCCGCTTCTTTAAAACTGCAAGGCCACACAGCCGTCCCGTGCCTTCCGCTGGTGCTGTCTCCGCTCTCCCCGCTGGTACTGTCACTCTCTGCACTGGTGCCCTGTGCGCTGGTCCTCCGTGCGCTGGTGCTGTCCGTCCTCAGCGCGCTGGTGCCTCTGCGCGCTGGTCCTCCATTAGCCAACTCTAGCCACCTTATATGTCACTCTGTAAATTATCTTAAAGCCTCACGTCAGGCCTCTCAGGCCCCATCTCTTAAGCCTCCGTGTCACTCCAGGCTCTCGTCGGTTCCCGTGACACTCATGGGTGCCTTCATGCTTCAGTCCTCTCTTGCCTCTCGGTCGAACCCCTTCCTTTGGTCTGCCAGGCCCTCTTATTGGCCTCTCTGGGATCTCTCGCAGGTGTGATCAGTTTATCAGGTAGGGGCGGAGTCTTTCCAGGACAAGTCATCAAATAAATACCATTAAAACATGCAGTAAAACTCATAAAAATAAACCAATGTACAATATTAAAATATTAAAAAGGTAAAACGCAGCAAAACATGCATAGTAGAAAAACTTAGATGACTTGTCCCTTTCCACCCCGTGACACTATAACAAAAATTAAAAACTAAGGATTGTTTACAGTATGATATTTTTTATCAGATATGTTCCCATTAGTTTGTGTAGGAATTATTAAACTGCATAGTGACAACCAAAAAACTGGTTCACTCACACCTTAGACCGATGTTGGACAACATGCCTTCCTCTAATGTTAAGTCAGTCTTTGCATTTTTTCCAGGTAACTCCCACAGGCATGACATGATGATTAAAGCTTGGATGTGTAATCTGTCGTGTGTATTATGTGCTCTCCAGCAAGATAAATTCATGTTTTTTATATAGTTTAACAAAACTGTTTGCAACATAGGGTACAGAGGCCTGTTGATTCAAACAGGTTTGTTTAGATGCACCTTTTTTGAGTGCATGTTTTGTATGATAAGTTTTAATCTAAATAAACACTTTAATTAGTAGCTTTAAATAACAGTCATCATACCCTGCAGAATTAGAGACGGAGCAGCCGGGCTATGTAAAAAGCATCCAAAATGCCGAAAAAGATAAAAAGATTGCATACCTGGAAAGTAAGGTCGCTGACCTGGAACAATACTCCAGGATAAACGACGTCATCATCACTGGGCTCCATATTAAACCCCGGTCATACGCTCAGGCGGTGACCGCTGACAGCAACGAGGAACCTGGAGAGCTTGACATTAGCTCCACGGAACAACAGGTGGCTGCTTTCCTGCGGTCCAAAGGGATTGCCCTGGACTGTAACTCTGTCGAAGCATGCCACCCTCTTCCCAGGAGGAACGGCAACATACCGGCTATTATATTAAGGTTTGTAAATCGAAAGCACAAGATTACGCTGCTGAAACAAGGAAGAAAATTAAAAGGATCTAATGTCTTTATCAATGAACATCTAACCAAACACAACGCTGAAATAGCCAAAAAAGCGCGACACCTTAAGAAGCTGGGAAAAATCCAAGGCACTTGGACGACGAACTGCAAAATATTCATTAAACTAAACGGATCACCAGAGGAAGCCAAAGTTCTGACCATTAAAAATATGGCGGATCTCGAAAAATATCAGTGAGCAACACGATCTGGACGGCAAACAAGGTAACAGACAACCACACACTCACTTATGACACACACTGGAAGGAAGAACTCAGATACATCTGGAAGAATCAGCTGCATCAGTCAGACAGTTGCAGAATATGATCAATTGGAACTGAAAACATTTAACTATATGGATCACAATACACACGACTTGGAATATGAAATAGATCCAGACAACAACTTTTTCTCATCTAACAATAACAATTGCTGCTACTATACAAATAAAGACTACAATCAGAGGATTAAAACTGAGAATAAATGATCAATTATCCACTTTAACTGTAGAAGTCTCTATGCTAATTTTAGTCATATCAAAGAATATCTTAACCAGTTTTCACATCCATTTAGTGTCATTGCCTTATCAGAAACTTGGATCAATATGGAAAAAGGAACAGACTTTGAACTGGAGGGTTATGAATTCACATTTATAACTAGGCGAAACAAAGGAGGAGGAGGAGTGGCCTTGTATGTGGACAAATCCTTGAAATTTAATGTGGTGGAAAAGATGACGATGGTGATTGATAATGTACTAGAATGTATTACAGTTGAAATTTGTAAAGAAAAAAGTAAAAATGTAATCATTAGCTGTATATACAGAGCTCCAGGTAGTAGTATTGAGACATTTAAAGACTGGATAGAAGAAACATTTATTGAAATAGCTCGCAAAAAAGTTTTCATTTGTGGAGACTTCAATATTGATTTGCTAAACCCAAATAAACATAAAACCACTGAGGAATTTATAAACACAATGCACTGTATGAATCTATTCCCTAAAATTACTAGACCTACCAGGATTACATCACATTGTGCAACTCTCATAGACAACATTTTTGCAAATGACATTGAAAATAAGACTGTAAGTGGACTCCTGATTAACGACATAAGTGACCATCTTCCAATTTTTACAATCTATGATAGGAATTACAAGATCAATAAAATGGACAGTAAAAAAGAGTACAGACGAGTAAGAACAGAAGAAAGAATGAATGCATTTAAAAAAGATTTATTGAAGGAAAACTGGGGTGAAGTATATCAGGAACAGGACGTTAATAGTGCTTATAATAAATTCCTTAGAATATTTACATTACTGTACAATACCAACTGTCCAATAAAGCAATATAGTAGGAAACAGAAATATATGGACTGTCCATGGATAACAAAAGGTCTGCAAAATGCATGTATAAAGAAAAATGCTCTATACAGAGAGTTCTTAAGAACGAGAACTAAAGATGCTGAAATCAGATACAAAAGATATAAAAATAGGTTAACTAATATACTTAGATTTCGTAAAAAGGAATACTATAAGAAGCAATTAGATATAAATAGAAATAATAATAAAAGATTATGGGAAATCCTGAACAGTGTTATAAAATGTGGGACTGGACAAAAGAACTATCCCAAGTATTTCATTTGTAATGACCATGAAGAATACAATATGGATGTTGTGGCAAATAGTCTCAATGAATTCTTTGTAACTGCTGGACCAAATTTAGCAAGAACAATCACTCATCCTGGGAAAGCACAGGAAAAACCCGTTACACTGATTGACAGAAATCCATATTCTATGTTTCTCACAGCCGTTGATTGACGAGAGGCACCTGTGAAATAATAAGAAAAAGTCCAACAGGCCAGTAAAGAGTGACAATTTAAACAAAGGCAAAGCCCCACTAACATGAGTAATAACTGAGCCGTAGAAATGACGCCCTCACACACACACACACACCTCGCCAAGGTAGCTACACTGCTGTCTGTCAGCCCATTTGCAGCCAGGCTGAGGTGGGTCAGAGAGCACTCGTCCTGCAAAAACACAAAAGTCTTAACCTGATTGCACAATTATATCTTTCGACAATAAATGACATTGCATGATTTTTGCGTGCACACCTGTGACAGGACTTTGGCAAGGTGTTCCAGTGCCGGGTAATCAGCAGGCCCTCTGCAGACAGCTGACAGGTCCACGTGTGTGAGGCAGTGGAGGGGCAGAGTCTTTAACACCAGCTCAAAGCCGGTGGAGCCCAGGGGATTGAGGGACAGGCACACTGCTTTCAAATGGCCTGTGCCTGAACGTTCAGAAGATGTAAAGTTAGTTGCAGTTTTGCTTATGGGTGGGAGTTCAGTGAAGCTTAAGGCTTCAGTCAGCTGCTTGTTAGAGAGTCACCTGTGAGCGCGCTGGCTAGCAGCAGTCGATGCTGCTGAAGGAAATGAGCAGTGAGACCTGCAGAGACCGCTTGGCTAGCACAGGGCAGCAGGACAGCAGACAGGACAGAGACTCAGACACGCCGTCCCCCAGTGGGTTCATACTGAGGTCCAGCTCCTCCAGGCACTTTGAGTGGAAACGAGCAGAAAAAGCAAATGATCACGAGAGCCAATTCTCTCTGACAGATATCATTGATATGAATCAGGTTAGCTTGTTATTAAGATCTAAGGTAGTTATTAAGACCAGAGGTACTTAAATACAGGTTAGATGGTAAACCTGGAGCTGCCACTATTGGCTAGCTGAGGCCCTTACCGGGAATGCAGGTGCACTCTGTCCCTTTAAAGCATTTACAGCCTTCTCCAGGCCGTCCCCTGTAATGCAGTTGGCAGAAATGTCCAGCAGCTGCAGACGAGGCATGGTGAGCGTTGTGGCAATCAGCTCAGGGAGAAGGTCGTCAGACATACGGTTTCCAGAAATTCGCAGCTCCGTGAGGCTGGCCTGAAGTTTTAGGGCACGGAGGAGCGGGCTGAGGGAAGAGGCGGCCAAACCGAGACATTTGGAGTCCTGACACGGAGGAACCCCGGTCCCGAACCTCACATAGCCGGGAGACACGCTTGTTCTCATCTACAGGTAGAAAGAGATGGTACTTCATAACAGAATACAAGAATGCACATGTGTCCGTTTTATAATGCATTTCCTCTGTGTTGTTCACCCACTGCCAGACTTTGACAGGCCTTCTTGTATCGCTCAGGGAGAGGAGGGAGATCCCCACGAGCAAACGTCAGCCAGAACCCACAACACAAACCCATCAGTTATCCTGCACTGGTGCGGGAAAGTGAAGCCAAGGATTCAATCCCAAAAACTGTGATTCCTTCAGTGTCTTCTGGAAGCTGGCTCCAAAAGCAAGTCAGCATCCAGTCTGGTAATAGAAATGGTTCTAATCTTTACAGTTTCTCAGATTGTAGTTTCTCAGGCAGCTTGTTAACATAATCAGCCCTTCGCCTTCTTACCAGAATCATACAGTCTAAAACCTGCACGCCTCATCTGGGTAAGAAAGATGAAGTCATTGTGGAAGGACCTAGAACCTCCATTCCTTCTATCAGTGATTTAATGAAAAGACCTCTGTGTCTATGAGAAAGTCTATTTTATGAATTTGGGCCATACTTTGCCTAAGAAAAGGAGTATGCTCACTGGCTGACATGCAAGCTGTTTCACAGTCATAGCCGTCCTCTTGTCACTGTGGGTTGTTTTGTTTTTTTTTAAATCCAAGATAGCAACGGTGACAACATTTGTCTTAAACACTCGTGATCAGACTTCATCAACCAATCATGGTAGTCTTCAGCATCTTTTAAATTGTCTGTGGTCCAAGTATGGTCACTTCTGGCTCTCCTCAGTGTCACCTCACCTCTTCATTTGTGTGCAGGACGGCCAGTAGCTGGTCCTGCGGGGAGAGCAGAGCGCCTTCTTTCTGCAGAGAGAGACGAGGCAGGAGGCCACATTTCTGGTAGTAACGCTGAGCTGCCTGCTCACACAGCCACGACACAGAGCAGGAGTTGGCCTCACTGGGATGCAGAGCAATGACCGGCGATTAAACAGAAATTAAAAACAACAACAACAACAACAACAAAAAAACACTATACCAATCAGATTGGGATTTATTTTTATGTACTGCTCAAACTTAAAACTTTTCACCGACCTTTGTGGAACTGGGATCAGGAAGACGTCTTCCTGAACCCGGACCCTCATTCTGATTGGTGGAGGAAGTGACGTGGGCATAGGAGCAACCAAAGTTTGAGTTGGAGGCTAGAGTAAACAAAATAAAACATTCAAGCACTGTTAAAACATCTGTATTTAATGTCGTCAACTCTTTGTAGAAAGACAAAGCAGAGTCTGTGGAGGGATCAGAAAGTCTAAACATCAGGAAAGTAAAAGTTTGTCAGGTGATGCTACAAAACACCAAGGTATAACTATATATAAGATCCGAAATGGGCGATGTCATCTTTTACTCGTGGACAAAGCCCACGGCATCCAGGCTGCAGAAATATGTAAAAACAGCTCGCCCGTTTTGATCAGCTCGCGCTCATTTACTTCCACATTCATCACTGTTCAAAATGAATCAGAAATGAAGACACATCATCTTCAAGTTATATCCCCTAGTGACACTGAATTATAGTTATTCTCTCACTGAGTGTGCATTTCCTGAATAATTCATGTGTAGTCTCACTCTGACTATCACCTTTTCACACTTGGAGTGACTTATTCACAATCACTGTGTTGTGTGTATTTCCTTAGTTAGTGTTACTCCATCCGTAACTAACAAACAGCAAAAGAGCATTCCACTTCTGACCTAAGCATGGATAAGGAGAGGTGGGGGCGGTGTGTCTGATCTCCAATCGTCATCATCTGCATCCCCAAGCTGTTCTTTCTCTGAGAGAGGCCTCTACTGGACAGGGAGGAAACTGCAGATCCTGAAAGAAAAAGGGCACAACAAGCTAGAAAAGTGGGAAAAGCACGAAAAAGAAAAACCAAACAAACCCAGTCTAATCTGCAGGCCGTATCCGAGTTCAAATACTTGTTTTGAATTCCAGCTGCAGAAGATAAGGCAGTTTCCTCTACTCTTGGCCCAGATGAGTGTGGTAAAAAGCAAACTTACAAATCAGATGTCCTTGCAGAGCCTTAACTCCATCCTGTACATCCGATATGGACTGAAGCTGTCTGGTGAGGCTTGCTATGAACACCAGCTGCCTGATAATGTTGATGACCCACTCTTTCTGTGAGCCAGCACAGCCTGTGTGTGTGGAGGGATGTCGGGAAAAAAACAAAACAAAAAAACAAAAAAACAATTAGCCTGAATTAGGACTAGTTGTCATCATTTTTTTTCACATAGCCACGGTTTTTTCTATGGTCTGTTTTTGGGCCATTAATGTAGTTTGGTAACAGCATTATGCTTAAAAATGTTCATCTTTTACTGTTACCTGTTGTGGATCACAAAGTTTAAAACTACTTAAAAACACACACAAACACAACAAAGTAACTCCACCATGTGTCTATCCGGTCTTTAAGTGATGACGTGATCAATCCTACTTCTGGGCCCAAACTACTCTGCGTTTAATAAGGCTGTTGTGTTTTTAACATGTTTTAATGCTTTGTAACTTGTTCTATTTAATCTCAACAAGCCCCTTACAAAAAGTAAGTGATCACTGTCGGCCTCTCTCAGTTTTTATTACAACTATTCATTTTAAAGCTCAGTTTTTAAAACCTTACCATGTAACTACAGCCCAGGCAATGCAGCAGCACATTAATGACTAACCTGTATGTGGATGGATTATCTCAGTTGTTCTCTTGACTGAAGTTTGGTCCGTTTACAGCATCCTGCCATGCCACTGCATTTTTCCCTAACCATCGGGAAGCTACGGTGGCCCTGAGAGGCCAAACGGACTGCAACTTCAGAAAACACTTGCAAAACATTAACAGTGCAGTGAATCCTGCTTGTTCCGTAATATTCAGGACTGCAAACCGAGCAGCATCACTGACTTTCAGCCTGTTGTGTTTGTGGATATATGACTGACTTTAATTATCCACAAAATCATCAGATTCTCTGTAAGATTAAGGTCGACTATCTGGCGTATAAAGTAAAGGCTTTAAAACAAAGTAAATGCTGAAAGTACAAACATCGCTAATGTCACATAACTTTGCCGGCATGTGGCCAACAGTAATGTTCTAATGTTCCTCATTATTAAACATTAGCACATAAATAAGTGACATATTATTCAGAACTTACTTTTGAAAGTTTACTCTTTGGCCACTCCACTTCTTTGAAGTGTCTCCCAGTCCCAGTGCACTTGTTAGCATGTTTTGGTTCGTGCAACTGGTGCGTCCGGTTATTGTCTCCCCAGAAACATTTCTGTTGTATTTTTTTCCTATTTCCGTTGTGTTGTGTGTGCTTTTGCAGCGTTTTTCTTTTTGCAGCGTTTTTCTTTTTGCAAGTGTTTTTCTTTTTGCAGCATTTTTCTTTTTGCAAGTGTTTTCTGAAGTTGCAGTCCGTTTGGCCTCTCAGGGCCACCGTACCTTTGTTTGGCCTGCTAGAATGGTGCCCGGAGGCCACGCCCCCTCCCGTGACATCACGTTCCAAAGCCCTATAGACAATAACACCAAATTTAAAAGAAAGAAGAAGAAAAAAGAATGTTACTGTTACATTTTGTTATGACATCATTATGATGTCATAGTAGTGAATCTATAAGTAGGGGTAAGAATCCCAAACTTTCAGTCAGTTTATTTGCAACACTCAAGATTGCAGCATTCAAAGGTAAACCTGAGAAACATTTTAAAACAGTTGAACCTTTAACACAGTCACTTCATCAACACTCTAACATGTCTCAGAGTAAACACGGCAAAAGTCAACAAGCTTACGCTGGCTTTAGTACAATGGACCACCAAAATCCAGAGCCAAATTCTGAAGAAACACATTTCCAGCTTCCACTCAAGAGGAAGCGAGGCCCGCATTATGCTGCACAGAATTGCAGAAGTCCCGACAGCTGCTCTCCACCAAGGAAAAAGAGACGAATCTGTGAAGAAAAAACTGTGTTGAAAAGACGATACAGTCAGATTTCAAAAGGCAGCAAAAACAACTCTGAGAGCTACTCTCCAGAGAGAAAGAGGATGAGAATAGACACTGAGAAAAAAGAAACAGCAGTGACTCCGAGCATCCAAAAAGGTTCTTCTTCAAGGACTATCCAACTCCAAGTTCAGAAAAAGAACAATATGAACTTGAGTGATACCAAAACCTCTCAAAACACACTAAAAGACAACAAGAGTCCAGAACAAGCAGCAGTGACACAGAGCATCCAGAAAAGTTATGCGCCAAGGACTTTCCAACAACTAGTTGAGAAAATGGACGTTACGACCTCGAGTGATACCATAACCTCTGAAAACACTCCAAAATACAACAAGAGGCCAGAACAAGCAGCAGTGACACAGAGCATCCAGAAAAGTTCTTCGTCAAGGACTATCCAACACGTAGTTGAGAAAATGGACGTTACGACCTCGAGTGATACCATAACCTCTGAAAACACTCCAAAATACAACAAGAGGCCAGAACAAGCAGCAGTGACACAGAGCATCCAGAAAAGTTCTTTGTCAAGGAATATCCGACACGTAGTTGAGAAAATTAACGTTACGACCTCGAGTGATACCATAACCTCTGAAAACACTCCAAAATACAACAAGAGGCCAGAACAAGCAGCAGTGACACAGAGCATCCAGAAAAGTTATGCGCCAAGGACTTTCCAACAACTAGTTGAGAAAATGGACATTACGACCTCGAGTGATACCATAACCTCTGAAAACACTCCAAAATACAACAAGAGGCCAGAACAAGCAGCAGTGACACAGAGCATCCAGAAAAGTTATGCGCCAAGGACTTTCCAACAACTAGTTGAGAAAATGGACGTTACGACCTCGAGTGATACCATAACCTCTGAAAACACTCCAAAATACAACAAGAGGCCAGAACAAGCAGCAGTGACACAGAGCATCCAGAAAAGTTCTTCGTCAAGGACTATCCAACACGTAGTTGAGAAAATGGACAATATGACCTTGAGTGATACCAAAACCTCTGAAAACACACTGAAAGACAACAAGAGGCCAGAACAAGCAGCAGTGACACAGAGCATCCAGAAAAGTTCTTCGTCAAGGACTATCCAACAACTAGTTGAGAAAATGGACAATATGACCTTGAGTGATACCAAAACCTCTGAAAACACACTGAAAGACAACAAGAGGCCAGAACAAGCAGCAGTGACACAGAGCATCCGAAAAAGTTTTCCGCCAAAGAATATCCAACACCTAGTTAAAACAATGAACGATATGACCTTGGGTGATACCAAAACATCTGAAAACACACTGAAAGACAACAAGAGGCCAGAACAATCAGTAGTGACACAGAGCATCCAAAAAAGTCCCTGGTCCAGGACTATCCGACTCCCAGGTCAGAAAACAAACGATACGGCCTTGAGCGATACCAACACCTGTGAAAACACACCGAAAAAGAAAGAGAGCCCAGAAGACCAGAGAGAAACAAACGTGTGGATCATTGGGTCCAGTTACATTAGACGAGCCAAGGGTGAAGCAAAAGAGATTTTCGGAGAAAATTTCGGACTTAATACCAAAGTCCAGTGGTTTGGCAAACGAGGAATGCGCTGGGGGGGAGTCCTTCCTTGTTTTTATAAGGAGCTATCCACACAGAGCCCACCTGACATACTGGTAATCCATGCTGGGGGCAATGATTTGGGACTCTTTTCTGCTTATGAACTTTCTTCTGTCATTGAGAAGGAATTGATGCAATTGCACACAGAGTTCCCCTCAATGACAATTGCATATTCATCCATCAATGAGCGTCAAGTGTGGATATATGGAAATCCAGGCGAAATCAATAAGGACAGGAAGACTGTGAATGCCAGCATTAGAAAGGCTGTCGACCGCTTCGATGGAGTGATTATTGAGCATCCGCACATCAGGTTTTTTGACAACTCCATTTTTTTACACAACGGAGTTCGTTTCTCCAAGAAAGGAAATGAACTGTTTCTGACAAGCATCCGCACGGCCATCCAGAAAAGTCTTCAGTCACGTCACTGAAAACTGACTTGAGACATTTCTTTCACAGTCCAGAAAACCATACGTTGTTCATTTTAGGCAATGTGAGCAACATATAGCTAACGTGTGCTCTCTTTTTTCTTTTCCTCTGCCTCTCACCCCCCAACCAGTCATGACAGATGGCTGCCCCTTTCTTAGCCTGGTTCTGTCAAAGGTTTCTCCCTTTTTATAAGGGAGTTTTTCCTTTCCACCGTTGCCCAGCGCTTGCTATTAAAGGAGATCATTCGATTGTTGGGGTTGATAGTTTAGAATCTAAACTAAACTAATAAACATAAAACATCAGGTGAGGGGTTCACATAGCATGGAGCACTACAAAAATTACAAATAAAATCATGTAATTGGTGGCAAATCAAAAATAAAATAAAAAAAATTGAAAAATATCTCTTACTGCTCTGTTTATTTCCTTAAATGAACACTTGTACTTTTTGTCATAGAAGAATAAGAATATTAATATAAATATGAACACCAAGGCGTTCCCAGGCCAGCCGAGAGATATAATCTCTCCAGCCTGTCTTGGGTCTGCCCCGGGGCCAAATGCCTGGTGGCACCCTTGCCTCCATGGGCACCTTAACTCATCACTTTTGGCGCAGAGAATGTATTTTATGAACTAATATTAGTAGGCTGAAGCCTTTTATTTGAGCTGTGATTGTTTTTGTTATTAAGATACATATTAATATGTTTTTTTAAGGATCAAGATGTGGGTTTGTTTTTCCAGCTTTGTTAACAGTTGTTTTTTCAGAGATCAGATGTCCTCACAGGACAACATATACAAAAATATGATTTTACAGAATATGATGCATTGGTGTGGATTAAACAGTGTAATAGTTTTGATATTTACCTTAAAGAGCAGTAACCTTAATCAATATTGCACAGATAGAGAAAATCAGCAAAGTTATTGGCTTTAGTTTTGATATTTTGCCAGTAAAACAGTTTTATGTCTCCTGAGGTCTTTTCATTGTTTTATTGTTTCTTTTGCTAAAGAAAAATATCCCTGCCATTCCTCATTGTTAGCTAATCATGAATCCATCACTGGATCACACCCAATTGCTAGCACAATAATCATGTTTAAGGTTGTGAGCTGGTGTCTGATTTGTGTTTTCGTTAAATTAAGGCATCATCTGCACAAATGAACCACTTCATCAGAAAACAGAAAACTAAGTGTCTGTCATGGTCCTGAGTCTGTGTTGCCTTATGCTTTTGTTCATTCCGAGTATGTATTCTGCTGTGATTTTGCCATTTGTTAGGTTTCTGTTCTTTACCTGCCTGCTCCCACTTCTGTGTTCCCTCTGTCTGTCCTCGGTGTTATTGTGTCTACTTATGAGTCCGCCTGTCAAGTTCAGTGCCCTGTCTGGTTCTCTGTCCTGTTTTATTCTGAAAGTTCATGTTTCATGTCAGTGTGTTCAGTTTTACCACTCCCCTGTCTCGTTAGCCTAATTTCTCCCAGCTGTGTCTCCCTCCTGTGGCCCATTCCCTGATTACTCCCCGTGTATTTAAGCCCTGTGTTTTCCTGTGCTCTCTGTTGCGTCGTCTGTTTAACTCCATGTCCGTCTGCATAATTCTGTGTAACCTGGTGTTCAGTCTGCGTCTCTCCGCCATCTTTCTTTGTGCATTTTGTTCCTCCTCCCGTGCGTGTTTGGTAGTGATGGGCAGATGAAGCTTCATGAAGCACTGAAGCTTTTCATCCAATTGGTTCACTCCAGTGCAAAGCTTCTTGAAGCTTCATTTGCTCTATTAGGACACCTACTGGACGTAAAAATATTAGTTGGCATGAATTTGAAGAGTGTGGCCTTTTGCACACAGCCTGTAAATGTCAACAACAAAAGGAGTGTGTAAAACATCTATATTGTATTGATGGCAGCATACTGTGTATATTTATACTGGCAGTATGGAAAATGATCATTTGGAAATGCTTAAAATGGAAATGATCATTTACTGTGAGGTGAGGTGTGGTTGGGGGTGTGGACAGTGGTTGTGCTTTTGTAACGTTGAGGTATGGACAGCTACACACTGAGGCTTTGAGCCTCAGTCCTGCCCACGTTTTATTCTGTAAAAACTAAATTTTCACTGCTTTTATGACCTTTTAGTGGGGAGAACATAGCTAGGATTTAATGATTTCACAAATCTTTTGAATCCTTTGTCCTCCACAATGCTAAATGGCTGGGAGTCCTCAATCACCATGCTAACCAGGTCTTCATCTATTGGAGATTGTTCTCCTGAGGAAAGACAATAAAGACAAAGCACAAATATAAATATCACACACGGAACGTATTACAGTTGTATAATATTGTTATATCATTTAGTAACATTACTGCATCCTATATTATCATTGCATTTGATGGCTCACCTTGTCTTGCTCCACAATTGGTGTTCCCCTTATTCTCATGCAAAGCTCTGTAGTGCCTAAGCATGGATGAGGTGTTGTTGTTATATCCCAGCTCCCTGGCACATAGCAAACACTTCACCTTGTACAAAAGTAAAGCCGCTTAACATAAATTGTATTGCACCATCATTATTATGAAAATACATCTTCTGTAGAAATTTACATACCTTGTTGGGAGGAATAAAATCAAAATGTTCCCACACAGGGGAGGACATCCTCCTCTTCTTAGCTGGCTCCATTCTCTCCTGACTTTCTCTCCTCACTCTCATAAACCTCCAAACTGTCTCCAAACTCTCACTAACCGCAACTCTCCATCAAACACCCACATTTTGAATGAAGTCTGAGGGGTTTATATCGCTGTCATATCTCGCGACAAAGTTCGAACCACTTCATGAACCAGTCACGTGGTACAGCCGGGCAGCGAGGCTTCGGACGTCATCATTTTCAGCTCTTCCCATAAATGAAGCAAGCCTCGATACGCGCATCGCGGAAACGCCCCCTCAATTACTCGACACAAGCTTCGAAGCCTCGATACAGAACGTCACATCACTAGTGTTTGGTTTAAGTTGAGTTCTTTAGGTTTCCCCAGTTTAGGTTTGTTTGCTCCCCGCTCTGCTCCTCCTGTTTTTGTCACCTTATCACCTCTGTAAATAAACATTCACTCGCACCCCAGCCAGTGCCTGCATTTTGGATCCTTTTCTCAATTCACCACACGACTGCTGCGCAGCCGTGAAAGTGTCTGATGCTAAAATACCACATATGTTCCCTCCTATAACAAAAATTAAAAACTAAGGATTGTTTACAGTATGATATTTTTTATCAGATATGTTCCCATTAGTTTGTGTAGGAATTATTAAACTGCATAGTGACAACCAAAAAACTGGTTCACTCACACCTTAGACCGATGTTGGACAACATGCCTTCCTCTAATGTTAAGTCAGTCTTTGCATTTTTTCCAGGTAACTCCCACAGGCATGACATGATGATTAAAGCTTGGATGTGTAATCTGTCGTGTGTATTATGTGCTCTCCAGCAAGATAAATTCATGTTTTTTATATAGTTTAACAAAACTGTTTGCAACATAGGGTACAGAGGCCTGTTGATTCAAACAGGTTTGTTTAGATGCACCTTTTTTGAGTGCATGTTTTGTATGATAAGTTTTAATCTAAATAAACACTTTAATTAGTAGCTTTAAATAACAGTCATCATACCCTGCAGAATTAGAGACGGAGCAGCCGGGCTATGTAAAAAGCATCCAAAATGCCGAAAAAGATAAAAAGATTGCATACCTGGAAAGTAAGGTCGCTGACCTGGAACAATACTCCAGGATAAACGACGTCATCATCACTGGGCTCCATATTAAACCCCGGTCATACGCTCAGGCGGTGACCGCTGACAGCAACGAGGAACCTGGAGAGCTTGACATTAGCTCCACGGAACAACAGGTGGCTGCTTTCCTGCGGTCCAAAGGGATTGCCCTGGACTGTAACTCTGTCGAAGCATGCCACCCTCTTCCCAGGAGGAACGGCAACATACCGGCTATTATATTAAGGTTTGTAAATCGAAAGCACAAGATTACGCTGCTGAAACAAGGAAGAAAATTAAAAGGATCTAATGTCTTTATCAATGAACATCTAACCAAACACAACGCTGAAATAGCCAAAAAAGCGCGACACCTTAAGAAGCTGGGAAAAATCCAAGGCACTTGGACGACGAACTGCAAAATATTCATTAAACTAAACGGATCACCAGAGGAAGCCAAAGTTCTGACCATTAAAAATATGGCGGATCTCGAAAAATATCAGTGAGCAACACGATCTGGACGGCAAACAAGGTAACAGACAACCACACACTCACTTATGACACACACTGGAAGGAAGAACTCAGATACATCTGGAAGAATCAGCTGCATCAGTCAGACAGTTGCAGAATATGATCAATTGGAACTGAAAACATTTAACTATATGGATCACAATACACACGACTTGGAATATGAAATAGATCCAGACAACAACTTTTTCTCATCTAACAATAACAATTGCTGCTACTATACAAATAACGATTACAATCAGAGGATTAAAACTGAGAATAAATTATCAATTATCCACTTTAACTGTAGAAGTCTCTATGCTAATTTTAGTCATATCAAAGAATATCTTAACCAGTTTTCACATCCATTTAGTGTCATTGCCTTATCAGAAACTTGGATCAATATGGAAAAAGGAACAGACTTTGAACTGGAGGGTTATGAATTCACATTTATAACTAGGCGAAACAAAGGAGGAGGAGGAGTGGCCTTGTATGTGGACAAATCCTTGAAATTTAATGTGGTGGAAAAGATGACGATGGTGATTGATAATGTACTAGAATGTATTACAGTTGAAATTTGTAAAGAAAAAAGTAAAAATGTAATCATTAGCTGTATATACAGAGCTCCAGGTAGTAGTATTGAGACATTTAAAGACTGGATAGAAGAAACATTTATTGAAATAGCTCGCAAAAAAGTTTTCATTTGTGGAGACTTCAATATTGATTTGCTAAACCCAAATAAACATAAAACCACTGAGGAATTTATAAACACAATGCACTGTATGAATCTATTCCCTAAAATTACTAGACCTACCAGGATTACATCACATTGTGCAACTCTCATAGACAACATTTTTGCAAATGACATTGAAAATAAGACTGTAAGTAGACTCCTGATTAACGACATAAGTGACCATCTTCCAATTTTTACAATCTATGATAGGAATTACAAGATCAATAAAATGGACAGTAAAAAAGAGTACAGACGAGTAAGAACAGAAGAAAGAATGAATGCATTTAAAAAAGATTTATTGAAGGAAAACTGGGGTGAAGTATATCAGGAACAGGACGTTAATAGTGCTTATAATAAATTCCTTAGAATATTTACATTACTGTACAATACCAACTGTCCAATAAAGCAATATAGTAGGAAACAGAAATATATGGACTGTCCATGGATAACAAAAGGTCTGCAAAATGCATGTATAAAGAAAAATGCTCTATACAGAGAGTTCTTAAGAACGAGAACTAAAGATGCTGAAATCAGATACAAAAGATATAAAAATAGGTTAACTAATATACTTAGATTTAGTAAAAAGGAATACTATAAGAAGCAATTAGATATAAATAGAAATAATAATAAAAGATTATGGGAAATCCTGAACAGTGTTATAAAATGTGGGACTGGACAAAAGAACTATCCCAAGTATTTCATTTGTAATGACCATGAAGAATACAATATGGATGTTGTGGCAAATAGTCTCAATGAATTCTTTGTAACTGCTGGACCAAATTTAGCAAGAACAATCACTCATCCTGGGAAAGCACAGGAAAAACCCGTTACACTGATTGACAGAAATCCATATTCTATGTTTCTCACAGCCGTTGATTGACGAGAGGCACCTGTGAAATAATAAGAAAAAGTCCAACAGGCCAGTAAAGAGTGACAATTTAAACAAAGGCAAAGCCCCACTAACATGAGTAATAACTGAGCCGTAGAAATGACGCCCTCACACACACACACACACCTCGCCAAGGTAGCTACACTGCTGTCTGTCAGCCCATTTGCAGCCAGGCTGAGGTGGGTCAGAGAGCACTCGTCCTGCAAAAACACAAAAGTCTTAACCTGATTGCACAATTATATCTTTCGACAATAAATGACATTGCATGATTTTTGCGTGCACACCTGTGACAGGACTTTGGCGAGGTGTTCCAGTGCCGGGTAATCAGCAGGCCCTCTGCAGACAGCTGACAGGTCCACGTGTGGGAGGCAGTGGAGGGGCAGAGTCTTTAACACCAGCTCAAAGTCGGTGGAGCCCAGGGGATTGAGGGACAGGCACACTGCTTTCAAATGGCCTGTGCCTGAACGTTCAGAAGATGTAAAGTTAGTTGCAGTTTTGCTTATGGGTGGGAGTTCAGTGAAGCTTAAGGCTTCAGTCAGCTGCTTGTTAGAGAGTCACCTGTGAGCGCGCTGGCTAGCAGCAGTCGATGCTGCTGAAGGAAATGAGCAGTGAGACCTGCAGAGACCGCTTGGCTAGCACAGGGCAGCAGGACAGCAGACAGGACAGAGACTCAGACACGCCGTCCCCCAGTGGGTTCATACTGAGGTCCAGCTCCTCCAGGCACTTTGAGTGGAAACGAGCAGAAAAAGCAAATGATCACGAGAGCCAATTCTCTCTGACAGATATCATTGATATGAATCAGGTTAGCTTGTTATTAAGATCTAAGGTAGTTATTAAGACCAGAGGTACTTAAATACAGGTTAGATGGTAAACCTGGAGCTGCCACTATTGGCTAGCTGAGGCCCTTACCGGGAATGCAGGTGCACTCTGTCCCTTTAAAGCATTTACAGCCTTCTCCAGGCCGTCCCCTGTAATGCAGTTGGCAGAAATGTCCAGCAGCTGCAGACGAGGCATGGTGAGCGTTGTGGCAATCAGCTCAGGGAGAAGGTCGTCAGACATACGGTTTCCAGAAATTCGCAGCTCCGTGAGGCTGGCCTGAAGTTTTAGGGCACGGAGGAGCGGGCTGAGGGAAGAGGCAGCCAAACCGAGACACTTGGAGTCCTGACACGGAGGAACCCCGGTCCCGAACCTCACATAGCCGGGAGACACGCTTGTTCTCATCTACAGGTAGAAAGAGATGGTACTTCATAACAGAATACAAGAATGCACATGTGTCCGTTTTATAATGCATTTCCTCTGTGTTGCTCACCCACTGCTAGACTTTGACAGGCCTTCTTGTATCGCTCAGGGAGAGGAGGGAGATCCCCACGAGCAAACGTCAGCCAGAACCCACAACACAAACCCATCAGTTATCCTGCACTGGTGCGGGAAAGTGAAGCCAAGGATTCAATCCCAAAAACTGTGATTCCTTCAGTGTCTTCTGGAAGCTGGCTCCAAAAGCAAGTCAGCATCCAGTCTGGTAATAGAAATGGTTCTAATCTTTACAGTTTCTCAGATTGTAGTTTCTCAGGCAGCTTGTTAACATAATCAGCCCTTCACCTTCTTACCAGAATCATACAGTCTAAAACCTGCACGCCTCATCTGGGTAAGAAAGATGAAGTCATTGTGGAAGGACCTAGAACCTCCATTCCTTCTATCAGTGATTTAATGAAAAGACCTCTGTGTCTATGAGAAAGTCTATTTTATGAATTTGGGCCATACTTTGCCTAAGAAAAGGAGTATGCTCACTGGCTGACATGCAAGCTGTTTCACAGTCATAGCTGTCCTCTTGTCACTGTGGGTTGTTTTGTTTTTTTTAAATCCAAGATAGCAACGGTGACAACATTTGTCTTAAACACTCGTGATCAGACTTCATCAACCAATCATGGTAGTCTTCAGCATCTTTTAAATTGTCTGTGGTCCAAGTATGGTCACTTCTGGCTCTCCTCAGTGTCACCTCACCTCTTCATTTGTGTGCAGGACGGCCAGTAGCTGGTCCTGCGGGGAGAGCAGAGCGCCTTCTTTCTGCAGAGAGAGACGAGGCAGGAGGCCACATTTCTGGTAGTAACGCTGAGCTGCCTGCTCACACAGCCACGACACAGAGCAGGAGTTGGCCTCACTGGGATGCAGAGCAATGACCGGCGATTAAACAGAAATTAAAAACAACAACAACAACAACAACAAAAAAACACTATACCAATCAGATTGGGATTTATTTTTATGTACTGCTCAAACTTAAAACTTTTCACCGACCTTTGTGGAACTGGGATCAGGAAGACGTCTTCCTGAACCCGGACCCTCATTCTGATTGGTGGAGGAAGTGACGTGGGCATAGGAGCAACCAAAGTTTGAGTTGGAGGCTAGAGTAAACAAAATAAAACATTCAAGCACTGTTAAAACATCTGTATTTAATGTCGTCAACTCTTTGTAGAAAGACAAAGCAGAGTCTGTGGAGGGATCAGAAAGTCTAAACATCAGGAAAGTAAAAGTTTGTCAGGTGATGCTACAAAACACCAAGGTATAACTATATATAAGATCTGAAATGGGCGATGTCATCTTTTACTCCTGGACAAAGCCCACGGCATCCAGGCTGCAGAAATATGTAAAAACAGCTCGCCCGTTTTGATCAGCTCGCGCTCATTTACTTCCACATTCATCACTGTTCAAAATGAATCAGAAATGAAGACACATCATCTTCAAGTTATATCCCCTAGTGACACTGAATTATAGTTATTCTCTCACTGAGTGTGCATTTCCTGAATAATTCATGTGTAGTCTCACTCTGACTATCACCTTTTCACACTTGGAGTGACTTATTCACAATCACTGTGTTGTGTGTATTTCCTTAGTTAGTGTTACTCCATCCGTAACTAACAAACAGCAAAAGAGCATTCCACTTCTGACCTAAGCATGGATAAGGAGAGGTGGGGGCGGTGTGTCTGATCTCCAATCGTCATCATCTGCATCCCCAAGCTGTTCTTTCTCTGAGAGAGGCCTCTACTGGACAGGGAGGAAACTGCAGATCCTGAAAGAAAAAGGGCACAACAAGCTAGAAAAGTGGGAAAAGCACGAAAAAGAAAAACCAAACAAACCCAGTCTAATCTGCAGGCCGTGTCCGAGTTCAAATACTTGTTTTGAATTCCAGCTGCAGAAGATAAGGCAGTTTCCTCTACTCTTGGCCCAGATGAGTGTGGTAAAAAGCAAACTTACAAATCAGATGTCCTTGCAGAGCCTTAACTCCATCCTGTACATCCGATATGGACTGAAGCTGTCTGGTGAGGCTTGCTATGAACACCAGCTGCCTGATAATGTTGATGACCCACTCTTTCTGTGAGCCAGCACAGCCTGTGTGTGTGGAGGGATGTCGGGAAAAAAACAAAACAAAAAAACAATTAGCCTGAATTAGGACTAGTTGTCATCATTTTTTTTCACATAGCCACGGTTTTTTCTATGGTCTGTTTTTGGGCCATTAATGTAGTTTGGTAACAGCATTATGCTTAAAAATGTTCATCTTTTACTGTTACCTGTTGTGGATCACAAAGTTTAAAACTACTTAAAAACACACACAAACACAACAAAGTAACTCCACCATGTGTCTATCCGGTCTTTAAGTGATGACGTGATCAATCCTACTTCTGGGCCCAAACTACTCTGCGTTTAATAAGGCTGTTGTGTTTTTAACATGTTTTAATGCTTTGTAACTTGTTCTATTTAATCTCAACAAGCCCCTTACAAAAAGTAAGCGATCACTGTCGGCCTCTCTCAGTTTTTATTACAACTATTCATTTTAAAGCTCAGTTTTTAAAACCTTACCATGTAACTACAGCCCAGGCAATGCAGCAGCACATTAATGACTAACCTGTATGTGGATGGATTATCTCAGTTGTTCTCTTGACTGAAGTTTGGTCCGTTTACAGCATCCTGCCATGCCACTGCATTTGTCCCTAACCATCGGGAAGCTACGGTGGCCCTGAGAGGCCAAACGGACTGCAACTTCAGAAAACACTTGCAAAACATTAACAGTGCAGTGAATCCTGCTTGTTCCGTAATATTCAGGACTGCAAACCGAGCAGCATCACTGACTTTCAGCCTGTTGTGTTTGTGGATATATGACTGACTTTAATTATCCACAAAATCATCAGATTCTCTGTAAGATTAAGGTCGACTATCTGGCGTATAAAGTAAAGGCTTTAAAACAAAGTAAATGCTGAAAGTACAAACATCGCTAATGTCACATAACTTTGCCGGCATGTGGCCAACAGTAATGTTCTAATGTTCCTCATTATTAAACATTAGCACATAAATAAGTGACATATTATTCAGAACTTACTTTTGAAAGTTTACTCTTTGGCCACTCCACTTCTTTGAAGTGTCTCCCAGTCCCAGTGCACTTGTTAGCATGTTTTGGTTCGTGCAACTGGTGCGTCCGGTTATTGTCTCCCCAGAAACATTTCTGTTGTATTTTTTTCCTATTTCCGTTGTGTTGTGTGTGCTTTTGCAGCGTTTTTCTTTTTGCAGCATTTTTCTTTTTGCAAGTGTTTTTCTTTTTGCAGCATTTTTCTTTTTGCAAGTGTTTTTCTTTTTGCAGCATTTTTCTTTTTGCAAGTGTTTTCTGAAGTTGCAGTCCGTTTGGCCTCTCAGGGCCACCGTACCTTTGTTTGGCCTGCTAGAATGGTGCCCGGAGGCCACGCCCCCTCCCGTGACATCACGTTCCAAAGCCCTATAGACAATAACACCAAATTTAAAAGAAAGAAGAAGAAAAAAGAATGTTACTGTTACATTTTGTTATGACATCATTATGATGTCATAGTAGTGAATCTATAAGTAGGGGTAAGAATCCCAAACTTTCAGTCAGTTTATTTGCAACACTCAAGATTGCAGCATTCAAAGGTAAACCTGAGAAACATTTTAAAACAGTTGAACCTTTAACACAGTCACTTCATCAACACTCTAACATGTCTCAGAGTAAACACGGCAAAAGTCAACAAGCTTACGCTGGCTTTACTACAATGGACCACCAAAATCCAGAGCCAAATTCTGAAGAAACACATTTCCAGCTTCCACTCAAGAGGAAGCGAGGCCCGCATTATGCTGCACAGAATTGCAGAAGTCCC
This sequence comes from Astatotilapia calliptera, assembly GCF_964374335.1. Classification (NCBI taxonomy): domain Eukaryota; kingdom Metazoa; phylum Chordata; class Actinopteri; order Cichliformes; family Cichlidae; genus Astatotilapia; species Astatotilapia calliptera. The sequence goes on from NC_137441.1 coordinate 27,133,704, forward strand.
GACAGCTGCTCTCCACCAAGGAAAAAGAGACGAATCTGTGAAGAAAAAACTGTGTTGAAAAGACGATACAGTCAGATTTCAAAAGGCAGCAAAAACAACTCTGAGAGCTACTCTCCAGAGAGAAAGAGGATGAGAATAGACACTGAGAAAAAAGAAACAGCAGTGACTCCGAGCATCCAAAAAGGTTCTTCTTCAAGGACTATCCAACTCCAAGTTCAGAAAAAGAACAATATGAACTTGAGTGATACCAAAACCTCTCAAAACACACCAAAAGACAACAAGAGTCCAGAACAAGCAGCAGTGACACAGAGCATCCAGAAAAGTTATGCGCCAAGGACTTTCCAACAACTAGTTGAGAAAATGGACGTTACGACCTCGAGTGATACCATAACCTCTGAAAACACTCCAAAATACAACAAGAGGCCAGAACAAGCAGCAGTGACACAGAGCATCCAGAAAAGTTCTTTGTCAAGGAATATCCGACACGTAGTTGAGAAAATTAACGTTACGACCTCGAGTGATACCATAACCTCTGAAAACACTCCAAAATACAACAAGAGGCCAGAACAAGCAGCAGTGACACAGAGCATCCAGAAAAGTTCTTCGTCAAGGACTATCCAACACGTAGTTGAGAAAATGGACAATATGACCTTGAGTGATACCAAAACCTCTGAAAACACACTGAAAGACAACAAGAGGCCAGAACAAGCAGCAGTGACACAGAGCATCCAGAAAAGTTCTTCGTCAAGGACTATCCAACAACTAGTTGAGAAAATGGACAATATGACCTTGAGTGATACCAAAACCTCTGAAAACACACTGAAAGACAACAAGAGGCCAGAACAAGCAGCAGTGACACAGAGCATCCGAAAAAGTTTTCCGCCAAAGAATATCCAACACCTAGTTAAAACAATGAACGATATGACCTTGGGTGATACCAAAACATCTGAAAACACACTGAAAGACAACAAGAGGCCAGAACAATCAGTAGTGACACAGAGCATCCAAAAAAGTCCCTGGTCCAGGACTATCCGACTCCCAGGTCAGAAAACAAACGATACGGCCTTGAGCGATACCAACACCTGTGAAAACACACCGAAAAAGAAAGAGAGCCCAGAAGACCAGAGAGAAACAAACGTGTGGATCATTGGGTCCAGTTACATTAGACGAGCCAAGGGTGAAGCAAAAGAGATTTTCGGAGAAAATTTTGGACTTAATACCAAAGTCCAGTGGTTTGGCAAACGAGGAATGCGCTGGGGGGGAGTCCTTCCTTGTTTTTATAAGGAGCTATCCACACAGAGCCCACCTGACATACTGGTAATCCATGCTGGGGGCAATGATTTGGGACTCTTTTCTGCTTATGAACTTTCTTCTGTCATTGAGAAGGAATTGATGCAATTGCACACAGAGTTCCCCTCAATGACAATTGCATATTCATCCATCAATGAGCGTCAAGTGTGGATATATGGAAATCCAGGCGAAATCAATAAGGACAGGAAGACTGTGAATGCCAGCATTAGAAAGGCTGTCGACCGCTTCGATGGAGTGATTATTGAGCATCCGCACATCAGGTTTTTTGACAACTCCATTTTTTTACACAACGGAGTTCGTTTCTCCAAGAAAGGAAATGAACTGTTTCTGACAAGCATCCGCACGGCCATCCAGAAAAGTCTTCAGTCACGTCACTGAAAACTGACTTGAGACATTTCTTTCACAGTCCAGAAAACCATACGTTGTTCATTTTAGGCAATGTGAGCAACATATAGCTAACGTGTGCTCTCTTTTTTCTTTTCCTCTGCCTCTCACCCCCCAACCAGTCATGACAGATGGCTGCCCCTTTCTTAGCCTGGTTCTGTCAAAGGTTTCTCCCTTTTTATAAGGGAGTTTTTCCTTTCCACTGTTGCCCAGCGCTTGCTATTAAAGGAGATCATTCGATTGTTGGGGTTGATAGTTTAGAATCTAAACTAATAAACATAAAACATCAGGTGAGGGGTTCACATAGCATGGAGCACTACAAAAATTACAAATAAAAACATGTAATTGGTGGCAAATCAAAAATAAAATAAAAAAAATTGAAAAATATCTCTTACTGCTCTGTTTATTTCCTTAAATGAACACTTGTACTTTTTGTCATAGAAGAATAAGAATATTAATATAAATATGAACACCAAGGCGTTCCCAGGCCAGCCGAGAGATATAATCTCTCCAGCCTGTCTTGGGTCTGCCCCGGGGCCAAATGCCTGGTGGCACCCTTGCCTCCATGGGCACCTTAACTCATCACTTTTGGCGCAGAGAATGTATTTTATGAACTAATATTAGTAGGCTGAAGCCTTTTATTTGAGCTGTGATTGTTTTTGTTATTAAGATACATATTAATATGTTTTTTTAAGGATCAAGATGTGAGTTTGTTTTTCCAGCTTTGTTAACAGTTGTTTTTTCAGAGATCAGATGTCCTCACAGGACAACATATACAAAAATATGATTTTACAGAATATGATGCATTGGTGTGGATTAAACAGTGTAATAGTTTTGATATTTACCTTAAAGAGCAGTAACCTTAATCAATATTGCACAGATAGAGAAAATCAGCAAAGTTATTGGCTTTAGTTTTGATATTTTGCCAGTAAAACAGTTTTATGTCTCCTGAGGTCTTTTCATTGTTTTATTGTTTCTTTTGCTAAAGAAAAATATCCCTGCCATTCCTCATTGTTAGCTAATCATGAATCCATCACTGGATCACACCCAATTGCTAGCACAATAATCATGTTTAAGGTTGTGAGCTGGTGTCTGATTTGTGTTTTCGTTAAATTAAGGCATCATCTGCACAAATGAACCACTTCATCAGAAAACAGAAAACTAAGTGTCTGTCATGGTCCTGAGTCTGTGTTGCCTTATGCTTTTGTTCATTCCGAGTATGTATTCTGCTGTGATTTTGCCATTTGTTAGGTTTCTGTTCTTTACCTGCCTGCTCCCACTTCTGTGTTCCCTCTGTCTGTCCTCGGTGTTATTGTGTCTACTTATGAGTCCGCCTGTCAAGTTCAGTGCCCTGTCTGGTTCTCTGTCCTGTTTTATTCTGAAAGTTCATGTTTCATGTCAGTGTGTTCAGTTTTACCACTCCCCTGTCTCGTTAGCCTAATTTCTCCCAGCTGTGTCTCCCTCCTGTGGCCCATTCCCTGATTACTCCCCGTGTATTTAAGCCCTGTGTTTTCCTGTGCTCTCTGTTGCGTCGTCTGTTTAACTCCATGTCCGTCTGCATAATTCTGTGTAACCTGGTGTTCAGTCTGCGTCTCTCCGCCATCTTTCTTTGTGCATTTTGTTCCTCCTCCCGTGCGTGTTTGGTAGTGATGGGCAGATGAAGCTTCATGAAGCACTGAAGCTTTTCATCCAATTGGTTCACTCCAGTGCAAAGCTTCTTGAAGCTTCATTTGCTCTATTAGGACACCTACTGGACGTAAAAATATTAGTTGGCATGAATTTGAAGAGTGTGGCCTTTTGCACACAGCCTGTAAATGTCAACAACAAAAGGAGTGTGTAAAACATCTATATTGTATTGATGGCAGCATACTGTGTATATTTATACTGGCAGTATGGAAAATGATCATTTGGAAATGCTTAAAATGGAAATGATCATTTACTGTGAGGTGAGGTGTGGTTGGGGGTGTGGACAGTGGTTGTGCTTTTGTAACGTTGAGGTATGGACAGCTACACACTGAGGCTTTGAGCCTCAGTCCTGCCCACGTTTTATTCTGTAAAAACTAAATTTTCACTGCTTTTATGACCTTTTAGTGGGGAGAACATAGCTAGGATTTAATGATTTCACAAATCTTTTGAATCCTTTGTCCTCCACAATGCTAAATGGCTGGGAGTCCTCAATCACCATGCTAACCAGGTCTTCATCTATTGGAGATTGTTCTCCTGAGGAAAGACAATAAAGACAAAGCACAAATATAAATATCACACACGGAACGTATTACAGTTGTATAATATTGTTATATCATTTAGTAACATTACTGCATCCTATATTATCATTGCATTTGATGGCTCACCTTGTCTTGCTCCACAATTGGTGTTCCCCTTATTCTCATGCAAAGCTCTGTAGTGCCTAAGCATGGATGAGGTGTTGTTGTTATATCCCAGCTCCCTGGCACATAGCAAACACTTCACCTTGTACAAAAGTAAAGCCGCTTAACATAAATTGTATTGCACCATCATTATTATGAAAATACATCTTCTGTAGAAATTTACATACCTTGTTGGGAGGAATAAAATCAAAATGTTCCCACACAGGGGAGGACATCCTCCTCTTCTTAGCTGGCTCCATTCTCTCCTGACTTTCTCTCCTCACTCTCATAAACCTCCAAACTGTCTCCAAACTCTCACTAACCGCAACTCTCCATCAAACACCCACATTTTGAATGAAGTCTGAGGGGTTTATATCGCTGTCATATCTCGCGACAAAGTTCGAACCACTTCATGAACCAGTCACGTGGTACAGCCGGGCAGCGAGGCTTCGGACGTCATCATTTTCAGCTCTTCCCATAAATGAAGCAAGCCTCGATAGGCGCATCGCGGAAACGCCCCCTCAATTACTCGACACAAGCTTCGAAGCCTCGATACAGAACGTCACATCACTAGTGTTTGGTTTAAGTTGAGTTCTTTAGGTTTCCCCAGTTTAGGTTTGTTTGCTCCCCGCTCTGCTCCTCCTGTTTTTGTCACCTTATCACCTCTGTAAATAAACATTCACTCGCACCCCAGCCAGTGCCTGCATTTTGGATCCTTTTCTCAATTCACCACACGACTGCTGCGCAGCCGTGAAAGTGTCTGATGCTAAAATACCACATATGTTCCCTCCTATAACAAAAATTAAAAACTAAGGATTGTTTACAGTATGATATTTTTTATCAGATATGTTCCCATTAGTTTGTGTAGGAATTATTAAACTGCATAGTGACAACCAAAAAACTGGTTCACTCACACCTTAGACCGATGTTGGACAACATGCCTTCCTCTAATGTTAAGTCAGTCTTTGCATTTTTTCCAGGTAACTCCCACAGGCATGACATGATGATTAAAGCTTGGATGTGTAATCTGTCGTGTGTATTATGTGCTCTCCAGCAAGATAAATTCATGTTTTTTATATAGTTTAACAAAACTGTTTGCAACATAGGGTACAGAGGCCTGTTGATTCAAACAGGTTTGTTTAGATGCACCTTTTTTGAGTGCATGTTTTGTATGATAAGTTTTAATCTAAATAAACACTTTAATTAGTAGCTTTAAATAACAGTCATCATACCCTGCAGAATTAGAGACGGAGCAGCCGGGCTATGTAAAAAGCATCCAAAATGCCGAAAAAGATAAAAAGATTGCATACCTGGAAAGTAAGGTCGCTGACCTGGAACAATACTCCAGGATAAACGACGTCATCATCACTGGGCTCCATATTAAACCCCGGTCATACGCTCAGGCGGTGACCGCTGACAGCAACGAGGAACCTGGAGAGCTTGACATTAGCTCCACGGAACAACAGGTGGCTGCTTTCCTGCGGTCCAAAGGGATTGCCCTGGACTGTAACTCTGTCGAAGCATGCCACCCTCTTCCCAGGAGGAACGGCAACATACCGGCTATTATATTAAGGTTTGTAAATCGAAAGCACAAGATTACGCTGCTGAAACAAGGAAGAAAATTAAAAGGATCTAATGTCTTTATCAATGAACATCTAACCAAACACAACGCTGAAATAGCCAAAAAAGCGCGACACCTTAAGAAGCTGGGAAAAATCCAAGGCACTTGGACGACGAACTGCAAAATATTCATTAAACTAAACGGATCACCAGAGGAAGCCAAAGTTCTGACCATTAAAAATATGGCGGATCTCGAAAAATATCAGTGAGCAACACGATCTGGACGGCAAACAAGGTAACAGACAACCACACACTCACTTATGACACACACTGGAAGGAAGAACTCAGATACATCTGGAAGAATCAGCTGCATCAGTCAGACAGTTGCAGAATATGATCAATTGGAACTGAAAACATTTAACTATATGGATCACAATACACACGACTTGGAATATGAAATAGATCCAGACAACAACTTTTTCTCATCTAACAATAACAATTGCTGCTACTATACAAATAAAGACTACAATCAGAGGATTAAAACTGAGAATAAATGATCAATTATCCACTTTAACTGTAGAAGTCTCTATGCTAATTTTAGTCATATCAAAGAATATCTTAACCAGTTTTCACATCCATTTAGTGTCATTGCCTTATCAGAAACTTGGATCAATATGGAAAAAGGAACAGACTTTGAACTGGAGGGTTATGAATTCACATTTATAACTAGGCGAAACAAAGGAGGAGGAGGAGTGGCCTTGTATGTGGACAAATCCTTGAAATTTAATGTGGTGGAAAAGATGACGATGGTGATTGATAATGTACTAGAATGTATTACAGTTGAAATTTGTAAAGAAAAAAGTAAAAATGTAATCATTAGCTGTATATACAGAGCTCCAGGTAGTAGTATTGAGACATTTAAAGACTGGATAGAAGAAACATTTATTGAAATAGCTCGCAAAAAAGTTTTCATTTGTGGAGACTTCAATATTGATTTGCTAAACCCAAATAAACATAAAACCACTGAGGAATTTATAAACACAATGCACTGTATGAATCTATTCCCTAAAATTACTAGACCTACCAGGATTACATCACATTGTGCAACTCTCATAGACAACATTTTTGCAAATGACATTGAAAATAAGACTGTAAGTGGACTCCTGATTAACGACATAAGTGACCATCTTCCAATTTTTACAATCTATGATAGGAATTACAAGATCAATAAAATGGACAGTAAAAAAGAGTACAGACGAGTAAGAACAGAAGAAAGAATGAATGCATTTAAAAAAGATTTATTGAAGGAAAACTGGGGTGAAGTATATCAGGAACAGGACGTTAATAGTGCTTATAATAAATTCCTTAGAATATTTACATTACTGTACAATACCAACTGTCCAATAAAGCAATATAGTAGGAAACAGAAATATATGGACTGTCCATGGATAACAAAAGGTCTGCAAAATGCATGTATAAAGAAAAATGCTCTATACAGAGAGTTCTTAAGAACGAGAACTAAAGATGCTGAAATCAGATACAAAAGATATAAAAATAGGTTAACTAATATACTTAGATTTAGTAAAAAGGAATACTATAAGAAGCAATTAGATATAAATAGAAATAATAATAAAAGATTATGGGAAATCCTGAACAGTGTTATAAAATGTGGGACTGGACAAAAGAACTATCCCAAGTATTTCATTTGTAATGACCATGAAGAATACAATATGGATGTTGTGGCAAATAGTCTCAATGAATTCTTTGTAACTGCTGGACCAAATTTAGCAAGAACAATCACTCATCCTGGGAAAGCACAGGAAAAACCCGTTACACTGATTGACAGAAATCCATATTCTATGTTTCTCACAGCCGTTGATGAAAATGAAGTTCTTGAAATTGTCAAAAAATGTAAAAATCACAAATCTTTGGATTGTAATGATATTGATATGATAGTGGTTAAAAGAGTCATTGAGGCTATTATAAAACCATTTACATACATCTGTAATTTATCATTTCAAACTGGTCGATTTCCAGACAGAATGAAAATAGCAAAAGTTATACCTCTATACAAATCTGGAAACAAACACCATTTCACAAACTACAGGCCTGTCTCTTTACTACCTCAATTCTCAAAAGTTCTTGAAAAACTGTTTAAAAACAGACTGGAAAAATTTATAGATAAACATAAACTACTCACTGAGAGTCAGTACGGATTCAGATCAAGCAGATCAACATCATCGGCACTATTAGATTCAATAGAATACATCACAAATTCCATAGACAAAAAGCAATATGTGGCTGGGTTATTCATAGACTTGACAAAGGCATTTGACACTATAGATCATGATATATTAATAAGAAAACTGGAACGTTATGGTGTCAGAGGGGTAGTTTTAGATTGGGTCCGGAGTTATTTAAGTGACAGAAAGCAGTTTGTGAAAATAAATGGTGGTTGCTCCTTATGTATGGACATTGCTTGTGGTGTACCCCAAGGGTCAGTTTTGGGTCCAAAATTCTTCAACTTGTACATTAACGACATCTGTAAAGTGTCCAAAGTATTAAAAATGGTTCTCTTTGCTGACGATACAAACATTTTTTGCTCTGGTGATGATCTGCAGAATTTATTGGAGGATATGACTAATGAAATAAGTAAAGTGAAGTTCTGGCTTGATAAAAACAAATTATCATTAAATTTGAATAAATCTAAACTTATGTTATTTGGAAATAGTAGTTTAAATACAAATGCAAAGATTCAAATAAATGGTGTTGATATTGAAAGAGTCAGTGAAAATAAATTTCTGGGGGTAATAATAGATGAAAAACTTAACTGGAGAGCTCACGTAAGATATATTCATTCCAAAGTATCACGAAGCATTGCAGTACTAAACAAGGCAAAACAGGTATTCGACAGAACATCACTTCATATTCTCTACTGTTCACTGGTTTCACCATACTTAAGCTATTGTGCAGAGGTCTGGGGCAATAACTATAAAACCACATTACATTCACTTTTTACTCTTCAAAAGAAAGCAATTCGAATCATCCACAATGCAGGTTATAGGGAACATACAAACTCACTATTTTTGCAGTCTGAAATATTGAAAATTGACGATATAGTGAAATTCCAAACAGCACAAATTCTATTCAAAGCAAAAAATAAAGAACTGCCAGGTAATATTCAGAGTATGTTTTTTTTGAAAGAAGGAAGTTATAATTTAAGGGGTTTTTGTAACTTCAAAACAATGAAGGTACGTACTACAAGAAAAGGCTTTTGTGTTTCTGTTCAAGGAGTGAAACTATGGAACAAACTGAATATGGAATTAAAGCAATGTCCAAACATAAAACTGTTCAAAAAGAGTTATAAAAATATGATCTTCTCGATCTATAAAGAAAAGGAAAATATTTAAATTAAGTGAATGTCTCTATTTAAAAACAAACAAACAAAAAATTCATGATGTGATATTATAGTATATAGTATATCAGAAATCTGTTCACTATTTTTATTACAAATTATATCAGTAAGGAAGCTGACTAAATATTCACTGATAATTTATGGGACAGGGGTGGGATTAAATAAGTGTATACTTCTTCCCACTCCCTTTCAACATGTAAATTAATCAGAATGTTTTTTTGTATGTAATTTGTATAGTATATTTTTTTTCTCTCATTTCTTTTCTAAATGTACTTGTATATTGTTCACATGTTGAAATAAATTACCAATCAATCAATCAATCAATCAATCAATCAATCAATCAATCAATCAATAAGGGGGCGTGTTCGCAGTCATGTCCAGAGACGCTCCACCACGAGTTACTACTGAGCAGACTCTGGCTCCAAAAGTGGAACATGGCAGCGCCCACAAGCGGGATATTTTGGCTTCATTTTCGCAGAATGGGAGGAAGTGCTGTCAGCATCCAGTCTGGTAATAGAAATGGTTCTAATCTTTACAGTTTCTCAGATTGTAGTTTCTCAGGCAGCTTGTTAACATAATCAGCCCTTCACCTTCTTACCAGAATCATACAGTCTAAAACCTGCACGCCTCATCTGGGTAAGAAAGATGAAGTCATTGTGGAAGGACCTAGAACCTCCATTCCTTCTATCAGTGATTTAATGAAAAGACCTCTGTGTCTATGAGAAAGTCTATTTTATGAATTTGGGCCATACTTTGCCTAAGAAAAGGAGTATGCTCACTGGCTGACATGCAAGCTGTTTCACAGTCATAGCCGTCCTCTTGTCACTGTGGGTTGTTTTGTTTTTTTTAAATCCAAGATAGCAACGGTGACAACATTTGTCTTAAACACTCGTGATCAGACTTCATCAACCAATCATGGTAGTCTTCAGCATCTTTTAAATTGTCTGTGGTCCAAGTATGGTCACTTCTGGCTCTCCTCAGTGTCACCTCACCTCTTCATTTGTGTGCAGGACGGCCAGTAGCTGGTCCTGCGGGGAGAGCAGAGCGCCTTCTTTCTGCAGAGAGAGACGAGGCAGGAGGCCACATTTCTGGTAGTAACGCTGAGCTGCCTGCTCACACAGCCACGACACAGAGCAGGAGTTGGCCTCACTGGGATGCAGAGCAATGACCGGCGATTAAACAGAAATTAAAAACAACAACAACAACAACAACAAAAAAAAAACACTATACCAATCAGATTGGGATTTATTTTTATGTACTGCTCAAACTTAAAACTTTTCACCGACCTTTGTGGAACTGGGATCAGGAAGACGTCTTCCTGAACCCGGACCCTCATTCTGATTGGTGGAGGAAGTGACGTGGGCATAGGAGCAACCAAAGTTTGAGTTGGAGGCTAGAGTAAACAAAATAAAACATTCAAGCACTGTTAAAACATCTGTATTTAATGTCGTCAACTCTTTGTAGAAAGACAAAGCAGAGTCTGTGGAGGGATCAGAAAGTCTAAACATCAGGAAAGTAAAAGTTTGTCAGGTGATGCTACAAAACACAAAGGTATAACTATATATAAGATCCGAAATGGGCGATGTCATCTTTTACTCGTGGACAAAGCCCACGGCATCCAGGCTGCAGAAATATGTAAAAACAGCTCGCCCGTTTTGATCAGCTCGCGCTCATTTACTTCCACATTCATCACTGTTCAAAATGAATCAGAAATGAAGACACATCATCTTCAAGTTATATCCCCTAGTGACACTGAATTATAGTTATTCTCTCACTGAGTGTGCATTTCCTGAATAATTCATGTGTAGTCTCACTCTGACTATCACCTTTTCACACTTGGAGTGACTTATTCACAATCACTGTGTTGTGTGTATTTCCTTAGTTAGTGTTACTCCATCCGTAACTAACAAACAGCAAAAGAGCATTCCACTTCTGACCTAAGCATGGATAAGGAGAGGTGGGGGCGGTGTGTCTGATCTCCAATCGTCATCATCTGCATCCCCAAGCTGTTCTTTCTCTGAGAGAGGCCTCTACTGGACAGGGAGGAAACTGCAGATCCTGAAAGAAAAAGGGCACAACAAGCTAGAAAAGTGGGAAAAGCACGAAAAAGAAAAACCAAACAAACCCAGTCTAATCTGCAGGCCGTGTCCGAGTTCAAATACTTGTTTTGAATTCCAGCTGCAGAAGATAAGGCAGTTTCCTCTACTCTTGGCCCAGATGAGTGTGGTAAAAAGCAAACTTACAAATCAGATGTCCTTGCAGAGCCTTAACTCCATCCTGTACATCCGATATGGACTGAAGCTGTCTGGTGAGGCTTGCTATGAACACCAGCTGCCTGATAATGTTGATGACCCACTCTTTCTGTGAGCCAGCACAGCCTGTGTGTGTGGAGGGATGTCGGAAAAAAACAAAACAAAAAAACAATTAGCCTGAATTAGGACTAGTTGTCATCATTTTTTTTCACATAGCCACGGTTTTTTCTATGGTCTGTTTTTGGGCCATTAATGTAGTTTGGTAACAGCATTATGCTTAAAAATGTTCATCTTTTACTGTTACCTGTTGTGGATCACAAAGTTTAAAACTACTTAAAAACACACACAAACACAACAAAGTAACTCCACCATGTGTCTATCCGGTCTTTAAGTGATGACGTGATCAATCCTACTTCTGGGCCCAAACTACTCTGCGTTTAATAAGGCTGTTGTGTTTTTAACATGTTTTAATGCTTTGTAACTTGTTCTATTTAATCTCAACAAGCCCCTTACAAAAAGTAAGCGATCACTGTCGGCCTCTCTCAGTTTTTATTACAACTATTCATTTTAAAGCTCAGTTTTTAAAACCTTACCATGTAACTACAGCCCAGGCAATGCAGCAGCACATTAATGACTAACCTGTATGTGGATGGATTATCTCAGTTGTTCTCTTGACTGAAGTTTGGTCCGTTTACAGCATCCTGCCATGCCACTGCATTTGTCCCTAACCATCGGGAACCCTCACCTTAATTCTTATCCAGTGGAAAAAAGTTCCCCTTCATCACTGTGTTAATGTTATGCTAACATAGCTGTTTCGCTAGTCACATAGCACATCACTATATACCAGCTAGCCAAACTTCAGTAACCCTACAAACATCACTGCTGCTTACTTTCCTGTCTTCATGTATGTCAGAAGTGATAGCAGAGCTGTGCCTTTTAATTTGTTTTAGAAATCCCTCAGTCAGAACCTGGTATATTATATTTAGACGGAAACTAGTGAGCTAACTCTCTGCTAACTTCTAACTTCAGACAGATTTTTAACTCTCAGTGATCATTTGACTTTGGGACCTGCAGTGTAGTTTGGGTCCAGACACGCTAATGACCAGACTTAAAGACCAAATTTCGGGTCACTTTTGCTGGTCCCAAGCCCCAATAAAGAAGCTAGCTTGAAGCTTGACATAAAAAACAATAATTGCTAAGAAAAGTGTAATTTGTAGTTCTAAATATATTCTAAATGCATTTAGATCGTTTTTACTCACTTTATGTCTCTTCCACGATGTTAAGTCTCTCTCCTATGTTGGTTACAATTACATAAGCACTTAGCAGGACAGTGGAAAAACCCAGGGCCACAGTGATACTGAGAATTCCACGGTGTTCACTGTCTTCAGCAACCTTACGAGGGCCGGTTGAACGGCTACAGTCTTATCATACACGTGCAGTGTTCCTACAAGCCATAAGGTTACCTTGAGTGAGGAAGATGATGATTGAATGTCCGTCTGAGTCCATAGGTTGAGGTGCAAGCACATTTCTCCCATTCTCCACAGAGGGCAGTGGCGCATAGGTGTGACGTCACTAACACTTAAGTTGCCTTAGAGTGATAGCAGAAAATTGTGAGCGTTACACTTGTATGCGGCTTGACGTAGGCACACATTGGCAGGGATGTGGTTGGAACGGCTGACTAGATAAGGCCTGGTGTCCAGCTAATGAAAAAGAGCCGAAAATTGGGGTGCGGCTGCGCAGGTGTGCACTTTAAATATAGCACTTTTGCCCTGTCATTCCGGGCCGCCGAGTGGCTCATGGGAACGTGACAGGCCCTATGGCAGAGATTGAGGACAGAGGGCAGTGGTTCGAATCCCATGCGGACCATATGTTGGGGACACAAAAAAAAAAAAAAAAAAAAAAAAAAATCCCTGGCTCTGAAATTCACTTGCTACGCTTGCTAGAAGCCTACAGGCGAGCCTACAGAATGGGCTCTCTCTGCCTTTTTTTTTACCCCTGTCTCAAAATCTCTTCCATCAATCAATATTGGTTGTTATGGTTGCTATGGACGCCAAACACACCATGCATTGTCGCTTTCTCAATCTCTTCTTCATGTCCGAACAAACGCTCAATTTTGCCTTCATTAACACAAATTATACATCAAAATGTAGGTATTTTTCTTGCCTTTCACAAAATGGCACTGTCATTATTGTAGGAGTTGCCGTTTTCTCGCAAATGGCCTTGAAGCAACACAGTTAAAAAATGTCCACATTCAAAGTCTATGGAGACTTGAATGAAAATGACAGCTGAAATTCTGTAACAGAGGCGTTTTCAACTCCTCATATCTCCTAGATGTATTTTTCTTTAGAGACCTGAAAACCGCCTTGATTTTTTTTTCCTTTTTTATTAAAGCCTGCTGATTGTTACAGTGAAAGAATGATGTCGACAGTCCATGTACTTTTGGAGTTACAGAACATTTTGTAAGACGAAGAAACGGCAGTTTTCACCTCTCAGTTGTGGTAAACGCTTGAAATATATTATAGGGCAGGCCGCGGCGTAGAGAACGCGCTTTGGGAGCGAGAGACCCAGGTTGAAATCTAGCCAGTGGCAGTATCTAATATCGTTCCCTAATTCACTTTATAATTACAAATTCTCAACACTTGAACATTCCCACGTGTGTTCTGATCAAAACAGTGCAAGAATGAGCTCTTTAGCTTTTGATTTACAACTTATCCACATTTCTTTGCGGACACTCCTGCATGTCACAAATACATTGCACAAAGCGCATCTGTGGCTGTGTACCATTCGTGGTGCGTTGGCTCCCTCTACTGGTACGCGCCTCATTCAAATGTCGCCACACATTTAAAATTGCAGGGTGTCTTTACACTGTCATAGCTCCTAGATAGATTTCTTCAGAGCTGAAAATCGCTGTGATTATTCACCATAGCCTGCTTTGTCTTACAGTGAAAGAACGATGTCAACGTATAGCATCGTTGGTTACTTTAATTATGTTTGTTTTTTTAAATCAAATCCTACAAAACAGGACCATTGTGACACAAAACCTCTCACACACTAACACAAACTCTTTATACAGATACAGAGCTTTACATGTATAAATAAGGCAGACAAAAATGCATAAAACACAAGCTATCCACAGACTGTCGGTGGACGCCATGTCACTTTATTTTGTTTTTATCTTGTTTCTTTTTGGTGTAGCCTCATTAAACAAAATGTTTATAAAAATGACCACTTTTATTATGAATTATTAGGAAATTAATAATTCATTATTAATTATTTATTATGAACACACCTGCCACCCTCAAGTAGAGGTGGCAGAGAGGAGGCACTTGGAGTTTCGGTCGAGAAAGTGTCCGTGTGACTGAGTCCTGTCCCAGCTCTGCTTCAAGGTCTGTCGGTCCAGCTTGTTGAGGGTCTGAGAGCAAAGACGGATATCCTGGACCAGCTCTGACAAACTGTCCAGGTCTTGACTCTCCCAGGGGCCAGAGACCTGACAACATGCAGGTTAAGCAACAAAGAATCATTTTATTTCATATCCATAATTTCCATTTTCCCCCCTATAAATATTTGACATCCAAATGTAGCCTGTTAGCTAGCGTTCAGCAATGTTTTCTGCTCCATAAAATGGAAAATTAATTCACAGCTAATCTTTTTTTTTAAATCTTTAAACCACACTTCTATATTGTAATGTCTGTGTGTGTAATCATCATGTAACACCTCTGTGCATACATACTAAATGTTCAAACTTAGAAATGCGTCAAAAGGAAACGCACTGATAGCAAGAAAGAAACTGTTGCCAAGTACAACTTTGCACAGGTGATAAAAACATCAAAGAAATCCAAATTGTGAAACGGTGAATCTAAGAATAGCTTTAGAAAAAATAAGGAACTCCATGGAGTATCTCCAAGTTCAGACATACCTTCGAGGTTTAGAAGTGTCAGTGGTCGACGGGCCTCTCTGACAGACGCCAGGATGTTGTGAAGTCCCACTGATGTAACAGACGGATTTCCTGACAGATTCAGACTCACCAGTGTGGGACACGACGAGAGGCACCTGTGAAATAATAAGAAAAAGTCCAACAGGCCAGTAAAGAGTGACAATTTAAACAAAGGCAAAGCCCCACTAACATGAGTAATAACTGAGCCGTAGAAATGACGCCCTCACACACACACACACACACACCTCGCCAAGGTAGCTACACTGCTGTCTGTCAGCCCATTTGCAGCCAGGCTGAGGTGGGTCAGAGAGCACTCGTCCTGCAAAAACACAAAAGTCTTAACCTGATTGCACAATTATATCTTTCGACAATAAATGACATTGCATGATTTTTGCGTGCACACCTGTGACAGGACTTTGGCGAGGTGTTCCAGTGCCGGGTAATCAGCAGGCCCTCTGCAGACAGCTGACAGGTCCACGTGTGGGAGGCAGTGGAGGGGCAGAGTCTTTAACACCAGCTCAAAGCCGGTGGAGCCCAGGGGATTGAGGGACAGGCACACTGCTTTCAAATGGCCTGTGCCTGAACGTTCAGAAGATGTAAAGTTAGTTGCAGTTTTGCTTATGGGTGGGAGTTCAGTGAAGCTTAAGGCTTCAGTCAGCTGCTTGTTAGAGAGTCACCTGTGAGCGCGCTGGCTAGCAGCAGTCGATGCTGCTGAAGGAAATGAGCAGTGAGACCTGCAGAGACCGCTTGGCTAGCACAGGGCAGCAGGACAGCAGACAGGACAGAGACTCAGACACGCCGTCCCCCAGTGGGTTCATACTGAGGTCCAGCTCCTCCAGGCACTTTGAGTGGAAACGAGCAGAAAAAGCAAATGATCACGAGAGCCAATTCTCTCTGACAGATATCATTGATATGAATCAGGTTAGCTTGTTATTAAGATCTAAGGTAGTTATTAAGACCAGAGGTACTTAAATACAGGTTAGATGGTAAACCTGGAGCTGCCACTATTGGCTAGCTGAGGCCCTTACCGGGAATGCAGGTGCACTCTGTCCCTTTAAAGCATTTACAGCCTTCTCCAGGCCGTCCCCTGTAATGCAGTTGGCAGAAATGTCCAGCAGCTGCAGACGAGGCATGGTGAGCGTTGTGGCAATCAGCTCAGGGAGAAGGTCGTCAGACATACGGTTTCCAGAAATTCGCAGCTCCGTGAGGCTGGCCTGAAGTTTTAGGGCACGGAGGAGCGGGCTGAGGGAAGAGGCGGCCAAACCGAGACATTTGGAGTCCTGACACGGAGGAACCCCGGTCCCGAACCTCACATAGCCGGGAGACACGCTTGTTCTCATCTACAGGTAGAAAGAGATGGTACTTCATAACAGAATACAAGAATGCACATGTGTCCGTTTTATAATGCATTTCCTCTGTGTTGCTCACCCACTGCTAGACTTTGACAGGCCTTCTTGTATCGCTCAGCGAGAGGAGGGAGATCCCCACGAGCAAACGTCAGCCAGAACCCACAACACAAACCCATCAGTTATCCTGCACTGGTGCGGGAAAGTGAAGCCAAGGATTCAATCCCAAAAACTGTGATTCCTTCAGTGTCTTCTGGAAGCTGGCTCCAAAAGCAAGTCAGCATCCAGTCTGGTAATAGAAATGGTTCTAATCTTTACAGTTTCTCAGATTGTAGTTTCTCAGGCAGCTTGTTAACATAATCAGCCCTTCACCTTCTTACCAGAATCATACAGTCTAAAACCTGCACGCCTCATCTGGGTAAGAAAGATGAAGTCATTGTGGAAGGACCTAGAACCTCCATTCCTTCTATCAGTGATTTAATGAAAAGACCTCTGTGTCTATGAGAAAGTCTATTTTATGAATTTGGGCCATACTTTGCCTAAGAAAAGGAGTATGCTCACTGGCTGACATGCAAGCTGTTTCACAGTCATAGCCGTCCTCTTGTCACTGTGGGTTGTTTTGTTTTTTTTAAATCCAAGATAGCAACGGTGACAACATTTGTCTTAAACACTCGTGATCAGACTTCATCAACCAATCATGGTAGTCTTCAGCATCTTTTAAATTGTCTGTGGTCCAAGTATGGTCACTTCTGGCTCTCCTCAGTGTCACCTCACCTCTTCATTTGTGTGCAGGACGGCCAGTAGCTGGTCCTGCGGGGAGAGCAGAGCGCCTTCTTTCTGCAGAGAGAGACGAGGCAGGAGGCCACATTTCTGGTAGTAACGCTGAGCTGCCTGCTCACACAGCCACGACACAGAGCAGGAGTTGGCCTCACTGGGATGCAGAGCAATGACCGGCGATTAAACAGAAATTAAAAACAACAACAACAACAACAACAACAACAAAAAAACACTATACCAATCAGATTGGGATTTATTTTTATGTACTGCTCAAACTTAAAACTTTTCACCGACCTTTGTGGAACTGGGATCAGGAAGACGTCTTCCTGAACCCGGACCCTCATTCTGATTGGTGGAGGAAGTGACGTGGGCATAGGAGCAACCAAAGTTTGAGTTGGAGGCTAGAGTAAACAAAATAAAACATTCAAGCACTGTTAAAACATCTGTATTTAATGTCGTCAACTCTTTGTAGAAAGACAAAGCAGAGTCTGTGGAGGGATCAGAAAGTCTAAACATCAGGAAAGTAAAAGTTTGTCAGGTGATGCTACAAAACACCAAGGTATAACTATATATAAGATCCGAAATGGGCGATGTCATCTTTTACTCCTGGACAAAGCCCACGGCATCCAGGCTGCAGAAATATGTAAAAACAGCTCGCCCGTTTTGATCAGCTCGCGCTCATTTACTTCCACATTCATCACTGTTCAAAATGAATCAGAAATGAAGACACATCATCTTCAAGTTATATCCCCTAGTGACACTGAATTATAGTTATTCTCTCACTGAGTGTGCATTTCCTGAATAATTCATGTGTAGTCTCACTCTGACTATCACCTTTTCACACTTGGAGTGACTTATTCACAATCACTGTGTTGTGTGTATTTCCTTAGTTAGTGTTACTCCATCCGTAACTAACAAACAGCAAAAGAGCATTCCACTTCTGACCTAAGCATGGATAAGGAGAGGTGGGGGCGGTGTGTCTGATCTCCAATCGTCATCATCTGCATCCCCAAGCTGTTCTTTCTCTGAGAGAGGCCTCTACTGGACAGGGAGGAAACTGCAGATCCTGAAAGAAAAAGGGCACAACAAGCTAGAAAAGTGGGAAAAGCACGAAAAAGAAAAACCAAACAAACCCAGTCTAATCTGCAGGCCGTATCCGAGTTCAAATACTTGTTTTAAATTCCAGCTGCAGAAGATAAGGCAGTTTCCTCTACTCTTGGCCCAGATGAGTGTGGTAAAAAGCAAACTTACAAATCAGATGTCCTTGCAGAGCCTTAACTCCATCCTGTACATCCGATATGGACTGAAGCTGTCTGGTGAGGCTTGCTATGAACACCAGCTGCCTGATAATGTTGATGACCCACTCTTTCTGTGAGCCAGCACAGCCTGTGTGTGTGGAGGGATGTCGGGAAAAAAACAAAACAAAAAAACAATTAGCCTGAATTAGGACTAGTTGTCATCATTTTTTTTCACATAGCCACGGTTTTTTCTATGGTCTGTTTTTGGGCCATTAATGTAGTTTGGTAACAGCATTATGCTTAAAAATGTTCATCTTTTACTGTTACCTGTTGTGGATCACAAAGTTTAAAACTACTTAAAAACACACACAAACACAACAAAGTAACTCCACCATGTGTCTATCCGGTCTTTAAGTGATGACGTGATCAATCCTACTTCTGGGCCCAAACTACTCTGCGTTTAATAAGGCTGTTGTGTTTTTAACATGTTTTAATGCTTTGTAACTTGTTCTATTTAATCTCAACAAGCCCCTTACAAAAAGTAAGCGATCACTGTCGGCCTCTCTCAGTTTTTATTACAACTATTCATTTTAAAGCTCAGTTTTTAAAACCTTACCATGTAACTACAGCCCAGGCAATGCAGCAGCACATTAATGACTAACCTGTATGTGGATGGATTATCTCAGTTGTTCTCTTGACTGAAGTTTGGTCCGTTTACAGCATCCTGCCATGCCACTGCATTTGTCCCTAACCATCGGGAACCCTCACCTTAATTCTTATCCAGTGGAAAAAAGTTCCCCTTCATCACTGTGTTAATGTTATGCTAACATAGCTGTTTCGCTAGTCACATAGCACATCACTATATACCAGCTAGCCAAACTTCAGTAACCCTACAAACATCACTGCTGCTTACTTTCCTGTCTTCATGTATGTCAGAAGTGATAGCAGAGCTGTGCCTTTTAATTTGTTTTAGAAATCCCTCAGTCAGAACCTGGTATATTATATTTAGACGGAAACTAGTGAGCTAACTCTCTGCTAACTTCTAACTTCAGACAGATTTTTAACTCTCAGTGATCATTTGACTTTGGGACCTGCAGTGTAGTTTGGGTCCAGACACGCTAATGACCAGACTTAAAGACCAAATTTCGGGTCACTTTTGCTGGTCCCAAGCCCCAATAAAGAAGCTAGCTTGAAGCTTGACATAAAAAACAATAATTGCTAAGAAAAGTGTAATTTGTAGTTCTAAATATATTCTAAATGCATTTAGATCGTTTTTACTCACTTTATGTCTCTTCCACGATGTTACGTCTCTCTCCTATGTTGGTTACAATTACATAAGCACTTAGCAGGACAGTGGAAAAACCCAGGGCCACAGTGATACTGAGAATTCCACGGTGTTCACTGTCTTCAGCAACCTTACGAGGGCCGGTTGAACGGCTACAGTCTTATCATACACGTGCAGTGTTCCTACAAGCCATAAGGTTACCTTGAGTGAGGAAGATGATGATTGAATGTCCGTCTGAGTCCATAGGTTGAGGTGCAAGCACATTTCTCCCATTCTCCACAGAGGGCAGTGGCGCATAGGTGTGACGTCACTAACACTTAAGTTGCCTTAGAGTGATAGCAGAAAATTGTGAGCGTTACACTTGTATGCGGCTTGACGTAGGCACACATTGGCAGGGATGTGGTTGGAACGGCTGACTAGATAAGGCCTGGTGTCCAGCTAATGAAAAAGAGCCGAAAATTGGGGTGCGGCTGCGCAGGTGTGCACTTTAAATATAGCACTTTTGCCCTGTCATTCCGGGCCGCCGAGTGGCTCATGGGAACGTGACAGGCCCTATGGCAGAGATTGAGGACAGAGGGCAGTGGTTCGAATCCCATGCGGACCATATGTTGGGGACACAAAAAAAAAAAAAAAAAAAAAAAAAAAATCCCTGGCTCTGAAATTCACTTGCTACGCTTGCTAGAAGCCTACAGGCGAGCCTACAGAATGGGCTCTCTCTGCCTTTTTTTTTTTTTTTTTTACCCCTGTCTCAAAATCTCTTCCATCAATCAATATTGGTTGTTATGGTTGCTATGGACGCCAAACACACCATGCATTGTCGCTTTCTCAATCTCTTCTTCATGTCCGAACAAACGCTCAATTTTGCCTTCATTAACACAAATTATACATCAAAATGTAGGTATTTTTCTTGCCTTTAACAAAATGGCACTGTCATTATTGTAGGAGTTGCCGTTTTCTCGCAAATGGCCTCGAAACAACACAGTTAAAAAATGTCCACATTCAAAGTCTATGGAGACTTGAGTGAAAATGACAGCTGAAATTCTGTAACAGAGGCGTTTTCAACTCCTCATATCTCCTAGATGTATTTTTCTTTAGAGACCTGAAAACCGCCTTGATTTTTTTTTTCCTTTTTTATTAAAGCCTGCTGATTGTTACAGTGAAAGAATGATGTCGACAGTCCGTGTACTTTTGGAGTTACAGAACATTTTGTAAGACGAAGAAACGGCAGTTTTCACCTCTCAGTTGTGGTAAACGCTTGAAATATATTATAGGGCAGGCCGCGGCGTAGAGAACGCGCTTTGGGAGCGAGAGACCCAGGTTGAAATCTAGCCAGTGGCAGTATCTAATATCGTTCCCTAATTCACTTTATAATTACAAATTCTCAACACTTGAACATTCCCACGTGTGTTCTGATCAAAACAGTGCAAGAATGAGCTCTTTAGCTTTTGATTTACAACTTATCCACATTTCTTTGCGGACACTCCTGCATGTCACAAATACATTGCACAAAGCGCATCTGTGGCTGTGTACCATTCCTGGTGCGTTGGCTCCCTCTACTGGTACGCGCCTCATTCAAATGTCGCCACACATTTAAAATTGCAGGGTGTCTTTACACTGTCATAGCTCCTAGATAGATTTCTTCAGAGCTGAAAATCGCTGTGATTATTCACCATAGCCTGCTTTGTCTTACAGTGAAAGAACGATGTCAACGTATAGCATCGTTGGTTACTTTAATTATGTTTGTTTTTTTTAAATCAAATCCTACAAAACAGGACCATTGTGACACAAAACCTCTCACACACTAACACAAACTCTTTATACAGATACAGAGCTTTACATGTATAAATAAGGCAGACAAAAATGCATAAAACACAAGCTATCCACAGACTGTCGGTGGACACCATGTCACTTTATTTTGTTTTTATCTTGTTTCTTTTTGGTGTAGCCTCATTAAACAAAATGTTTATAAAAATGACCACTTTTATTATGAATTATTAGGAAATTAATAATTCATTATTAATTATTTATTATGAACACACCTGCCACCCTCAAGTAGAGGTGGCAGAGAGGAGGCACTTGGAGTTTCGGTCGAGAAAGTGTCCGTGTGACTGAGTCCTGTCCCAGCTCTGCTTCAAGGTCTGTCGGTCCAGCTTGTTGAGGGTCTGAGAGCAAAGACGGATATCCTGGACCAGCTCTGACAAACTGTCCAGGTCTTGACTCTCCCAGGGGCCAGAGACCTGACAACCTGCAGGTTAAGCAACAAAGAATCATTTTATTTCATATCCATAATTTCCATTTTCCCCCCTATAAATATTTGACATCCAAATGTAGCCTGTTAGCTAGCGTTCAGCAATGTTTTCTGCTCCATAAAATGGAAAATTAATTCACAGCTAATCTTTTTTTTTAAATCTTTAAACCACACTTCTATATTGTAATGTCTGTGTGTGTAATCATCATGTAACACCTCTGTGCATACATACTAAATGTTCAAACTTAGAAATGCGTCAAAAGGAAACGCACTGATAGCAAGAAAGAAACTGTTGCCAAGTACAACTTTGCACAGGTGATAAAAACATCAAAGAAATCCAAATTGTGAAACGGTGAATCTAAGAATAGCTTTAGAAAAAAAAAGGAACTCCATGGAGTATCTCCAAGTTCAGACATACCTTCGAGGTTTAGAAGTGTCAGTGGTCGACGGGCCTCTCTGACAGACGCCAGGATGTTGTGAAGTCCCACTGATGTAACAGACGGATTTCCTGACAGATTCAGACTCACCAGTGTGGGACACGACGAGAGGCACCTGTGAAATAATAAGAAAAAGTCCAACAGGCCAGTAAAGAGTGACAATTTAAACAAAGGCAAAGCCCCACTAACATGAGTAATAACTGAGCTGTAGAAATGACGCCCTCACACACACACACACACACACACCTCGCCAAGGTAGCTACACTGCTGTCTGTCAGCCCATTTGCAGCCAGGCTGAGGTGGGTCAGAGAGCACTCGTCCTGCAAAAACACAAAAGTCTTAACCTGATTGCACAATTATATCTTTCGACAATAAATGACATTGCATGATTTTTGCGTGCACACCTGTGACAGGACTTTGGCGAGGTGTTCCAGTGCCGGGTAATCAGCAGGCCCTCTGCAGACAGCTGACAGGTCCACGTGTGGGAGGCAGTGGAGGGGCAGAGTCTTTAACACCAGCTCAAAGCCGGTGGAGCCCAGGGGATTGAGGGACAGGCACACTGCTTTCAAATGGCCTGTGCCTGAACGTTCAGAAGATGTAAAGTTAGTTGCAGTTTTGCTTATGGGTGGGAGTTCAGTGAAGCTTAAGGCTTCAGTCAGCTGCTTGTTAGAGAGTCACCTGTGAGCGCGCTGGCTAGCAGCAGTCGATGCTGCTGAAGGAAATGAGCAGTGAGACCTGCAGAGACCGCTTGGCTAACACAGGGCAGCAGGACAGCAGACAGGACAGAGACTCAGACACGCCGTCCCCCAGTGGGTTCATACTGAGGTCCAGCTCCTCCAGGCACTTTGAGTGGAAACGAGCAGAAAAAGCAAATGATCACGAGAGCCAATTCTCTCTGACAGATATCATTGATATGAATCAGGTTAGCTTGTTATTAAGATCTAAGGTAGTTATTAAGACCAGAGGTACTTAAATACAGGTTAGATGGTAAACCTGGAGCTGCCACTATTGGCTAGCTGAGGCCCTTACCGGGAATGCAGGTGCACTCTGTCCCTTTAAAGCATTTACAGCCTTCTCCAGGCCGTCCCCTGTAATGCAGTTGGCAGAAATGTCCAGCAGCTGCAGACGAGGCATGGTGAGCGTTGTGGCAATCAGCTCAGGGAGAAGGTCGTCAGACATACGGTTTCCAGAAATTCGCAGCTCCGTGAGGCTGGCCTGAAGTTTTAGGGCACGGAGGAGCGGGCTGAGGGAAGAGGCGGCCAAACCGAGACATTTGGAGTCCTGACACGGAGGAACCCCGGTCCCGAACCTCACATAGCCGGGAGACACGCTTGTTCTCATCTACAGGTAGAAAGAGATGGTACTTCATAACAGAATACAAGAATGCACATGTGTCCGTTTTATAATGCATTTCCTCTGTGTTGCTCACCCACTGCTAGACTTTGACAGGCCTTCTTGTATCGCTCAGGGAGAGGAGGGAGATCCCCACGAGCAAACGTCAGCCAGAACCCACAACACAAACCCATCAGTTATCCTGCACTGGTGCGGGAAAGTGAAGCCAAGGATTCAATCCCAAAAACTGTGATTCCTTCAGTGTCTTCTGGAAGCTGGCTCCAAAAGCAAGTCAGCATCCAGTCTGGTAATAGAAATGGTTCTAATCTTTACAGTTTCTCAGATTGTAGTTTCTCAGGCAGCTTGTTAACATAATCAGCCCTTCACCTTCTTACCAGAATCATACAGTCTAAAACCTGCACGCCTCATCTGGGTAAGAAAGATGAAGTCATTGTGGAAGGACCTAGAACCTCCATTCCTTCTATCAGTGATTTAATGAAAAGACCTCTGTGTCTATGAGAAAGTCTATTTTATGAATTTGGGCCATACTTTGCCTAAGAAAAGGAGTATGCTCACTGGCTGACATGCAAGCTGTTTCACAGTCATAGCCGTCCTCTTGTCACTGTGGGTTGTTTTGTTTTTTTTAAATCCAAGATAGCAACGGTGACAACATTTGTCTTAAACACTCGTGATCAGACTTCATCAACCAATCATGGTAGTCTTCAGCATCTTTTAAATTGTCTGTGGTCCAAGTATGGTCACTTCTGGCTCTCCTCAGTGTCACCTCACCTCTTCATTTGTGTGCAGGACGGCCAGTAGCTGGTCCTGCGGGGAGAGCAGAGCGCCTTCTTTCTGCAGAGAGAGACGAGGCAGGAGGCCACATTTCTGGTAGTAACGCTGAGCTGCCTGCTCACACAGCCACGACACAGAGCAGGAGTTGGCCTCACTGGGATGCAGAGCAATGACCGGCGATTAAACAGAAATTAAAAACAACAACAACAACAACAACAAAAAAACACTATACCAATCAGATTGGGATTTATTTTTATGTACTGCTCAAACTTAAAACTTTTCACCGACCTTTGTGGAACTGGGATCAGGAAGACGTCTTCCTGAACCCGGACCCTCATTCTGATTGGTGGAGGAAGTGACGTGGGCATAGGAGCAACCAAAGTTTGAGTTGGAGGCTAGAGTAAACAAAATAAAACATTCAAGCACTGTTAAAACATCTGTATTTAATGTCGTCAACTCTTTGTAGAAAGACAAAGCAGAGTCTGTGGAGGGATCAGAAAGTCTAAACATCAGGAAAGTAAAAGTTTGTCAGGTGATGCTACAAAACACCAAGGTATAACTATATATAAGATCCGAAATGGGCGATGTCATCTTTTACTCCTGGACAAAGCCCACGGCATCCAGGCTGCAGAAATATGTAAAAACAGCTCGCCCGTTTTGATCAGCTCGCGCTCATTTACTTCCACATTCATCACTGTTCAAAATGAATCAGAAATGAAGACACATCATCTTCAAGTTATATCCCCTAGTGACACTGAATTATAGTTATTCTCTCACTGAGTGTGCATTTCCTGAATAATTCATGTGTAGTCTCACTCTGACTATCACCTTTTCACACTTGGAGTGACTTATTCACAATCACTGTGTTGTGTGTATTTCCTTAGTTAGTGTTACTCCATCCGTAACTAACAAACAGCAAAAGAGCATTCCACTTCTGACCTAAGCATGGATAAGGAGAGGTGGGGGCGGTGTGTCTGATCTCCAATCGTCATCATCTGCATCCCCAAGCTGTTCTTTCTCTGAGAGAGGCCTCTACTGGACAGGGAGGAAACTGCAGATCCTGAAAGAAAAAGGGCACAACAAGCTAGAAAAGTGGGAAAAGCACGAAAAAGAAAAACCAAACAAACCCAGTCTAATCTGCAGGCCGTGTCCGAGTTCAAATACTTGTTTTGAATTCCAGCTGCAGAAGATAAGGCAGTTTCCTCTACTCTTGGCCCAGATGAGTGTGGTAAAAAGCAAACTTACAAATCAGATGTCCTTGCAGAGCCTTAACTCCATCCTGTACATCCGATATGGACTGAAGCTGTCTGGTGAGGCTTGCTATGAACACCAGCTGCCTGATAATGTTGATGACCCACTCTTTCTGTGAGCCAGCACAGCCTGTGTGTGTGGAGGGATGTCGGGAAAAAAACAAAACAAAAAAACAATTAGCCTGAATTAGGACTAGTTGTCATCATTTTTTTTCACATAGCCACGGTTTTTTCTATGGTCTGTTTTTGGGCCATTAATGTAGTTTGGTAACAGCATTATGCTTAAAAATGTTCATCTTTTACTGTTACCTGTTGTGGATCACAAAGTTTAAAACTACTTAAAAACACACACAAACACAACAAAGTAACTCCACCATGTGTCTATCCGGTCTTTAAGTGATGACGTGATCAATCCTACTTCTGGGCCCAAACTACTCTGCGTTTAATAAGGCTGTTGTGTTTTTAACATGTTTTAATGCTTTGTAACTTGTTCTATTTAATCTCAACAAGCCCCTTACAAAAAGTAAGTGATCACTGTCGGCCTCTCTCAGTTTTTATTACAACTATTCATTTTAAAGCTCAGTTTTTAAAACCTTACCATGTAACTACAGCCCAGGCAATGCAGCAGCACATTAATGACTAACCTGTATGTGGATGGATTATCTCAGTTGTTCTCTTGACTGAAGTTTGGTCCGTTTACAGCATCCTGCCATGCCACTGCATTTTTCCCTAACCATCGGGAAGCTACGGTGGCCCTGAGAGGCCAAACGGACTGCAACTTCAGAAAACACTTGCAAAACATTAACAGTGCAGTGAATCCTGCTTGTTCCGTAATATTCAGGACTGCAAACCGAGCAGCATCACTGACTTTCAGCCTGTTGTGTTTGTGGATATATGACTGACTTTAATTATCCACAAAATCATCAGATTCTCTGTAAGATTAAGGTCGACTATCTGGCGTATAAAGTAAAGGCTTTAAAACAAAGTAAATGCTGAAAGTACAAACATCGCTAATGTCACATAACTTTGCCGGCATGTGGCCAACAGTAATGTTCTAATGTTCCTCATTATTAAACATTAGCACATAAATAAGTGACATATTATTCAGAACTTACTTTTGAAAGTTTACTCTTTGGCCACTCCACTTCTTTGAAGTGTCTCCCAGTCCCAGTGCACTTGTTAGCATGTTTTGGTTCGTGCAACTGGTGCGTCCGGTTATTGTCTCCCCAGAAACATTTCTGTTGTATTTTTTTCCTATTTCCGTTGTGTTGTGTGTGCTTTTGCAGCGTTTTTCTTTTTGCAGCATTTTTCTTTTTGCAAGTGTTTTTCTTTTTGCAGCATTTTTCTTTTTGCAAGTGTTTTTCTTTTTGCAGCATTTTTCCTTTTGCAAGTGTTTTCTGAAGTTGCAGTCCGTTTGGCCTCTCAGGGCCACCGTACCTTTGTTTGGCCTGCTAGAATGGTGCCCGGAGGCCACGCCCCCTCCCGTGACATCACGTTCCAAAGCCCTATAGACAATAACACCAAATTTAAAAGAAAGAAGAAGAAAAAAGAATGTTACTGTTACATTTTGTTATGACATCATTATGATGTCATAGTAGTGAATCTATAAGTAGGGGTAAGAATCCCAAACTTTCAGTCAGTTTATTTGCAACACTCAAGATTGCAGCATTCAAAGGTAAACCTGAGAAACATTTTAAAACAGTTGAACCTTTAACACAGTCACTTCATCAACACTCTAACATGTCTCAGAGTAAACACGGCAAAAGTCAACAAGCTTACGCTGGCTTTACTACAATGGACCACCAAAATCCAGAGCCAAATTCTGAAGAAACACATTTCCAGCTTCCACTCAAGAGGAAGCGAGGCCCGCATTATGCTGCACAGAATTGCAGAAGTCCCGACAGCTGCTCTCCACCAAGGAAAAAGAGACGAATCTGTGAAGAAAAAACTGTGTTGAAAAGACGATACAGTCAGATTTCAAAAGGCAGCAAAAACAACTCTGAGAGCTACTCTCCAGAGAGAAAGAGGATGAGAATAGACACTGAGAAAAAAGAAACAGCAGTGACTCCGAGCATCCAAAAAGGTTCTTCTTCAAGGACTATCCAACTCCAAGTTCAGAAAAAGAACAATATGAACTTGAGTGATACCAAAACCTCTCAAAACACACCAAAAGACAACAAGAGTCCAGAACAAGCAGCAGTGACACAGAGCATCCAGAAAAGTTATGCACCAAGGACTTTCCAACAACTAGTTGAGAAAATGGACGTTACGACCTCGAGTGATACCATAACCTCTGAAAACACTCCAAAATACAACAAGAGGCCAGAACAAGCAGCAGTGACACAGAGCATCCAGAAAAGTTCTTCGTCAAGGACTATCCAACACGTAGTTGAGAAAATGGACGTTACGACCTCGAGTGATACCATAACCTCTGAAAACACTCCAAAATACAACAAGAGGCCAGAACAAGCAGCAGTGACACAGAGCATCCAGAAAAGTTCTTTGTCAAGGAATATCCGACACGTAGTTGAGAAAATTAACGTTACGACCTCGAGTGATACCATAACCTCTGAAAACACTCCAAAATACAACAAGAGGCCAGAACAAGCAGCAGTGACACAGAGCATCCAGAAAAGTTATGCGCCAAGGACTTTCCAACAACTAGTTGAGAAAATGGACGTTACGACCTCGAGTGATACCATAACCTCTGAAAACACTCCAAAATACAACAAGAGGCCAGAACAAGCAGCAGTGACACAGAGCATCCAGAAAAGTTATGCGCCAAGGACTTTCCAACAACTAGTTGAGAAAATGGACGTTACGACCTCGAGTGATACCATAACCTCTGAAAACACTCCAAAATACAACAAGAGGCCAGAACAAGCAGCAGTGACACAGAGCATCCAGAAAAGTTCTTCGTCAAGGACTATCCAACAACTAGTTGAGAAAATGGACAATATGACCTTGAGTGATACCAAAACCTCTGAAAACACACTGAAAGACAACAAGAGGCCAGAACAAGCAGCAGTGACACAGAGCATCCGAAAAAGTTTTCCGCCAAAGAATATCCAACACCTAGTTAAAACAATGAACGATATGACCTTGGGTGATACCAAAACATCTGAAAACACACTGAAAGACAACAAGAGGCCAGAACAATCAGTAGTGACACAGAGCATCCAAAAAAGTCCCTGGTCCAGGACTATCCGACTCCCAGGTCAGAAAACAAACGATACGGCCTTGAGCGATACCAACACCTGTGAAAACACACCGAAAAAGAAAGAGAGCCCAGAAGACCAGAGAGAAACAAACGTGTGGATCATTGGGTCCAGTTACATTAGACGAGCCAAGGGTGAAGCAAAAGAGATTTTCGGAGAAAATTTCGGACTTAATACCAAAGTCCAGTGGTTTGGCAAACGAGGAATGCGCTGGGGGGGAGTCCTTCCTTGTTTTTATAAGGAGCTATCCACACAGAGCCCACCTGACATACTGGTAATCCATGCTGGGGGCAATGATTTGGGACTCTTTTCTGCTTATGAACTTTCTTCTGTCATTGAGAAGGAATTGATGCAATTGCACACAGAGTTCCCCTCAATGACAATTGCATATTCATCCATCAATGAGCGTCAAGTGTGGATATATGGAAATCCAGGCGAAATCAATAAGGACAGGAAGACTGTGAATGCCAGCATTAGAAAGGCTGTCGACCGCTTCGATGGAGTGATTATTGAGCATCCGCACATCAGGTTTTTTGACAACTCCATTTTTTTACACAACGGAGTTCGTTTCTCCAAGAAAGGAAATGAACTGTTTCTGACAAGCATCCGCACGGCCATCCAGAAAAGTCTTCAGTCACGTCACTGAAAACTGACTTGAGACATTTCTTTCACAGTCCAGAAAACCATACGTTGTTCATTTTAGGCAATGTGAGCAACATATAGCTAACGTGTGCTCTCTTTTTTCTTTTCCTCTGCCTCTCACCCCCCAACCAGTCATGACAGATGGCTGCCCCTTTCTTAGCCTGGTTCTGTCAAAGGTTTCTCCCTTTTTATAAGGGAGTTTTTCCTTTCCACCGTTGCCCAGCGCTTGCTATTAAAGGAGATCATTCGATTGTTGGGGTTGATAGTTTAGAATCTAAACTAAACTAATAAACATAAAACATCAGGTGAGGGGTTCACATAGCATGGAGCACTACAAAAATTACAAATAAAAACATGTAATTGGTGGCAAATCAAAAATAAAATAAAAAAAATTGAAAAATATCTCTTACTGCTCTGTTTATTTCCTTAAATGAACACTTGTACTTTTTGTCATAGAAGAATAAGAATATTAATATAAATATGAACACCAAGGCGTTCCCAGGCCAGCCGAGAGATATAATCTCTCCAGCCTGTCTTGGGTCTGCCCCGGGGCCAAATGCCTGGTGGCACCCTTGCCTCCATGGGCACCTTAACTCATCACTTTTGGCGCAGAGAATGTATTTTATGAACTAATATTAGTAGGCTGAAGCCTTTTATTTGAGCTGTGATTGTTTTTGTTATTAAGATACATATTAATATGTTTTTTTAAGGATCAAGATGTGGGTTTGTTTTTCCAGCTTTGTTAACAGTTGTTTTTTCAGAGATCAGATGTCCTCACAGGACAACATATACAAAAATATGATTTTACAGAATATGATGCATTGGTGTGGATTAAACAGTGTAATAGTTTTGATATTTACCTTAAAGAGCAGTAACCTTAATCAATATTGCACAGATAGAGAAAATCAGCAAAGTTATTGGCTTTAGTTTTGATATTTTGCCAGTAAAACAGTTTTATGTCTCCTGAGGTCTTTTCATTGTTTTATTGTTTCTTTTGCTAAAGAAAAATATCCCTGCCATTCCTCATTGTTAGCTAATCATGAATCCATCACTGGATCACACCCAATTGCTAGCACAATAATCATGTTTAAGGTTGTGAGCTGGTGTCTGATTTGTGTTTTCGTTAAATTAAGGCATCATCTGCACAAATGAACCACTTCATCAGAAAACAGAAAACTAAGTGTCTGTCATGGTCCTGAGTCTGTGTTGCCTTATGCTTTTGTTCATTCCGAGTATGTATTCTGCTGTGATTTTGCCATTTGTTAGGTTTCTGTTCTTTACCTGCCTGCTCCCACTTCTGTGTTCCCTCTGTCTGTCCTCGGTGTTATTGTGTCTACTTATGAGTCCGCCTGTCAAGTTCAGTGCCCTGTCTGGTTCTCTGTCCTGTTTTATTCTGAAAGTTCATGTTTCATGTCAGTGTGTTCAGTTTTACCACTCCCCTGTCTCGTTAGCCTAATTTCTCCCAGCTGTGTCTCCCTCCTGTGGCCCATTCCCTGATTACTCCCCGTGTATTTAAGCCCTGTGTTTTCCTGTGCTCTCTGTTGCGTCGTCTGTTTAACTCCATGTCCGTCTGCATAATTCTGTGTAACCTGGTGTTCAGTCTGCGTCTCTCCGCCATCTTTCTTTGTGCATTTTGTTCCTCCTCCCGTGCGTGTTTGGTAGTGATGGGCAGATGAAGCTTCATGAAGCACTGAAGCTTTTCATCCAATTGGTTCACTCCAGTGCAAAGCTTCTTGAAGCTTCATTTGCTCTATTAGGACACCTACTGGACGTAAAAATATTAGTTGGCATGAATTTGAAGAGTGTGGCCTTTTGCACACAGCCTGTAAATGTCAACAACAAAAGGAGTGTGTAAAACATCTATATTGTATTGATGGCAGCATACTGTGTATATTTATACTGGCAGTATGGAAAATGATCATTTGGAAATGCTTAAAATGGAAATGATCATTTACTGTGAGGTGAGGTGTGGTTGGGGGTGTGGACAGTGGTTGTGCTTTTGTAACGTTGAGGTATGGACAGCTACACACTGAGGCTTTGAGCCTCAGTCCTGCCCACGTTTTATTCTGTAAAAACTAAATTTTCACTGCTTTTATGACCTTTTAGTGGGGAGAACATAGCTAGGATTTAATGATTTCACAAATCTTTTGAATCCTTTGTCCTCCACAATGCTAAATGGCTGGGAGTCCTCAATCACCATGCTAACCAGGTCTTCATCTATTGGAGATTGTTCTCCTGAGGAAAGACAATAAAGACAAAGCACAAATATAAATATCACACACGGAACGTATTACAGTTGTATAATATTGTTATATCATTTAGTAACATTACTGCATCCTATATTATCATTGCATTTGATGGCTCACCTGGTCTTGCTCCACAATTGGGGTTCCCCTTATTCTCATGCAAAGCTCTGTAGTGCCTAAGCATGGATGAGGTGTTGTTGTTATATCCCAGCTCCCTGGCACATAGCAAACACTTCACCTTGTACAAAAGTAAAGCCGCTTAACATAAATTGTATTGCACCATCATTATTATGAAAATACATCTTCTGTAGAAATTTACATACCTTGTTGGGAGGAATAAAATCAAAATGTTCCCACACAGGGGAGGACATCCTCCTCTTCTTAGCTGGCTCCATTCTCTCCTGACTTTCTCTCCTCACTCTCATAAACCTCCAAACTGTCTCCAAACTCTCACTAACCGCAACTCTCCATCAAACACCTACATTTTGAATGAAGTCTGAGGGGTTTATATCGCTGTCATATCTCGCGACAAAGTTCGAACCACTTCATGAACCAGTCACGTGGTACAGCCGGGCAGCGAGGCTTCGGACGTCATCATTTTCAGCTCTTCCCATAAATGAAGCAAGCCTCGATACGCGCATCGCGGAAACGCCCCCTCAATTACTCGACACAAGCTTCGAAGCCTCGATACAGAACGTCACATCACTAGTGTTTGGTTTAAGTTGAGTTCTTTAAGTTTCCCCAGTTTAGGTTTGTTTGCTCCCCGCTCTGCTCCTCCTGTTTTTGTCACCTTATCACCTCTGTAAATAAACATTCACTCGCACCCCAGCCAGTGCCTGCATTTTGGATCCTTTTCTCAATTCACCACACGACTGCTGCGCAGCCGTGAAAGTGTCTGATGCTAAAATACCACATATGTTCCCTCCTATTGTAACGGAGCGGAAAGGCTGATTTTATTCCCACAGTGTCGTTTTTTAAAGGAAGGAAACCTTCCTCCAAACGGACAGAGCAGTGGAGCCGCCAAGGGAAAGCACACGATTAAAAAACTGTAGAATTAAAATATAATTTATTATATTTAAATAATTAAAAATGTAAGATAAATTAAAACAACCTTGGCCAAGGGATAACACAATAAAAATCAATAAAACACAACATTAAAAGTCCAGTGGGATCCACCACAGCATAAAAGTCCCAGGGAGTTAAGAAATCCAGCGGAGTCCTCTCTTTCCTTTCCGCATTCGCGTCTTGATATGCTAGAGAAAGGGAGGAGCGGCAGTCACTATTCTTCCGGCAGTTTTTATTCAATAAAAGGGGATAAGTCGAAGACTTACCCCGGGTGGGCAGAGCTCTCAACTCCGCCCGCCGCTTCTTTAAAACTGCAAGGCCACACAGCCGTCCCGTGCCTTCCGCTGGTGCTGTCTCCGCTCTCCCCGCTGGTACTGTCACTCTCTGCACTGGTGCCCTGTGCGCTGGTCCTCCGTGCGCTGGTGCTGTCCGTCCTCAGCGCGCTGGTGCCTCTGCGCGCTGGTCCTCCATTAGCCAACTCTAGCCACCTTATATGTCACTCTGTAAATTATCTTAAAGCCTCACGTCAGGCCTCTCAGGCCCCATCTCTTAAGCCTCCGTGTCACTCCAGGCTCTCGTCGGTTCCCGTGACACTCATGGGTGCCTTCATGCTTCAGTCCTCTCTTGCCTCTCGGTCGAACCCCTTCCTTTGGTCTGCCAGGCCCTCTTATTGGCCTCTCTGGGATCTCTCGCAGGTGTGATCAGTTTATCAGGTAGGGGCGGAGTCTTTCCAGGACAAGTCATCAAATAAATACCATTAAAACATGCAGTAAAACTCATAAAAATAAACCAATGTACAATATTAAAATATTAAAAAGGTAAAACGCAGCAAAACATGCATAGTAGAAAAACTTAGATGACTTGTCCCTTTCCACCCCGTGACACTATAACAAAAATTAAAAACTAAGGATTGTTTACAGTATGATATTTTTTATCAGATATGTTCCCATTAGTTTGTGTAGGAATTATTAAACTGCATAGTGACAACCAAAAAACTGGTTCACTCACACCTTAGACCGATGTTGGACAACATGCCTTCCTCTAATGTTAAGTCAGTCTTTGCATTTTTTCCAGGTAACTCCCACAGGCATGACATGATGATTAAAGCTTGGATGTGTAATCTGTCGTGTGTATTATGTGCTCTCCAGCAAGATAAATTCATGTTTTTTATATAGTTTAACAAAACTGTTTGCAACATAGGGTACAGAGGCCTGTTGATTCAAACAGGTTTGTTTAGATGCACCTTTTTTGAGTGCATGTTTTGTATGATAAGTTTTAATCTAAATAAACACTTTAATTAGTAGCTTTAAATAACAGTCATCATACCCTGCAGAATTAGAGACGGAGCAGCCGGGCTATGTAAAAAGCATCCAAAATGCCGAAAAAGATAAAAAGATTGCATACCTGGAAAGTAAGGTCGCTGACCTGGAACAATACTCCAGGATAAACGACGTCATCATCACTGGGCTCCATATTAAACCCCGGTCATACGCTCAGGCGGTGACCGCTGACAGCAACGAGGAACCTGGAGAGCTTGACATTAGCTCCACGGAACAACAGGTGGCTGCTTTCCTGCGGTCCAAAGGGATTGCCCTGGACTGTAACTCTGTCGAAGCATGCCACCCTCTTCCCAGGAGGAACGGCAACATACCGGCTATTATATTAAGGTTTGTAAATCGAAAGCACAAGATTACGCTGCTGAAACAAGGAAGAAAATTAAAAGGATCTAATGTCTTTATCAATGAACATCTAAC
The DNA here is from genome assembly GCF_964374335.1 of Astatotilapia calliptera. Classification (NCBI taxonomy): domain Eukaryota; kingdom Metazoa; phylum Chordata; class Actinopteri; order Cichliformes; family Cichlidae; genus Astatotilapia; species Astatotilapia calliptera. Next base: position 27,168,556 of record NC_137441.1, read on the forward strand.
CAAACACAACGCTGAAATAGCCAAAAAAGCGCGACACCTTAAGAAGCTGGGAAAAATCCAAGGCACTTGGACGACGAACTGCAAAATATTCATTAAACTAAACGGATCACCAGAGGAAGCCAAAGTTCTGACCATTAAAAATATGGCGGATCTCGAAAAATATCAGTGAGCAACACGATCTGGACGGCAAACAAGGTAACAGACAACCACACACTCACTTATGACACACACTGGAAGGAAGAACTCAGATACATCTGGAAGAATCAGCTGCATCAGTCAGACAGTTGCAGAATATGATCAATTGGAACTGAAAACATTTAACTATATGGATCACAATACACACGACTTGGAATATGAAATAGATCCAGACAACAACTTTTTCTCATCTAACAATAACAATTGCTGCTACTATACAAATAAAGACTACAATCAGAGGATTAAAACTGAGAATAAATGATCAATTATCCACTTTAACTGTAGAAGTCTCTATGCTAATTTTAGTCATATCAAAGAATATCTTAACCAGTTTTCACATCCATTTAGTGTCATTGCCTTATCAGAAACTTGGATCAATATGGAAAAAGGAACAGACTTTGAACTGGAGGGTTATGAATTCACATTTATAACTAGGCGAAACAAAGGAGGAGGAGGAGTGGCCTTGTATGTGGACAAATCCTTGAAATTTAATGTGGTGGAAAAGATGACGATGGTGATTGATAATGTACTAGAATGTATTACAGTTGAAATTTGTAAAGAAAAAAGTAAAAATGTAATCATTAGCTGTATATACAGAGCTCCAGGTAGTAGTATTGAGACATTTAAAGACTGGATAGAAGAAACATTTATTGAAATAGCTCGCAAAAAAGTTTTCATTTGTGGAGACTTCAATATTGATTTGCTAAACCCAAATAAACATAAAACCACTGAGGAATTTATAAACACAATGCACTGTATGAATCTATTCCCTAAAATTACTAGACCTACCAGGATTACATCACATTGTGCAACTCTCATAGACAACATTTTTGCAAATGACATTGAAAATAAGACTGTAAGTAGACTCCTGATTAACGACATAAGTGACCATCTTCCAATTTTTACAATCTATGATAGGAATTACAAGATCAATAAAATGGACAGTAAAAAAGAGTACAGACGAGTAAGAACAGAAGAAAGAATGAATGCATTTAAAAAAGATTTATTGAAGGAAAACTGGGGTGAAGTATATCAGGAACAGGACGTTAATAGTGCTTATAATAAATTCCTTAGAATATTTACATTACTGTACAATACCAACTGTCCAATAAAGCAATATAGTAGGAAACAGAAATATATGGACTGTCCATGGATAACAAAAGGTCTGCAAAATGCATGTATAAAGAAAAATGCTCTATACAGAGAGTTCTTAAGGACGAGAACTAAAGATGCTGAAATCAGATACAAAAGATATAAAAATAGGTTAACTAATATACTTAGATTTCGTAAAAAGGAATACTATAAGAAGCAATTAGATATAAATAGAAATAATAATAAAAGATTATGGGAAATCCTGAACAGTGTTATAAAATGTGGGACTGGACAAAAGAACTATCCCAAGTATTTCATTTGTAATGACCATGAAGAATACAATATGGATGTTGTGGCAAATAGTCTCAATGAATTCTTTGTAACTGCTGGACCAAATTTAGCAAGAACAATCACTCATCCTGGGAAAGCACAGGAAAAACCCGTTACACTGATTGACAGAAATCCATATTCTATGTTTCTCACAGCCGTTGATTGACGAGAGGCACCTGTGAAATAATAAGAAAAAGTCCAACAGGCCAGTAAAGAGTGACAATTTAAACAAAGGCAAAGCCCCACTAACATGAGTAATAACTGAGCCGTAGAAATGACGCCCTCACACACACACACACACCTCGCCAAGGTAGCTACACTGCTGTCTGTCAGCCCATTTGCAGCCAGGCTGAGGTGGGTCAGAGAGCACTCGTCCTGCAAAAACACAAAAGTCTTAACCTGATTGCACAATTATATCTTTCGACAATAAATGACATTGCATGATTTTTGCGTGCACACCTGTGACAGGACTTTGGCGAGGTGTTCCAGTGCCGGGTAATCAGCAGGCCCTCTGCAGACAGCTGACAGGTCCACGTGTGGGAGGCAGTGGAGGGGCAGAGTCTTTAACACCAGCTCAAAGTCGGTGGAGCCCAGGGGATTGAGGGACAGGCACACTGCTTTCAAATGGCCTGTGCCTGAACGTTCAGAAGATGTAAAGTTAGTTGCAGTTTTGCTTATGGGTGGGAGTTCAGTGAAGCTTAAGGCTTCAGTCAGCTGCTTGTTAGAGAGTCACCTGTGAGCGCGCTGGCTAGCAGCAGTCGATGCTGCTGAAGGAAATGAGCAGTGAGACCTGCAGAGACCGCTTGGCTAGCACAGGGCAGCAGGACAGCAGACAGGACAGAGACTCAGACACGCCGTCCCCCAGTGGGTTCATACTGAGGTCCAGCTCCTCCAGGCACTTTGAGTGGAAACGAGCAGAAAAAGCAAATGATCACGAGAGCCAATTCTCTCTGACAGATATCATTGATATGAATCAGGTTAGCTTGTTATTAAGATCTAAGGTAGTTATTAAGACCAGAGGTACTTAAATACAGGTTAGATGGTAAACCTGGAGCTGCCACTATTGGCTAGCTGAGGCCCTTACCGGGAATGCAGGTGCACTCTGTCCCTTTAAAGCATTTACAGCCTTCTCCAGGCCGTCCCCTGTAATGCAGTTGGCAGAAATGTCCAGCAGCTGCAGACGAGGCATGGTGAGCGTTGTGGCAATCAGCTCAGGGAGAAGGTCGTCAGACATACGGTTTCCAGAAATTCGCAGCTCCGTGAGGCTGGCCTGAAGTTTTAGGGCACGGAGGAGCGGGCTGAGGGAAGAGGCAGCCAAACCGAGACACTTGGAGTCCTGACACGGAGGAACCCCGGTCCCGAACCTCACATAGCCGGGAGACACGCTTGTTCTCATCTACAGGTAGAAAGAGATGGTACTTCATAACAGAATACAAGAATGCACATGTGTCCGTTTTATAATGCATTTCCTCTGTGTTGTTCACCCACTGCTAGACTTTGACAGGCCTTCTTGTATTGCTCAGGGAGAGGAGGGAGATCCCCACGAGCAAACGTCAGCCAGAACCCACAACACAAACCCATCAGTTATCCTGCACTGGTGCGGGAAAGTGAAGCCAAGGATTCAATCCCAAAAACTGTGATTCCTTCAGTGTCTTCTGGAAGCTGGCTCCAAAAGCAAGTCAGCATCCAGTCTGGTAATAGAAATGGTTCTAATCTTTACAGTTTCTCAGATTGTAGTTTCTCAGGCAGCTTGTTAACATAATCAGCCCTTCACCTTCTTACCAGAATCATACAGTCTAAAACCTGCACGCCTCATCTGGGTAAGAAAGATGAAGTCATTGTGGAAGGACCTAGAACCTCCATTCCTTCTATCAGTGATTTAATGAAAAGACCTCTGTGTCTATGAGAAAGTCTATTTTATGAATTTGGGCCATACTTTGCCTAAGAAAAGGAGTATGCTCACTGGCTGACATGCAAGCTGTTTCACAGTCATAGCCGTCCTCTTGTCACTGTGGGTTGTTTTGTTTTTTTTAAATCCAAGATAGCAACGGTGACAACATTTGTCTTAAACACTCGTGATCAGACTTCATCAACCAATCATGGTAGTCTTCAGCATCTTTTAAATTGTCTGTGGTCCAAGTATGGTCACTTCTGGCTCTCCTCAGTGTCACCTCACCTCTTCATTTGTGTGCAGGACGGCCAGTAGCTGGTCCTGCGGGGAGAGCAGAGCGCCTTCTTTCTGCAGAGAGAGACGAGGCAGGAGGCCACATTTCTGGTAGTAACGCTGAGCTGCCTGCTCACACAGCCACGACACAGAGCAGGAGTTGGCCTCACTGGGATGCAGAGCAATGACCGGCGATTAAACAGAAATTAAAAACAACAACAACAACAACAACAAAAAAACACTATACCAATCAGATTGGGATTTATTTTTATGTACTGCTCAAACTTAAAACTTTTCACCGACCTTTGTGGAACTGGGATCAGGAAGACGTCTTCCTGAACCCGGACCCTCATTCTGATTGGTGGAGGAAGTGACGTGGGCATAGGAGCAACCAAAGTTTGAGTTGGAGGCTAGAGTAAACAAAATAAAACATTCAAGCACTGTTAAAACATCTGTATTTAATGTCGTCAACTCTTTGTAGAAAGACAAAGCAGAGTCTGTGGAGGGATCAGAAAGTCTAAACATCAGGAAAGTAAAAGTTTGTCAGGTGATGCTACAAAACACCAAGGTATAACTATATATAAGATCCGAAATGGGCGATGTCATCTTTTACTCCTGGACAAAGCCCACGGCATCCAGGCTGCAGAAATATGTAAAAACAGCTCGCCCGTTTTGATCAGCTCGCGCTCATTTACTTCCACATTCATCACTGTTCAAAATGAATCAGAAATGAAGACACATCATCTTCAAGTTATATCCCCTAGTGACACTGAATTATAGTTATTCTCTCACTGAGTGTGCATTTCCTGAATAATTCATGTGTAGTCTCACTCTGACTATCACCTTTTCACACTTGGAGTGACTTATTCACAATCACTGTGTTGTGTGTATTTCCTTAGTTAGTGTTACTCCATCCGTAACTAACAAACAGCAAAAGAGCATTCCACTTCTGACCTAAGCATGGATAAGGAGAGGTGGGGGCGGTGTGTCTGATCTCCAATCGTCATCATCTGCATCCCCAAGCTGTTCTTTCTCTGAGAGAGGCCTCTACTGGACAGGGAGGAAACTGCAGATCCTGAAAGAAAAAGGGCACAACAAGCTAGAAAAGTGGGAAAAGCACAAAAAAGAAAAACCAAACAAACCCAGTCTAATCTGCAGGCCGTGTCCGAGTTCAAATACTTGTTTTGAATTCCAGCTGCAGAAGATAAGGCAGTTTCCTCTACTCTTGGCCCAGATGAGTGTGGTAAAAAGCAAACTTACAAATCAGATGTCCTTGCAGAGCCTTAACTCCATCCTGTACATCCGATATGGACTGAAGCTGTCTGGTGAGGCTTGCTATGAACACCAGCTGCCTGATAATGTTGATGACCCACTCTTTCTGTGAGCCAGCACAGCCTGTGTGTGTGGAGGGATGTCGGGAAAAAAACAAAACAAAAAAACAATTAGCCTGAATTAGGACTAGTTGTCATCATTTTTTTTCACATAGCCACGGTTTTTTCTATGGTCTGTTTTTGGGCCATTAATGTAGTTTGGTAACAGCATTATGCTTAAAAATGTTCATCTTTTACTGTTACCTGTTGTGGATCACAAAGTTTAAAACTACTTAAAAACACACACAAACACAACAAAGTAACTCCACCATGTGTCTATCCGGTCTTTAAGTGATGACGTGATCAATCCTACTTCTGGGCCCAAACTACTCTGCGTTTAATAAGGCTGTTGTGTTTTTAACATGTTTTAATGCTTTGTAACTTGTTCTATTTAATCTCAACAAGCCCCTTACAAAAAGTAAGCGATCACTGTCGGCCTCTCTCAGTTTTTATTACAACTATTCATTTTAAAGCTCAGTTTTTAAAACCTTACCATGTAACTACAGCCCAGGCAATGCAGCAGCACATTAATGACTAACCTGTATGTGGATGGATTATCTCAGTTGTTCTCTTGACTGAAGTTTGGTCCGTTTACAGCATCCTGCCATGCCACTGCATTTTTCCCTAACCATCGGGAAGCTACGGTGGCCCTGAGAGGCCAAACGGACTGCAACTTCAGAAAACACTTGCAAAACATTAACAGTGCAGTGAATCCTGCTTGTTCCGTAATATTCAGGACTGCAAACCGAGCAGCATCACTGACTTTCAGCCTGTTGTGTTTGTGGATATATGACTGACTTTAATTATCCACAAAATCATCAGATTCTCTGTAAGATTAAGGTCGACTATCTGGCGTATAAAGTAAAGGCTTTAAAACAAAGTAAATGCTGAAAGTACAAACATCGCTAATGTCACATAACTTTGCCGGCATGTGGCCAACAGTAATGTTCTAATGTTCCTCATTATTAAACATTAGCACATAAATAAGTGACATATTATTCAGAACTTACTTTTGAAAGTTTACTCTTTGGCCACTCCACTTCTTTGAAGTGTCTCCCAGTCCCAGTGCACTTGTTAGCATGTTTTGGTTCGTGCAACTGGTGCGTCCGGTTATTGTCTCCCCAGAAACATTTCTGTTGTATTTTTTTCCTATTTCCGTTGTGTTGTGTGTGCTTTTGCAGCGTTTTTCTTTTTGCAGCATTTTTCTTTTTGCAAGTGTTTTTCTTTTTGCAGCATTTTTCTTTTTGCAAGTGTTTTTCTTTTTGCAGCATTTTTCCTTTTGCAAGTGTTTTCTGAAGTTGCAGTCCGTTTGGCCTCTCAGGGCCACCGTACCTTTGTTTGGCCTGCTAGAATGGTGCCCGGAGGCCACGCCCCCTCCCGTGACATCACGTTCCAAAGCCCTATAGACAATAACACCAAATTTAAAAGAAAGAAGAAGAAAAAAGAATGTTACTGTTACATTTTGTTATGACATCATTATGATGTCATAGTAGTGAATCTATAAGTAGGGGTAAGAATCCCAAACTTTCAGTCAGTTTATTTGCAACACTCAAGATTGCAGCATTCAAAGGTAAACCTGAGAAACATTTTAAAACAGTTGAACCTTTAACACAGTCACTTCATCAACACTCTAACATGTCTCAGAGTAAACACGGCAAAAGTCAACAAGCTTACGCTGGCTTTACTACAATGGACCACCAAAATCCAGAGCCAAATTCTGAAGAAACACATTTCCAGCTTCCACTCAAGAGGAAGCGAGGCCCGCATTATGCTGCACAGAATTGCAGAAGTCCCGACAGCTGCTCTCCACCAAGGAAAAAGAGACGAATCTGTGAAGAAAAAACTGTGTTGAAAAGACGATACAGTCAGATTTCAAAAGGCAGCAAAAACAACTCTGAGAGCTACTCTCCAGAGAGAAAGAGGATGAGAATAGACACTGAGAAAAAAGAAACAGCAGTGACTCCGAGCATCCAAAAAGGTTCTTCTTCAAGGACTATCCAACTCCAAGTTCAGAAAAAGAACAATATGAACTTGAGTGATACCAAAACCTCTCAAAACACACCAAAAGACAACAAGAGTCCAGAACAAGCAGCAGTGACACAGAGCATCCAGAAAAGTTGTGCGCCAAGGACTTTCCAACAACTAGTTGAGAAAATGGACGTTACGACCTCGAGTGATACCATAACCTCTGAAAACACTCCAAAATACAACAAGAGGCCAGAACAAGCAGCAGTGACACAGAGCATCCAGAAAAGTTCTTCGTCAAGGACTATCCAACACGTAGTTGAGAAAATGGACGTTACGACCTCGAGTGATACCATAACCTCTGAAAACACTCCAAAATACAACAAGAGGCCAGAACAAGCAGCAGTGACACAGAGCATCCAGAAAAGTTCTTTGTCAAGGAATATCCGACACGTAGTTGAGAAAATTAACGTTACGACCTCGAGTGATACCATAACCTCTGAAAACACTCCAAAATACAACAAGAGGCCAGAACAAGCAGCAGTGACACAGAGCATCCAGAAAAGTTATGCGCCAAGGACTTTCCAACAACTAGTTGAGAAAATGGACGTTACGACCTCGAGTGATACCATAACCTCTGAAAACACTCCAAAATACAACAAGAGGCCAGAACAAGCAGCAGTGACACAGAGCATCCAGAAAAGTTCTTCGTCAAGGACTATCCAACACGTAGTTGAGAAAATGGACAATATGACCTTGAGTGATACCAAAACCTCTGAAAACACACTGAAAGACAACAAGAGGCCAGAACAAGCAGCAGTGACACAGAGCATCCAGAAAAGTTCTTCGTCAAGGACTATCCAACAACTAGTTGAGAAAATGGACAATATGACCTTGAGTGATACCAAAACCTCTGAAAACACACTGAAAGACAACAAGAGGCCAGAACAAGCAGCAGTGACACAGAGCATCCGAAAAAGTTTTCCGCCAAAGAATATCCAACACCTAGTTAAAACAATGAACGATATGACCTTGGGTGATACCAAAACATCTGAAAACACACTGAAAGACAACAAGAGGCCAGAACAATCAGTAGTGACACAGAGCATCCAAAAAAGTCCCTGGTCCAGGACTATCCGACTCCCAGGTCAGAAAACAAACGATACGGCCTTGAGCGATACCAACACCTGTGAAAACACACCGAAAAAGAAAGAGAGCCCAGAAGACCAGAGAGAAACAAACGTGTGGATCATTGGGTCCAGTTACATTAGACGAGCCAAGGGTGAAGCAAAAGAGATTTTCGGAGAAAATTTCGGACTTAATACCAAAGTCCAGTGGTTTGGCAAACGAGGAATGCGCTGGGGGGGAGTCCTTCCTTGTTTTTATAAGGAGCTATCCACACAGAGCCCACCTGACATACTGGTAATCCATGCTGGGGGCAATGATTTGGGACTCTTTTCTGCTTATGAACTTTCTTCTGTCATTGAGAAGGAATTGATGCAATTGCACACAGAGTTCCCCTCAATGACAATTGCATATTCATCCATCAATGAGCGTCAAGTGTGGATATATGGAAATCCAGGCGAAATCAATAAGGACAGGAAGACTGTGAATGCCAGCATTAGAAAGGCTGTCGACCGCTTCGATGGAGTGATTATTGAGCATCCGCACATCAGGTTTTTTGACAACTCCATTTTTTTACACAACGGAGTTCGTTTCTCCAAGAAAGGAAATGAACTGTTTCTGACAAGCATCCGCACGGCCATCCAGAAAAGTCTTCAGTCACGTCACTGAAAACTGACTTGAGACATTTCTTTCACAGTCCAGAAAACCATACGTTGTTCATTTTAGGCAATGTGAGCAACATATAGCTAACGTGTGCTCTCTTTTTTCTTTTCCTCTGCCTCTCACCCCCCAACCAGTCATGACAGATGGCTGCCCCTTTCTTAGCCTGGTTCTGTCAAAGGTTTCTCCCTTTTTATAAGGGAGTTTTTCCTTTCCACCGTTGCCCAGCGCTTGCTATTAAAGGAGATCATTCGATTGTTGGGGTTGATAGTTTAGAATCTAAACTAAACTAATAAACATAAAACATCAGGTGAGGGGTTCACATAGCATGGAGCACTACAAAAATTACAAATAAAAACATGTAATTGGTGGCAAATCAAAAATAAAATAAAAAAAATTGAAAAATATCTCTTACTGCTCTGTTTATTTCCTTAAATGAACACTTGTACTTTTTGTCATAGAAGAATAAGAATATTAATATAAATATGAACACCAAGGCGTTCCCAGGCCAGCCGAGAGATATAATCTCTCCAGCCTGTCTTGGGTCTGCCCCGGGGCCAAATGCCTGGTGGCACCCTTGCCTCCATGGGCACCTTAACTCATCACTTTTGGCGCAGAGAATGTATTTTATGAACTAATATTAGTAGGCTGAAGCCTTTTATTTGAGCTGTGATTGTTTTTGTTATTAAGATACATATTAATATGTTTTTTTAAGGATCAAGATGTGGGTTTGTTTTTCCAGCTTTGTTAACAGTTGTTTTTTCAGAGATCAGATGTCCTCACAGGACAACATATACAAAAATATGATTTTACAGAATATGATGCATTGGTGTGGATTAAACAGTGTAATAGTTTTGATATTTACCTTAAAGAGCAGTAACCTTAATCAATATTGCACAGATAGAGAAAATCAGCAAAGTTATTGGCTTTAGTTTTGATATTTTGCCAGTAAAACAGTTTTATGTCTCCTGAGGTCTTTTCATTGTTTTATTGTTTCTTTTGCTAAAGAAAAATATCCCTGCCATTCCTCATTGTTAGCTAATCATGAATCCATCACTGGATCACACCCAATTGCTAGCACAATAATCATGTTTAAGGTTGTGAGCTGGTGTCTGATTTGTGTTTTCGTTAAATTAAGGCATCATCTGCACAAATGAACCACTTCATCAGAAAACAGAAAACTAAGTGTCTGTCATGGTCCTGAGTCTGTGTTGCCTTATGCTTTTGTTCATTCCGAGTATGTATTCTGCTGTGATTTTGCCATTTGTTAGGTTTCTGTTCTTTACCTGCCTGCTCCCACTTCTGTGTTCCCTCTGTCTGTCCTCGGTGTTATTGTGTCTACTTATGAGTCCGCCTGTCAAGTTCAGTGCCCTGTCTGGTTCTCTGTCCTGTTTTATTCTGAAAGTTCATGTTTCATGTCAGTGTGTTCAGTTTTACCACTCCCCTGTCTCGTTAGCCTAATTTCTCCCAGCTGTGTCTCCCTCCTGTGGCCCATTCCCTGATTACTCCCCGTGTATTTAAGCCCTGTGTTTTCCTGTGCTCTCTGTTGCGTCGTCTGTTTAACTCCATGTCCGTCTGCATAATTCTGTGTAACCTGGTGTTCAGTCTGCGTCTCTCCGCCATCTTTCTTTGTGCATTTTGTTCCTCCTCCCGTGCGTGTTTGGTAGTGATGGGCAGATGAAGCTTCATGAAGCACTGAAGCTTTTCATCCAATTGGTTCACTCCAGTGCAAAGCTTCTTGAAGCTTCATTTGCTCTATTAGGACACCTACTGGACGTAAAAATATTAGTTGGCATGAATTTGAAGAGTGTGGCCTTTTGCACACAGCCTGTAAATGTCAACAACAAAAGGAGTGTGTAAAACATCTATATTGTATTGATGGCAGCATACTGTGTATATTTATACTGGCAGTATGGAAAATGATCATTTGGAAATGCTTAAAATGGAAATGATCATTTACTGTGAGGTGAGGTGTGGTTGGGGGTGTGGACAGTGGTTGTGCTTTTGTAACGTTGAGGTATGGACAGCTACACACTGAGGCTTTGAGCCTCAGTCCTGCCCACGTTTTATTCTGTAAAAACTAAATTTTCACTGCTTTTATGACCTTTTAGTGGGGAGAACATAGCTAGGATTTAATGATTTCACAAATCTTTTGAATCCTTTGTCCTCCACAATGCTAAATGGCTGGGAGTCCTCAATCACCATGCTAACCAGGTCTTCATCTATTGGAGATTGTTCTCCTGAGGAAAGACAATAAAGACAAAGCACAAATATAAATATCACACACGGAACGTATTACAGTTGTATAATATTGTTATATCATTTAGTAACATTACTGCATCCTATATTATCATTGCATTTGATGGCTCACCTGGTCTTGCTCCACAATTGGTGTTCCCCTTATTCTCATGCAAAGCTCTGTAGTGCCTAAGCATGGATGAGGTGTTGTTGTTATATCCCAGCTCCCTGGCACATAGCAAACACTTCACCTTGTACAAAAGTAAAGCCGCTTAACATAAATTGTATTGCACCATCATTATTATGAAAATACATCTTCTGTAGAAATTTACATACCTTGTTGGGAGGAATAAAATCAAAATGTTCCCACACAGGGGAGGACATCCTCCTCTTCTTAGCTGGCTCCATTCTCTCCTGACTTTCTCTCCTCACTCTCATAAACCTCCAAACTGTCTCCAAACTCTCACTAACCGCAACTCTCCATCAAACACCTACATTTTGAATGAAGTCTGAGGGGTTTATATTGCTGTCATATCTCGCGACAAAGTTCGAACCACTTCATGAACCAGTCACGTGGTACAGCCGGGCAGCGAGGCTTCGGACGTCATCATTTTCAGCTCTTCCCATAAATGAAACAAGCCTCGATACGCGCATCGCGGAAACGCCCCCTCAATTACTCGACACAAGCTTCGAAGCCTCGATACAGAACGTCACATCACTAGTGTTTGGTTTAAGTTGAGTTCTTTAGGTTTCCCCAGTTTAGGTTTGTTTGCTCCCCGCTCTGCTCCTCCTGTTTTTGTCACCTTATCACCTCTGTAAATAAACATTCACTCGCACCCCAGCCAGTGCCTGCATTTTGGATCCTTTTCTCAATTCACCACACGACTGCTGCGCAGCCGTGAAAGTGTCTGATGCTAAAATACCACATATGTTCCCTCCTATAACAAAAATTAAAAACTAAGGATTGTTTACAGTATGATATTTTTTATCAGATATGTTCCCATTAGTTTGTGTAGGAATTATTAAACTGCATAGTGACAACCAAAAAACTGGTTCACTCACACCTTAGACCGATGTTGGACAACATGCCTTCCTCTAATGTTAAGTCAGTCTTTGCATTTTTTCCAGGTAACTCCCACAGGCATGACGTGATGATTAAAGCTTGGATGTGTAATCTGTCGTGTGTATTATGTGCTCTCCAGCAAGATAAATTCATGTTTTTTATATAGTTTAACAAAACTGTTTGCAACATAGGGTACAGAGGCCTGTTGATTCAAACAGGTTTGTTTAGATGCACCTTTTTTGAGTGCATGTTTTGTATGATAAGTTTTAATCTAAATAAACACTTTAATTAGTAGCTTTAAATAACAGTCATCATACCCTGCAGAATTAGAGACGGAGCAGCCGGGCTATGTAAAAAGCATCCAAAATGCCGAAAAAGATAAAAAGATTGCATACCTGGAAAGTAAGGTCGCTGACCTGGAACAATACTCCAGGATAAACGACGTCATCATCACTGGGCTCCATATTAAACCCCGGTCATACGCTCAGGCGGTGACCGCTGACAGCAACGAGGAACCTGGAGAGCTTGACATTAGCTCCACGGAACAACAGGTGGCTGCTTTCCTGCGGTCCAAAGGGATTGCCCTGGACTGTAACTCTGTCGAAGCATGCCACCCTCTTCCCAGGAGGAACGGCAACATACCGGCTATTATATTAAGGTTTGTAAATCGAAAGCACAAGATTACGCTGCTGAAACAAGGAAGAAAATTAAAAGGATCTAATGTCTTTATCAATGAACATCTAACCAAACACAACGCTGAAATAGCCAAAAAAGCGCGACACCTTAAGAAGCTGGGAAAAATCCAAGGCACTTGGACGACGAACTGCAAAATATTCATTAAACTAAACGGATCACCAGAGGAAGCCAAAGTTCTGACCATTAAAAATATGGCGGATCTCGAAAAATATCAGTGAGCAACACGATCTGGACGGCAAACAAGGTAACAGACAACCACACACTCACTTATGACACACACTGGAAGGAAGAACTCAGATACATCTGGAAGAATCAGCTGCATCAGTCAGACAGTTGCAGAATATGATCAATTGGAACTGAAAACATTTAACTATATGGATCACAATACACACGACTTGGAATATGAAATAGATCCAGACAACAACTTTTTCTCATCTAACAATAACAATTGCTGCTACTATACAAATAAAGACTACAATCAGAGGATTAAAACTGAGAATAAATTATCAATTATCCACTTTAACTGTAGAAGTCTCTATGCTAATTTTAGTCATATCAAAGAATATCTTAACCAGTTTTCACATCCATTTAGTGTCATTGCCTTATCAGAAACTTGGATCAATATGGAAAAAGGAACAGACTTTGAACTGGAGGGTTATGAATTCACATTTATAACTAGGCGAAACAAAGGAGGAGGAGGAGTGGCCTTGTATGTGGACAAATCCTTGAAATTTAATGTGGTGGAAAAGATGACGATGGTGATTGATAATGTACTAGAATGTATTACAGTTGAAATTTGTAAAGAAAAAAGTAAAAATGTAATCATTAGCTGTATATACAGAGCTCCAGGTAGTAGTATTGAGACATTTAAAGACTGGATAGAAGAAACATTTATTGAAATAGCTCGCAAAAAAGTTTTCATTTGTGGAGACTTCAATATTGATTTGCTAAACCCAAATAAACATAAAACCACTGAGGAATTTATAAACACAATGCACTGTATGAATCTATTCCCTAAAATTACTAGACCTACCAGGATTACATCACATTGTGCAACTCTCATAGACAACATTTTTGCAAATGACATTGAAAATAAGACTGTAAGTAGACTCCTGATTAACGACATAAGTGACCATCTTCCAATTTTTACAATCTATGATAGGAATTACAAGATCAATAAAATGGACAGTAAAAAAGAGTACAGACGAGTAAGAACAGAAGAAAGAATGAATGCATTTAAAAAAGATTTATTGAAGGAAAACTGGGGTGAAGTATATCAGGAACAGGACGTTAATAGTGCTTATAATAAATTCCTTAGAATATTTACATTACTGTACAATACCAACTGTCCAATAAAGCAATATAGTAGGAAACAGAAATATATGGACTGTCCATGGATAACAAAAGGTCTGCAAAATGCATGTATAAAGAAAAATGCTCTATACAGAGAGTTCTTAAGGACGAGAACTAAAGATGCTGAAATCAGATACAAAAGATATAAAAATAGGTTAACTAATATACTTAGATTTCGTAAAAAGGAATACTATAAGAAGCAATTAGATATAAATAGAAATAATAATAAAAGATTATGGGAAATCCTGAACAGTGTTATAAAATGTGGGACTGGACAAAAGAACTATCCCAAGTATTTCATTTGTAATGACCATGAAGAATACAATATGGATGTTGTGGCAAATAGTCTCAATGAATTCTTTGTAACTGCTGGACCAAATTTAGCAAGAACAATCACTCATCCTGGGAAAGCACAGGAAAAACCCGTTACACTGATTGACAGAAATCCATATTCTATGTTTCTCACAGCCGTTGATTGACGAGAGGCACCTGTGAAATAATAAGAAAAAGTCCAACAGGCCAGTAAAGAGTGACAATTTAAACAAAGGCAAAGCCCCACTAACATGAGTAATAACTGAGCCGTAGAAATGACGCCCTCACACACACACACACACCTCGCCAAGGTAGCTACACTGCTGTCTGTCAGCCCATTTGCAGCCAGGCTGAGGTGGGTCAGAGAGCACTCGTCCTGCAAAAACACAAAAGTCTTAACCTGATTGCACAATTATATCTTTCGACAATAAATGACATTGCATGATTTTTGCGTGCACACCTGTGACAGGACTTTGGCGAGGTGTTCCAGTGCCGGGTAATCAGCAGGCCCTCTGCAGACAGCTGACAGGTCCACGTGTGGGAGGCAGTGGAGGGGCAGAGTCTTTAACACCAGCTCAAAGTCGGTGGAGCCCAGGGGATTGAGGGACAGGCACACTGCTTTCAAATGGCCTGTGCCTGAACGTTCAGAAGATGTAAAGTTAGTTGCAGTTTTGCTTATGGGTGGGAGTTCAGTGAAGCTTAAGGCTTCAGTCAGCTGCTTGTTAGAGAGTCACCTGTGAGCGCGCTGGCTAGCAGCAGTCGATGCTGCTGAAGGAAATGAGCAGTGAGACCTGCAGAGACCGCTTGGCTAGCACAGGGCAGCAGGACAGCAGACAGGACAGAGACTCAGACACGCCGTCCCCCAGTGGGTTCATACTGAGGTCCAGCTCCTCCAGGCACTTTGAGTGGAAACGAGCAGAAAAAGCAAATGATCACGAGAGCCAATTCTCTCTGACAGATATCATTGATATGAATCAGGTTAGCTTGTTATTAAGATCTAAGGTAGTTATTAAGACCAGAGGTACTTAAATACAGGTTAGATGGTAAACCTGGAGCTGCCACTATTGGCTAGCTGAGGCCCTTACCGGGAATGCAGGTGCACTCTGTCCCTTTAAAGCATTTACAGCCTTCTCCAGGCCGTCCCCTGTAATGCAGTTGGCAGAAATGTCCAGCAGCTGCAGACGAGGCATGGTGAGCGTTGTGGCAATCAGCTCAGGGAGAAGGTCGTCAGACATACGGTTTCCAGAAATTCGCAGCTCCGTGAGGCTGGCCTGAAGTTTTAGGGCACGGAGGAGCGGGCTGAGGGAAGAGGCGGCCAAACCGAGACATTTGGAGTCCTGACACGGAGGAACCCCGGTCCCGAACCTCACATAGCCGGGAGACACGCTTGTTCTCATCTACAGGTAGAAAGAGATGGTACTTCATAACAGAATACAAGAATGCACATGTGTCCGTTTTATAATGCATTTCCTCTGTGTTGCTCACCCACTGCTAGACTTTGACAGGCCTTCTTGTATCGCTCAGGGAGAGGAGGGAGATCCCCACGAGCAAACGTCAGCCAGAACCCACAACACAAACCCATCAGTTATCCTGCACTGGTGCGGGAAAGTGAAGCCAAGGATTCAATCCCAAAAACTGTGATTCCTTCAGTGTCTTCTGGAAGCTGGCTCCAAAAGCAAGTCAGCATCCAGTCTGGTAATAGAAATGGTTCTAATCTTTACAGTTTCTCAGATTGTAGTTTCTCAGGCAGCTTGTTAACATAATCAGCCCTTCACCTTCTTACCAGAATCATACAGTCTAAAACCTGCACGCCTCATCTGGGTAAGAAAGATGAAGTCATTGTGGAAGGACCTAGAACCTCCATTCCTTCTATCAGTGATTTAATGAAAAGACCTCTGTGTCTATGAGAAAGTCTATTTTATGAATTTGGGCCATACTTTGCCTAAGAAAAGGAGTATGCTCACTGGCTGACATGCAAGCTGTTTCACAGTCATAGCCGTCCTCTTGTCACTGTGGGTTGTTTTGTTTTTTTTAAATCCAAGATAGCAACGGTGACAACATTTGTCTTAAACACTCGTGATCAGACTTCATCAACCAATCATGGTAGTCTTCAGCATCTTTTAAATTGTCTGTGGTCCAAGTATGGTCACTTCTGGCTCTCCTCAGTGTCACCTCACCTCTTCATTTGTGTGCAGGACGGCCAGTAGCTGGTCCTGCGGGGAGAGCAGAGCGCCTTCTTTCTGCAGAGAGAGACGAGGCAGGAGGCCACATTTCTGGTAGTAACGCTGAGCTGCCTGCTCACACAGCCACGACACAGAGCAGGAGTTGGCCTCACTGGGATGCAGAGCAATGACCGGCGATTAAACAGAAATTAAAAACAACAACAACAACAACAAAAAAAAAACACTATACCAATCAGATTGGGATTTATTTTTATGTACTGCTCAAACTTAAAACTTTTCACCGACCTTTGTGGAACTGGGATCAGGAAGACGTCTTCCTGAACCCGGACCCTCATTCTGATTGGTGGAGGAAGTGACGTGGGCATAGGAGCAACCAAAGTTTGAGTTGGAGGCTAGATTAAACAAAATAAAACATTCAAGCACTGTTAAAACATCTGTATTTAATGTCGTCAACTCTTTGTAGAAAGACAAAGCAGAGTCTGTGGAGGGATCAGAAAGTCTAAACATCAGGAAAGTAAAAGTTTGTCAGGTGATGCTACAAAACACCAAGGTATAACTATATATAAGATCCGAAATGGGCGATGTCATCTTTTACTCGTGGACAAAGCCCACGGCATCCAGGCTGCAGAAATATGTAAAAACAGCTCGCCCGTTTTGATCAGCTCGCGCTCATTTACTTCCACATTCATCACTGTTCAAAATGAATCAGAAATGAAGACACATCATCTTCAAGTTATATCCCCTAGTGACACTGAATTATAGTTATTCTCTCACTGAGTGTGCATTTCCTGAATAATTCATGTGTAGTCTCACTCTGACTATCACCTTTTCACACTTGGAGTGACTTATTCACAATCACTGTGTTGTGTGTATTTCCTTAGTTAGTGTTACTCCATCCGTAACTAACAAACAGCAAAAGAGCATTCCACTTCTGACCTAAGCATGGATAAGGAGAGGTGGGGGCGGTGTGTCTGATCTCCAATCGTCATCATCTGCATCCCCAAGCTGTTCTTTCTCTGAGAGAGGCCTCTACTGGACAGGGAGGAAACTGCAGATCCTGAAAGAAAAAGGGCACAACAAGCTAGAAAAGTGGGAAAAGCACGAAAAAGAAAAACCAAACAAACCCAGTCTAATCTGCAGGCCGTATCCGAGTTCAAATACTTGTTTTGAATTCCAGCTGCAGAAGATAAGGCAGTTTCCTCTACTCTTGGCCCAGATGAGTGTGGTAAAAAGCAAACTTACAAATCAGATGTCCTTGCAGAGCCTTAACTCCATCCTGTACATCCGATATGGACTGAAGCTGTCTGGTGAGGCTTGCTATGAACACCAGCTGCCTGATAATGTTGATGACCCACTCTTTCTGTGAGCCAGCACAGCCTGTGTGTGTGGAGGGATGTCGGGAAAAAAACAAAACAAAAAAACAATTAGCCTGAATTAGGACTAGTTGTCATCATTTTTTTTCACATAGCCACGGTTTTTTCTATGGTCTGTTTTTGGGCCATTAATGTAGTTTGGTAACAGCATTATGCTTAAAAATGTTCATCTTTTACTGTTACCTGTTGTGGATCACAAAGTTTAAAACTACTTAAAAACACACACAAACACAACAAAGTAACTCCACCATGTGTCTATCCGGTCTTTAAGTGATGACGTGATCAATCCTACTTCTGGGCCCAAACTACTCTGCGTTTAATAAGGCTGTTGTGTTTTTAACATGTTTTAATGCTTTGTAACTTGTTCTATTTAATCTCAACAAGCCCCTTACAAAAAGTAAGTGATCACTGTCGGCCTCTCTCAGTTTTTATTACAACTATTCATTTTAAAGCTCAGTTTTTAAAACCTTACCATGTAACTACAGCCCAGGCAATGCAGCAGCACATTAATGACTAACCTGTATGTGGATGGATTATCTCAGTTGTTCTCTTGACTGAAGTTTGGTCCGTTTACAGCATCCTGCCATGCCACTGCATTTTTCCCTAACCATCGGGAAGCTACGGTGGCCCTGAGAGGCCAAACGGACTGCAACTTCAGAAAACACTTGCAAAACATTAACAGTGCAGTGAATCCTGCTTGTTCCGTAATATTCAGGACTGCAAACCGAGCAGCATCACTGACTTTCAGCCTGTTGTGTTTGTGGATATATGACTGACTTTAATTATCCACAAAATCATCAGATTCTCTGTAAGATTAAGGTCGACTATCTGGCGTATAAAGTAAAGGCTTTAAAACAAAGTAAATGCTGAAAGTACAAACATCGCTAATGTCACATAACTTTGCCGGCATGTGGCCAACAGTAATGTTCTAATGTTCCTCATTATTAAACATTAGCACATAAATAAGTGACATATTATTCAGAACTTACTTTTGAAAGTTTACTCTTTGGCCACTCCACTTCTTTGAAGTGTCTCCCAGTCCCAGTGCACTTGTTAGCATGTTTTGGTTCGTGCAACTGGTGCGTCCGGTTATTGTCTCCCCAGAAACATTTCTGTTGTATTTTTTTCCTATTTCCGTTGTGTTGTGTGTGCTTTTGCAGCGTTTTTCTTTTTGCAGCATTTTTCTTTTTGCAAGTGTTTTTCTTTTTGCAGCATTTTTCTTTTTGCAAGTGTTTTTCTTTTTGCAGCATTTTTCCTTTTGCAAGTGTTTTCTGAAGTTGCAGTCCGTTTGGCCTCTCAGGGCCACCGTACCTTTGTTTGGCCTGCTAGAATGGTGCCCGGAGGCCACGCCCCCTCCCGTGACATCACGTTCCAAAGCCCTATAGACAATAACACCAAATTTAAAAGAAAGAAGAAGAAAAAAGAATGTTACTGTTACATTTTGTTATGACATCATTATGATGTCATAGTAGTGAATCTATAAGTAGGGGTAAGAATCCCAAACTTTCAGTCAGTTTATTTGCAACACTCAAGATTGCAGCATTCAAAGGTAAACCTGAGAAACATTTTAAAACAGTTGAACCTTTAACACAGTCACTTCATCAACACTCTAACATGTCTCAGAGTAAACACGGCAAAAGTCAACAAGCTTACGCTGGCTTTACTACAATGGACCACCAAAATCCAGAGCCAAATTCTGAAGAAACACATTTCCAGCTTCCACTCAAGAGGAAGCGAGGCCCGCATTATGCTGCACAGAATTGCAGAAGTCCCGACAGCTGCTCTCCACCAAGGAAAAAGAGACGAATCTGTGAAGAAAAAACTGTGTTGAAAAGACGATACAGTCAGATTTCAAAAGGCAGCAAAAACAACTCTGAGAGCTACTCTCCAGAGAGAAAGAGGATGAGAATAGACACTGAGAAAAAAGAAACAGCAGTGACTCCGAGCATCCAAAAAGGTTCTTCTTCAAGGACTATCCAACTCCAAGTTCAGAAAAAGAACAATATGAACTTGAGTGATACCAAAACCTCTCAAAACACACCAAAAGACAACAAGAGTCCAGAACAAGCAGCAGTGACACAGAGCATCCAGAAAAGTTATGCGCCAAGGACTTTCCAACAACTAGTTGAGAAAATGGACGTTACGACCTCGAGTGATACCATAACCTCTGAAAACACTCCAAAATACAACAAGAGGCCAGAACAAGCAGCAGTGACACAGAGCATCCAGAAAAGTTCTTCGTCAAGGACTATCCAACACGTAGTTGAGAAAATGGACGTTACGACCTCGAGTGATACCATAACCTCTGAAAACACTCCAAAATACAACAAGAGGCCAGAACAAGCAGCAGTGACACAGAGCATCCAGAAAAGTTCTTTGTCAAGGAATATCCGACACGTAGTTGAGAAAATTAACGTTACGACCTCGAGTGATACCATAACCTCTGAAAACACTCCAAAATACAACAAGAGGCCAGAACAAGCAGCAGTGACACAGAGCATCCAGAAAAGTTATGCGCCAAGGACTTTCCAACAACTAGTTGAGAAAATGGACGTTACGACCTCGAGTGATACCATAACCTCTGAAAACACTCCAAAATACAACAAGAGGCCAGAACAAGCAGCAGTGACACAGAGCATCCAGAAAAGTTATGCGCCAAGGACTTTCCAACAACTAGTTGAGAAAATGGACGTTACGACCTCGAGTGATACCATAACCTCTGAAAACACTCCAAAATACAACAAGAGGCCAGAACAAGCAGCAGTGACACAGAGCATCCAGAAAAGTTCTTCGTCAAGGACTATCCAACACGTAGTTGAGAAAATGGACAATATGACCTTGAGTGATACCAAAACCTCTGAAAACACACTGAAAGACAACAAGAGGCCAGAACAAGCAGCAGTGACACAGAGCATCCAGAAAAGTTCTTCGTCAAGGACTATCCAACAACTAGTTGAGAAAATGGACAATATGACCTTGAGTGATACCAAAACCTCTGAAAACACACTGAAAGACAACAAGAGGCCAGAACAAGCAGCAGTGACACAGAGCATCCGAAAAAGTTTTCCGCCAAAGAATATCCAACACCTAGTTAAAACAATGAACGATATGACCTTGGGTGATACCAAAACATCTGAAAACACACTGAAAGACAACAAGAGGCCAGAACAATCAGTAGTGACACAGAGCATCCAAAAAAGTCCCTGGTCCAGGACTATCCGACTCCCAGGTCAGAAAACAAACGATACGGCCTTGAGCGATACCAACACCTGTGAAAACACACCGAAAAAGAAAGAGAGCCCAGAAGACCAGAGAGAAACAAACGTGTGGATCATTGGGTCCAGTTACATTAGACGAGCCAAGGGTGAAGCAAAAGAGATTTTCGGAGAAAATTTCGGACTTAATACCAAAGTCCAGTGGTTTGGCAAACGAGGAATGCGCTGGGGGGGAGTCCTTCCTTGTTTTTATAAGGAGCTATCCACACAGAGCCCACCTGACATACTGGTAATCCATGCTGGGGGCAATGATTTGGGACTCTTTTCTGCTTATGAACTTTCTTCTGTCATTGAGAAGGAATTGATGCAATTGCACACAGAGTTCCCCTCAATGACAATTGCATATTCATCCATCAATGAGCGTCAAGTGTGGATATATGGAAATCCAGGCGAAATCAATAAGGACAGGAAGACTGTGAATGCCAGCATTAGAAAGGCTGTCGACCGCTTCGATGGAGTGATTATTGAGCATCCGCACATCAGGTTTTTTGACAACTCCATTTTTTTACACAACGGAGTTCGTTTCTCCAAGAAAGGAAATGAACTGTTTCTGACAAGCATCCGCACGGCCATCCAGAAAAGTCTTCAGTCACGTCACTGAAAACTGACTTGAGACATTTCTTTCACAGTCCAGAAAACCATACGTTGTTCATTTTAGGCAATGTGAGCAACATATAGCTAACGTGTGCTCTCTTTTTTCTTTTCCTCTGCCTCTCACCCCCCAACCAGTCATGACAGATGGCTGCCCCTTTCTTAGCCTGGTTCTGTCAAAGGTTTCTCCCTTTTTATAAGGGAGTTTTTCCTTTCCACCGTTGCCCAGCGCTTGCTATTAAAGGAGATCATTCGATTGTTGGGGTTGATAGTTTAGAATCTAAACTAAACTAATAAACATAAAACATCAGGTGAGGGGTTCACATAGCATGGAGCACTACAAAAATTACAAATAAAAACATGTAATTGGTGGCAAATCAAAAATAAAATAAAAAAAATTGAAAAATATCTCTTACTGCTCTGTTTATTTCCTTAAATGAACACTTGTACTTTTTGTCATAGAAGAATAAGAATATTAATATAAATATGAACACCAAGGCGTTCCCAGGCCAGCCGAGAGATATAATCTCTCCAGCCTGTCTTGGGTCTGCCCCGGGGCCAAATGCCTGGTGGCACCCTTGCCTCCATGGGCACCTTAACTCATCACTTTTGGCGCAGAGAATGTATTTTATGAACTAATATTAGTAGGCTGAAGCCTTTTATTTGAGCTGTGATTGTTTTTGTTATTAAGATACATATTAATATGTTTTTTTAAGGATCAAGATGTGGGTTTGTTTTTCCAGCTTTGTTAACAGTTGTTTTTTCAGAGATCAGATGTCCTCACAGGACAACATATACAAAAATATGATTTTACAGAATATGATGCATTGGTGTGGATTAAACAGTGTAATAGTTTTGATATTTACCTTAAAGAGCAGTAACCTTAATCAATATTGCACAGATAGAGAAAATCAGCAAAGTTATTGGCTTTAGTTTTGATATTTTGCCAGTAAAACAGTTTTATGTCTCCTGAGGTCTTTTCATTGTTTTATTGTTTCTTTTGCTAAAGAAAAATATCCCTGCCATTCCTCATTGTTAGCTAATCATGAATCCATCACTGGATCACACCCAATTGCTAGCACAATAATCATGTTTAAGGTTGTGAGCTGGTGTCTGATTTGTGTTTTCGTTAAATTAAGGCATCATCTGCACAAATGAACCACTTCATCAGAAAACAGAAAACTAAGTGTCTGTCATGGTCCTGAGTCTGTGTTGCCTTATGCTTTTGTTCATTCCGAGTATGTATTCTGCTGTGATTTTGCCATTTGTTAGGTTTCTGTTCTTTACCTGCCTGCTCCCACTTCTGTGTTCCCTCTGTCTGTCCTCGGTGTTATTGTGTCTACTTATGAGTCCGCCTGTCAAGTTCAGTGCCCTGTCTGGTTCTCTGTCCTGTTTTATTCTGAAAGTTCATGTTTCATGTCAGTGTGTTCAGTTTTACCACTCCCCTGTCTCGTTAGCCTAATTTCTCCCAGCTGTGTCTCCCTCCTGTGGCCCATTCCCTGATTACTCCCCGTGTATTTAAGCCCTGTGTTTTCCTGTGCTCTCTGTTGCGTCGTCTGTTTAACTCCATGTCCGTCTGCATAATTCTGTGTAACCTGGTGTTCAGTCTGCGTCTCTCCGCCATCTTTCTTTGTGCATTTTGTTCCTCCTCCCGTGCGTGTTTGGTAGTGATGGGCAGATGAAGCTTCATGAAGCACTGAAGCTTTTCATCCAATTGGTTCACTCCAGTGCAAAGCTTCTTGAAGCTTCATTTGCTCTATTAGGACACCTACTGGACGTAAAAATATTAGTTGGCATGAATTTGAAGAGTGTGGCCTTTTGCACACAGCCTGTAAATGTCAACAACAAAAGGAGTGTGTAAAACATCTATATTGTATTGATGGCAGCATACTGTGTATATTTATACTGGCAGTATGGAAAATGATCATTTGGAAATGCTTAAAATGGAAATGATCATTTACTGTGAGGTGAGGTGTGGTTGGGGGTGTGGACAGTGGTTGTGCTTTTGTAACGTTGAGGTATGGACAGCTACACACTGAGGCTTTGAGCCTCAGTCCTGCCCACGTTTTATTCTGTAAAAACTAAATTTTCACTGCTTTTATGACCTTTTAGTGGGGAGAACATAGCTAGGATTTAATGATTTCACAAATCTTTTGAATCCTTTGTCCTCCACAATGCTAAATGGCTGGGAGTCCTCAATCACCATGCTAACCAGGTCTTCATCTATTGGAGATTGTTCTCCTGAGGAAAGACAATAAAGACAAAGCACAAATATAAATATCACACACGGAACGTATTACAGTTGTATAATATTGTTATATCATTTAGTAACATTACTGCATCCTATATTATCATTGCATTTGATGGCTCACCTGGTCTTGCTCCACAATTGGTGTTCCCCTTATTCTCATGCAAAGCTCTGTAGTGCCTAAGCATGGATGAGGTGTTGTTGTTATATCCCAGCTCCCTGGCACATAGCAAACACTTCACCTTGTACAAAAGTAAAGCCGCTTAACATAAATTGTATTGCACCATCATTATTATGAAAATACATCTTCTGTAGAAATTTACATACCTTGTTGGGAGGAATAAAATCAAAATGTTCCCACACAGGGGAGGACATCCTCCTCTTCTTAGCTGGCTCCATTCTCTCCTGACTTTCTCTCCTCACTCTCATAAACCTCCAAACTGTCTCCAAACTCTCACTAACCGCAACTCTCCATCAAACACCTACATTTTGAATGAAGTCTGAGGGGTTTATATTGCTGTCATATCTCGCGACAAAGTTCGAACCACTTCATGAACCAGTCACGTGGTACAGCCGGGCAGCGAGGCTTCGGACGTCATCATTTTCAGCTCTTCCCATAAATGAAACAAGCCTCGATACGCGCATCGCGGAAACGCCCCCTCAATTACTCGACACAAGCTTCGAAGCCTCGATACAGAACGTCACATCACTAGTGTTTGGTTTAAGTTGAGTTCTTTAGGTTTCCCCAGTTTAGGTTTGTTTGCTCCCCGCTCTGCTCCTCCTGTTTTTGTCACCTTATCACCTCTGTAAATAAACATTCACTCGCACCCCAGCCAGTGCCTGCATTTTGGATCCTTTTCTCAATTCACCACACGACTGCTGCGCAGCCGTGAAAGTGTCTGATGCTAAAATACCACATATGTTCCCTCCTATAACAAAAATTAAAAACTAAGGATTGTTTACAGTATGATATTTTTTATCAGATATGTTCCCATTAGTTTGTGTAGGAATTATTAAACTGCATAGTGACAACCAAAAAACCGATGTTGGACAACATGGTGATTGAGGACTCCCATGCCTTCCTCTAATGTTAAGTCAGTCTTTGCATTTTTTCCAGGTAACTCCCACAGGCATGACATGATGATTAAAGCTTGGATGTGTAATCTGTCGTGTGTATTATGTGCTCTCCAGCAAGATAAATTCATGTTTTTTATATAGTTTAACAAAACTGTTTGCAACATAGGGTACAGAGGCCTGTTGATTCAAACAGGTTTGTTTAGATGCACCTTTTTTGAGTGCATGTTTTGTATGATAAGTTTTAATCTAAATAAACACTTTAATTAGTAGCTTTAAATAACAGTCATCATACCCTGCAGAATTAGAGACGGAGCAGCCGGGCTATGTAAAAAGCATCCAAAATGCCGAAAAAGATAAAAAGATTGCATACCTGGAAAGTAAGGTCGCTGACCTGGAACAATACTCCAGGATAAACGACGTCATCATCACTGGGCTCCATATTAAACCCCGGTCATACGCTCAGGCGGTGACCGCTGACAGCAACGAGGAACCTGGAGAGCTTGACATTAGCTCCACGGAACAACAGGTGGCTGCTTTCCTGCGGTCCAAAGGGATTGCCCTGGACTGTAACTCTGTCGAAGCATGCCACCCTCTTCCCAGGAGGAACGGCAACATACCGGCTATTATATTAAGGTTTGTAAATCGAAAGCACAAGATTACGCTGCTGAAACAAG
This sequence comes from Astatotilapia calliptera, assembly GCF_964374335.1. Classification (NCBI taxonomy): domain Eukaryota; kingdom Metazoa; phylum Chordata; class Actinopteri; order Cichliformes; family Cichlidae; genus Astatotilapia; species Astatotilapia calliptera. The sequence continues at coordinate 27,194,540 of NC_137441.1, forward strand.
GAAGAAAATTAAAAGGATCTAATGTCTTTATCAATGAACATCTAACCAAACACAACGCTGAAATAGCCAAAAAAGCGCGACACCTTAAGAAGCTGGGAAAAATCCAAGGCACTTGGACGACGAACTGCAAAATATTCATTAAACTAAACGGATCACCAGAGGAAGCCAAAGTTCTGACCATTAAAAATATGGCGGATCTCGAAAAATATCAGTGAGCAACACGATCTGGACGGCAAACAAGGTAACAGACAACCACACACTCACTTATGACACACACTGGAAGGAAGAACTCAGATACATCTGGAAGAATCAGCTGCATCAGTCAGACAGTTGCAGAATATGATCAATTGGAACTGAAAACATTTAACTATATGGATCACAATACACACGACTTGGAATATGAAATAGATCCAGACAACAACTTTTTCTCATCTAACAATAACAATTGCTGCTACTATACAAATAAAGACTACAATCAGAGGATTAAAACTGAGAATAAATTATCAATTATCCACTTTAACTGTAGAAGTCTATGCTAATTTTAGTCATATCAAAGAATATCTTAACCAGTTTTCACATCCATTTAGTGTCATTGCCTTATCAGAAACTTGGATCAATATGGAAAAAGGAACAGACTTTGAACTGGAGGGTTATGAATTCACATTTATAACTAGGCGAAACAAAGGAGGAGGAGGAGTGGCCTTGTATGTGGACAAATCCTTGAAATTTAATGTGGTGGAAAAGATGACGATGGTGATTGATAATGTACTAGAATGTATTACAGTTGAAATTTGTAAAGAAAAAAGTAAAAATGTAATCATTAGCTGTATATACAGAGCTCCAGGTAGTAGTATTGAGACATTTAAAGACTGGATAGAAGAAACATTTATTGAAATAGCTCGCAAAAAAGTTTTCATTTGTGGAGACTTCAATATTGATTTGCTAAACCCAAATAAACATAAAACCACTGAGGAATTTATAAACACAATGCACTGTATGAATCTATTCCCTAAAATTACTAGACCTCCCAGGATTACATCACATTGTGCAACTCTCATAGACAACATTTTTGCAAATGACATTGAAAATAAGACTGTAAGTAGACTCCTGATTAACGACATAAGTGACCATCTTCCAATTTTTACAATCTATGATAGGAATTACAAGATCAATAAAATGGACAGTAAAAAAGAGTACAGACGAGTAAGAACAGAAGAAAGAATGAATGCATTTAAAAAAGATTTATTGAAGGAAAACTGGGGTGAAGTATATCAGGAACAGGACGTTAATAGTGCTTATAATAAATTCCTTAGAATATTTACATTACTGTACAATACCAACTGTCCAATAAAGCAATATAGTAGGAAACAGAAATATATGGACTGTCCATGGATAACAAAAGGTCTGCAAAATGCATGTATAAAGAAAAATGCTCTATACAGAGAGTTCTTAAGAACGAGAACTAAAGATGCTGAAATCAGATACAAAAGATATAAAAATAGGTTAACTAATATACTTAGATTTCGTAAAAAGGAATACTATAAGAAGCAATTAGATATAAATAGAAATAATAATAAAAGATTATGGGAAATCCTGAACAGTGTTATAAAATGTGGGACTGGACAAAAGAACTATCCCAAGTATTTCATTTGTAATGACCATGAAGAATACAATATGGATGTTGTGGCAAATAGTCTCAATGAATTCTTTGTAACTGCTGGACCAAATTTAGCAAGAACAATCACTCATCCTGGGAAAGCACAGGAAAAACCCGTTACACTGATTGACAGAAATCCATATTCTATGTTTCTCACAGCCGTTGATTGACGAGAGGCACCTGTGAAATAATAAGAAAAAGTCCAACAGGCCAGTAAAGAGTGACAATTTAAACAAAGGCAAAGCCCCACTAACATGAGTAATAACTGAGCCGTAGAAATGACGCCCCCTCACACACACACACACACACACACACACACACCTCGCCAAGGTAGCTACACTGCTGTCTGTCAGCCCATTTGCAGCCAGGCTGAGGTGGGTCAGAGAGCACTCGTCCTGCAAAAACACAAAAGTCTTAACCTGATTGCACAATTATATCTTTCGACAATAAATGACATTGCATGATTTTTGCGTGCACACCTGTGACAGGACTTTGGCGAGGTGTTCCAGTGCCGGGTAATCAGCAGGCCCTCTGCAGACAGCTGACAGGTCCACGTGTGTGAGGCAGTGGAGGGGCAGAGTCTTTAACACCAGCTCAAAGCCGGTGGAGCCCAGGGGATTGAGGGACAGGCACACTGCTTTCAAATGGCCTGTGCCTGAACGTTCAGAAGATGTAAAGTTAGTTGCAGTTTTGCTTATGGGTGGGAGTTCAGTGAAGCTTAAGGCTTCAGTCAGCTGCTTGTTAGAGAGTCACCTGTGAGCGCGCTGGCTAGCAGCAGTCGATGCTGCTGAAGGAAATGAGCAGTGAGACCTGCAGAGACCGCTTGGCTAGCACAGGGCAGCAGGACAGCAGACAGGACAGAGACTCAGACACGCCGTCCCCCAGTGGGTTCATACTGAGGTCCAGCTCCTCCAGGCACTTTGAGTGGAAACGAGCAGAAAAAGCAAATGATCACGAGAGCCAATTCTCTCTGACAGATATCATTGATATGAATCAGGTTAGCTTGTTATTAAGATCTAAGGTAGTTATTAAGACCAGAGGTACTTAAATACAGGTTAGATGGTAAACCTGGAGCTGCCACTATTGGCTAGCTGAGGCCCTTACCGGGAATGCAGGTGCACTCTGTCCCTTTAAAGCATTTACAGCCTTCTCCAGGCCGTCCCCTGTAATGCAGTTGGCAGAAATGTCCAGCAGCTGCAGACGAGGCATGGTGAGCGTTGTGGCAATCAGCTCAGGGAGAAGGTCGTCAGACATACGGTTTCCAGAAATTCGCAGCTCCGTGAGGCTGGCCTGAAGTTTTAGGGCACGGAGGAGCGGGCTGAGGGAAGAGGCGGCCAAACCGAGACATTTGGAGTCCTGACACGGAGGAACCCCGGTCCCGAACCTCACATAGCCGGGAGACACGCTTGTTCTCATCTACAGGTAGAAAGAGATGGTACTTCATAACAGAATACAAGAATGCACATGTGTCCGTTTTATAATGCATTTCCTCTGTGTTGCTCACCCACTGCTAGACTTTGACAGGCCTTCTTGTATCGCTCAGGGAGAGGAGGGAGATCCCCACGAGCAAACGTCAGCCAGAACCCACAACACAAACCCATCAGTTATCCTGCACTGGTGCGGGAAAGTGAAGCCAAGGATTCAATCCCAAAAACTGTGATTCCTTCAGTGTCTTCTGGAAGCTGGCTCCAAAAGCAAGTCAGCATCCAGTCTGGTAATAGAAATGGTTCTAATCTTTACAGTTTCTCAGATTGTAGTTTCTCAGGCAGCTTGTTAACATAATCAGCCCTTCACCTTCTTACCAGAATCATACAGTCTAAAACCTGCACGCCTCATCTGGGTAAGAAAGATGAAGTCATTGTGGAAGGACCTAGAACCTCCATTCCTTCTATCAGTGATTTAATGAAAAGACCTCTGTGTCTATGAGAAAGTCTATTTTATGAATTTGGGCCATACTTTGCCTAAGAAAAGGAGTATGCTCACTGGCTGACATGCAAGCTGTTTCACAGTCATAGCCGTCCTCTTGTCACTGTGGGTTGTTTTGTTTTTTTTAAATCCAAGATAGCAACGGTGACAACATTTGTCTTAAACACTCGTGATCAGACTTCATCAACCAATCATGGTAGTCTTCAGCATCTTTTAAATTGTCTGTGGTCCAAGTATGGTCACTTCTGGCTCTCCTCAGTGTCACCTCACCTCTTCATTTGTGTGCAGGACGGCCAGTAGCTGGTCCTGCGGGGAGAGCAGAGCGCCTTCTTTCTGCAGAGAGAGACGAGGCAGGAGGCCACATTTCTGGTAGTAACGCTGAGCTGCCTGCTCACACAGCCACGACACAGAGCAGGAGTTGGCCTCACTGGGATGCAGAGCAATGACCGGCGATTAAACAGAAATTAAAAACAACAACAACAACAACAACAAAAAAACACTATACCAATCAGATTGGGATTTATTTTTATGTACTGCTCAAACTTAAAACTTTTCACCGACCTTTGTGGAACTGGGATCAGGAAGACGTCTTCCTGAACCCGGACCCTCATTCTGATTGGTGGAGGAAGTGACGTGGGCATAGGAGCAACCAAAGTTTGAGTTGGAGGCTAGAGTAAACAAAATAAAACATTCAAGCACTGTTAAAACATCTGTATTTAATGTCGTCAACTCTTTGTAGAAAGACAAAGCAGAGTCTGTGGAGGGATCAGAAAGTCTAAACATCAGGAAAGTAAAAGTTTGTCAGGTGATGCTACAAAACACCAAGGTATAACTATATATAAGATCCGAAATGGGCGATGTCATCTTTTACTCCTGGACAAAGCCCACGGCATCCAGGCTGCAGAAATATGTAAAAACAGCTCGCCCGTTTTGATCAGCTCGCGCTCATTTACTTCCACATTCATCACTGTTCAAAATGAATCAGAAATGAAGACACATCATCTTCAAGTTATATCCCCTAGTGACACTGAATTATAGTTATTCTCTCACTGAGTGTGCATTTCCTGAATAATTCATGTGTAGTCTCACTCTGACTATCACCTTTTCACACTTGGAGTGACTTATTCACAATCACTGTGTTGTGTGTATTTCCTTAGTTAGTGTTACTCCATCCGTAACTAACAAACAGCAAAAGAGCATTCCACTTCTGACCTAAGCATGGATAAGGAGAGGTGGGGGCGGTGTGTCTGATCTCCAATCGTCATCATCTGCATCCCCAAGCTGTTCTTTCTCTGAGAGAGGCCTCTACTGGACAGGGAGGAAACTGCAGATCCTGAAAGAAAAAGGGCACAACAAGCTAGAAAAGTGGGAAAAGCACAAAAAAGAAAAACCAAACAAACCCAGTCTAATCTGCAGGCCGTATCCGAGTTCAAATACTTGTTTTGAATTCCAGCTGCAGAAGATAAGGCAGTTTCCTCTACTCTTGGCCCAGATGAGTGTGGTAAAAAGCAAACTTACAAATCAGATGTCCTTGCAGAGCCTTAACTCCATCCTGTACATCCGATATGGACTGAAGCTGTCTGGTGAGGCTTGCTATGAACACCAGCTGCCTGATAATGTTGATGACCCACTCTTTCTGTGAGCCAGCACAGCCTGTGTGTGTGGAGGGATGTCGGGAAAAAAACAAAACAAAAAAACAATTAGCCTGAATTAGGACTAGTTGTCATCATTTTTTTTCACATAGCCACGGTTTTTTCTATGGTCTGTTTTTGGGCCATTAATGTAGTTTGGTAACAGCATTATGCTTAAAAATGTTCATCTTTTACTGTTACCTGTTGTGGATCACAAAGTTTAAAACTACTTAAAAACACACACAAACACAACAAAGTAACTCCACCATGTGTCTATCCGGTCTTTAAGTGATGACGTGATCAATCCTACTTCTGGGCCCAAACTACTCTGCGTTTAATAAGGCTGTTGTGTTTTTAACATGTTTTAATGCTTTGTAACTTGTTCTATTTAATCTCAACAAGCCCCTTACAAAAAGTAAGTGATCACTGTCGGCCTCTCTCAGTTTTTATTACAACTATTCATTTTAAAGCTCAGTTTTTAAAACCTTACCATGTAACTACAGCCCAGGCAATGCAGCAGCACATTAATGACTAACCTGTATGTGGATGGATTATCTCAGTTGTTCTCTTGACTGAAGTTTGGTCCGTTTACAGCATCCTGCCATGCCACTGCATTTGTCCCTAACCATCGGGAAGCTACGGTGGCCCTGAGAGGCCAAACGGACTGCAACTTCAGAAAACACTTGCAAAACATTAACAGTGCAGTGAATCCTGCTTGTTCCGTAATATTCAGGACTGCAAACCGAGCAGCATCACTGACTTTCAGCCTGTTGTGTTTGTGGATATATGACTGACTTTAATTATCCACAAAATCATCAGATTCTCTGTAAGATTAAGGTCGACTATCTGGCGTATAAAGTAAAGGCTTTAAAACAAAGTAAATGCTGAAAGTACAAACATCGCTAATGTCACATAACTTTGCCGGCATGTGGCCAACAGTAATGTTCTAATGTTCCTCATTATTAAACATTAGCACATAAATAAGTGACATATTATTCAGAACTTACTTTTGAAAGTTTACTCTTTGGCCACTCCACTTCTTTGAAGTGTCTCCCAGTCCCAGTGCACTTGTTAGCATGTTTTGGTTCGTGCAACTGGTCCGTCCGGTTATTGTCTCCCCAGAAACATTTCTGTTGTATTTTTTTCCTATTTCCGTTGTGTTGTGTGTGCTTTTGCAGCGTTTTTCTTTTTGCAGCATTTTTCTTTTTGCAAGTGTTTTTCTTTTTGCAGCATTTTTCTTTTTGCAAGTGTTTTTCTTTTTGCAGCATTTTTCTTTTTGCAAGTGTTTTTCTTTTTGCAGCATTTTTCTTTTTGCAAGTGTTTTTCTTTTTGCAAGCATTTTTCTTTTTGCAAGTGTTTTTCTTTTTGCAGCATTTTTCTTTTTGCAAGTGTTTTTCTTTTTGCAGCATTTTTCTTTTTGCAAGTGTTTTTCTTTTTGCAGCATTTTTCTTTTTGCAAGTGTTTTTCTTTTTGCAGCATTTTTCTTTTTGCAAGTGTTTTTCTTTTTGCAGCATTTTTCTTTTTGCAGCGTTTTTCTTTTTGCAGCGTTTTTCTTTTTGCAGCATTTTTCTTTTTGCAAGTGTTTTTCTTTTTGCAGCATTTTTCTTTTTGCAAGTGTTTTTCTTTTTGCAGCATTTTTCTTTTTGCAAGTGTTTTCTGAAGTTGCAGTCTGTTTGGCCTCTCAGGGCCACCGTACCTTTGTTTGGCCTGCTAGAATGGTGCCCGGAGGCCACGCCCCCTCCCGTGACATCACGTTCCAAAGCCCTATAGACAATAACACCAAATTTAAAAGAAAGAAGAAGAAAAAAGAATGTTACTGTTACATTTTGTTATGACATCATTATGATGTCATAGTAGTGAATCTATAAGTAGGGGTAAGAATCCCAAACTTTCAGTCAGTTTATTTGCAACACTCAAGATTGCAGCATTCAAAGGTAAACCTGAGAAACATTTTAAAACAGTTGAACCTTTAACACAGTCACTTCATCAACACTCTAACATGTCTCAGAGTAAACACGGCAAAAGTCAACAAGCTTACGCTGGCTTTACTACAATGGACCACCAAAATCCAGAGCCAAATTCTGAAGAAACACATTTCCAGCTTCCACTCAAGAGGAAGCGAGGCCCGCATTATGCTGCACAGAATTGCAGAAGTCCCGACAGCTGCTCTCCACCAAGGAAAAAGAGACGAATCTGTGAAGAAAAAACTGTGTTGAAAAGACGATACAGTCAGATTTCAAAAGGCAGCAAAAACAACTCTGAGAGCTACTCTCCAGAGAGAAAGAGGATGAGAATAGACACTGAGAAAAAAGAAACAGCAGTGACTCCGAGCATCCAAAAAGGTTCTTCTTCAAGGACTATCCAACTCCAAGTTCAGAAAAAGAACAATATGAACTTGAGTGATACCAAAACCTCTCAAAACACACCAAAAGACAACAAGAGTCCAGAACAAGCAGCAGTGACACAGAGCATCCAGAAAAGTTATGCGCCAAGGACTTTCCAACAACTAGTTGAGAAAATGGACGTTACGACCTCGAGTGATACCATAACCTCTGAAAACACTCCAAAATACAACAAGAGGCCAGAACAAGCAGCAGTGACACAGAGCATCCAGAAAAGTTCTTCGTCAAGGACTATCCAACACGTAGTTGAGAAAATGGACGTTACGACCTCGAGTGATACCATAACCTCTGAAAACACTCCAAAATACAACAAGAGGCCAGAACAAGCAGCAGTGACACAGAGCATCCAGAAAAGTTCTTTGTCAAGGAATATCCGACACGTAGTTGAGAAAATTAACGTTACGACCTCGAGTGATACCATAACCTCTGAAAACACTCCAAAATACAACAAGAGGCCAGAACAAGCAGCAGTGACACAGAGCATCCAGAAAAGTTATGCGCCAAGGACTTTCCAACAACTAGTTGAGAAAATGGACGTTACGACCTCGAGTGATACCATAACCTCTGAAAACACTCCAAAATACAACAAGAGGCCAGAACAAGCAGCAGTGACACAGAGCATCCAGAAAAGTTCTTCGTCAAGGACTATCCAACACGTAGTTGAGAAAATGGACAATATGACCTTGAGTGATACCAAAACCTCTGAAAACACACTGAAAGACAACAAGAGGCCAGAACAAGCAGCAGTGACACAGAGCATCCAGAAAAGTTCTTCGTCAAGGACTATCCAACAACTAGTTAAAACAATGAACGATATGACCTTGGGTGATACCAAAACATCTGAAAACACACTGAAAGACAACAAGAGGCCAGAACAAGCAGTAGTGACACAGAGCATCCAAAAAAGTCCCTGGTCCAGGACTATCCGACTCCCAGGTCAGAAAACAAACGATACGGCCTTGAGCGATACCAACACCTGTGAAAACACACCGAAAAAGAAAGAGAGCCCAGAAGACCAGAGAGAAACAAACGTGTGGATCATTGGGTCCAGTTACATTAGACGAGCCAAGGGTGAAGCAAAAGAGATTTTCGGAGAAAATTTCGGACTTAATACCAAAGTCCAGTGGTTTGGCAAACGAGGAATGCGCTGGGGGGGAGTCCTTCCTTGTTTTTATAAGGAGCTATCCACACAGAGCCCACCTGACATACTGGTAATCCATGCTGGGGGCAATGATTTGGGACTCTTTTCTGCTTATGAACTTTCTTCTGTCATTGAGAAGGAATTGATGCAATTGCACACAGAGTTCCCCTCAATGACAATTGCATATTCATCCATCAATGAGCGTCAAGTGTGGATATATGGAAATCCAGGCGAAATCAATAAGGACAGGAAGACTGTGAATGCCAGCATTAGAAAGGCTGTCGACCGCTTCGATGGAGTGATTATTGAGCATCCGCACATCAGGTTTTTTGACAACTCCATTTTTTTACACAACGGAGTTCGTTTCTCCAAGAAAGGAAATGAACTGTTTCTGACAAGCATCCGCACGGCCATCCAGAAAAGTCTTCAGTCACGTCACTGAAAACTGACTTGAGACATTTCTTTCACAGTCCAAAAAACCATACGTTGTTCATTTTAGGCAATGTGAGCAACATATAGCTAACGTGTGCTCTCTTTTTTCTTTTCCTCTGCCTCTCACCCCCCAACCAGTCATGACAGATGGCTGCCCCTTTCTTAGCCTGGTTCTGTCAAAGGTTTCTCCCTTTTTATAAGGGAGTTTTTCCTTTCCACCGTTGCCCAGCGCTTGCTATTAAAGGAGATCATTCGATTGTTGGGGTTGATAGTTTAGAATCTAAACTAAACTAATAAACATAAAACATCAGGTGAGGGGTTCACATAGCATGGAGCACTACAAAAATTACAAATAAAAACATGTAATTGGTGGCAAATCAAAAATAAAATAAAAAAAATTGAAAAATATCTCTTACTGCTCTGTTTATTTCCTTAAATGAACACTTGTACTTTTTGTCATAGAAGAATAAGAATATTAATATAAATATGAACACCAAGGCGTTCCCAGGCCAGCCGAGAGATATAATCTCTCCAGCCTGTCTTGGGTCTGCCCCGGGGCCAAATGCCTGGTGGCACCCTTGCCTCCATAGGCACCTTAACTCATCACTTTTGGCGCAGAGAATGTATTTTATGAACTAATATTAGTAGGCTGAAGCCTTTTATTTGAGCTGTGATTGTTTTTGTTATTAAGATACATATTAATATGTTTTTTTAAGGATCAAGATGTGGGTTTGTTTTTCCAGCTTTGTTAACAGTTGTTTTTTCAGAGATCAGATGTCCTCACAGGACAACATATACAAAAATATGATTTTACAGAATATGATGCATTGGTGTGGATTAAACAGTGTAATAGTTTTGATATTTACCTTAAAGAGCAGTAACCTTAATCAATATTGCACAGATAGAGAAAATCAGCAAAGTTATTGGCTTTAGTTTTGATATTTTGCCAGTAAAACAGTTTTATGTCTCCTGAGGTCTTTTCATTGTTTTATTGTTTCTTTTGCTAAAGAAAAATATCCCTGCCATTCCTCATTGTTAGCTAATCATGAATCCATCACTGGATCACACCCAATTGCTAGCACAATAATCATGTTTAAGGTTGTGAGCTGGTGTCTGATTTGTGTTTTCGTTAAATTAAGGCATCATCTGCACAAATGAACCACTTCATCAGAAAACAGAAAACTAAGTGTCTGTCATGGTCCTGAGTCTGTGTTGCCTTATGCTTTTGTTCATTCCGAGTATGTATTCTGCTGTGATTTTGCCATTTGTTAGGTTTCTGTTCTTTACCTGCCTGCTCCCACTTCTGTGTTCCCTCTGTCTGTCCTCGGTGTTATTGTGTCTACTTATGAGTCCGCCTGTCAAGTTCAGTGCCCTGTCTGGTTCTCTGTCCTGTTTTATTCTGAAAGTTCATGTTTCATGTCAGTGTGTTCAGTTTTACCACTCCCCTGTCTCGTTAGCCTAATTTCTCCCAGCTGTGTCTCCCTCCTGTGGCCCATTCCCTGATTACTCCCCGTGTATTTAAGCCCTGTGTTTTCCTGTGCTCTCTGTTGCGTCGTCTGTTTAACTCCATGTCCGTCTGCATAATTCTGTGTAACCTGGTGTTCAGTCTGCGTCTCGCCGCCATCTTTCTTTGTGCATTTTGTTCCTCCTCCCGTGCGTGTTTGGTAGTGATGGGCAGATGAAGCTTCATGAAGCACTGAAGCTTTTCATCCAATTGGTTCACTCCAGTGCAAAGCTTCTTGAAGCTTCATTTGCTCTATTAGGACACCTACTGGACGTAAAAATATTAGTTGGCATGAATTTGAAGAGTGTGGCCTTTTGCACACAGCCTGTAAATGTCAACAACAAAAGGAGTGTGTAAAACATCTATATTGTATTGATGGCAGCATACTGTGTATATTTATACTGGCAGTATGGAAAATGATCATTTGGAAATGCTTAAAATGGAAATGATCATTTACTGTGAGGTGTGGTGTGGTTGGGGGTGTGGACAGTGGTTGTGCTTTTGTAACGTTGAGGTATGGACAGCTACACACTGAGGCTTTGAGCCTCAGTCCTGCCCACGTTTTATTCTGTAAAAACTAAATTTTCACTGCTTTTATGACCTTTTAGTGGGGAGAACATAGCTAGGATTTAATGATTTCACAAATCTTTTGAATCCTTTGTCCTCCACAATGCTAAATGGCTGGGAGTCCTCAATCACCATGCTAACCAGGTCTTCATCTATTGGAGATTGTTCTCCTGAGGAAAGACAATAAAGACAAAGCACAAATATAAATATCACACACGGAACGTATTACAGTTGTATAATATTGTTATATCATTTAGTAACATTACTGCATCCTATATTATCATTGCATTTGATGGCTCACCTGGTCTTGCTCCACAATTGGTGTTCCCCTTATTCTCATGCAAAGCTCTGTAGTGCCTAAGCATGGATGAGGTGTTGTTATATCCCAGCTCCCTGGCACATAGCAAACACTTCACCTTGTACAAAAGTAAAGCCGCTTAACATAAATTGTATTGCACCATCATTATTATGAAAATACATCTTCTGTAGAAATTTACATACCTTGTTGGGAGGAATAAAATCAAAATGTTCCCACACAGGGGAGGACATCCTCCTCTTCTTAGCTGGCTCCATTCTCTCCTGACTTTCTCTCCTCACTCTCATAAACCTCCAAACTGTCTCCAAACTCTCACTAACCGCAACTCTCCATCAAACACCTACATTTTGAATGAAGTCTGAGGGGTTTATATCGCTGTCATATCTCGCGACAAAGTTCGAACCACTTCATGAACCAGTCACGTGGTACAGCCAGGCAGCGAGGCTTCGGACGTCATCATTTTCAGCTCTTCCCATAAATGAAGCAAGCCTCGATACGCGCATCGCGGAAACGCCCCCTCAATTACTCGACACAAGCTTCGAAGCCTCGATACAGAACGTCACATCACTAGTGTTTGGTTTAAGTTGAGTTCTTTAGGTTTCCCCAGTTTAGGTTTGTTTGCTCCCCGCTCTGCTCCTCCTGTTTTTGTCACCTTATCACCTCTGTAAATAAACATTCACTCGCACCCCAGCCAGTGCCTGCATTTTGGATCCTTTTCTCAATTCACCACACGACTGCTGCGCAGCCGTGAAAGTGTCTGATGCTAAAATACCACATATGTTCCCTCCTATAACAAAAATTAAAAACTAAGGATTGTTTACAGTATGATATTTTTTATCAGATATGTTCCCATTAGTTTGTGTAGGAATTATTAAACTGCATAGTGACAACCAAAAAACTGGTTCACTCACACCTTAGACCGATGTTGGACAACATGCCTTCCTCTAATGTTAAGTCAGTCTTTGCATTTTTTCCAGGTAACTCCCACAGGCATGACATGATGATTAAAGCTTGGATGTGTAATCTGTCGTGTGTATTATGTGCTCTCCAGCAAGATAAATTCATGTTTTTTATATAGTTTAACAAAACTGTTTGCAACATAGGGTACAGAGGCCTGTTGATTCAAACAGGTTTGTTTAGATGCACCTTTTTTGAGTGCATGTTTTGTATGATAAGTTTTAATCTAAATAAACACTTTAATTAGTAGCTTTAAATAACAGTCATCATACCCTGCAGAATTAGAGACGGAGCAGCCGGGCTATGTAAAAAGCATAAGGGGGCGTGTTCGCAGTCATGTCCAGAGACGCTCCACCACGAGTTACTACTGAGCAGACTCTGGCTCCAAAAGTGGAACATGGCAGCGCCCACAAGCGGGATATTTTGGCTTCATTTTCGCAGAATGGGAGGAAGTGCTGTCGCATCGTTCATCTTTTTATACAGTAATTGGTTAGGACCAATCAGCCAAACAGCAATCTTCTCCTCAAGAAATTTCAAAAATATACAAAACAATATATATAACTTCATAAGTCGACAAAAATAAAATCCAGAAAAATCATGTCGCTTTTCAGATTCATGATTCTTTCGGTTGCATCATAAAGATGTTTCAAGTTCAAGTTTATACACTTAACCTTAAGTTGAGGTCTTTCATGTTTCTTTAACAAAAAAAATCCCTATTCAGAAATCTCTCTTCTATATGATGGTATGTGTGTGGAAATGTGTATGCGTGTCTGTGAATGTACAACGGACCACACAGCAAGCATTTGTTTGGCCTGCTAATATGGCGCCTCGAGCAAAAATCCTGGCCACGCCCCATCCCTTAAGATCCCGCTCCAAAGTCCTGTTAACCTACGGATCTACAAAGAAGATGCTGCACTTTTAACTCTGAGGGAGATGGAGAATGAGCCTATTTCTAAAAAAGTGGAGTGTGTTCCTTTAAGTACTATATTGTATATATTGTCAAAAACTAAAGTGTACACACACACACACACACACACAGTTCAGTTCTACAGTTCTTGGCAAGCTCCTTTGACTACGATGACCTGAATGACTGAGAACCTTCACAGACAAATCTCTTAAAATGTTTCCAATAATGAAACATTTCAATGTAATGTAGACAAAAACGAAAAATAAAAAGATAGTTATGGATCAGGACTCCCCGATCCTTACTGCGCATGTGCAAAGTTGGACCGTACAAATCGGGTCTATCCGAATATGCGATGTCTTGATAAACCAAGCAGATATTTGAAATTTACACAGCTACTTTCTCGCCTGAAGATATGTTAAACGTTTATTTTGTGACCCAGAAAGATTAATAAGACTAATTTTAAAACTCAGTAGCAGCCACCATTGTTGGCAGCTGAAATTTGGCTGGGCCGCGCTATGAATTCTGGGATATGGTGAGCCACGAAGGACACACCCGACCCATCCTTCAAATTCGGGGAAATGAAGGACGCATTTGTCGGGGGGGCCAAGATGGCGGAATAAGCGGTTGTACAATCTGCGGGTCTGATTAGGAAACGGGATTTTGATGTCCTGAAAAATACTTTACTGACAAACAGTTACTCCAAAAGGAAGTTGAACGCAATCGAAACCCCCCGGAAGCTACTTTGAAAGACCCTCAGACGGACACAAAGATAAACTTAGAGCAATAAAAATGGCTAACCCCAAGCTAGCAGGTAGCCTTTCCGATCACGATTTAAACCTTGCTGCTATGCAAGAAGCATGTGAGGAGGAAGATATAGAAGAGATGGAACTTCAACAAGAAATCGCAAGACCCATGGGTGACCACACTCCATTACCAAGTCCCAATCCCAAGAAAATGAAAAGCAAAACTACCGGGAAGCAGGTGAGCATCGAGAATATACAGGGAGTGCAGAATTATTAGGCAAATGAGTATTTTGTCCACATCATCCTCTTCATGCATGTTGTCTTACTCCAAGCTGTATAGGCTTGAAAGCCTACTACCAATTAAGCATATTAGGTGATGTGCATCTCTGTAATGAGAAGGGGTGTGGTCTAATGACATCAACACCCTATATCAGGTGTGCATAATTATTAGGCAACGTCCTTTCCTTTGGCAAAATGGGTCAAAAGAAGGACTTGACAGGCTCAGAAAAGTCAAAAATAGTGAGATATCTTGCAGAGGGATGCAGCAGTCTCAAAATTGCAAAGCTTCTGAAGCGTGATCATCGAACAATCAAGCGCTTCATTCAAAATAGTCAACAGGGTCGCAAGAAGCGTGTGGAAAAACCAAGGCGCAAAATAACTGCCCATGAACTGAGAAAAGTCAAGCGTGCAGCTGCCAAGATGCCACTTGCCACCAGTTTGGCCATATTTCAGAGCTGCAACATCACTGGAGTGCCCAAAAGCACAAGGTGTGCAATACTCAGAGACATGGCCAAGGTAAGAAAGGCTGAAAGACGACCACCACTGAACAAGACACACAAGCTGAAACGTCAAGACTGGGCCAAGAAATATCTCAAGACTGATTTTTCTAAGGTTTTATGGACTGATGAAATGAGAGTGAGTCTTGATGGGCCAGATGGATGGGCCCGTGGCTGGATTGGTAAAGGGCAGAGAGCTCCAGTCCGACTCAGACGCCAGCAAGGTGGAGGTGGAGTACTGGTTTGGGCTGGTATCATCAAAGATGAGCTTGTGGGGCCTTTTCGGGTTGAGGATGGAGTCAAGCTCAACTCCCAGTCCTACTGCCAGTTTCTGGAAGACACCTTCTTCAAGCAGTGGTACAGGAAGAAGTCTGCATCCTTCAAGAAAAACATGATTTTCATGCAGGACAATGCTCCATTACACGCGTCCAAGTACTCCACAGCGTGGCTGGCAAGAAAAGGTATAAAAGAAGAAAAACTATTGACATGGCCTCCTTGTTCACCTGATCTGGACCCCATTGAGAACCTGTGGTCCATCATCAAATGTGAGATTTACAAGGAGGGAAAACAGTACACCTCTGAACAGTGTCTGGGAGGCTGTGGTTGCTGCTGCACGCAATGTTGATGGTGAACAGATCAAAACACTGACAGAATCCATGGATGGCAGGCTTTTGAGTGTCCTTGCAAAGAAAGGTGTCCAAATCCAAAGAGGCCAGGGTCTGCAAAGAACTGAACATAAAATTTAAAGAGGACTTCTCCAAAGAAGACCGTGAAGCTCGGATCAAGCTGTGGCCCAAGGTGCAGGAAGCTCGAAACAACGGCAGAAGAGCATTCCTGAAGGAGGGTTATGCAATAATAGACAGTAAAAGAATTGATCCGTGAGATGCACTTGAAAAAGTCACTGCAAGTTAACTAAAAAAATGTATGTATGTATATATGTGTGTGTGTGTGTGTGTGTGTATGTGTGTGTATGTATGTATGTATGTATATATATATATATATATGTGTGTGTGTGTCTATATATATATATATATATATATATATATATATATATATATATATATATATATATATATATATATATATATATATATATATATATATATATATATATATATATATATATATATATATATATATATATATATATATATATATATATATATATATATATATATATATATATATATAAATAAACGTTCTTTTTTTTTTTTTTTTTTTACAAGAAACACATTCTAGTAAGGAAGAGGAAACATTTTGGAAACATCAGAAAGTATTCTTTATTCGCATGGTACTACTCACTCAGCAGGAGTGATGATTTTAATTAACAAATTTGCAGGGAAGGTTATTGATCATAAAAGCGATGGAATGGGACATTGGATCATGGTGTTGATAGAAGTCTGTGAACAGAAAATTATTCTTATCAACGTGAATGGATACAATAACAGGTCTCTAAATAGAAACATGATGTCAAACTTAAGTAAATTAATTGCAAACTGGAGTAATGAGGATGGCTAGTTCTACCCAGGTAATAACTGGAGGCAATTTTAACCTGGCACCAACAACCTGGGCTCGAACTGGCAATCTTCCGATTACAAGACGAACTGCCAACTCTTGAGCCACAATCGCCCATATGAGTAGTACAAGCCAGATTGTTTTATTTAGCAAAACTGATTAATAGTTAAATATTATTGTTGAGGGGCACAGACAGGACTCTGCACGCACACACATTTAAAAAAATTGCGTCAACAAAAGGGCACTTTGGGCACCTACCAGGAAAGGGACAGGTGTTCAAGCCCCCCCTTTGCATGTGTCAAAGTATATTTTAAATATTTATTCAATTCTTTTCCAAACCCCAGCAGCTTTCTGTTCTAAGTTTTGAGTCTCTACTAAAATAAAAATAAAAGCACTCTAAGTTCTTTGTTTTTATTCAATAAGCAGCAAAGCTATATACTATTTTTGTGAACTGTGACTTTCCCCTGTTAACCTTTGATCACCCCCTCACCTGTATGTCATCATCCACATGTGTCTTATCAGTTTGCATTTGCCTTTCCTCACTGTTTTGAGTCAAAAACTTAACCAGCCTAAACATTTGGACTGTTTTTGTTGTAACCCACAAAAATCCCTTTTGCCCAGAATGCAATACCACCAAAAGGTAAGGTGTCTATCCTGTGCTGGCACTTTTAAATTTAAGCCAGAGATCAAAAGCCCTGCGTCCTATGATAACTTGGCCATAGTACATGTCAGTCTGTCATAAATTCTGCTGTAATCTTGCTCTTCTTTTTTCACCTCATTATATGACTCTATCTCAGTTATAAACCCCTGTGTGGTTCATTATGGTTTCATCCTGTGCAGATAGTAGGCTACATATGAACTAAAAATGTTAATGATGATGCTCATGATACTCCCCTGTGCCAGTGAAAACTCGATTTGATGTCTTTTGTTGTCTTTTCTTTGGCTACACTGCAAAGAATGTTAGTGATCCAGTTTGATGGAGTTGGAATAACAGCTCCCTCTGGTGTCTGTAGTATGAATAAATTCAGCAATCACTCATTTTGAGGCATGTACTCCACTCTGAGAAGAAAGCGTTTAATGTAGTTTTCTTTGACAAATATTATATGTTAACTTCTCTATGCTCTACTCTGCCGATGACCTTACATCAGCAAGGTGCTTTTAAGCCCCCTCCCCGACCCTCTGTGACTGTAGTTTGGTAAGATGCTAAGATCTTCCGTGCACAAATAGATGTTATATCTGCACTTATAATCAAAAAAGACCTGCATTCCCTCCCTTCTGGCCCACTGTACAGCACTGTAAAAAGTGAAGGAGGGCATGCATTTTGGACTTTTAACTGTATTTTCATTAGTTTTACGCTATTTATAGACATTTAAAATGACACCTGTTTTTCACTATCTATTATTGAAATACAACTTTGTTTTATAATTGCAAGACAGCCTGGGAAATAAGCCACCAGAATTCTTTCTTTAGTTTTTACATTTAATTCTTACAATAAAGATTTGTGATATTATATTATATTATATTATATTATATTATATTATATTATATTATATTATATTATATTATATTTGACCTTGTTGTTTTACACCGGAAGTATTACATACGTTACCAGCGCGTTGTAACTTCCGGTGTGCCATAATACCGCTGCGCATATTTCAGGTTTGTTTGACCATTTCATTCGCTCGGTCAATAATTTTAAAGTTAACTGCATTTATGCTTTCAGTTTTAGATATGCACACGCCTATATGTGTGTAATTGATTAACATTATTGGCAATATGAGTAGTTTCTTTCAACACCATCTTATTAGCTGTTGAAGTTGTTTAGCAGTGATTCCCCATGTTAGCTTTCGCTAACTAACGTTTAGTAGCTAGCTTGTTAGCATCCACCGCTTTAGTCAGCCGATTTAGCAAGAAGTCGCTTTTCGACTGTTGCTCTATGTATATATAAACTTAATATTGGGTATTTTATTTTTGGTGGCGACCTGTACGTGTCTAACTACACTTGGTTGGCATCTCTGATATATGAAAGTGGTAAAAATGACTGACGGCTGAGCAACACTTGAACTCTCCGACACACTGCACCAGGGCATTAAACAGCGTGTACACAGTGTATGTTATGTCCACCGGCTAAAATTGGAAATCCGCAAGTCTTTCATTGTCTTCCGTTACTTTATTTAATTATTTCAAAAGCCGTAATCTGTTTTTATTAGTAGTTGTCCAAAGCAAAGACGGGGGTGGGATTCTGAAGCGTTGATCCTAATTCAGTTGAATGGTAAATTAAATCAGTAATTAACAAATGGTAAGCCCCTTTCTCTGATTCAAACAAAGCTAAGCTAAGGAGACAGTACTGAACCCTCTGTGTGTTTGTGTTGCAAAGCAGGCGGTGGAGAGCAGACGCCGATGGGGGACGAAAAAGACACCTGGAAAGTTAAAACTCTTGATGAAATCTTACTAGAGAAGAAACGCAGAAAAGAATTACAAGAGAAAACTGATCCGAAACGCCAGAAAAATGTAAAGTATCTAAAAGCTAATATACACTCTATGTTACACATGCATGCTGACACAGAATGCAACAAACAGATTTGTGAATTAATGTCTTAGGTCTCAGTTATTGTCATGTTAGCATTTTTATCTTAAAACCCAGATGTTAATTTAGGAT